>NC_140589.1:647834110-649034110 GCF_964204655.1 Triturus cristatus
TCAGTCTGGCCGCAGCTTTTAGGGAGGCCCCTAGGGGGGCCGGGTTGTATTTAGGAAGACCGCAAAGGGTGGAGCTTCCGTAGTCTAGTCTAGGCAATTCAAGAGCTTGGTCTGCCAGTTTAAAGTCATCATGTGGTCGGAAGGATTTGAGTTACCTTACAATACTCATTTGGTGATTAGCTCCCTTGGTGATATTGCTGATATGATTCTGCATATTCAGTTGTTTGTCTAGAGTGACTCAAAGGGATTTAGCGGACTCGATAATGTGAGGTGTAGAATTGAAGGCTGTTAGATGCTACATCCAGAAGTCGATCTTGGGAGTGTGTTCAGGGGGATCAATGAGGAGGAATTCAGTTCTGGCAGTGTTGAGCTTAAGATGGTTATCAGTGAGTCAGTTTTGCGTGTTCAACAAGGTAGAGTTGAGGGAAATTAAGTCTTCCGAGGAGGATATTTTCAGATACAGTTGAGTGTTGTCTGTGTACATGTGATAAAGAATGTTCACAGTGTTCAGAGCATTTGTAAGTGGTTCCAAGAATAAATTCAAGAAAATGTATGAAAGAGTGGACCCCTGAGGTGTCCCTAATTGACAGCATGGGGCGGAGAGAGTGATTTATTTATCTTGCCCGTTTGGGTTCTATTGTGTAGGAATGATGTAAACCATTGCAGTACAGGCGCTGATAGACCCATCCTTCTTTCTAGAGTGGATAGTAAACTATCATGTTTAACAGTATCGAAGGCAGAGGATAGGTAAAGGAGAATCAGAAGACATGATTCATTATGGTCTAGCATTTTTAGTATCTATGACAAACATAGTATTGTTCAAGCATGAATGGAGATAGGATCAAAGAACAAAGAACCAAGAACAAAGAGCGTTTCTTTTGGGTGAAGTATAATTAAACCTTCATCAGAAGGGAAACTAAAAAGAAGAAACCAGCCGACACGTGTTTCGTCAATTGGGTAGTCATCCGTGACTCTTCAGGGCTGGCGATAACAAAATGATAGTATATAGTACAAAGTAATCATTAGCAAAAGGATTGATAATACAGGAAGTGTAATGGTGCAGAAAAAACACCTCCATGTGAGTGGAAACCCCATGGTAGAAGTGAAAAGAGCATAATAAAAACCATCAATACAAAGAAGTGACTTCACGCAAATGAGATGATAAAACCTGTGGTGCTGTGACGGTTCAGGCTCAGAAAAGAGAAAGCGAGATCAAAAAATATATATAGTAATTTTCAAACATTCTTTAAGGCAAGTATATAGTAATAACTAGTTAAAACATAAGCATTTGTTCCCAGGTGGGAGTCCATAAAAGCGACAATGGTGCGGTGACGTGTGGGTGCATGCAGAAGGTATTAACAAATGAGCAGTAAGTAGATAATTCTAACCAAAATGCAGCAAAATAATCTACTGGTCAATTGAACAGCAAACAAATAATAACAAACTGGCTGAAAAAGAAAAATCTCGACATTTGCGCCGTAGCGGTTAAAGAAGAATGGTCAGAATCAAGACTATCTAAACAAACGAAAGTCATTGATTGGGTGGCTTAGAGGCAGTCACAGTAAAGGCGTCTTACAATATTCATAATTTAGTTGTTATCGTACAGATTGGTGCAACAAGTGAAGAGTGGAGAGAAAATGAAAGAAAAGCATAGAAAGAGGCGATCCGGCTGCAGAGAAAGAAATACGCAGAAGAACAAACGTCATAGGGTCAGACAACAAGATTTAAAAAAAAAAAGAAACTGTAAATACCTGAAATATACGTAAACGCAAACAATCTAGGGGAAGAAAGGAGAACAATTGAAGAGGACGGGTAATGTGAGCTTGTAAGTAATAGAGCGAAAATTAAGTAAAAAAAGGGGGAGGTGGAAAAAAAGGAGGGGAGGGTACACTCACCGTGGGACCGGTGATAATTCCAACCCGGCCAGATCGGGTCACACACTGTAAGGGGGGAAGGCCAGTAGTGGCAACAAGGGTATGTGAAAACGAAGGGAGGACCAATCCGTCACTTCCCTGGATGGCAGCAAACAATAGTGAACGGGCGGGTTCAGCCGAAACTCGGGAATCTAATATGAGTGGTAATGTAACGATGGGGTAAGTATAAGTGCAAAAAACCCTATCGTTTACTCAAAACTACACTATGGAGCCTCTAAGCAGTGCTTACCTTCATGATCAGGGCGATATGGAGACGTTGCTCTTTCCAGTTGTGGAGGGAGCAGGAATAAGCATGGACGTTTAAAGGAGGAGCGAGGGGCGGGAAAGAGGTGAAATAAACTAGAGCACTAACCGGAAAGTAGACCGGAAGTGAGTGGAACGAATAAACTGGAGCACTCAGAAGGAAAAGGTACAGATAAACGGAAGTATGAAAAACAGCGCAAATCTTGGAAATAAGAAAAATTATACCAGGCTAGTGGAAAAGGAGGAAAGAGGATAGTTTTTGAAAAAAACAGAAAAGAATATATTTGGTGAAGACGAATTTTAGAGAAAGGAAAAGAAGGGAAAACAATTAATTTCTGAGTCAAGTAAATAAAGAGGAAAAAACATATGTGTTGGGAGGCCAGTAACAAGTTAGATACATACAAAGTTCTCATAGAGGATGATAATTATGAGTAAATTCAGGATTGGAAGGGCAGAGAAAATACATACAAATGCCTTAATGGGTACAGAGAAGGAATGCACAAATGGATAAGTGCAGTGACTTTTTTGGGGGGTTGAGCATACAAACAAGGGGCATATATTTGAACATAACAACGTAGAGCACCACAATTTTGAGTTAGAAAACGAGAGGAAAACATGAGCAATTTGTTCTATAGGTGAAAAATGAGAGATACACTAATGGCTTAATATGGTGACTACTGGGGTGCATGTAGAAAAAAATATTAAACATAACATCAAAAGGCGTGAACAGAAAAGGATAACAGCTGTAAATTGAAAGAAAAGCTACACCCACCGCGTCATACACGCACATGACGTATAGCGGAAGCACGCAAGCGTCGCGTAACGTACATCGTACGTGTCACGTATAGGCTTGGAGTCGCGTACCGGTCGCATTGCAATCGCGCACTAAAATACGTACCCAATGCATACCGTACGCGGATGCTTTCGCGCAGGGATCGAGAAAGGTACACATAGGGTGCGCGAATCCCCAAAAAACGAAAAAAATAATAATAATAAAGTATTGAAAATATAGATTTAAAAACATTTTAACAAATTTAAAAAAAATATTAAAAACAAATAATATTGTTTAATTTTTAAAAGAATTAATAGAAAAAATAAGTTTAAAAAATGGTGAAAAAAATATTTTAAAAAAAACATAATTAAAGGAATTGACACACTGAAATAGAAAAATGTAGAAATCCAATGAAAATCATTAAACATCATAGCTTTAGAGATAAGGTATAGATAGGAATTGGCATTTAAAAAACCTTTGAAATTCACTGAAAAAAACATAGGTTTCATGCACGTTATAGTTAGGAATTGGCTTTAAAACCTTAGAAATTCACTGAATAAACCATAGGTTAGAGGGGTGTTATAGTTAGCTGGACATTTCCCTCGTACAAAACCCTAGAAATTCCCCCGTTATAGTTAGTTCAGCTAACTATAACTCGCGCCCCCGCAATGCACTGCTGATGGTGTCACATATTACATCACTCATGACATGGTCAGTGACATCACTGATGACATCACTGATGACATCTCAAATGATATCACTGATGACATCACTGATGATGTCATTCATGTGATCATTTGATGCTTCTTGTCACACCCTAATATAACCTTTGATACACCCACTCTAAATTACATACTGCCACTCTCAAAACCATAGACAATCCAACACCAATAAGTAGATACCCCATCACTGACTCTTACATCTAAACACTTATCCACTCACTCACCCGTACAGTCACTCAAACTTATGGTCACTCAGTACAGGACTATCATATGCACTCATACACCTATATAGACACTCCCACACCGCTACTCATCCATAAAGATACTCACACATATACTCAGTCATGCAAGTAATTAATCACACTACCATTTAGTCACCTATACAATTATACACGCACAAGCTCAATTACTCATACAAATACTAGCAAATTCTTATGGTCTTATACAATCAATGATACGAGCATACACTCATCCATATAGCCAATCACACTATCACACACTCTTAGTTATAGTTATTCTGTATGCCAACATACATATATATACTGCCATTCACATATGTAGTGAATTACACATGTACTAATGAAATATATATTCACTCACTAACACAACCATACATCCACTCACCCACCTATACAGTCCATCACAGATGCACTCTTAAAACCATGCACCCACTGAATCACCCACTCACACATCTATGCACAGAGTCACACACACTCCACCCACACAAACACTCAGGCACCCATACCGATACTTAGACAACCAATCAATAACCCATATAGACACTCATGTAGCTGTTCACAAACCCATTCAGCTGCTTACACACCAACAGACAGACAGATACAGATATTCACACAGTTTAGTCACTATTCCGCACTTACATAGATTTAATCACTCACTTATAGTCAGTCACACATCTACTAAATCATCCATTCAGACACGTATACACCCACTCATTCTTCCATAGGCCTTTCCCTATAAATATATAAAACATATTTAAACTTTACAGAAACACACAGTCACTGGATGATGTCATCAGTGTTATCATCAATGATGTCATTTGAGGTGTTATCAGTGATGTCATCGGTGATGTCACTGACCATGTCATGAATGATGTAATATGTGACGTCATCAGCAGTGCATTGTGGGGGCACAAGTTATAGTTAGCTCAACTAACTATAACAGCCGAGTTTCTCTGGTTTTGTATGAGTGAAATATCCAACTTACTGTAATGTCCCTGAAACCTGTGTTTTTTTCAGTGAATATATTTATATATATATCACTCAACTGCCTTGGTGAAATTATAATTACACAGGGTAATCAGAGTAATTTCCGGAATTCAGTGTTACTCTTGTGACGCAAAATTATTACAAATTAAGCAAGTACCCCCACTTATGTAGTTTGGGATGAAAATGCCTATCTACGAGAACATGAGCAGAGCACAAGCTCCTGATGGCTGTTTTGGTTCCTGTTCGGTAGCAGTTAGTACTATTTTATTAGTGAAAAATGCACCTCAGGTTGATTTTGGACCTGAGGGTACATTTCACACTTAGAAAATAGCACAAAATGCAGGGTTATGCTCCTCATGTAATTCCATTAAATCATGACTAATTTTGCTGTAATTTTACGTAATTATGCTACTGTCACCCCTAATTTTTAATCATTGTCATATAGAATATGGTGGATCAATTCACTGTGTTTCCAACTACCTAAAAATAAGAAAGAAATGAAGGTACAATTCAAAGACTGCCTTGCATTAGACAAATATTCAGTCGACTCAAAACAGACTAATTTTAGCCACCGTTAAGCCATATATTTGTGGCCTAAACATCCAATATCAAGCCAGAGCACACTGAATGAAAGCCAAACAGCAAAATGAATTAGAATGGGAACTAGTGATACTACATGGGCAGTACAAAAAGAACCCTACAGATCATAGTTTTAGAAGCCTGACCTGGCAAAAATTAGGAACTTGATACATTGTCGAACTAACAAGCTGAAAACGCTCAACAGCTCATCAGGAGCAAAACCTATAAACACAGAGAAAAGGCAGGTAGACGTCTGGCCTGGCATCTCAAGCAAAAGCAGGCTTGATTGATTATACGAGCACTTTACGATCAATAGGCAACTTACTTAAAAAAAAACAGGTAATAATCACGTAATATGCATCATTCTTAACTGCTCTAAATGCATCAGAATCTGCAACTGATCACGTACCTAAAACTCAACTGGCTTCCAATCCCAACTGACACTGGAACAATGAGAGATAAATAATGGCAAGATCACAGATTTAGAAACTGGAGATGTGCTCATAGATATATCCACGAGCAAAGCCCTGGAAAGGATGTCACTCAATTGAGTTCTACACGATAGCAGCAGAATATTTGGTTTCTTCACTGGTAAGCGTGTTTTGGGAAGCAACCACAACAAGGGGCCTGAAAACAGAATTCCTACAAGCACTCTTTACTTTGATCTCTAAACCTAGAAAGGATTCCTTGTACTGTGGCAACTACCATATAATATCTTTAATGAATATTGATGTAAAGATCCTCACCAAGGTCTTAGCAAACAGTCTCCAAAAGGGGATTCTGTATTGTCTCTATAAAATAAAAACCAGGTAGGATTCATTCCTAGACGCTCATATTAAAAGCATACATGTACTCCTCTCTACTAGATCTGGAACTCCAGAGCAGAAAGTGATGTACAAGTAGCCCTTTCAGTTTAATACCAAAAAGGCTTTTGATAGCATGGAATGGGGCTCTCTGTTCAGAACTATGGACAACATGCATATAGGCCATAATTTCATAGAAATGACAAGATGGAACTTCACTCATCGTATGGCAGTAATACCCAGCAATGGCTTTCACTCACACAGATTTCTTATTGGTCAGGGAACGAACCCAGCAGAGATGTTCCTTATTTTGTCACATGTCCCTTGCAGGCTCATTGCCGTTTTCCCTATTTTAGCATGAGCACGCTACAGTTCTTACTTTGCTTTTCACACGTTACTATACACACGTTTTTTGCTTTGTGCCACTCTGTACTTTCACACAGAATTTACTGTTATTTTGTGTTCTCTGTTTTCCTGGGATATAGTCTGAACACCGTAGACAAGGTCAACTAATAGTGCCCCTTGTTATTTTGTTGTGGTCAGGCTCTAGCAAATAGACAAAACATACACATGCAGCTGTTGTTTGGGAACACATACTCTTTAGTATATAGGTATGCACAGAAAGGCAAATACACAGATGAGATTGCGACTACAACCTTCATCAGTGCATACTAAGATATGGGTCTACTGCAAAAACACATAGATCTTTTGATATATAATCTCTTTGTTTCTGTAGAAGGGGAGGTAGGTTAGATTACCCTTTTGTAAACAATGACAGTTCCTTTTATGATTTATGGATTACTTACTATGCTGACCGTATTTGTGGCACTTATAATGCATACTAGAGCACGATATTTAAAATAAATATTTTAAACTTTTCTCATGTCAGATCTTACTGTGGACAAGTGTGAGTGTAAGAGCGAAAGGGTGTGCCCTGTCACCACAATTCCTGAAAGGGTAGGGAGTGTTGTGTTCTGGAGTGTCTAATCACTTCTTTCTCTGCAAGTGAGTGGGAGGGCAATTGAGGCACTATAGCTAGTCAGTCCCAGGCTCATGGGTACTAAAATGGTAGAATAACTCAGTCTCTGCCTACTTAGGTTCCATAGTTCTGTGATTTAGCAGAATCCCTGCAACAATTTCAACTGCTTCCTTTAAACGACTGATACTCAAAGTATGGCCTAGGGGGGGCATACGGCCCTCCTGACCTTTACATGTGACCCCCTGGGCAAGAGGAGCACTAGGCTAATGGTTATATGACTCAGCACTAATTTGCTTGTAATGCATTTTGAGGCATGATATCAAACTGTTAATAAACTGAACTGAACTGGCTCAGCACTAACAGAAAAAGAATGTTAAATAAACCGGAAAGCATTCATTTAAAGGTTAATTGAAATTTTAAAAAAGGAAGGAACTAGGGTATCCTAAACCACTTATCTTTAGTAACACCTTCATTTATAAAGACATTTTGCTGTAGAAGTATGATAAAGGCTGTTCATATTTCATTAACATCCAGAACCATTTCACCTTAGTACATCAGATTATCAGGGCATTGGGAAGTAGTTTTTTAAAGTGATGGTTTTCAAACATGAATTGGGAAACATTCATTCTTCCCCACACCCTGATAACAATTCCAATAGTGTATGAAAAATCAAGTCAGTGGTCATGCACTTTTTGGGGGCCTGAAATTTCTATTATACATGAACAACATCTAGGTTATTAAATCAATCCCCGTAGAAGGCTTTGTACACCACACATCCTGAAGTATTGTATTTCGAGGTCTTCATTTGTGATAATGAAGAAAAAGGGGAGAAAGTAAAAAAAGAAAATTGCCTAGGATCACACAATTTGGTTAAGTGAAGAAGGCGGGATTAATCCCAAGTTTTTGGTTTCACATTGTGCAATTCAGACACTAGAGGTATACGCCTAACTTCCCTTACACCCACCTTACCACAAACAATTACAGCAATTTTGCTAGTATCAAAGCGGTCCTCAGTCAAATCACAGAGCAAATTTGTCACCCTGGGAAAATGTTTGTGAGTACCCATACTCTAAACCGACATCAAAAATGCTTCAACGGAGGTGACAACTCCACATGCACCCAGAACTCAAGGATCAAGATTGGTACCAAACTTACAATATCCTCATGACTGTGGCCGCTGAGAAGTCAGGTTTAAATTCAGTTACTTGAAGATCATCCATGACTGGCACTGGTAACCACACAAACCGTTTTTGGTATGACTAACGATGGACGCTCTGTGCTGGAGAAATAGAGCACAAAGCAGAGATATGAGTCACATCTTATGGTCCTATAGCAACATACAGGTATTCTGGACTTCCCTTTGGAGACAACTGAATTTGATGAGAGACTTCCACATACTGCCCTCACTAGAGCTAATCCTGCCCACTCCATTCATTAAATGCCTGGCATAGCCAACCACAAGAAACAACTGTTTTACTCAGCCATAACAACATTAAAAATATGCATGCTTCACTGATGGAAGACAACAAACGCACCATCACTCAGAGACTGAGGTGAGGCAACCACTGTAATGACCTCTTGCTTATCTACAATATCCATACTTTTATTTTATTTTTGAAGCCATATGGGGCCGATTTCTAGAATGGCACTCTAGAATGATGTACTTTTTAGTTTTACATACATCATATGTATACTACATTATTTCCCTACTCCTAACAGTTCAAGGAGAATGACATCGGAAATTATCAAGTCTGTGGTTATTGGTCAGTATTGTGTACAGCTCTTTTATATAGCTCAGTGTTATATTGTGGATGTCCGGCGTACAGCACCTCAATGAGTAATATAGTAACACCTTGCATATATCCCTACAAGTAATAGATATTACAATGTATAATAGTGTCATTTATTTATTTATTTTTATGTAAACATCCATTAAATAAAAGTATAAAAAGAAAATAATTTGTTATTGGGCTCTATGGATTTAATCTCTGACAATTTTTCAGAGGAAAGGTCATTATATTTAGAGTTAAAAAATATAAACACCCTGAAGTACACAAGTTTTAGCTTCTTGCAGCACTATGCAGGACATAAGGGCACAGATGACATCATAAATAACATCACAAATAACATCATCAAAGACATTATTAACAACATCACAAATCACCATATTTTTAACTTTATAAGATTGAAAGGCTTAACTTTTCCTGTCCCAGAATCAAGCATTTGACAAATGGCACCAACACAGTTATCTGGAGGAGGTATTTAAATTTACAGAGCAATCCTACTAAAGGGTTAATATGCCTTTTCATATGGATAACATTATTAGACATTAATATCACTCTGTAGTCATCTTCCTTAGCCATCTTCCTGATCACCTCATTTCCCTGACTCTGTTATATTCCATATAGGTACCCTATATATGTGCAGGTAACACTGCAAACTTTCACCCATATCCTTCCCTACATCACATCCATAATGGTTCATAGGGACTGACCCATTACCTAGATATAATACTGTATTCAGAACACAGGTTTTTCCCTAGTTCGAAACTCATACATTATGCATGACGCTTCTTGGAAGCACAGCGGGTCTGACAGCAGGATGAACATCTCCTATATAATATCTCTTTATAAAGTTCAGGCCCGGCGTCATCCTTCAGGCCTACACAGTAACACAGCAGGGACCCCTGGGGAGACCTGTGGGTATATATACATCACATCTTGCTTTAGAAAGACAGAGGAGACTGTGGCTTCCCGGCTGACACACTGACCAGAGACGCTGAAGTTCCTGCATGCAGACACTCCAGCTCACAGTGGTCTAACATCCCTCGCGGGTGTCCAACTCAAGACCAGGACGGGGTCCCATATTCTCTCATGCTCAGGTAATGGGGTTGACTAGATCCTACAGGGATTCTTGGCATAACACCTACACAGATGCTAGGTACATTCAGGTACATTTAGGTACATCTAGTTAGGGAGGCATTGTAGGAGTACGCACTTTTATCATTTGTTTTATATACTTCTGTGTATTCATGATTATTGCAAAATGGTAGCACTGTACCATCCTTTTACTTTCGTAGTACTGCTAATTATATATCTCTGCTACTGTTTAATGGTTGTTAAAGCTCATCTATTCTACACTAGAATAACAACTGTTCAATAAATTCTCATTGAAATGCCCAGACTGTTTATTCTGTGTATCTCTGAGACCAACTAAGTGAGCACAAGTGACTGAGCGAAAAGATAGTATATTGTTTCCACGATCATGGGGGATCAGGGTTGTCAAGTTCCGAGGTTGCCAGAAACTATTCTCTCCCCGATAAGAGGAGATTCTAGTGGCACTGTGAGCTAGCTGATACAATTAGGCTAACATATCCGGTGGGGGTGCACGGAACCAGTCTGCCACCAATCTCACAGTTTATGTTATCCAAACGCGCAGATCCTGTATAGGGTATATAGGAACTACACGACAACTCCTTTCTCTGAATCTATTCCTCTCTCTATAAATTTGTCTTTGTGGTATTCATTTGCAACATCAAAAAATTTAGTTACATAAGATGTTAGGAAATTAACAGAATCTCTGGATTTAAAAGTTATTGCGCTTCCAGCATTATGGCACAAGGCAGCATGTTTAATTCTGCTCCATGTCTATCCTAGACATCCGATGATTTAATTACGGAAACATTAGAAAATAATTTAGGGGCCATTTATGAGGATGTTTGTGTTGCTTTTGAATCACACAACATGGTGCAAGAGTGACACAAACCTTAGGACAGATTTTTGAAGTCACGCAAGTCGCTGAATTGCGTTCCTCTGCCCTGAAAAAGCATTCAGTTTGCATTGTGTGGGCTTTTCCCACACAACCCGTATGGATTTTGACACATTCCCAGATTTACAAGAACTTGTAAACCTGGGGTTGCGTTAAAATCCTACATCTTCCCAGGGAAGGCATAATGGGGAGAAATATATAAATTTCTCCTAATTTCTACAGCACACATGAAAGAGGATTTTGTCTCAGATTACTTTTGTGAATTGGGCCCTCCGTGCCTACTAAAAATGAATGTGTCTTTCTGTAATGTAGCTGGTGCTCATGTAAAGCCCTCCAATACCTTCGGGTCGAGTTCACGCTATATAAAACTGCTTAAAAAAATAAATGAAACAATTCACTTGATATGGACAAGCCCCCACTTTTTGCCCATTTCAAAGGCGCCAATATCACTTTTTTTTCCAAAAGAATGCTAATAAGCATCAAATGCACAATTAAACATGTTGATAAGCTCAGTTGTTTCAGATCTTTATTTGGAATATGTGCTGTTTATAATTCTTTTGAGTCTTGTTTCCATACTTGGATGTATAATATTTGTAAGTGGCAGAACAACTGTTAGGCTGGTGAAAGAGTTATTGAAAAACGTCGATTACAGGCAGATTCAGAATGTGCTATGTCACATTTTAGAGACAGGTTTGCTAGCATTTAGTCATTTCTTGCATTAAATAATGAATTTTGCTCCAAGGTCCCTTGGAGTATATTTCGTTGACATGAAACACCTTAGGACAAATAATTCCATGAATATACAAGATATCAAAATTTCCCTTAAACTGTACAAGAGATCTCAATTTTGACAGGAAGAAACAGAATCAGGAGATGGGAAAAGGCGACAAGAATATAAATAATGCAAGCTATTTCAAATCTGCACGGCTGACCTTGTCAAACCGGACATCATTATTAAGAGGGAGAGTACAGCTCTGTTATACAGTTCTTTTAATTTGTTTCAGTATTTTATCTAGAAAATTTGCGAGATGACTGCAACTCAAAGCTGTATCATACATGCCTATGATTTACACAGAAAACAGACAGTTAGTTCTCATTTCAATAGTAAAATATAACCTATTTGTGTAGGCATATTAGACATATCCAATTTGGCCTTTAGGGTGTTGTGCGAGCATGAACATAGTATTTCCTATCTATTTTGTTAAGTCTTGCAGAATCAACCGTCTGGCAGAAAATGTACCATCAGTACTGTTGGAATATGGATTATTCGTAGGGGAAAGTTGGTACCTACCACTAGTAATAAGGCAACAATCACAATATAAGGTCCAATTAAGGTCTCAATAAATTATTCCCTTGCTCAACACTTGGTAGCTGTCTCTGGACAGGCTGGCTTACCTTAGGAGACAGGTGTGTAAAGCATTTACAAATACAATACAATAAATTAAACAAAACACACAATAAAAATCCAACAACAATCTATAAAGGTAGGGAATATCTTTAGGATTAAAATGACACCAAAATTAGAACAATCCAATGTAGGAAACTGGAGATATGAATTCTTAAAGAATAAACATTTTCCAGTGCGTAGAAGCCAAAAGAGCCACTTTGGGACATCTGGCCACAATTGACCAGGACAAAGTCAAAGTTTAAGGCCGACTATGATGGAGTGAAGATCGGATACATTTATCGGTAGGGACCAGTCATGTTTTTATCTTCTGACTTAGTCACTTTTTTGGAACTGTTTCTCTTGATTTCAAGAGAATCTCCTCGTCAGGCCGAGTTTCGAGTCACAGACAGCGGTTTGAATAAGCACAAGGCTTGGTGTACTCCTGGAAGTCTCATCAACGACAAAAAGTTCTGGAGCTTCAGTGGGGCAAACCTGAATCTCAGACCAGTTTTGTGGTTCAACTTTGCCTGCTTGACTCTCTTGGTGGATAGTCAACTTATGGAGCTTTTTACCAAATGTCCTCTAACCTTCTCCAAACTTCTGTATCTTCTTCCAGAATTTCCTTTTGGGCTCCTAAGAGTCCACAACACCGATCCAAGGTTGCAGAAGCTCTGAGTTGCTCCTTGGGATGTTGGGTCAACGTCTCTCACAATACACCTGGCCAGTTCCTTTACAGTACAACTGAAGATAAGTTTCTTCTTCATGGAGATGATGCCGTTGGAGCTCTTTTAACCTGTTGCTCTCAGGTAGTTTATGACCTCTCTTTTTAAAGCAAGGCAAGGTCCATAGGACTGTGGTTCCCAATGTGTGGAGCAGGTGCAGTCATTCAGCGTGCACTCCTCCTGATGCAGTCCAGGGTTCCAGCAGCGCAGTCCTTCTTCTTCTTGTAGTTTCAGGCAGGGATCTGAGTTTCTGGGGCAACTCTCTCATATTTATCCAATGTTCTTGTGTGCCAAGCAAGAGAGTACCCCTGACTAATGGGGTGCAGGGTGCCACTTCCTCCAAAGTGTGCCATATTTTTGTCTTTTAAAATCCAAAATGGTGAAGCTCTACCCGGGAGATTAAGATCTGGCTAAGTTTCTCTAACACTCCCCTTCAAGATCCTCTACTAATTCATTTACTGGCGTTCCTGTCTGTCTGGGGGTGCAGGATGTGGGGATGAGCCTGTGACCTGTCCTAACTGCTATTCCCAATGTTGATGGAACTTAGAAGTTTAATGATGGTTGCCTCTATCAATTTTCACCATTAAATGAGATTTAAGGCAATAATTTTAATACAAATGTGCAAAATTGTTGAAAATCTAAAAGATCAGATTTTCTACTGCATCGTAAAAGCATGCAAAAGTGTTCTGAAACATGAAAATGTGAAAGACATAAATAAAGAGAGAGAAAAAATGATTTGCTTATGCAATGTAAACACGTGTTTAAGAAATCTAAACATGATTAACCTAGAAAATATGCTTCTGATTAATAAATGTGACGAATGAAAAAAAAATCACGTAATGAAACACTTGAAAATGATTGAAATGTTTAGTTTAAAGATGCTTGACAATATGAAGATTTGCAGTTTTATCTAAGTAATATGCGATACAAACGTGAATAACAAAAGTGACACGCATATTAATCTGTGTAAAAATAAATAATGTGTGAAATAATTTTTTTAGTAGTACACAATATTGACATGTAACTCCTGGAGCAAAGTATAATGAGTGAATTAACTAAGAAAACTGAATTATTCATATTAATGTGTGTTTATATTAATCATAACATGGTAATGATTCACAAAGCCTCAAATGCTTCTTTTTCCTTGTTCAAAAGACAGAATCTAGTTGAAGTAGTAATTTCAGACGCTGTGAGAAGTTTCATTGAAGTTTCTCTTTATTGCTTACAAACAATAGTCTCTTTTCGGATTCAGCAACACTTTTAACAGAAATGTATCAATACATTTGCAAACCCAGAGAGAGCGTCTGGGAATGGACAGACAGTGAAGAAAGTGAATTTTATTACATCTGACGAAAGGATGGAAATTATAAAGTTGCTGAAATCGATTATTTTGCAAAAGGATTTCTTAATCCTTTTGGATTTCTTATTGAGGTATTGATCACAGCATGAGCAGCCCATTGTGGATAACCAATAGAAACCATATTGTAAGATTGAAAGTATACTTTGTGGGCATAAACTGTGATGTTTTGGAAGTACTTTTGCCCCCTTGGAGGAGGAGTAGGGGCTGGTTGTCATTTTCAATTTCCCTGCCTGGCATGCTGTCGGACTGAACTTTGATTTTCTTTCCCATGCAAACCCACATTGAATTTAACTTTCCGAAATGACTCAACCAGTTCTTTGCTGACTGGTAAAGTATACAGGTATAACTCTTCGGCTGAAGAGTTTATGAACTCATTCCTGTGACTCCTTCCTCTTCAACTCTACATATTTGGTTTGTATAACCTAAATGCTGAACTTGACTTTTCCAATGTTCTCTCTTTCTTTCTTCCTTAGGTAATCAGCAAATGTGTATTTACTTGAATCTGTACGACATTGTGTAACTAATTGTACTAAATGGTTTTCCTATTAAATTGAATATTACATGCGATTTATGTTCTTGACCATTCAAATAGAGGCTTAGATAAATGGATCATATGAGCAAACTTTATTGTATTTGAGTCATCCTTAGAGTGAACCTTTTTGTTGTAATTGTTATTCATTATAGTGTTTACAGAAATGGTTGTTTGTAGTTAGCATGAATTTGGCATTTTCTTATTCCAGGTCCTCATGTTCTCTAAATATCCATGTCCCTGTTAGCTCACATAAAAGATACATTGGAGGACCAATGGCAATATACTGTTTTGTTATGGGCCCAGAGAGGAATTAGATCAAGATATGATAAATATGATATTAGTATATAAGAAAGATTTTTTACACAGCTGTCTGCTGGATAAGTTTTCTGGTAGCTTGTCGGATGGTTAGTTTGACTAATTAAACTAGGAGATGAAGAGACATGATTAAAAAGTGATTTGATTTTTATAGCATTGAAGAGAGTAGTAGGGCTTTGACAGGTGATAAAGTTTTGACTCTGACAAAAAGATTAAAATGGACTTGTTATCACAGGAAAATTGTTGTTTTGTGAAAAGTGTATGTGTATGTTGTATTGAATTAAGTGAGTACGGGTTCGTTGAGGCCAAAGATCCTGGAATAAGCATACGGGCAGTCTTAGTGTGGCATACACTAAGGCATACACTAAGTGTGTTTGTCTGCTGTTTTGTGAGTACTGTGCATGAAACATCATTGCTGGTACTGAGAAAGGGAACTTGAGGCATGACAAGTTAGAATTGTTGAGATTTTCTGAGAGTGCACCGGGGGAGCTCTTAAGAGTTTTTACTTAATGAGAGTGAAATCATACTTGTCGAAGGAAGAGAATGAGATTTTCTGAATGAGTGGATATCTATATTTCTTTTAGTTGAGCACACAGAGTTGTTTTTATCTTGTATTGTATTGGGAATATTGTTTAAAAGGATGAAAGAAAAGATGACGCACAACTTGATTGTGAATGGGGGGTCAGTTGCAGTGAGAAGTTAGACTGACATCATAAAGTGCCGTGCTGGTTTTGGTGGCTGGTGTAAAGCCCCGCTGGTATTGGTGGACGAGAACGAACAGTGATTGGAGGTAGAAAACAATAATACAGAAGAGAATTTAGCAGTTTGAACAACAGATTGAGTATGAGGAAAGAAATCATGAAATTGTTCAAGTTGTTAAAGGCTTTAGTATGTAAAGATGAGCTGATACCAACAAGGGAGTTCCTGTGGCTCCAGAAGGTACACCTGCTCTGCAGATGTCGTTAGAGAGAGGATATCACTCTTGTGCTTGGCTAGAGAATTGGGTAAAATACACTGAGAAAGATGCTCCCTTCACACTTCCACACTATGGGAGATATAATGTTAGAATAAAAAAAAAAAAGTGAGAAGACATATGAATGATTTGAAACCTTCCCCTAGGTCTATACAGTATGAAGCCCTTGAAGAGTGGGAGCATGAAGCACATAGGAGAGAAAAAAGAAATGTTAGGGAAGATTTAGAAATACAATAAATCGATATAAGCAAGCAAAGTGGGATTCCCAGAAAAAGATATGGAATGACGATGTTGCTTTATGATCCCCAATGTATCCGGAAATGGTACTGAGAAAAAGGAAGGAGAAACATGTAGGGAAAAGAGAGAACATGTAGAAGAGCAAAAGGTTCAAGTACTCCCTGGAGCAGATAAGAATCTAGAAGTTATAGATGTTGAGCTATTGAATGAACTTTTGGTGAATAGACCCCCACCTTCCAATGAAGAACAGAATAATTCAGAGACTAATCAGTTTTTAGGTGTAAGACCAGAAGCACCACCTGCAGATTTAAATTTAGCTTATAAAAGAATATTGTTAGATGAAAATCAGACCCCTGAGAGAGAAGGATTTTCCCAATATACTCATGACGAATAATCCTGATGCATTATCAGTACCTGTAACAACAGGTCCAGTTGTTCTTCCTCATCAGACAGGAGGAGGAGTTTCACAGATCCATACAATAGTGGTCCCAAGTGAAACTATGGGAGAAATACATACTTTACTTGGAGCAAGTGAGATCTTGAGAGATCAGGGATGCGAATTGTATACCAATAAGTCTATGGGAGAATTACATACTTTACTTGAGATCATGAGAGATCAGGGATGCGAATTGTATACCAATAAGTCTAGAGATTCATGAGAATAGTGTAGAAGAGTGTTTTAGAACTAATTCCACCACGGAAAGGGGAATAGAGCCATTAATAAATATTTCAGAGAAGACTCTTGAAACGCCAAATAGAGGACAGCGAACGATTATTGGGAGAGTTTTGCAAATGTGTAGTCAGAAAACAGATTCACGAGTATCACTGAAGCCAGGAGAGATTAGCAGAGAATCACAGAGATCGGGAATGAGTACTTGGATAGGGCCATCCCCAGAAGAACTTGATGATTGGATTAGAGACATAGCCTTACTGGAAATGCATTGACCAATGCAAATCGAGGCATGAATATAGATGTGAGCAAATGAAAAGTAGAATTAGAAAAAATTATATTGGGAACCATTAGTTCATCAAAATATCGGTATGAAGAATTATTATTTGTGTGTAAAGATATAACCCAGAAAGCGAGAAATACCCATGAGAGATTTGCTGAGGTAGCACAGAAATATGGAGTAGATGTAGAAAAGTCCAAAGATCTACAGAAAACCTATTGATTGGATTTTCGTGCCAAAGATTTGGAGAGTCTGAATTCCTCTAGGAATAGGCCGCAAATTAAAGAGTTAATTACAGCCCTGAAGTGGTGGGGAGAGATAGACAGATGGGAAGGCAGATGGGCTACAAATAAAGAAGATACTACAGTGGTAATGCCTCTGTACCCAATAATGGAAAAAGAAAAGAACGAGGCAGATGCGTTGGCTTATCCTAGGAAAGAAGTCCCAGGTCGAGGGTATGTACATGTCTCCTGGAGTAGACAGGACATATTGTCCTTTACAAATGATTTTCCACGGTTGGTAGAGGAACCAATCGAGTGGTTTAAGCAAGTGGAAAGATTTGTGAAGGTTTCAAAAGTCCTGTTAAAGGATTTGGATGCTTTATTCAATATTGTGGTTCCTACGAATTTGTGGGTAGAATGTAAGATTTTAGTTGATTGGCCAGAAACAGAATATGCTAGTGATCCAAAAACAGGTGCGCCATCTGCGGAGGTGATGAAATAATACAATCAGGTCATATCTGAAAGGAAAGATTTTGCAGAAAGAAACAGATTGGGGGAAAATAGATAGGACTACCCAGGAAATAAAGGAAACAGTACATGCCTACTTTGATAGACTTCTGCAGGCATTCAAACATTATAGTGGAATTGAAAATGTGTCGGGAAAAGAATGACGTGGCACCTTTTGTGTATCGATTTGTCTATGGTTTGAGATTAGTGCTATGATTCAGTAGAATTTGATTTGTTGGCAAAGCAAGTCAATAGATTAAATATTGCTTTATGCAAAGTATTGTGTAGATGATATTGAGATGCGATATAGGAAATTGAAAGAGAAGTTGATGTTGGCACCAATGAGGGCAGCCAAGAAAGGATATGTGGGTTTCTATTCAGATTTTACAGGCATGAAACAGGGAAATGGTCAGACTACCACTGGAATGAAAGGTGTGATGGTAAATCCCTTGCCATATTTGATGCCACAAGGAAGGGGACATGGATCAAACATAGGGTCATTGAAAAAGTCTTTCCCTTGTCACAGTTGCAGCAAGTTTGGACCTTGGAAGCACGAGTGTAAGTCTAATTTGGATAATCAGTTACATGAACAGTGGTGACAGGTGCGAATGGATTGATACAGTCATAGGTGACAAGTGATATGTTAAATCAAGCAACATTAAATGTAAGGGATCAGAACCAGAATATGCCTCAAGCTCCCATGCAAAATTTGAATGGACAAGTAAATCCAAATGTACAAGTGGCTTCAAAATATGTATTACAGAAGGATAACTGTGACTCAGATACTTCCCAACGATGGTGCCTGAGAGGGGAGGAGGAATGCGTGCTTGGCGCATCCTTAGAGGTAGATCAGAATGGTCCCTATGTAGATGGCAAAGTAAATAGAACACCTATTTCATTCCTTGTAGATACTGGTGCTACCCGATCCACTGTGAGAACTGTGGATATTCCCCATCTACACCTCTTGGGTAGTACGAGTATCAAATCAATTAATTCTAACCCCCAGTGACAGAACTAGTGCAAGTACAGATTGGAACATTTGGGGATATGCATGCTTTTGTGGTATGTGATAACAGTCAGTGAATCGTTTGGGACAAGACTTATTGCACACAATTAATTTCTCTATTTACTGTACACCTGAAGGAATAGAATTTCATACCAAATATGAGGATGTAGTGTTTCAAATGGCTAGACAAAAGACAGAAGGGAAGAGTTTGTATCGCTTACTTACTGAAAATGACTTACCTCCCGTGTTGAAAGAGATGGTCCTGCCTGAAGTGTCGGATTTTTCAGGTAAAGATATTGTATTAATGAACGGAGTAGCTTCAATTCGAATCAACGTGAAACCAAATGCAGAATACCCTAGAACTCCAGCATGTAATCTTAGTCCTGAAACTATTGCTGAAATAACGCCATTGATCGGGACTCTGATTGAACAAGAAATTTTGAGAGAGATTTTGGGCAGTCCATGTAATTTACTTATCATGGGCAATGGGCATACGAAAACCAAATAGAAAATATAGAATAGTTTAGGATCTGATCAGATTGTGATAACCCGTTGTCCAATACTACCAAATAGTGCCGTAATTCTATATCAAATTCCATGTGAAGCTGAATGGTTATCAGTGATTGACTTGTGTCAAGCGTTTTTCTTCAATCCCTTGCATCCGGATACCAATATTTATTTGCCTTCTGGTTCAGAAAACATGTTTTGGCATTGTGCCGAGTTCCACAAGGGTATACCAAAGGCCCCTCATTTTTTAATCAGATTTTGAAGAGAAATAGGAGTCACTAGAAATGCCATGTCACTCTGTGCTAGTGCAGTACATTGATGATTTATTAGTGGCATCTGGAACTAAAGAAGCATGTGTTTCAAATACTGCAGCCCTCCTGAATCACTTGGCAGTGAGTGAGAATAAGGTGTCACCAGCAAGAGAGAAGTTCTCTGTTTTGGATATCACAGTGAGAAAGGAGTCAGAAAAGTGTCATAAGATCGAATCACTGCTATATTGCAGATCAATCCACCGAGTACACAAAAGGAAGTTTGAATGTTCTTGGGAATGGTTAGCTATTGCAGGCAGTGGATACTAAAATTTTCTTTAATAGCCAAGCCACTTCAGAGATTGACACACACAGATGTGTCAGATCCTGTTCCATGGGATGAGGAATGAATGCGCTCTTTTCTTGAATTGCGAGACAGTTTGTATCGAGCACCAGCTTTGGGAATGCTCGACTTTAACAAGAGTTTCACTCTGTTTTGCTGTGAGCGCAAAGGATGTGCATTATCAGTACTTACTAAAATACATGGAACTGTACGCAGACCTGTTGCATATTTTTCAGCTAGATTGGATCCTGTGGCTGCTGCTTTACCTGGATGTTTGAAAGCTGATGCTGCAACATGTGTGAGTTTGGAACAATGTGAAAATATTGTGATGGGAACATCCCTTGAAAGTGTGTCAAATTCAGTTGAGATTTTGTTAACAAGAACTCAAACACAGCATCTCATGATCAGTCGGTTAACAAAATATGAACAGGTGATATTGGGTGCAGAGAATATAACTGTGACAAGGTTTATAAGTATGAATCCAGCTACGTTGATGCCGTTACCTGGACATGAAGTTGTGATGAAAGAAGCTGATCATGGTTGCCTTGACGTGACTGAGATGTGTACCAAACCGCATCCTGACATACAAGATACTCCGTTGCCGGAGTCAGACCATGTGCTCTGTGTGGATTGATCATGCTTGAGAGATTCAGGAGGTACCCTGCGAGCTTCATATGCAAATCGTACTGTGGTGGGTGTGGTGGAAGCATCATGGTTGAATGGAGTGTATTCAGCACAAATGGTTGACTTGATCGCACTTATCAGCACTTGCAGCATAACTGAACAAATTAGAGTAACCATATTAACTGATAGTCAAATTGGTTTGGGGGTGGTTCATGATTTCGGGCATTTGTAGTCTCAGAGTGGGTTTATAGCCTCTTTGGGTTGGTTGACCTATCCGAAACGGAGAGTGTGTAAAGAAACCTATTGAGGGCACTGCAACTGCCGGCCCAGATTGCAACGGTGAAGTGTTCTGCCCACCAAACTGGACATGATTATGTCACGGTTGGCAATCGATATGCCAATGAGACTGCAAGTTTTTACCCCAAATTCTTACGCATTCAATGGGGAATCTTCGAAGGAACAGTTTAATGACATGGAATGCTGATTGATGTTTTCAGTTGTTGAGACTTGGTAAGAAATCAGAGAATTTCAAGATTCAGTACAACAGGCAGAAAGAGAAGGGTGGATTAAAACAGGATGTAATCGCAGAAAGGAAGATGAGGTTTTGGTTTAAACGGATGAAAGACCTGTGTTGCCGGCTAGCATACTGTCACCGATGGCAAGGATTTGCAATGGACTTGCACATGTAGGTAGAGATGCTATGCTACCCCTTTTTTATCAAACGTGGTACAACCCAAGATTTAGAGCTATTGCAGAGAGTCTGTGTCAAAGATGAGTAATCTGTCAGCAACAAAATCAGGAAGAATGATAGTGGTTAGTACGAGGCACATTGGAAATTTAGGAGGGCCCCTTATATGCTTGCAACTGGACTTCATTGAGATGCCCCCTTGTAATAGATCAAAATATTTCCTTGTGATTGTGAGTTTGTTTTCTCGTTGGGTCGAAGCTTACCCCACAAGGCGCAATGACAATTTAACTGTGGAAAAACTGCTTCTTAGAGAATTGATATCTAGATTCGGTTTCCAGTCTCATTGGAATCGGATATGGGAACTCACTTCAATAATGAAGTAATACGAATGCTTAGAACTGCTTTTCAAATTGTCGCAATGGCTACATTGTGCATACCGCCCTGATTCCTTTGGTGTTGTCGAAAAGGTGAATGGAACATATAAGTCCAGACTAGCAAAGGTGTGTGCATCTACATCCCTGCAATGGCCTGATGCATTGCCTTTGATGTTGATAAGTATCCCAGACAGATGAAATGAACTGTCCTCTCAAAAGATAATTATGGGGAGGGCTATGAGACAGCCTACAGTCCCATCAAATCGGCTTTTCAATATTTCTGATGACTTGGTACTCGATTATTGTAAAGGATTGGCTGATGTGGTATGTTTTGTATCTCATCAGGTTGGAGAATCCGCAACTACCTTTCAACGGGAGCAGTGCCACGATATCTGCACTCATTATAAAGCTCATGAGAACATGCTGTTTGGAACCTTGTGGGTGTGGGCCTTATCAAGTGATTCTTGTAACCACAACTGCTGTCAAATGTTTTGGTTTACCTAATTGGGTGCATGCAGCCCACACTCGTTGAGTCCCATGTCCTCTTGAAAGTGTAAGGTCTGTGGTGGATGAACCGGTAGTAACAGAGAAACGTCCTGTTCAGACTGTGCACAGAGTAGAGGGAGCGCCAGCTACTGGGTCTCGTGACACTGTTGTAAATGAGAGTCAAAGAGAGTTGATCCCAGTTGGTATTGAGGGTCAAAGTGAAGAGGATCCAACTAAGAGAAATGCTGACTCAGATGATGTGAACAGTGTACCAGAAAAACGAGTGTGACAAGGAGACCGTTGGCCCAGAATATCTGAAATATTGAGACACATACTGACAGCAGGAAGAAAACCTACCACTGTGATTGAGGTTTCTAGTCAGTCCGAAACAAAGTGACACAGAAGGAGAAGAGCCTACAGTCCCCAGAACAAACAGAGCACGGACACCAAGTCAAAGATTTGCAGCTCTAGAGTGGACATATTTAGCAACTGCAAATGACTGGGAAAAATAGTTGTTCATGTTTTGCTCTAAAAATTGTGACTCATACAAACCGCCATGAAAGAAAGAACTGTTGTGAAAAAAGAGAAAAGAAGAACAAAAATGCCAGAATGAAAACAAAGAATGAGGGTATGACCAGACGCTGTCGAAAAGCTACTGCATAAAGCCTATTTTTATAGAATATATATATAAAAAAATAATGCATTTAATTCTGGGATGGAAAATCTAAATCTAGTTTCACTAAAACATAAGAGTATGTGTGCTTGCTTCTTAACTGTTTTTGTTCTAATTCTTGTCCTGTTTTTGATAATACTAAATCTACCTCATCATATTTAAGTAAAAATACAAATTTGCATGTGTCCACAACTACTGAAGTGACTAAAATGAAAGACGAATTAGTAAAAACTAAGGAATTAACAAGTGATGAATTACATCATGATTGTTCAATAAATGATTTTTCCTTAAGTGTGTTTACTAAATTGCTATACGAATACGTAAATAATATGGATGCGAGAGATTGTTATGTGTACATGCAATTACCAACTTGTGTGTCTGAATGGGTGACATACTATCACCTACCTTTAACATATGGTATATCTTGTGGTGTACTAACAAGTTTATTTTATAGTAAAGGACAATTTCAATACTATTACTCAACTATGACTTGATTTTCTCAGAAGTTCCAGTAAAGAAGGATTTAAATATCGTGCCTGATGCACGTGATGCTGAGATAATGGGGGAATTCTTTTATCCTACATCACCTATAGATACTGTATATACACATCAACATAATTTAACCTGTGCTTTACATAGTGTAGAAAAAGAATGCATTAATTCAGCAGAAGATGTTAGAGAGGAAATAAAAAAGAAATCTGAAAAACAAATGAAAACATCTCCATGGGCTTATAGGGAGGGTGATTATAAAAAAGGAGAGACATGCACTGCAATTATTCTAGATTGGCAACACAAAGGAAAGCTTTGCATATTAAGACGCAAAACAGAGCATAATAATACATTCATTGGTTTCAGTGAGTGTGAACATACCTTCCTACTTATGGGGGGATGAGCATTATTGTTAGCAGGATTAGATCCAGTATTTCCTGAAGTGTATTTAGTGTGTGGGAAAAATGCTTCTTACAAATAGCCCAAGCATTGGTATGGGTGTTGCTATATGGGAATAGTTTTTTCCTAAGATCTAACATGAATCAATGAAAGAAAACCTGCACGCTTTAGAAGAGGATTAAGTGTTGCTGAAATTATTAGGGAGATTTGAGGAGCTATAATACCCTCAGCTGGGGTAATACTAAATTAAAACAAAATTAGAAAACTCTCAACAGCAGTGGATCCATTATCAATAGATACTGCTGGTGGACTAGTAACTGATATGGAAATGGTTGCTTTAAGCTCTAAAGTAAAGATTTGAAGGGATATATAAGCAATATTACTAATTTAGGAAAAAGATCTAACAGAATTAAAAGTAGATGGTCCGTGGGAGAAAATTGGGAAAGGCTTTTCTTCTGTAGGATATTGGTTTTCAAGCACTGGGAAAAAGCTTAGTGGGAAAAATACTAACTCTATTAATAACAATTGCTATATGCTTACTGATAATAATAGCGTATCAATATTGTAAAAATAGGAAAAGCTCTAAAGAAACTAGAAGGCAAAAAAAGAACTAGAGCAGACATTGAATTAGAAGATAGAAGGAGTGATTTTTATGATGACATGATACATTTGGAACAAATGAGACTGAAACATATGAAGACAACTGCATTCTAATG
Source organism: Triturus cristatus (assembly GCF_964204655.1). NCBI lineage: Eukaryota > Metazoa > Chordata > Amphibia > Caudata > Salamandridae > Triturus > Triturus cristatus. The sequence goes on from NC_140589.1 coordinate 647,858,894, forward strand.
TGACATCAGAAAAACCAAGATAAAGATATAAGATAAGATTGTGTGATGGCTTGATTCACCATCAAAGGGGGAACTGATGGAGCGTTAAAGTTTAACGGCAGTTGCCTCTATCAATTCTCTCCATTAAATGAGATTTACAGCAATAATTTGGATAAAAATTTGCAAAATGCTTGAAAATGAAAAACATAAGATTTTCTACTGCATCGTAAAAGCATACAGAAGTGTTCTGAAACATGAAAATTGTGAAAGACGTAAATAAAGAGAGAGAAAAAGTTATTTTCTCATGCAATGTAAACACTTGTTTAAGAAATCTAAACATGATTAACCTAGAAAATTTGCTGCTGATTACTAAATGTGACAAATTAAAAGAATGCTCACATAATGAAACACTTGAAAATGATTGAAATGCTTAGTTTAATGATGCTTGACAATATGAAGATTTGCAGTTTTACCTTAGTAATATGCGGTTCAAACGTGAATAACAAATGTGACATGCATATTAATCTGTTTGAAAAAAAAATAACTTGTGAAATAATTACTTTAATAGTACAAAATATTGACAGGTAACTCCTGGAGAAAAGAATAATGAGTGAATGAACTAAGAAAACTAAATTTCATATTAATGTGTGTATATATTAATCATAATGTGGCAATGATTCAGCATGTTTTCATGTAGGCCTCAAATGCTTCTTTTTCCTTGTTCAAAAGGCAGAATCTAGTTGAAGTAGTCATTCCAGACACTGTGAGAACTTTTCATGAAGTTTTGTTGTATTGCTTACAAACAATAGTCTGTTTTCTGATTCAGCAACACTTTTGAACAGGCAGACAGTGAACTAAGTGATTTTTCTATCTTTCGGATGGAAAGGATGGAAATTATAAAGTTATTGAAATCGATGATTTTGCAAAAGGATTACTTAATGCTTCTGGTTTTCTTAGTGAGGTACTGATCCCACCATGAGCAGCCCACCGTGGACAACCAATGGAAACCATATTGTAAGATGGAAAGGATACTTTATGGGCATAAACTGAGAACTTTTGGAAGTATAGTTGCCCCCTTGGAGGAGGAGTCGGGGCTGGTTGTCATTTTCAATTTCCCTGCCTGGCATGCTGTCGGACTGAACTTTGATTTTCTTTCCTATGTCAAACCCAAATCAAATTTAATTTTCCGTACTGATTCAACGTGTACTTTGCTGGCTGGTAAAGTATACAGGTATAACTTTTCAGCTGAAGAGTTTATGGACTCATACCTGTGACTCCGTAAGCTTCAACTCTGCATATTTGTCTTATATAACCAAAATGCTGAACTTGACTTTTCCTATGTTTTCTCTTTCTTCCATCCGTAGGTAATCAGCAAATGTTTATTTTATTGAATCTGTATGACATTGTGTGACTAATTGTACTAAATTATTTTCCTATTAAATTGAATATTAAATGTGATTTATGTTCTTGGCCATTCAAATTGAGGCTTAGATAAATGAATCATATGAGCAAACTTTATCGTTTTTGATTCATTCTTAGAGTGGACCTTTTTATCGTAATGTATTTCTTAATCATTATAGTGTTTAGAGAAATGGTTGTTTGTAGTTAGCATGAATTTGGCATTTTCTTATTCCAGGTCTTCATAAGGATTTGCCTCATGTTCTCTAAATATCCAAGCCCCTGTTAGCTCACATAAAAGATCCATTGGAGGACCAATGGCATTATAGTGTCTTGTTATGGGCCCAGAGAGGAAATAGATCTAGATATTTTTATTGTTTTTGACATTTTTTTTGCAACTATAAGCACATAAGACAAACATATCAAAAACATAAACAATATCCAAATACGAAATATACAATACAAAAATACAAAATACGCATCACAAAGCTATACAAATACTAAAATTGTAAGAAAACAAAGAAAATACATCCATGACTAACAAAAAATAGAAATCATATAGAACAATTACCCCAATATGTCTAGGTGAAAAAGAGAGAGACTAAATGAGTTCCAGTATGTGAAGTGTGAGAAACACTAGTCTGTGTTTAAATATAACATGCCAGATGGCTGTGGTACACCGTGCCTGCATGCGGAAACATGTGTATGGAGGGGATACAGGACCAGGCAAGTAACAAAGGCAGCTTGTGTACTGTTCACTCAACAGATTGGGAGGAAGTCGGAGTGGTTGCAGCCTGTGAAGCAAGGAGTGTTCACTGTAGATCCGTGCGATAAACGAACCAGAAGTCTCGGGGTTTGGAGGAGACCCATTTTAGGGGAGGGTACGAGGGGGGTTCTATGATTTGCGCCAGTGTTGCAAAGACTTCCTGCCAATATGCCAAAATAGTAGGACAAGCCCAGGACATATGTGCAAAATTGGCATCTAAAATATTAAACTTAGGGCAATTTGTGGGTTGAGTGGGGTCAAACTTTGCCCGTTGGCTAGGGGTTACACAATTTATGCCTGTGGTTGGGAGACACCCTGTGGGTTTGCTCGAGACAGAAGGCCGACTCCTTGTCAGTCAGTGGATGCCCAAGATCGTCCTCCCATCTCTGTCTAGTCCTCCCGTCCCTTCCCACCCGAAGTTTCAAGCAGGCCTTATACAGTTTTTTGACCAGGTGCGACCCAGATTCGACCGCAATGAGTAGGTTAAGCGGGGAAAAGTCGTCATATGGGTCGGGGAAGGTAGAGAAAGTGACTCGAAGCGTCCCCTGAAGCCGGGCTACGTTTAGGGAGTCTACGCCAGTCAGTCCAGGGACCTGCGTCAGGTCGGATAGCCTACATAACCGGCCATCCAGGAACAAGGAGCCAAAGGTGTCCAATCTCAGTTTAGAGAGAGTGGCCAAAACCCCTCTGTCGGTGGTGAGAGGGAGGAACAGACTGTGAGCCAGTGGGAGGGCGGGTGAGTAAAGAGGGCCAGATCCGAATAACCGATTTAGTTTACTCCAAGCCCAGCATGTAGTAGCCAAAGGTTGAATGTCTTGGGAATCAAGGGGGATTCCCTTCAGGAGCAGAGACGCAAGAGGAGTTGGGGCGGCAAGTTCCTTGTCTGTTTTTGTGTAGGGTAGCCGGGCATCAGGGTGGAATCAGTGGTGTGCAAATTGAGCTTGCGCCACCAAGAAATACAGCTGAGGCTCCAGAACCGCGAACCCCCCTCGTGCATACGGAAGCGTAAGGGTGTTCCATGCGACTCTGGGTCTACGACCAGCCCATATAAACTGGATGAGGAGGCCGCGCTATTGGGCGAAAAAGACATTGGTGAGAGGGATGGGTATGGTGTGAAAAAAATAGAGAAAATGGGGCAATGCTTTCATCTTTATAAGTGCGATACTGTAGCCATGAATAGGGGTAATTTTGTCCAATGCTCCACTTGTATAGTGAGATGTTCTATAGCCGGCCCATAATTGAGCTGTAGTCTCCCGGGCTACCTGTAAGGAATACTCCGTCCCGTCTGCCGCCACTGCATCCATAATAGGAAATAACACTGATTTTCCCCAGTGAATCCTGATCCCGGACACGGAACCAAATCGTTCAATCTCTTCAATTATGGGCTGCAAATTAGTTTGGGGATGGCGGACGAAAAGCAAAACGTCATCTGCATACAGGGACATTAAGAGCGGTCCAGCAGGGGATTGCAAGCAGCGAAACAAGTGTTTTTCTTGAAGGTGGCGGACTAGGGGCTCCATCGCTTTGATAAATAAAAGCGGGGACAAGGGACACCCCTGATGCGTGCTGCGTGTAATGGAGATGGGAGGGGACAATGAGCCATGAACTCGGAGGCTGGCAGTAGGAGAAGAATTCAGCAGGGCAATCAGGGCGATAAAATTAGAAGGCAGGCCATGTTTACGCAAGGATGCCATAAGGAAGGGCCACTCAAAGGAATTGAAGGCCTTCTCTGCATCTAATAATGCAACTGCAGCAGGCGTTGTGGGTTCGATGTGATTAGTAACCTAGAATACCGTGCGAATATTGAGTGCAGTGGAGCGATGAGGTATAAAACCGGACTGTACTGGGGACAAAATTTGATCCATTAGCAAGGAAAGGCGTGTGGAAAGCGTTTTAGCAAGGATTTATTATCAAAATTGATGAGGGAAATGGGACGGTAAGACAAGCAATGGGAGGGGTCCTTCCCTGCTTTGAGTAGTAGGGAGATGGCAGCCTCGCACATGGTGGGGGGAGAACTCCAGACTCCAGTGCCTCAGCAAACACCTCCAGAAGTTGAGGCGCCAGGCTGTCCTTGTAGGCTTTATAAAATGCCCCCGAGAGTCCATCAAGGCCTGGTGCTGTGGAACTGGAGAGTGCGCCTATAGCGAGCGAGATTTCCTCTACCGTAAAGGGGTGCGCTAAAAAAATCAGCTTGGCCTTTGGTAAGCCATATCATAGCCATTCCCTCCAGATAGGTCAGGTGCCGCGTGAATTTGCCGGGAAGTGTAGAGGAGAAAAGGGACCGGTTGCTCAATGGACGTGATATGCCCTGCCCCCTTCGGGGGGCTCACCAGGCAAGCCAGCATCCTGCCAGGGCGTTCGCCCTCACCATAGCACCGAGCCAGTTGGTATTTACCGAGCAGGGAGGCCTCCTTGTCAGCGTGATCATTGAAGTTGAGCAGGAGAGAATTGCGCTTAGCCTGTACCTGGGGATCAAGCGAGGATTCATCCAGCAATGCCAATTCAGCCTCTACTTTATCCAGGCTGCCACGCACCGCCCGCAAAACCCCGGTCTGTTTGGGAATGACAGCTTCCTAAATGGACGCTTTGAGGGCGTCCCAAAAAGTGGGGTAATGGGCCACCAAGCCAGTGTTCAGGGTGAAGTACTCCGTAATGGCTTTCTGGACCTCTGAGCGGAACACCTCGTCCAGCAGGGCCGAGGCTGGAAAGGACCATCTCCTTTCCCACCCAGCTGAATGTGGAATGTTCAGGTGTAAGAGAACAGGGGAATGGTCTGATAAGGTGCGGGGCTGTACGTCCATGCCCTCCACCCACCGGCACCCTGCAGCAGTAGCAAAGACGTAATCAATATGAGTGTGAGTTGAGTGGGGTGCTGAGTAGAATGTGTAGCCGGCGGCCAACGGGTGATGCCAACGCCAGACGTTGTGGAGGTCCAAAGAGTGGATCAGGTCATTAACTACCGCGATGGAGCGAACCTTAGGGGACGCCTGAGGGTTTGAGGAGTCTAGAGCAGGATTAAGCCATAGGTTGAGGTTCCCACCTTAAAAGAGAATGTCGTAATCGTAGCAATTCAGCAGGGCATGCAGGCCACCAAAAAATACAGGGTCATCAGTGTTTGGGGCGTAGATATTAAGAAGGAGGAGGTTTGTCCCAGGAGCATGCCTTTGATTAGTAAATAGCGACCTTGCCTATCTTCCGCATTATCCTGAAGTGTAAAAGGGAGGGAGCTGTGAATTAAAGTGCAGGCCCCCGGGAATATGTACTGTAGCTGGCGAAGAACCTGTTGGATCCCCGGGAGGAAGCAAAGGGAGGGGAACCCTGGGGAGGGAGATGGGTCTCTTGTAAAAAGGCTATCTTTGCCTCGTGGTGTTTCAGATATGCCAAAACCTATTTACACTTCCTTGGGTTATTAAGTCCCCTGACATTCCATGTGAGCTTGTCAACTTTCACCGCAGGGGCCACCGCCATAATCACATCAAACCAAATTGACACATATATAGCCAGTATATCCTCAGCATTGTGCAGGCCACCAGAGTGGGGAACTCATTCCACGATATAGCAGAAAGTAAAAAAACATCAATACCACCAAAAAAAGACATAGACAACCCCACATAACCCGTATCCCCCAAACTCCCACCCACCACCCACACCTGAGCCCGTGGGCCCCGAGAATTGGATCCCTCCCTCGAAACTCCTGCAAACCAAAAACAACAACAAACCCCATCGAGAACATAGTGGGAGTTATCCGAGGGGGGAGGCAATGCCTCGGACAGCCGATGCCCACAACAATGAATCATAGACTTGAAGCAGAGAGAGCGGGAGAGGCCGTAACGAATGGCCCCAAACGACCTGAACATTGAGTCAAAAACAGTGAGTCCACCAATTAACTGTAAGGTGTGAAGTAGTCCACCTGAGGAACAAGGGGAAAAAAAACCTGATTGCACATCCAGTGTTGCAATAAAACAGGGAAAAGCCACCGGCTCAATACGTTGAGAGACAACTAGCCGAACCAGTCTATAAGCGCCCAGCACAAATAAGAACCATCAGGAGCCACTGCACAGAAGAGGATGAAGTCCTAAGACATACAAGGCTCAGTCTGCAGTAAAGAGTTCAGCGCTGGGGCTAGCTGATGGTCTGGGGAGGAGTGCCTTGATGAGCGGGCCGGGCTGCGACGGGCCTCTCCCACACGCAGTTTGCAGAAAGCCAGGACATCAGGGGTGTTGTTAAAGAAGCGAGGTTTACCGTTAACCATTACCCTAAGCCTTGCAGGATAGTGCATATCATACTTCAGCTCAAGAGCGGGGAGTTGACGCTTCTCCTCCACAAATTTCCATCAGAGTGTGGTCTGGGTAGAATGAGAGGACCGACCCCTGATATTGCACAGGGGAAGCCTCCCTCGCCAGGGGCAAAACTGTGTCCCTGTCCCTGTAATTGAGCAATTGCACCACCATGGGACGAGGGGGATGACCAGGCATTGGGCTAGGACCCAGACACCGGTGTGCCCTTTCCACGACAAATGTGGCGGAGAAGTGCTCAGCCCCATACAGCTCCTTCAACAGACCCTCTATGAATAGTTCTGGCCGGCCAATATTGGTGGATTCCGCCAGACCCGCTATGCGCACATTGTTCGTCCGGGACCGGGCCTCTAAATCCTCGTTCTTAATGGAGACCGATTTTAGCAGATGCTCCGTTCGTTTCAGCCTGTACGCCATGTCCCGGTGCCAGTCCTCCTGATCGGATAAGCGTTGTTCTGCCTCCCCAAGCCGGGTGTGATGAACATCAAGCAGCTCTCCCATTCTGTCTAGCCGGGAGCTGTGGGTGTCAAGCCAATCATCCAGGCCGTGGAAGCCAGCACGGAGCTCCACCAAAATGACTGACATCGCCTCCCCCGCCGGGTGCCGATCCACTTGCCTGAAGGCACTGTCACGGTCCAGGGAGTGAGAGGAGCGGTGGTCCGCCGTGGCCGGCTTGTCGAAGGTGAGCTGCCTTTGCCTGGGATCCCCACTGCCCATCATGCCCAATGTCCTGCTGAAACCGTGAATAGGGTGCAGGCACTCTGTCCGCCTGCTGGGGCCTAAGGTGTACTAGAAAGCGGCGTAAAGCTGAGTCCGGGGGGAGGAAAAAACAAGTGGGGAGAGACGCAGGGAGGCCACCAAACAAGAGCGCCACTCAATCACTGAGGGACAGGGCCTGGCAAGAATTAGCCAGGGAGAGACCCGATCCATGGCCACCCCAATCCTCACCCACCGGGCGGTCCATGCAGGAGGTGTGGCAGTCCCAATAGGCAGCTGGGCCCAGTGCAGCAGCTACAGGTCCTAAAGCAGTGAGCCCGAGGGGGACCAGCGTTGAGGCAAAGCGTCAGGGCTCAACAAGAAGATCAAACCACGGGCTCTCCCAGCGTGCTCCATGATGAGGTCTCCAGCGCAGAGCAGGCCGCTCCACCCAGCCGACAAGGAACTCCTCCTGCGAGCCAGGAATCCACATCTGAGGGCTGATTTCCGGTACCGATCTTAAGCCCCCGGCTTCAAATCATGGGTGGATGCAGTCTGGGCGATTTTCGGTGGGCTCACCACACCATTAATCACCACGTGTGAGCATCGGCGGTCGGAGCTTCAGACCCGAGTGGCCATGCAGGTCGGTGGCTTGGCCACGCCCCCAAAATAGATTAAGTTATGATGATGAATATGATATAAGTATATAAGAAAGATTTTTCACACAGCTTTCCGCTGGACCAGTGACATTCATATATTAGAATAACAACATTAGAGTAATTGACTATTGTAACTGATGAGGTATGGAGTCTGAAATGTACAAGCACATAAAGGAGTCTCTTTCATGCTACCACCACAACTTCCCCACACTGTCCCCCCATAGTGTAGTTGGGAGTGATGGAGATGGTGAGACAGTGGCACAACCCATACACCTAAAGGCTTTAAAATCTGGATCCCCGTCTGATCCATGCTCGGCTAGAACACTGGCATTAGTCTCGGAGACCATCCACAAAGAGGTTACCTCCATTATTAACCTCTCCCTGAAGGAAGCTGTTGTTCCCCATCCCTGGAAGGAAGCTATAATTCGACCTCTCCTAAAAAAACAAATGCTTGACCCTTCTTGCCCTGCGAACTACCGTCCCATCTCTTTGCTTCCTGCTCTAGCAAAAATCTGCGAAAAGGTGGTTAATAAACAACTGACCGACTTTGTGGAAAGTAAGTCGATTCTACACCCAGCTCAATCGGGCTTCCGATCAGGACATAGCACGGAAACTGTGCTAGTCGAGGTGGCCGAGGCCATACGTGACTGTCTGGATGTGGGCGGGAGGGCTGCACTTATCCTGCTTGACCTCTCGGCCGCGTTTGACACGGTCCCCCATCCACTGCTCCTAGCTCGCCTGGCTAGGGTCGGGATTGTTGGGGCGGTGTGGGAATGGTTTCGCTCCTTTCTGGAAGCCCGGACAGAGCAGATTTCGATACCACCTTTTTCCTCCACTCCACAGCTGGTCACTACGGGAGTTCCGCAAGGGTCTGCCCTTAGCCCCCTCTTATTTAATATCTATATGACCCCATTAATCTATCTAGCATAAGGGTTGGGAGCTAAGGTAATGTCATACGCTGACGATACCCAGTTACTCTTCACCTGGAAGACAGACACTGTCCCGGTATCTCAAGCTCAAACTTGCCTGGCCGCAGTATTTCACTGGATGGCGGAGGCAAAGCTTAAATGTAATGAAGGTAAATCGGAGGTTCTTCTCTTTGGTAAGTTCCCCTCAAATTTCAAAGAGCAACTTTGGCCACCAGAATACCCCTGCCCAAATTCCTCTGAGAAATCAGCTAAGAATTTAGGGGTTTGGTTTGATGAGCGCCTATCGTTTGAGTCGCACATCAAGAAGGTGGCAGGTGGCTGCTTCAGTTTACTTAAATCTTTTAGATGTTTTTTTCCCCTGCTGCCCATAGCTGCTAGACAAACACTTATATGTGCACTGATTATGTCTCGTCTAGACTATGCTAATGCCCTCTTTTCCGGTATTCCAGCATATATGCTAAGAAAACTTCAGATAGTCCAAAATACTGCTGCCAGATTGTTATCCGGACTATCCTCCAGGGACAGTGTACAGAGCCAGCTCCGTCTGTACCACTGGCTTCCAGTAGCCGCTAGAGTGAAATTTAAGCTATTGATCCTGGCCTATCGGGCACTGCATGGTAGCGGGCCTCTATACCTGCAGAAGCGGATTGAATTCTATGTACCGGGGCGGGATCTGCGCTCCGCGTCTCTGTATTTGGCTCATGTCCCTCGCTTTCAGCGTCAGAGGATTGGAGGTGGCTCCTTCACTGTGAAGGCAACCACGGTATGGAATACTCTTCCACTCAGTCTGCGTTCCACCCAGGATTTGGGTATGTTTAAAAAAAAGCTGAAAACCTTTCTGTTTGTTTAAGGATGAGCTTCCAGGACTTGAGCATGCTCATTAAAACTGAAATCCTGTCCCCTGCTTGAGGACGAGCACCCTACCCCCATAGATTTGCGCCGGGAAACTCCCGAGTATCTGTGCGCGTAATAAATGCATATAACATATAACATAACATATAACAACCCATACACCTAAAGGGTGACTGTAGAAGTATTGATGGCATACATGAAAAGAGAGTGATTGAAGCAGGATTTCTGGTGCTCAGAGCTAGAGCCAAGTTCCAGAGATGCTTGTCATATATTAACATCAATGACCTTACTCTCCAGCACACTACAGAGTAGGCACAGGTAGGTCTCCATTTCTACCTATCTTGAATGCCATCAGGTAATGTGATCATTTTCCAGCATGAATTAAGCAGAGCAGGCAGGGACTGAAAAATGCAAACTACTAAAGATGACATCAGCACAAAAGAAAACCTTCATTTGTGCTAGTCAGCTGGGAACCACCACCAAGGATAGACCCAAAGTCCATTGGCATTCTCCATGACAAGTTGCACTATATCCAGAGCTGTACAGGAGTGCAGTATCCTCAGACCTGGTTGATGATGTGCATGGTTTATGTAGCAGAGGCAGATTGCCATTGACTGTCACAGGATTCCCGTGTTGCACAAGTGTTGCAAGCTGTAAGTTCCAAAGCTGCGCCCACCACCACTGTCACAGAGAGGAAGGTACAGTGAAACAGGAGTGTGATGTTGTCCCACATTTATGTGCAGGTGTAGGGATTGATTTCAGTTTAATTCTGAGACCACTATTGCAGTGAAACATTAAGAAAAACTTTGGATGTGTACTCCTTGCAGTGACTACAAGGTAAATGGTCTCCCTTCATATAACAATGGACTAGAAATATTGAGAGAATAATTAGAAATACAACAAGACAAACATCAAAACTGTAGACTTTCGCAAATGTAAACCAGAAACGCACCAACAGAGAATCACTAAAATAGTAAGCAAACAAATTATTAGCAAATAGATATAACAGTGACTTATTAATTCAACTTGGGTAAGCAGCAAAAATGTTTGCCTCCAGTACAACATAAATCCAAATAGTCAAAGCCAATCAACAGTTCATACACAATGGAAATTTAAAAATAAAGGCCATTTAAATGAAAACTCAAAAAACAAATACAATCTAATAATTAGTTGACTTTTACTAATTTCCATGTCCTAAAAGAATAAACCAAAAAACACTCCTAGACCAGCTTTAAGAGATTTCAAAGAATCAATTTGAGGTCTTAACATGTCCCCTCCTAAAAAACAATGCAATTAGTAACAGTTCTGAGGTCAACTATCGTACATGTAGAAGGGCATTTAGATCTTTGTTTTAAACATAATGTAATAAATGGCTATTTAAATATTATTTTAATTTGTGTACCTAAATATGAAATCTGAAATTTCTTTGGCCTACTCACAGGTCTCAAATAGATAGTAGATATGGCAACATTCCTGCTTGACTGTGAGAAATACAAATACTATCACATCTGATGTTTTGGAGATTGTGGCAGGAGATATGTTCCTGACACAAAACAACAGATCACTTACTTTTTTGAGTGGGGCAAATGTATAACTTGCTGTAGAATCATTACATAGTGCATCGGTCATTAAATGTCAACCAAACCATGCAAACCCACACAATGTGATGAATCTAAAGCAGACATCTGAACCCTGTTTTTGCTCCCGTTTAATTGAGGGCAATATTGTGCACATGTAATGACTTTGTTATACTCATTATTTTGTGAGGCATCAACTTGCTCAACAATTTCCTGCTGTTGCTCACTGAATAGTGGAGCACATTTATCAAAACCTTGCATTAATCATCATTACTTCCCAAAATAATGCTTGACTGTGAGAGAGGTTCCTTTCTCTATTGTTATTTGCTGCTTTTTAGCAACAGTGTCCTCACATTTCTACTCTTTCTGCTCATAATGGTAGCTTGGTATTTTCTGGGATGTTTCTACAACATGCTTGTGTTCTTCAGTTTTCCAAATATTGTAATCTTGGGGCGTGGCCAAGATGGCAGTGGCGTAGCAGCTTGATTATGGAGTTCCACTGGGTTTGGCTCTTAGGTTGCTGGAAAGCTAGCTTCCCGGGACAGCTGCAGCTCTACTGGGAACAGCAACAGGGGCAGGCTCACAGGGGTCATGAGGGCAATTGGTAGCCTGCAGACCAAACGAGAGTGGAGGACAGAGACAGAGAGGCGGTAGTACTTGTCTGGGGGCTGCAGTTGTGACCCCCCGAGGTGTGTGGGAAAACCGCCAAGGGATAGCGAGATCCCTGGGGCAGTGAGCGATGTTGAGCCAAGGAGTTTGGTGCTGGCAGCAGCTTGAGGGTCTGTCTGCCCCCCCACCACAAAGCCACAGGATGAGGTCTGCAGCAAGCTTACGCTGCAGAGGTCTAATGGCCTTGGGGAAAACGAGGCCTGCCCACTGCACAGTGGGGTCAAGGAGCACCAGCGGCATTGCTGACGGAGATTGCATACCCTTGGGGCAGCGAGACGCGGTGAGTGGAGGAGAGCAGTGTTCTCGACATCTTGAAGGGCTACCCGCACCCGATCACTAGGTCCCGGGTCAGAGGTTGCATGAAGCTCACACTGAGGCATACCAATGGCCCCGGGGGAAACAAGGCCTGTGCTGCTGTGTCGTGGGGTCAGGGAGCCCTAGTGACATTGCTGGCCGACGCGGCTGGGTGCTGTGGTCACCCCGGGGCCTGGTCGGTCTGGGGCAATGCTCTTTCCCCTGCCCTGGTGGACGGTGCCTGGAATGGACAGAGTGCCCCAGTGCTAATACTGGCCCGTGTGCCTGGAAGCAACGGCTGCCACACAGTATTGGATTGCACAGGCGGTGATCTCTCCTTTGGCTAGACTGAAATTGCTGTCCTCTGGTGTGAGTAGTCTGGAACTCCAGGCAGTGCACACCTTCATGTCTGCAGTGAACGGAGAACCTCAGGAGTGGTGACACCAGCTCCTCCCAGTGATTTGGGACTTTCAAGGATGACCTCCGCCCACTCAAAGAAAGAGGCCTCCATAAAGGACCTCCTCCACAAAGCTAATGCCAAAAAGAGTGAAGTCCGGGCTGACTCCTTTCCGCCGGCCGCTGCTAGTGATGCGTCCCCGGCTGTGGAGGATACCAGAACAGAGGAACTGTTCACCCGCACCTTCTTGGAGCAACTGTTTGGCTCTCTGCGAGATAACTTTGTGGCGGTGCGGCAGGACATCGCCAAGAACATCAGGACTATCAAAACTGACCTTTCAGAGGTGGGGTATGGGTGGATTCCCTGGAAAGAGCAAGGGACCATTGAGAGAAGGAACTCTACAACCATGAGCATGAGCTGTTGGAGCTGAGGGGCAGGAATGAGGAACTGTAAGATGTGGAAAACAGGCCAAAGCACTCCAATATTCATATCAAAGGGGTTCCTCTTCAGCGGGACGAGGGCTTGTTGAAGGACTTTGTGGTGTGGCTAATTCAGCATGTGGTACCAGTGTTAGGAGATAAGGACATACCACTGGAGTGCACTCACAGAGCCAGGCGCACGTCGGTGGGGCTGGGTCGGCTGAAGGACATTCTTACCTGTCTCCACAAGCAGAAGGAGATGATGCTGGGCCCTGACTAGACCTCAGACGAGGAGCATGACAACACACACCATAAATCTGTGACACAGCTAGGGAACAGTTCGAGACATCGGTGCCGAAATGGGAAAGACCCACTATCGAAGCTCTCAGATGCTGAAGGCCACAGGGAGAGGGAGGCTCTCCTGCTGCAGCAACATGAGGATGTATCAGATGCTGTCCGGTGATCTTTGTATCTGCCCCACTGGAGGGGAGGCTGGGAAGCCCCCTTTGCACTGACTTTGCCTGGCACGGCAGCCTTCTCCTTCTTCGCTCATGAGACGTGGAGATGGCTGGACGTTTGGTAGATGGACCTTCCTTGATTGGTGACACTCTCTCCCAGATTTGGGAATCTTTATATAGTGTTGACTTGTTTCTTATTGTTGCACCTCTCTGGGTTTCTACTTCTCTCTCTGCCACAGCCCTTTGGGAGGGTGTTCACCAACCATCCCTGGTGTATGAATAGGTGTCACTCTTCCAGCTCTTTGTTGCCCTTGTGGAGGATATTTTGGCACGCCCCTTTGGGGTTAAACCAAGTAAATAGGGGCACATGATCTCCCCTCCCCAAGGTTGCCCTCTTTTATTGCTACCATGTGCCTCTTTGGAGTGATGGTTCTCTTTTGGCCATTTTAGACCTGGCTGGCCTAGTCCAAGATGGAGTCAGCGAAGGGTATCCAACACTTCCTTTGCAACACACCCTTGGGACTGCACTTGTGATTTGGGCTTGGCTGGCCCCCTTTCTCTTTCCCACTTGCCATCCCTTTTCTTCTTACTTCAAAATGCCTTTATTATCATTTATTTCTGCCCTCTGCTTTGGGGAAGGCTGGCATCCCACCTCCTAGCCAGCTACAAGCATTATCAGTCCATTAAGATATTGAACCTCAATGTTTGAGACCTTGTGCTCAGAATTTTCCAGCAAGTTGCAGACTTCAGATGATGTCCCCTCATCTCTGGGATTCTGGTTGTCAGGTGGACACCATCCCTGGTTCACACAATTCCTTGGAGTACTCTGGAGTGCACTTCTTTCCTTGGTCTGAACTGGAGCTAAGTGGGAAGGTTTGGATTCCTCATTTATACACATTTCCAGACAGGGGATATGGATTCACTGTCACGGGCTTCAGAATCAGTTTGAGTTGGTTCTCTTTCAAATGTTCTTCCAAGGTTGCTCTCTAGACACAACCTTTGTGGAAAGTGATGCTTCTTACAGCAGGTAACAATGGGTTTGGCTACAACAAAGAGTATCTAAAACACAATCCCAATAAAGTGTGAGTTCTCTGCACCAGGTTGCAATCACTATACTGAAACAGTAATCGGAGACAGAAAAAGAGCAAACACTACCTAAAAACTTCCTCACCTTAAACAATAGAAACTGCAGTCCCGTCCCTCACTTCTGCCATCTACGTAAGGGCAGTTCTCAGGAAAGACTATTCAGCAGCATTGCTATTGTTAATAAAGCTTTGCAAAAGTCAGTCAACTGTGTGCAATATTCCCCTTTCTACTTTTACACATACTGCAAAGCAGTTTTAGAACTCTGCAACAAAGTTGCTGCATCCTAGAGCCAAAAAATATAAACACTCTTGAGCCAGTGGTACTCGAAAACAACACCCACCTCTCCTCGAGTCACCAGTTAGACCAGCTGGGAAAAGTAGGGTGACAACTAGAATTTTAGAAATCTGGCCTCCTGTGGGGCTTCCGCACTCCTGGTCTCTTTGTGAGCCCAAAAAACGAAATACACAAATTGCTGCCTGCTCCTGGGCCTTTTGGGTTGAGACAATGCGAACTGTTTGGAAGTCCGAAGTGGCCCTGTGATGCAGCCACCACAGAGAGGGATGACAATTTCCTTTTTGTTTTTCATGGTCTCTCTGGTGCAGACATTTTCTTTTTTTAAACTGGTTGCCCCTGACACTCTTATGTGCTACTCAGGATGGCCTACTCAGGGGATCATGTGGAAGCCCAAACATGGATGAATATGGCCAGCTCCCCACCCAGTCAACATTGTCCTGTGCCGAAGCAGTAACAGACAGTCTGCTTCCAGCCACGGTAGTTGTGAGTGGGTCCCTGCTGGGCTCCACCTCCACACTTTCCCCAGGCATGTGCACGGGGAGCAGGTAGGGATGCAGTCCAATGCTTCTGGGTGGCCTGGTTTTCCCAGGAGCAGACTCGATTATAATGTGGTGGTGCTTCTTCTTCTGTCTTTGGTCTCCAGGGAGATGGAGGACAATATGATTTGAAGATTCCTGCAACATTTATTTTATTTTCTTGTCAAGTGGGATCAGAGAAACTGATGGCCCTCAGCTGTAAAATGAATATGGGGAGAGGGTGGTGCTCTACGCTTAGCCACTACTGGAAGCAGTTCTTATTTGCCCTGATCCTCAGGGTCTTTGACCATCTCTGGGGATTGAGAAACATGCATGCAACTACCATGAGGATCAGCAAATGCTAAGCGCATTCTCCCAGACTGGCTGTAACTCTTCTTGGCCCCTACACAAAGAGCATGAACAAAACTTATTTTCTCTGACCCAGTTTGGATGATCTTCAAGGCATATATTGCATTTTGCTCCTGATGGTGTGCTTCAGCAGAGTCCTATTCAAGCCTCCTGCCCTCTAAATGTTTACCTTATTTGGAGATCGAGTTTTCACTTCTCTTTCTCTGACAAAGTAGAGCCCATGGCCTTCCCACCTGACCTTTCAATCCTCACATAGGATGTGTCTCTCCACTCTGGGCACCTACTACTTTTCTTAGAGTCTTACTCAGTAGTGGTCCAAGGACCCCAAGTCAGAGTGCCCTTCATGTCTGCAGTCCCTCCCACGTTCCATGACCTCTTTTGGTCAATTAGAGAGTACTGATAGCAGGGGAATTCAGGTTCCCCCCGGCTTTTGGATGTCACACACCTGCTTAACCTGTCCACATAAAATAGAAGGGAAAATTGCATAATTCTCCCCAGTTGGTCTATTCCTCTGTTATCTACCAGAGGGTGTACTGGGGCTAGCACCACTGACTCTGGAGAAACAAATACTAGTTCCTGGGTGCCAACTGATATCAACTGAAATCAAACATCCTTGAGTCCATCTCTGCAGCAGGAGGATCCTGTGTTACCTCTCTTCCATCTAGGCATTCCTCCGGTGTTGCTATGCCTAGATCCAGACTGTTATCAAAATCCTCTTACTTTTGAAGTGCTGTTTAAGTGGAGTTGGCAATTTCCAGAAAGTAGACCCAGTCCTAGGCTGAAACATTAGAACTCCACTCCTGCACAGCATTTTTGGGACTTTCCAAGATGGGACCTTCAATTGGGCTGTTGAAAGACCTTCTCTGGCAGCTTGAACACCACCACTAACTGCCACAGCTGCCTGGTGCCTTCCCTCCAGGGAGCCCCTTCTGTGATTGACTTTATTGGTCTGCATTTTTACCCTTTGTTATCCTTAGACTACTCCTTCCTATTCGGCCATTTTCTTGTATATCCATTTCCTGTTCTACTCATGTATAAAAGAGATTTGATTTGAGAAGGATGATTCACAACATGCATGAGTCCTACTTTATTTTCACATTCTTGACCATCCTTAGATTCTTTTTGTAAGGAATTACAACATTTATGTTGTAATTACCACAATTTTCCAATCTGAATTGGCTGGCTTCAGAGAAACCTTTTTTATATATTCATATCTCACCTCTAAAGTGTGATTTGTAAACCCCCAAGGCATGGTGCCTTAAATATATCTAAACAATGAAATACTACGGCCCTCATTATGAGTACTCTGTTCTTTTCCAATCCCTGTTATTTTTTGGAAAGGAACTGGAATTGCAAGTTTTGTGGTAGTTGCCAAATGCCTCCCAATTTTCCCCAGATAACCCTGTTGAATTTTACCCGGGGACACCACCTGATAAATACCATGAAATGCCATTTTTGTTTCTCAGAGCACCAAACTCCACATGTTGTACCCCATTATAAAGTGCACAACTTGTAATAGACAATTATGTTTGCTAAATTTAAATTCCAATCCTGTGTATTAGATTTCAAAAGGTGCGATAATAATAACTTAGTCAGATGGGTCACTTATAATGAGGGCCTATATATTTAAGACATGTGCCCTTAAATTCACTGAACACCTAAAATATATTTCACTATATAGGTTCAGCTGCATTTTCCATAAGACAGGCCTAGGTGTGGTTAAAATATTTAATTTATTTTCTCAGCTGGGAAGAATACTGGAAATGTCAATCCAAGTTATTTCATGCCTAATTTTCGAAATTGGATTTCAGGGTGTAAGCATATTTTTCATAACTTGAGTGGAAATGTAACTTTAAATCTAAATACATTTTAGACTGTGCATGCTATAACTGACTTAAACACATTCCTGCCACTCATCACAGCTCCAGAACCAGCTGAGAGAACAATGAACAGCCTTAGCACTACCTCTTTTGAATTGGAGATGGCAGGAAGGGCTTCTCCTAATTGGTGCAAGGACTATTGCAAACATCCTGTCTTCAGTCACAATGAGAAAAAGGAAAGAGGTGATGAAGGAGATAGGGAGTTTGTGAGAAAGTGGGTTGTTGATTGACATACATGGGTTTGAGCCCTGGTCAAGCAACAGACACAATCCTTTGCAGTGTAAACCACAAAAAGTCACTAAAGTAATGTGCTTAACCCAGGGTAGCTTGGTATAAAAAAAAAGCAATCCGGTTTAACTTAGCAGCAATGTGTAAAGTATTCATGCGGCACACAAACAGTAATAAAGCGAAAACACAGCACAAGAAAAATCCCAGGCACTGGAACTGTTCTCTAAGAGTTAAATGGTCAGTTATATTCTTGGATTCATGTTGCTACTTCATGGATGATTCCTTTTTGTATAATGTATGCGGATCCTGGAAAGGCATTGTTTTGACTTTTATTGGGTGCTCCCTTGTGTCTAGACAAAGCGATGGCTCTCTGAAAAGCTCTAACAAAAGTAAAACATATTTGTCAGTCTGGTTTTATTCATTTCAGGTTGGCCTGAATGGTATTTTACCAATCCAAAGACATAATACTGTATCTGGAATAATAAAATACTTTTCCATTTTTGAGTTCAGCCTGGATTACTCCTGGTAATTCCATGCTTAAACGTTGTGCTGGAAAAAAGGCACAAAGTTTGCTAGGAAACACACATTTGAGTTGAGCAGATCTCGGGTGTTGGTTGTATTGTAGAGTGGTTCATATAATGGAGCTGCTTTCCATCTAAAACCTGAGAAATAGTGTTCCCTGCTTAATTTTTGCATAAGAAATGCAGCACTCTAAGCCTGAAAGGCTATTGTTAAACACACAGTTTGCTGACTCCTGGGGGGGTCAATATATTATATTTGGTTGTTTTCACCTTTCAATGGGGGGATGATTGGGCCCCGATAGTGGCTCAATCAGCTGCCAAGGGAAAGAAAAATATTGCTCCCATTACTTTTGTACTGCTGCCTTGGTGTTTTTAGGTGCCCCTCTCCAGGCAGCAGTGTCAGCCCATTTCAGTTACTGATTAGTTATTGCAGTGCAGACAGATAGGGTACTTGGGTCAATCCGTGTGTTCACTAGAATTCTGTGTCCGGCAGCAGCGGCTGACTACACTGTAGGCTTACTAATATCCATAAAAGTTAGTTCTTTGCCATCGGAAACGATGTATGTTCTCATTGGATTGATGATACTTATGTACTCTTTATTGGCATTAGGCCTCATATTTGGAGACTACATCCACCAACTGGGATGGTTCTCTTTTATATATATTGCCTTGCACCAGATCAGGACTGCCCAGTACATTCGGTACTCCACTGGCCAGGATTTTCCGCTTACTGGACGTCAGGCAGGCAGTTGCCGGTAGTTTTCAACGGGAGCAGCTGCAGTGGCAGGAGCGCGGAGGTGTGGGTGTAAAGAGTGTTCTGGGTTGAGTGACCAGCGGCTTTCGGCTCCCGGCCTCCGGGCCCCGGCCCCCGGCTCCAGCTCCTGGTTCAGCGCGGCTCAGACGGCAGGACGGCAAGTTTTCCTGGCGGCTCATTTGGCGGTTTAAGAGGGATTGGCGAACGGACCCCAAGGCTAGCGGTTGGTGTCAGTGTTTAACTACGGACCTCACGGGAAGGGAGGATCTTGTGCGCAGAGCTCCCTCGTGACTGAGCACAGAACAAAGAGCACAGAACACAGAGCTACGGACCACAGAGCTACGGCCCACAGAGCTACAGACCACAGAGCTGAGCCCAAACGAAGCCGACATAGTGAACGCTATTACCGCTATTGCCGCTATTCCCGCTGCCCACTCCCGCGCCCGTCTCACCTGCCGACTCCCTGCTTGTTCCCATCCCCTCCCTGGACGTGAATCTGCCGGCCCGCGGTGTTGGGCGGCTTCCACGGTTCCCAGCAGCCTCCCACTGGCGGCGGAACAGGGGAGAGGAGAGTGGACTGCAGATTCGAGGACAGGTGCACAGGGCGCTGAAAAGCCAGTAAGGAGGCCTGACAACTGAGCACTCACTGCGAGCTGCAGAGGATGTAGTGGATCTAGTGGACGTGGCAGGGGCAGCAGGCAGCAGTAGGAGCGGTCCAGGAGACAAACGACCACCGGTGAGTCTGATCTGCCAGAGGTTCTGCACTATTCACTATTCACTATTCACTGCCTGTCGCCCATTGTCTAGTCTCACAGTGAGTTGAAAGTTGAAAGTTGATGATCACAGCCCTGACGATCTCCCTGTCCTTCTGGGTTACACTTACAACTACAACTACATTGTGGTCGGAGAATCCCCCACTGGGCAAAGAATTGGACGCGGCAGAAGACGTTCTGAAAAAAAAAAAAAGAATTAGAGTGTTCTCGCGACGAGCCAGAATTACCTTCTTTGTTACAGAAGATTACACCTCCTATAGTGTGCTGGGGGTAAAGCAGACAACGACGCACGAGCACAGCCACTGCTAGAGGTAGTTGAAAAGTTGCAACAGCAAGAAAAAAAAAATTAGATCAGGCAGAGTGAGGCATTCACCTTCCAACTCATCTAATACAAAATCAAATTTCAAAATCAACTTTCCATCTAAACCTCGGAAAAGGAAACTAGAGTCAGAAAGTCAAAAAAACAGCGGAGATACGATGTCAGTCACTGATCAAGAACCAGGAACCAGTCGCGAACTAACTCCCACTTTCGATTCCAACAAATCCTCAAACGTAAAGCGTCTCGACAACGATAAGGAACTCATTGTATTACCCTGTCTAGCGACAGCTCCTCCACAACTGCAGCAATCACAGGAATTATCCCAGGTGTCTCCGCCTTCGGTATTAAAATCACCACCAATGGGTCTAAACAATCTCATAACCATTGAGGGAACGCCAGTGAAGAAAAAGAAACGTTTCTTCCAACCAAAGATATACACAAAGTTTTCTTTCCTAAAAGATCCTGGATCAGCAGTTTTTTCTAAGACAGGGAACATCCTGGGCCTCCACACACCGCTCCTACCAAGCAAACACAATCAAAGTTATATAAAAAATGCCGACAGCAACCTAACAGGCCCCCCCAGGCAAGCCGGGCCTTTGAATACATCTAATATTGAGGCAGCTGAAGCAAGGTTAGTACCATCTCCATCAAAGGTAAATAATAGGAAAGTGGGCTCACTTACTCACTTAGCAACCTTGGCAGTCCAAGCAATTTCCAGTCACACAAATCTGGGAAAGGAACCGTCCAATATATTCGTAAACAAAAATTGGATCCTACCAAGGAAAGTTGAAACCATAGAGGCAGTAATCCACCAACGTCAACACCTAGTGAGCCATGGTGAGAACAAGGACTCTGAGATCCAGTGCCATAAAGAGGAGGAAAGGAAAGACTTACACTGTCCTCAACCATTAAGTAGTTCGCCAAAACCAAAGAAACCGAAGAAGGTACCCCAGGACATCGAAGAAATACAAATATTGCAGCAAACTAAAACAACGGAACCAGGAAGCAGAACCCAGTGCTATCAACCGGCCAAAATTTCTTTGATCCAAAACCAGACATCTCAAATAAATCTCAAAAGCAACATAGGAAAAATTGTACTAAATGACAGTTAGCAACAATGACTTCACCTCAACGTTGCACCTTGCCACAGTACAATGATCTTCACCCCACAGACAACTACGCAAACCACGACATGTCCTCCATAGCAGCACAGGAATGGGAGGAACTGGTTGCAACCTACAACCAGGAATCAGTCGGACGCAGTCCATCCATCGACGCATCACCAAAACTGGATAAAAATAGCACCATTGACAATCTGGGCAAAGATTCAATATGGACAATAATTTTGAAAACTCTGCAGCATTCAACTACGGCTCTAGAATTTCAATCTCAAAAAATGGACTTGCAACTCATAGTTTTGAAGACAATGGCGGACACAATCTCAGGAATTGACCAGAAAATCTTAGAAATAAATGGTCTCATAAAAAGAGGCCAATACGCTGTCTATGAGTCCCAAACAAACTTTCCACAAGTACAAACTTACGACCCGATCTTGGACAAATTATCATCCTTACCAGCAATGCTGGGAGACTTGATAAACGATTTAAAATTGACAGCCTTACAAACTCCGACTTCACAAACTTCGGATCTACCGCCAGAATCCTCATCGACATACACAAATCGAGAGAACGTGCCGCCTGCCGAACAGAGCTCAACAACCAAATTACTCTTAAAACAAACACCATCTCCTGACAGGTTGGACACTGCCCCCACGACCATTACCATAGATAATTCAACTCTAACAAGCAACCAAGCTTTGAATAAAACTCGTAAAAAGAAGAAAAGGAAAGGAAGGAACAGGTTGCCAATGAACGGAAGGCATTATAAAGAGACACAACTGTCCCCCCCTGCCTTAGCAGCAACTAGCGACCAAAAAGGAAAAAACAATGATCAACCACCAGCCTCCCATAAGACCATAGATAGCACCACTTCTCCTTTTTTAGTACCTTGCGACAAACACACATCCAATTCGACCCAGGAAATTGCCCTAAAAGAACCTGAACAGGAATGCCCTCAAATCAAACTAAACCAATCGGTACATAATGCTCACAACGCTGAGCCAACATTTGTTGAACACACTCAAATAAAAAAAAGTGCGGACAACGCTACAGTCACCAAAACAGAGTTGCCGCTTCAATCAAAATGGCACTTAAACAGCAACACAAGGCCACAAAATGCAGATAATGATCCAATGCAGCAACTAAACCACTCAGACACAACACGCCTAGCACGTTCCCCTCAACCCTTCCACCAAGATAACGCGGGACTTTCAAATTCGATAGTACCCCAGCAGTTGTATAGTCAGGCATCAATCCTTTTCATTCCTGAATATACATCCAGAGGAAGGGATGACACATTGAACAGGGGCAACATACTGAGACTCTTGCACTCAGTTAGTACCCTAGAAAACATTAGCCCTACAGAACTTGCACAAATAGAATTTCAGCCAAACACCGAACCCCACCGCCCGGAAATAACAAAAGCAACCTGGAACTCCACCGAGACAGTGAGTAAAATCATGGAAGAAGAAGAAACATTCCGACAATGGGGGATAGGGTTGAGATTAGAACAGCGCCCCCGCTATCCAACACCCCTGTTACCACCTAATAGGTCTCTAGCACCCAAAAGAACCAACTCAATTCTAAGGGGTGCTAGGAGTAATTCCCCGATGAGATACTCCAAAGACAATAGTAAATTACAAATAGGGCAAAATCCAAATTACAGTACTTACTTTCCGCGAGATTGTAATCCTAATTGGAAGTCAATCCAACGCACAATTAGCACAATGACTGGCGCCACTTGACAAAAAGGGCAAGAACTAGCTAATCCTTCAAATAGGAAGAGGGTTATCAGCATCTGCTCATGGAACATCAATGGCTTAGCCAGTAAAAGCAATGACCCGGAATTTCTTCAATATCTGAACAGATTTTATCTCTTATTGCTTCAAGAAACATGGGAAGAAAAAGCACTAGATCTATTGGGGTTCGCATCATGTTGTATCCCGGCTAACAAAAACTCCATCTTTGGGCGGAGATCAGGTGGATTAATGCTTTTTGCATCTATACAAACCATAGGTGAAATTACAGAAATAGACTCTCACATATCTCCCCCGAGTGCAATACAGGTGGTAAAAACCTCCCTTTGGTTACGGAACATGCCTCAAGAAGTAATCATAATCAATGTATACATACATCCAAAACAAAAGCAAAAGGCCGCAAAAGATTTGGGAGCAGCCTTGGAGAAGATAAGGGAAGAACAGGACTCCGACTTAATCATCATGGCGGGGGATTTTAACATGCTTCTCATCAGTGAGGACCAAGACGATGACCTTATTCGAGATTTGAATGTGGCATGGGGCGTTCCCACACAAGGCTCGGTAAAAAACAGCAAACTAACTAAGTGTTCAAAAACATTGCTCCAAAATTTGGAACATCTCAACCTAAGGGCCTTAAATGGGCGTTATGATGAAGACAACCCACCAGTTGCAACCTTCCACTCCAATAAACAAACCTCTCATCTTGACTACATGTTTATATCTTTAAACGTGTTTAGCTGGACCAAAATGTTCAGAATAGGGATGAGTGACCTCAGTGACCATCTACCCCTAGAAACCACAATAAAAGTCACCTCGAAATTGGAAAAGGAAATATACAAAGGCCCCTGCTTGGAAGTGACGTCAAACCTACGGCGGTTACGATGCAACATCGACAACATTAGGTCAGTAAGCACAACAGCAAAAAATCTTTTCACTCAAGCAGCCAATTCCTCACGTAAAGCGTTGGAAAACTGGCAAAGCTTCATTACAAAAATTAGCGAGAAGCTGATAAACAACAAGCCGAATACGTCACGCCAGGGGAAGAGAGTGCCTAATAAAAATCCAGTAACCCTAGAAATGAAGACTCAAAAACGGCAAATAAATCAAACACTAAGGCTGTTACGAAAGGACCCAACAAATTGCAGTTTGCGAACAGCCCTACAGACAGCAAAAAAACATCTGAAACGGACGAAATGGGAAAAAAGGAAGGAACAGAACGAAGAGCTATGGGCAAAACTCCATTATGAAGGGAAGCAGAAAAACTGCTCGAAATTCTGGGAAATGGTTAAAAAAATAAATAACCCCGACCACCGGGGTCAAAACTCACACATACCAGAGGAGGTTTGGACAAAATATCTGTCATTGCATTTTAACAATGAGGACATCACAGAGGGAGCCGTAACACACATACCTCGTGCAGTAACCACGTGCCCCAAAATCGAAGGCACAGAAAACCAGCCGCATACCCACAAGACTCCAGGAAAAACATGAGAATGGATCCAAGATCTCACCTAAGCTTGATAAATCAGTACCAATGGCAGAAGTTTCGATATGTGCTGAGCAATGCCAAAATTAATTACTCCAGCTGACGTACAACGACAAATAAAAAGTAGGGCGATCTGCGGGAGCACCGGGCCCAAATGGTATTCCACCCATGTTGTATAAGGAAGACGTGGAATTTTGGAGCAAATCATTGGCATCTTTATTCAATAGTCTAACTTATACCCAGATACTTCCTGAGTCCTGGTATGGGTAGTCATCAGCCCGATCTATAAGCACGGTAGTAAGAAGCATCCAAATAACTACCGACTCATGGCATTATTAGATGTAGAGGCCAAATACTTTGCAGGCATAATTTTGGAAGAGTTAACAACATGGGCAGCTGAAAAATCCATTATCCCGATCACTCATTAGGATTCTGTAGAGGCCAAGGCACCACAACCAACATCATGGCGCTGTCCCTGCTCATGGGACAGGCCAAAGAGTCTAAATCGCCTTTATATCTTACATTCATCGACTACACTGCCGCATTCGATCACATAGATCGTAACAAACTTTGGCAGAAACTAAGCCACTGGGGGATACCGAAACATCTCTTAGACGTGTTAATACTACTTCACTCCAACACTTGGATTAAAATCAAACTTGGAACAGGAACACACCTTTCGAAACCTATCAAGACAACAAAAGGACTAAAACAAGGGTGCATACTGGCTCCTCTTTTATTTAATCTTTACTTGGCTGATCTACTAGGAGAACTTGACAAATGCTCCAACCACGCTCCTTAACTCGGGTCAATTATCCTCTCTAACTTACTATATGCTGACGACTTAGTGTTAATAAGTCGAACCCCAACGGGCCTTCAACATCTTTTGAATGTTGTGTATACCTTCTCTGAAAGAAACGCCCTTCAAATAAATCTTAAAAAGACCAAGGCCATGGCTGTGAATTATAAGAAAAAAAGGGAAATTCGTTGGTACCTGAACAGAGAGAAAATGGACCTGGTAACAACCTATAAATACCTGGGAGTAATCCTGGACGCAAAAAACACGTCCAAGCCACAACTTGAATCCCTACGAGGGAAGGCGACTATGATCCACCTGGCCATCAAATCACTAAAGGCAAAACTTCCCGATCTTACACTTAAACCCCTCCTTCAAATACTGCGTGCAAAATTGCAGCCGACCATCACATACGGGAGCGAATCTCTACATGGGAAGGATGCTGCCCTACTGGACATACTTATGGCCAAATCATACAGGGCCATTTTCAATCTTCCCAAATACGTTTCTCCTGCTCAGATTCGGCTGGAATTTGGAATAACTAAACAGACAATAGGAAGGCAGTGCGCGTATGCAGGAACCTGGCACAAGATTCGCACCACTGAGAATGGCTCCTTAACTTCCAACGTATGGGGGGAGCTATTTCGTCACCAAAAATCATTGGCTAGAGACTATCTATTGGAATCACTTCAAGCCTTGGGCCTGAAAGACTTATGGGAAACTCCAACAGACCACCTGACCTTTAAAAAAATTGCAAAAATGTCGGCGCGCATTATCTCAGTAATTGAAGACAAGAATGATCTAGCGAAAAGAGCGCATGGTTGGACAACGCTGGGTGATTACGGGCCAGTACAACCACAAGTATACCTTAGTACTGGCATGAAAATAAAAATCAAAGAAAGGTTTCTGAAATTACGCCTCGGAGTAATTCCTATACTCCCACATTTGCCACCTTGGGAGAGGAATAACTCCTCAGAGCAGTGCTGGCTGTGTAAAACTGGCAAGGAGGACATTGTTCACGTGATCTGTATTTGCACTAAGTTGAATGACATAAGGCATAACTTACTACGCCCTTTTTTTAAGCAGTTTGGCACGCGGACTTGTAGACAAGCTGTAATACTGTGTTTTAATCCGAAATATACCAAACTGAATTGCCAGGTCGTAAAGTTTTTCGATTTAATGTGTAAAAGACTTAAGAGCACCTGATGACAACTAAAAAAAAAAAAAAAAAAAAAAAAAAACTTTTTAAAGTTACTTAATTGATCTTAAGTAAATCTTTAGCCAATGGCAATGTATCAACGAATTTTAAAACACTTATTTTGATGTTTTTTGATATTTTGTAAAGATTTTAACTAATCATGTACAAATAAACAATTACCATTACCATTACATATAAAGAGATACAAGAATCTGTCCATCTTACCTTTGCCCTAAAGAAGCCCTTGTGAAGGGTGAAACGCGTTGGCTGTTTTCCACATGTATACAAAGGCCTGTTTGAAAATAAAGATTTGCAACAAAACCAACAACGCCTGTGGAATTAACTTTGCTTCGTGTGTACTGTAATTTAAAGATTTTTTGTGTTGCCTCTCATCGATCTGGGACAAATGTAGCATAATGTTCTGTTGTCTTTTTGTGTGTGTTGAAACAAACACATTTTTTCTTACCTTTTTCTCTTAGCTTTGTTGGAGAAGTTTTTGTCAGTGTTGGATCTCTGGAAAAGTTATTTGTGTCACATGTGCAAGTTTGAGACTATTGTTGTTGTGATCACACTTTACTATACTCTCACAGCATTACATAATATTCTTTCAGTTCATAGCACAACCTTTCTCTCCTCCACAAGGCACACAGCATTCATTTCCATGAGTACCTCAGGCAGAATTTTTTCAGTTAGAAAACAGAGAAGGCCTCTCATTGGATAACTGCTTCAGAGACTCTAACTCAAATAATAGAGGATGGTGCTAGGAAAGGGTCTGATAATGAGGCAGAATGGAGAGGGGTCATGGAGCAGGATCTGAGGGTGATTTTTCAGTCAGAGCTCCTTAGGATGACGACTCATCTTCCAGTGATTCAGATGAATACTGTCCTGCTAGTTGTAATGACACTTCTCAAGCACTAACTATGCATTGACAGGTAGATAAATGTAGTTACAGCACCAAGCACAGACAGACTGCTCACTTGGAAAACTACTAATTTAGTTCAGCTAGTAATTACCACAATCCCTGGGGATGCTGGATGTAAGGTCTAAAGCAATTTTTTGCCTATTGACACCCCTCTTTTTCTGGTTGCAGACTTCCTTGAGGAAATTGTGCAACAAACACATTTGTATGCTAAACAGTTTCTGAGGGAGCAAGGAAGCACACTGCCGCATCACTGTAGGGCACAATCATGACTCCCACTTAACTTGGGGAGCTGAAAGATATTCTGGGCCTAACGCTAAAGATGGGAATAGTCCACAGACCAACTGTACAGTCCTACTGGTCTACTTGTGCGGTTTAGGTAACACCCTGTTTGGCATTGGTCATGAGAAGAGACAGGTTTTTAATTTTGCAACATGTGCTGTATTTCAAAGACATTGCCCATGGACCACCCAGATCATGACAGGTTATTCAAAATTCAGTCTGTCGTGGAACATTTGTCTGCCAAGTTTCCAGAGATTTATTCTCATGGAAAGAATGTAACAGTTGATGAGTCTTTGATCTTGTACAAAGGACAACAGCTGTTCAGGCAGCACATTCCTAATAAAAAAGATTGTTACGGTATCAAGATGTCATGCTGTGTGAGAGCTTTACTGGTTATGTGAACAGCATGAGAGCATACTCAGGGAAGGACTCCACAATAAATCCTGCAGGTTGTCCTTCCATGTTAGCAGTTAGTGAGGAGATTATATGGGAGCTTGCTCAATCTCACATTTATAAAGGTCATAACCTTTATGTATATAATGTCTATACAGGAGTACAGCTGTTTATAAGCTGTACAAAGCTGGCACTGTGGTTTGAGGTACCATTAGAGTGCACCACAAAGGATTCACTCAGGAGCTTGTTTGCAAGAAGCTCTAAAAAGGCATTCCAGTGTATTGCACTGTCAAATTCTTAGACAGGCAGAAAGTATATGTGCTCACAACACTTAACAATTAGGGTTGGGCAATGAACTCTGCTCTGTTGGTGGAGTTTTCCCCACTTTGCACTCCGCTTGGAGTGCTGAGTTCGACAAAGCCTCTGTGGGCAGCCGTGTTGTGGAGCTTGCTGCCCACCCCATTTAAAATGCAGAGTTGAGTCCTTTAATCCCAGTCTAGGTTGCCAATGGCTGCGACGCTCTAGCTGCTCTTCTCTCTTTGGTGTGACTGTGAGGGTGAAGGGAGACACTCTACCCTCTGCTTTGCATCTCCACTGCACCGGCATGCTGCGGTTGAATGTGAAACAGAACAGAAGAGGCTGATGAAGATAGGAGATGAGGGGCAGAGAGAGGTCAACTTGATATCCGAGAACAGAACAGGAGCTCTGGATCTGGCCTCATGGGGAACCACCTGCAGCTCATCCAGGGTACTCTGAGTCACGGTCTACTTATACTTAATGCTTGGTACAAGTGCAACAACTGCTGCTGTGATATAGCTCCTTTAGTTAATCTCTGATATGGGTGTGTGACCCACTGCACTCCAGCCTGAGAATGATATACTCCCTGTCACTGGGTAGGAGTAGTCCATAAATCCATTGGTACCCCTCCTCTCTCAGTTATGCACTGCCCTCCCTCCCATGGGCTCCTCTAATGCCAAACCGAAGTTAGTCCCTGTAAAAATGATTTATTATTACAGAAGTAGACCAAACATTCACAGCTTCCGGCCCTCCCACTCCTTCCTGGTAACTAGCGGTGCATATTGCTCTCTGCTTGGTAATGAGTTACAAACATTATGGGACGGCTCAGTTTGAAAAGACTGCCTGCTGAAGCTCATTTAGTTGTTGATGGTTGTTGAAAGGCTCACAGTAATAAATGAGACCTGCTGTGGGGTCCTGTGCATCTGTAACATGGACAATAGTGCATGCTAGTGTACGTTTTAAACAAAAAAGGTTCCAGCATACTGTGTGTGTTTAAAAGCTGAAATTGGAAGGTCAATATTAAAGCATAGAACGTGCGTGTGTGCTTGTAGTAAATAATATTATTGGGTGTGTCTGCAAGTGTAACAAAAAAAAACAGACATAATTGAGCACTATTACCATGCATGTGTTTCTGTTTATCTTCGTATGTTTGTGTGAAAAAGCAATATTGCAAAATATTACAGGATATCAGTGATTCCCTTCCTACAAATGTTATAAGAAACCCCAAGGTCCCTAATACACGACCCCCGGGCCGGGGATTACAAAATGGGAAAAAGGCTAAAATTCAAGCCAAGAGGAAAATCTATGGCCCTCCTCCTAGGAAAATAAGACGTAGGGCGGGGGTGGTCTCAACTAACCCTAGGATCCATCATTCGGAGTTTGGCCATTACACAAGGCCTCGAACTGAAACTGCAAACGGGCCAGCTATAGGGCCAGATTGTAGGCCAAACCCGGCCACTTGTAACTTTTCTGGGGGTCCGGATTTGGCCGTAATTATTTCGGAGCCTACCCAGCCTGCTGATAACTTGCCGCAGGCGCCTGCTAATGTCACTGATCTTTTAACTAAACTGGGGGATATGTTTAGTACTCTCATTCTGCCCATTACTGACAACCTGAGGAGATTGGAGCTCAGGCTTGAGAATATTGAATCTACACTGAGAAATGTGTCTAAAGTAGAAAAGATGCAAAGGAATGGTACTATTATCCAGGCCCCAGTACCTAATACTAATAACACTCTTCAAGAAACTCCGGTTGTTAGTAGTAATGTACCCCAGGTCGGGGATCATACAGCTCCCGACCGTGCTAGGAAGGGCCCTTGGACGTCCCTGGAACATCCATCCAGCAAGCTTGATACAGCCCATAGGGAGGAGATTAGTACAGCCCCCGTAGGGATTATGTGTCAGGAACAGGGAAACTCAAGAAGGGTTGGGGGTACCAGGATTAACGGTCCAAAGGTCGATTTACCCCCAGAATCCGTGCCCCTGGTGGTGGTTCTCACAGGGGTCCCGGTATTGGCAGATAATAAGAAAGAAGACTTTTACCAGTTGAAGAACAAAATTATACACTGGTTAAGAATACATAGACCTATAAACAGGAATATTAATGGAGAAATATTATACGCTAGACGCCTTACTTGGTTTGGTGATACAAGTAAGGACGTCGAAGGGGACATAGTCCTGATTAACTTCAGAGACCCAGAAGCGGTTGATTTTATATTGAATTGGCCTTTAGGTAATGGCAATAGCCAAATTAGGCCCCGAGCTCTGACCTATTTTTATCCCAGGTCCGTAGTGTTCCCCACAAACCATGCCGGGAAAAACTCTAGAAACTACACAGTTATCTCCCCAGCACTACATGCTGCGAATCTGCAACCCGACCAACAAGGTTGGAATATGATACCTTTTAGAGGCCCCAGGTATAACAATCAGAGAGTGGATCATATGAGGCCATTCACGCCCCTAGAGCTGGGGAACAGGTTTGATGCTTTCTCCGGCATGGATGACTGCGATTGAAGATTACAGCAAGGGAAGGGTAATAGGGACTGCCCAAGTGTAGGCAGATTAGAAGGTAACGTAATTGAGATATCTAATGAAGATGAGGAACCTCAAACTAGTGATGGGGCATCTTTGCTCCCGGAAAATGGAGCTGCTGTTGGATTTTCTGTTACCACCCTCCACTTATCTGTAGGAGGTAGTACTAATGATAATGATAAACAGCTCCTAAACCAGGTAGAGCATTGTGAAACAACTAATTTAGGGGTAGCGGTTGGAGAAAGCAGAGTTATCGCAGCCCCGCCCATTAGCGGTAAAGACGTAATTCACCTGTTGTCTTGGAATATACCAGGGTTGGAAAAAAAATTGGTTCTTCCGGATTGGAACAGCTTTATAGAAAAATTCGATATATGCATGTTCCAAGAAACTTGGAGCTTAACACCAGGTTATAAAACTTGATACGCTACCTTTTGTGTACCCGCTTACAGTGGTGGAAAGGGTAGACCCTCAGGGGGCTTGCACATTTGGATAAAAATAGATCTAAACTGGAATATCTATGTTCATGACTCGGAGTGTAGGGATTTACAACACCTTTCATTTTCAGGCCAGGTGAAGGGAAGTAAGGTGGAGCTATTTAACATTTATGCTAGAGGGTCCCAGGGAGTTAAAACGCCTTGTACCTTCACGATTTTAGAACAGGCTTTAGCTAATTGTACCCCATATTCTAAAAAAATTGTGGGAGGTGATTTTAATTGTACATTCGAACCCTTAAGTGAGGATGACCCTCTGGGCATAGAGGAGGATGACGCAAGATGGTCTATCCCCGCACTGGCACTACCCCCGATTAAGAAGTGGTCAGCCAGAGCACTACAGATTAACGCTCTTACTGTGGATTATAACTTAAGAGCAGTGAACGGCAGATCTCCTTCGGATCGGAACGGGGCAATGACGTTCAACAGACTTAATAGTCCATCCAGAATCGATTACATTTTATTGGACGTCACCATGTGGCGTGATCTAGTAGATATGGAGGTGGTTCCCTCGCAGGATAGTGACCACAACCCTCTATGTCTGTCGATAGTGTGGAGAAATTTAATAGGTGGCCCAAACACAGCCCCACTGAAGACAACTAAGGAGGTAATCCCCTATGACGGTAACCGAAGACTGAAATGGGACAAGGTTGCCTCTCATCCAGACAAACTGGATAAGATTAAGACACACATCGATGTGTTGACTAGTGAGTTGGAGGCCCTAGACAAGGGGATAGGGGCTGGTCAGGTTTCATCCCTCCCTCGGGTATATAATAACACCATTGATGAAGTTGGCAAACTATTTTTAACTAAGAGCAATAAAACTAAAGCTCCCAAACCCAGCAATCCCTGGTACAATACTAAGTGTCGGGCCAAAAGACAAGAGTTAGCTGCCGCCCTTCGTAAAAAGAACCAACCGCTAGTTAAAATAGCCAGGAGAGAGTATGCCCATGAATTAGCACAGGCTAAAAAAGAGTGGGAGGAACAGCATTGGCAGGACCTGAAAAATGCATCTAAAATGAAAAGTGGTTCACTGTTTTGGGACCTGATCAATAAGGTTAGGAATTATAATAGGCCCCTGTTGGCTAATCATATTACTAGCCAACAATGGTATTCCCATTTTTCAACAATATATGGAGGTCAAGATGCACCCGAATTCCCTTTTCGGGATCCAGCCATTCGGGCCCCCCTTGTAGCCTCGCTTGAGAATCCTTTTGAGCCCTCTGAGATAGTAGTAGCCATAGGTCACCTAACCCCGAAAAAGGCAGCGGGCCAAGATGGTATTCCGGGGGATCTTCTTAGGATCGAACCCAAGGCTTGGGCTACTCTCATTGCATTATTAATGAACCTAATAGCCAAGGGACATCCTGTCCCCGATTCATGGAAGGGGGCTGAAGTGATCACAGTCTTTAAAAAGGGTGACAGGGATGACCCTGCCAACTACAGACCAATTAGTCTGATAGACGTAATTCAGAAAGTGGTTGGCAGGGTCATCATTTTGCGAGTAGGTGTATGGATGGAGGAGGAGCAGGTCCTCTCTCACTTCCAGGCCGGGTTCCGGAAAAAAGTGGGTACAATGGACCTGGTCTTCCGCTTTTTTGCGATCTACTGGAAAACTGTGCTAATTAACCAGGGTAGTCTCTACCTGGCGTTTATAGATCTCAGGATGGCGTTCGACCTGGTCCCCCGAGCTAGGCTATGGGAAGTTTTGGAGGAGATGGGCTTGCCGGGATACCTTTTGGATTTTATAGTTAAGCTCCATGAAGGGAATTATGCAAGAATCAGATGGGGTACCCAAGGCCAATTGACCGAGAGGGTTCCCGTGATGAGGGGAGTCCGCCAGGGATGCGTCATGGCGCCGACCCTATTCTCCCTATTTGTGAATGGTGTGGTGGACCACCTGAGGAATGAGGCGGCGGATGCGCCATCCCTGGCTGGGGAAAAAATACCAACCCTCCTCTTCGCGGACGATACCATCCTGATTTCAAAAACCCCTGCAGGCCTTCAAAAGCTATTACATCGCTTTAGTGACTTCTGTAACGACAGGGGCCTTACAATCAATACTACGAAAACGAAATTGATGGCCCTCTCCCCGTCCAGAAGGTTTCGGAATAACTTTTCGCTCAATGGGGAGTCTCTGGACATGGTGGAGTCCTTTGACTACCTGGGCGTCAGGGTGAATAGTCGGATGCGGTGGACTGACCATCTGGCTAAAATGTCACTAAATTTCAAAAGAGTTGCTGGGGTGGTAATACGCGAGCATAGGGAGTCAGTGAGTAAACCTGTGGCCCCGGCTCTAGCCATCTATGAAGGTCAAATTTTGCCAAGTGCTCTGTATGGCTCTGAACTATGGGGGTTTGAGAATCTTCAGGATTTAATTATTTTAGAAAACAAGTTCTTGAGAGACCTGGTTACCTTACCAACCTCTACCCCAGTGTTACCATTACGTTTAGATATGGGCAGGCGCCCCCTTAAGGAAATAGTGCGCCTTCGCCCCCTACTTTTCTGGGTACGGCTGAGAAGGACTGAGGAGCTCAAGAACTATGCCGCGGCACTGGATGAACTTATCTTGTTGGATAAAGGTAATAGGATTAAGTGGTTGAGTAACCTACGTCAGCTGGTGGGACTTATAGGCCTAAGTGATCTATGGAAGAGCCAATCCCCGCCACCTAAATTAGTCATCAAGAAGCTTTATTGGGAGTGGGTCAAGATGGAGAGCTTGTCTAGAGGTGGTGTGGGTTCCCTCACCGAGCGGTTTCTAGAAATAAAGGGGTTATGCCAATTTGAACTACTCCTTGATTACATCGAGAAACCATTGGACAGATCACTATACTTAAAACTTAGGTATGGAACCCTCCCTGTAAATGCCTTTACCTTCGGGTGGAATGCACAAGGTAGTTCATCAAAGGGGTGCCCATGCTGTGCAGCCCCTATTGAGTCTGTGGCGCATTTTATGTTTGCTTGCCCGGCTTACAGAGTATCCAGAAGGATATGGCTAAAACCGCTATGCAGGGGCCTGGGCCTGCGATGCCACGTAATGGCCCTGCGAGTGCTCTGTACTGATACATCTTCCTCTTCCTTGGTATGTGGTGTTGCCAAATTTGTCGGAAGTGCTTGGGTGATCCGTTTGAGGAGACTAAAGCTCCTACTTACCCTGCAGGACGGGACGTCATACTGAAGGAATGGTTCATGGCCTGGGCTAAAGGCCCCTGTTACTTTCTAGTCAGGGAAATGAGTAGTTATGCTGTTAATTGTAGAGTAAATTGATGAATTTTAACTTATATTTTCTGTATTGAGATTTTTATGTGACATTTGCTGTATAATTTTAATGATGATTTCTAATAGGTCATGAATACTGTATATTACTTTTATGATGACATTTTTTATCGAATAAAGTATTACTGACTGACTGACACTTCCAAAATGTGTAAGCAATGCTCTTCTCTACGGCAAGGCATGACACTTCACAGGCAGGGCGTGAAGGGGACCAACCGGTAACAGGGGCAGAACAGAAGACTAAAGTAGAACGGAAGATTTCACCCATACCAGCTGGTTATGAAAATGAAAGCCTATACCTCTTGTGAGCCTTTGGCCAGAGGGTGTTAAGGAAAGACTGTTCTCTCCGTATTTGTCTGCCTAACGTGTTCCCACGACTGGGTGCCCATGTTATGAAGAAAGATAGTCCTTCCAGTAGGTTGAAGAACACAACAGACTGACTTTTACTGTACAAGATGGAGTACTTGGAATGTGCTATGTTTACAACTAAACTTTGCAGAATCAAGTGGAGTTTTTAATCAACGCCGTGGAATTCCACAGAGTAGAACTCCGCTCACCCTATTAATGATTAGAGCACTTCTCCCATCACGGTTTGGGGACAGTTGGCAAAAGTCCATAAGCCCACCTGTATACTTGACTATAAGTACACAGGTGGAGTAGATAAAAATGACCAAGGTGTTTAACCATAATACAAATTGTAAAATTCACACATGGCATAAGAAGTTGATTAATCAACTGATTCAGTTGGCAAGATATAATGCCAATGTTGGTCGATTGGCAGACCCCCACAGGAAGACTGATGTCCTTCCTTCACTTTTAGTTGTTTGTTGTTGAAAGCCTTACTGCTGTAGAAGCAATAGCTTCTACTTTGTCTGTTGTTGTAGACATTGCAAGGATGCAGGATTGTCTCTTTGCCAACTGCATCCCTGTAGCAGAGCAAAAGAGTCGCTGATATCGGTGATGCAGAGTTTGTGCTCAGTAAGGAAAGAGCAAGAAGAATGGATATTACTGACCCAAATGCCTATTTTAGCCTGGACTGTGTTTATCAACTTGCATCACTTTGTACTACACAAAAGTGAAGTTCTGGGAAACTGACTTAAGTAGAGCACATAGGTTAGGGGTTACGCTTTGCCCAAAATGAGTGTTCATGTTAATATATCCTTCCATTGTCTATTAATTGTGTAGTTATGTAACCTTGGAAATGTAACAATCTAATGAGAGAAGTTTAATCCGAGATTAATTTTTTTTTGTAATTTAGATTTGCGCCTACATTTATTTACTGACTCCAGTAAAAGGCACACATTGATTTTGCTTTTGGCTGCTTGCCAACTTCATCCCCAATCACAAATGTGGAGTAAGTACTGTGCACCTTATTACAAGTACATTTCAGTGAATGCATGGCACATAACTGTCAACAGGACATGCACCATTTTTGACTGAGTACCTTTGCACCAGACCATAAGACCCTTATGGGGGTATTCCCGATAATATGTGAGAGCGCAGTGTTACTCCAAAATTGGTAACGCCATTCTCCAACATTTCGTAAATGCAGGAATGCACTGTATTTGCCAAAATACAGCACACTCCTTCTTTTCCCCTAGTGTTGGCACTAAAAAAGCTGGCTAGCACCAACATAGGGACCCTTGCACCATGTTGCAAAGGTGCCTGTGCTACAGGGGTGATTGTTTATGTGCAGGAAGGAATACCTTCCTGCACATAAACAATTTTTAAAGGCGATTTCCTGTTTCTATGTGTGCTGCAGAATTCAGCACACATAGAAAGAGCAAAATGAGAGGAGAAATTAATAATTTCTCCTTATATCGCCATCCTAAGACCAGGTTTTATCTCAATTTAGTTTGTGGTGTTGCCCCTTCCTTGTAAATAGGGGGCAGCATCAAAAAGCAATGGGTGTTGCAGCAGAACGCTCACTGCAACACCCATTGCACGCCCCTGTCATACTAAGTGAAGCATTAAAAGGGGCCTTATTTACAAGGCGGCGTTAAGCCATGTTAAGTGGCTTAATGCCGCTTTGTACATAAGGAGAAGGGTATATCGCACCCAGAATGTTGCTAAAAGTGACACTCTGATAGTGATATGCCCCTTAGTCTTTCCTAGGGAATTTAGTTGCCCAAGAATGTTTAGCCCCATTTTCAAAGATAGATTTGCTGACATTGTCCGTGGAATGGGCAACAAATGCATTCTCAGACACCCTAACTTACTTCCACTCACCGGAAGGAGATTTTGTATAGTGGGTGCACTGAAAGGGTATGAAATACATATCATCCTAAACTTAAACAGGCTTCCTTTGGGAGGTATTAGGAAAGGTAAACATGGCACCCTCACATTATTAGGACTCCAGGTGAGAGGCAGACGTGAGCAGGTAGCCATAGTTTAACCTAAGTTTGTTATCATAGAAAACTTGTGTAGGTAGAAGGCAGTTGAACATGGCAGGATTGTCATACAGATCCCTCTATTCACTACTCGTCACATGACATATTTGTGGCCTGTTTGCCACCTTCATCCTCTATCAGAACATGGAGGCTATTCTACTCACTATGTTACTAGTCTATTTTAGTCAATGCACTGTACATAACAGTGGGCATAACATGTACCATGTTTTGACTGAGTACAGTGTCCACCAAACCCTAAGGTCTTTAGTGTTTCTAGCAGTGCTCTTTAGGGAATTTAGTTTAATCTTCCCCGGGAGGTTTAGTCCTATTTTTAAAGGTACATTTGGTCACACTCTTTGAGGATTGGGCCACACATGCATCCTCAGACACCCCTAACTTACTTCCACACATTAGAAGGAACTGCAATTTGTGCATTGAGTATGTTGAAGATACATGAAAGAAAATAATTTCTCAGCCTAATCAGGCTTCCATGGTGAGGCTGTGGTAAATGTGCACATGACATGCCTGCTGTATTAGTTTTACAGGTGAGATGGACATGAACAGCAAGTCAGACCTTAATCTTGATTTGTTTTTATAGGCATCTTGTGTAGGTAGAAGCAGATATTCATAGTAAAAGTAAAACTGTGGTCAAGACACTAACCCAACCATAGCTGGCGCAATGTGTGTAGTGGTGATTTTGCAGCTGTTGGCAGGTGGAATGTGTGGCTGTTGGCTGACGGAATTTGTGTCTGTTGGCTAGTGGTATATGTGGCTGTTGACTGACAGAATGTGTGGTTGTTGGCTGGCAGAATGTCTCATGGTTGGCTAGCCTATGTGTGTACTGGTTTGCTAGAGGTGTGTTTTTATAATAACTTGAATGATGGGTGGTTTAGTGGTAGCATGATTGGTGTTTCAGTCCTGTTAGCATATAAATGTGATGGGCAGTTGAATGGTGGCTTTTTGTTAATATGAGGGTTGCGTGTCTTAGGTCTGTGGCAGGTGGTATGAATGGCTTTGTGTGGTGTGCAGGAATGGTCTGTGAAATGGTTGGTGCCTTGACATGGCCGTATTGCTTACTAACACTATGTGATACTTATTAGCATTGCTGATTCAACCATATTCCTACTGGAGATGCCAATCCCAACCAGTCTTAATTTGTGCTTTACTTGTGGATAGGCTGAGAAGGAACATTTTCATCCCCCCACAAAATTTGAAAAATGGAACACCTAGAGTTGTCTGGGGAGGTGTAACAAGCATTGATCCTACTCACTAATCCACAATGCTCTGCACATTTCCAGTTTTCCCTAACAGCTAGGATCACTTGTTACTCACATTTCTGTGACAAACTCTTTTAGAATCCGTGTCTGTCCACAAAATTCCTACTACTCAGTGTTTCTACTCTTGTCCTCCTAAAAATGCTAATCCTGTTGTGTTGCTTGACATAGTGCCTAGTGGATCTTTTGGTAATGGGAGTAGCTATGGTCTTTCCGGCCTGCATTCAGCCACCTTCCAGGGAAATTTACAAAACCCACACAATTCTGAACACCCATGAGAGTTCTGGGTGGCGTACCATGCATGGTTCCCACAATGAATTCTTGCCCACAATGCTCTGCAAATCTCAAATGTTGGCTGGAAACACCCATTTTCCTAACATTTCTTTTGAGAATGTTCCAAATTTTCCTACTACCCTGCGTAACGCCTCTTGTCCCAATAAAAATTCTGCAACACGTATAGCTGGGCTAGTGCTTGTGACAGCAACGGATCAAACCAAGGTCAATGGGAGAGCAGGGTAACAAATGATTAACCAATTAGAATAATTAGCTAATAAGCACCAGTAATACAGAACATCTGGCGCTGACCATTTGGAGATTCACCCCTCATCTGGACCCCATAGTCCAGGAAAAGAACTCACACGGATAGATGGAGCATTACCAGGTACGCCTCAGTTGCTCAGACTTACCACTCCCCTTGGAAATAATGGGGCACCGTCACTTTCATATCGGGATCCTGCAGTAAGGACTCCAAGGGTATTGGCATGATGCCCCTATGGGCTCTTTCTTGTGGTTGCTTTTCGCACCAAAGTCTTTTGAATTGCCCAGTAACGCCACCAGCAATGCAGAACAAGAGAAATTTAAACATCACAACACTTACATTACATCATTATACGCAAACAAGTCAATAAAGGTGCGAGGTAGGGTGGGGTTCACTGCAGATTTGCCCAAAAAGGGTGATCCCTGAAGCAACGAGGCACCAAATTTCACTTGGGCAAAACCCTATCTGACACAGTATGGTAGCAGGTGATATAACAGTGTGTTACAGATAGTGCAAGCATAATTTATGCATGCTTTAAGTGTCCATATTAGGTATACAAAGAGATATTGAAGATTTGGCAAGGTATATAGCGTCTTTCCAAACTAGGGGTGGGCAGTAAACTCCACTGCGCCTGCAGAGTTTGCAGAGTTTTGCCCACTCCATGCTCCACTTGGAATGCCGAGCACTGCAAAAACTCCAACCGCCGCTTGACAGAGTTTACCACCCACCCCTACAAGCTTGCGTCTTGAAGCTGCTTGAAGAACACCAGCAGCAGGATCTAACAATACCCCAGCACATTCATGTACCTGGAAAACACAGCACTTTGTGAATATACCTTTCAAATACCAGTCATATGTTTAAAAAATGATGTCACTGACTCATTCCTAAGCTCAGTTTCCTCCTTAGATGTGAAAAATGAATCTGTGACTTATAAAAAGTAAAGCTGAAATCAAGCGTGATTTTTCGTTTCGGTATGCGATTGGATTTATTTGTGGTTTTTGTAAAGCGCCCATACTGTCAGTAGACCAAATCAGGTCACTGATAAGTCAACAGGGTGTTTATCTCCAAACTTGGCAGTGTCATATTTTTTAACGTACCATAAATAATTGCCTTTGACTTTGTGTCATGTTATACCAACTACTTGAGTTCCAAATCTAGAGGGACCACAGCTTCTTAAGCACTGTTCGGCACCCCGCATCTTTATTACGCTCCTCGTCAGGTCTTTCCTCATTATTTAATTTTAGATTATAAATGACTGGATGCTGGTTTAAATAGAACTTACACATTGCCTACTCATTCACTGCTTGGCATTCACATGCAGCGGATAGGCGTACAGGTATCAGTTGTTGCTACGTTCATTTGCAGTAAAGATCAAATCTCACTTTTGACTGTAGAATGGGCCCATGTCCTCTTGTGATGGATATGATGTGACGTGACATCACTTTCTGTACTAGGTCGGTCTTGGTGCCCCAGGGGTCCATTTGAGAGCTGAATTGGTGCAGTGCAGTGGTTAGAGGTCGAATGCTGGAGGATAATAAGATTGCATCTCTCGTGATGCCACAGTGCTGGCGGGCTGGTGCAGAGTGCTCCCGGATGCAGTTAGACAACAGTTTGGGTGGAGATGTAAGGGTTACAGGTGACTGTCAGGAGTCCTGGACTCGGAGCGGTGAGGATGCTGTGGTTTCGGGGCACAATCTTGGGCACCATCGCCCAGTTTAAGCAGCACAATGCTGTGTTCATGGTTTATGTAACATGTAGGCCTGGATACCCCTCTCTAGGGTTCACTGGGAGCGAGGCCTGTCACTCTCATTCTATGGCCAGTCTACTTTTGCGACTGCTGTGCTAAACACCACCTGTCACTCTGGTACTGAAAGGGTGGGCGGAACTCCATAGAATCTCGCTGAGATTTTATGTATTCCGCAGAATTTCATGGAATAAAATCCACCCACCACTTATATACCATATATAATTGGCAGCAATTTTAATGCTGATCTTGAGATTCTAGATTGCACTTCATGAAGGAGGCATAGAAATCTAAGAAGCAAGAATGCATTTAAAACACTCATTATCAAATAAGTTTCATTTAGTTGGTTTATCGAGTCAGAATAATCCTTCTAGATTATATTGTACTGATACTAGTAAGCAGTTCAGCACCATATTGTGGTGTGATTATTTTTTGCTGTAACTACAACTGAACTGTATTCATTTTGAAATGGCCTCTATAATGTTATTCTGTAAGTTACCATTTTTCATAAGCATTAAGGTGCCGCATCCGGATTGTTTCTGGGAAGAGAGGTCAAAACTCACATTTGGAGGAATATTTGCTAAATGACAAATAAACAATTACTGTAACTGGATTTTGTGGCCGCTTTTATCTGATTCTGGACACTATCCCCCCCATAGTTACTGGGCATTACAAGATTTTGGCCCTGAATGGGTAGCACCATGCAGACCTCAGAAATACCAGGTTATTTAATTCATGCCGATGCTGA
Organism: Triturus cristatus; assembly: GCF_964204655.1. NCBI lineage: Eukaryota > Metazoa > Chordata > Amphibia > Caudata > Salamandridae > Triturus > Triturus cristatus. The sequence goes on from NC_140589.1 coordinate 647,900,259, forward strand.
TTCCTGGGCATTTCCCATGGACATTAAGCACATGTTCTCAGCAAGGGCAAGAGGTCTATGGAAACGATTCTGCTTCTTTCAGAGAATGGTCATGCACACTGTTAAACTCATAGGCAGGTGCGGCCATGTTTTCCCAGGGATACTACTTCAACCGACTCGTAATGAGGCCCATAGCATTGTGTCAATTTGATTAACTAAGCCTACTTAACAGTGATAGAGAATGATGCATGATTTGATGGGCACACCAACAGAGAAAGGTGGATTAGAGCTGACCATACCAGAATTACCTACCAGAAAATCTTTTTTTTAATTTTTTTTTATTTGGATTAAAAAGAGAGCATCAAGATTACAAGCAGCGTAAGGAAGAAAGATAACATAGCAAAGACACTTATCTTAAAAATAATAAATATGAGACTGTCACGTCAAAAAGCTGTAAAATACAATCTTATGCTATAAAGTAAAATAAAAAAGAGAATGGGTAATTTATCTAACATTAGTCATACTTATAATGTTGAGAGAGAGAAAGATGAAAGAAAGAGGGGAAAGGTAAAGGAATAGGGGAAGAAAAGTGAAAGAAAGGGAAAAAAGGTAGAAAGGCGAGTAGAAATTAGGTAAAGATGAGTGTGAAGATAAAAAAGTAGTAAAGGGCAACCAGAGTAAATCAGACTTGATTTTCTGAGATGACAATGAAGATGAAATAGTAGAAATTCTATGCTCATTACAAATACATTTCTACCATGTTAACATACATATTTTAGAATTATCTTTCCAAAAAGTAAGGATAACTTTAAAAGCAAGAGCAATAAAAAGATCAAATAACCTTGACTTCGAGGAAGTATCTTGGAAACGAACCGACATGGATCCAAGAAACACATTTTGAATTGATAATGCATTATAACATTGAAATATCTTTAAACAGTTAGACCAAATGGATTTCCTAAAGTTAAGAACATTAGTGCAATAATATATTAAGTGAAGTAGTGTGCCATTGGAGGAAAGAAATGACCAGCAAAGTGGTGAGGTAGAAGGATTGATTTTATCTATAAAAACATATGTATGGACCACTTTATTTTGTAAGAAAAATATGAATTGAGTGATACTGGCAGCTTGGGAGGTAGTAAGAATTGTGTGCCTTAATTTATTCCATTGTTGAGTCAAAAAGGTCATCAAGAGGTCTTGTTCCCACGCTGTTTCAATGGAGGATTTTAGTCTATCTGAGATAGGAGTAGATAAAAGTTTATATATAAGAGAAGCTTTCGCGTTGGAGTCAGCAGAGATATTATACAGAGGAGTCAAGTGAGAAAACGGAGTAGAGTCAGCAGGAAAGGTTTTGGCTAATAAAAACGATTGAAGTACCTGTGATAATTGGGAGTATTGGGGTAAGCAAGAAGAGGATAGATCATAGCGTTCTTGCAATGTAGTGAAGGGTATAACAGAATTTTGAGATAATAGTTCGTGAACATCAAGCTTTCTTTCCAATGCTTGAATTAGAATAATTTATGGAAATGTTTAATGAATATATTGGACCAAATAATGGAGGCATGAAACGTTTGATAGAAGTTAGAGCCAGAAGTGAACAGTGAATGTAATAGATGTTGGGAATATTTTAAGATAGGGTGTTTGGATATAAAAGTACAGTTGGACATAAAGCTAGTATCATAAAAAGAAAATTCATTTAATAAAGAGCATTAAAAAGTTATCCAGCTGGGTATGGGGGAGTCTTGATATTGTCTACCTAGAGCAGAAATGTGTCTAATTAAAAAAGCAGTATGATGTAGCTTAAAATTAGGAAAGCGTATGCCCCCTTAATTTTTTGCTTGAATTAATATAGATAGGGCAATACGGGTGGGTTTATTTTTCCAGAGAAATTTGGTACAGAGAGAATTAATTTGGTTAAAATAGTAATTAGGAATTTTGATGGGTAACATAGATAGCAAAAAAAGAATAAGAGGTACAATCATCATTTTAACAGTATCCAATCTACCCCACCAAGATAAGTAGAGAGGAGACCAAGAGGAAAGTGAGTTTTGAATCTTAAGTTTTAGTGCACTAAAATTGTGGGCAGGAGTTTGAGGGACGGTAGGTGAAAACCACCTAGGTGTTTAATCTTAGATGGACACCACATAAAATTGGTAGCAGGGAACATAAATTGATAACATATGGAGTTTAAAAGGAAAAATATCAGTTTTGGAAAAATTCTATTTATAGCCCGATATTTTAGAATATAAATAAATCTCCTGCAAAAAGGGAGGGAGGGAAGTTAAGGGATTCAAGAGGTATACCAGAATATTGTCTGCATAAGCAGATAATTTAGTTTCATAGGAATTATGTTGGAAACCTGTTATCAAGGGGTTACGGCGAATGCGTTCAAGAAAAGGTTTGAGGCAGAGAAGAAATAAAAGAGGAGAAAGGGGAAAACCTTGTTCAGTACCTCTATGTAAGTTAAAATAAGTGGATAGAAATCCATTGACAGAAACACAAGCACATGGTTCGGAGTAAAATAGCTTGATAAACTAAATGAATTTGGGGCTAAAACCGAACCAATGAAGAGTTTTGAACATAAATTGCCAATTTATATGATCAAATGCTTTTTTAGCATCAAGCGATAGTGCAGCGAGTGGATATCTTCTCCCTAATGTGAGGATATTGGAGAACATCCTAGCATTATCTGAGGTAAGCATCCCTTTAATGAAACCAGACTGGTCAGGTTTAATAAGAAGAGGTATAACATCGTCTAATCCAGAGGCAAGAACGTTTGTAAACATGTTGAAATCATAGTTAAATAATGAGATAGGGTGGTAAAAGTGTGATTTTTGCCAGGTTTGGGAATGATTACAATGAGCGCATCTAAAAAGGAGCCTTGGGGTTTAGATTTCAATAGGAAGGAAGTGAAAAGCTCCAGTAAATGTGGTGAAAAAGTAGATGAAAAAGAAGAGATAAGTTCATTGGTAAAACCATCAGGTCCAGGGGCTTTAGCTCTCTTTAGAGATTTGATGGCATCCAAAATTTCTTGGAGAGTTATATATTTTTCAAGGAGAACCATAGAGTCTGGCAAAGGGGGGGGGGAGAAGGGAAATCGTCAACGAATGATTGGGTATGGTGTTCAGAGGGATGGGTATCTTCCGTGTATAATGAATTATAATAGGACTGAAAAGCATTAACAATATCTGAATCAGAGTATAACAAGTTATTAGTAAGGCCATTTCAAATAGGCCCGATAGTTTTCTTTTCCGATTTGACTTTTAAATAATGAGCTAACATTTTGCCAGCTTTATTCTGACCCTCATGATACTTGGATTTTATTTTAAGAAGTATTTTGCAAGCATCAATAGTAGCCAGCTTGTTCAGTTTGGATTTAGCTTTAATAAGGTCTTGAAGGTGAGAAGGAGATTTAGAAGTAAAATAAGTGTGTTCCAAGGTCTTAATATGTTTGAGGGTGGAAAGGTATTTGGAACTCAACAACAGCTTCCTTCTAGCAGGGTAAGCAATGGTAACGGCTCTAAAAGAGGCTTTGAAGGCATCCCAGTTGTTGGGAACGGACGTATCTCTATGTTTGTTAAATTGAAAAAAAAATGTATAAAGAAGTTAGCTTCTAAAACGAAATTTTGGTCAGATAGTAAGGAGTTGGTAAATCTCCATAGAGCATGTTTGGAAGTAGCAAGGGACAAATCAAAAGAGGATAAAACAGGGGGATGATCAGAAACAAAAATTGAGCCAATCTCAGAAGATTGGATGGAGGGGACCAAATATAATTAATTGAGACCAAAATATAATTAATTTGAGACATAGTGTGATTAACATTTGTATAGAATGTATACTCAAATGTGACGGGATTACTAGTTTTCAATACATCATAGAGTGGATTGGTGGCAATAGCAGATTGAAATGCTTTATGCCATTTGTCAGGTTTGAATTTACATTTAGATATCCTGTCGGAAAAAGGGTCTAGCCAATCATTAAAATCACCAGCAACAATAATATTAGGATTTGTGATGGAGGATAGTTTTAGTTTAAATCTATGCCAAAAATCCAGATCAGACTTAACTGGTCCATAAATATTGAAAAACGTGACCTGTTTGATAAAGATAGTGGCGTTAAGTAATACCCATTTTCCACTCGTATCACATTCATGATTCATAATGATTTGTGACATAAAATGGCAACCCCACCCTTTTAGTTAACAGCAGGAGAAAAAACAATTTGACACACCCACTGATGCTTAATTTTAAGTGTGTCAACATTCTTACAATGAGTTTCCTGTAAAAGAGCAATCTGACAATTAAGTTTTGATAAATGAGAAAGTACTTTTTGACGTTTAACAGAATAACCCAGACCACAAATCTTCCATGAGACAACATTAAACATGATGATGAATATATACAGGGGTACAGGAACAATGATGACGAACTGCAAAACAACAATTGAAACAAGACACCATTTATCAAAAACCGAATAACATGAAGGTACTACCAGAAAAATAACTAAGAAAAATAAATAGACACTCATGAAATTAAAGAAGCAGGCAGTGATAGAAAGAAATAGAGAATAAGAGAATAGTAAAGGAGATAAAGAAACAAAGGAACAGATCAAGGAAATAAAGCCAAATCTCAAATAAAGAGAGAAAAAAATAAGAACCAGGCGTGTCAGCACACAGAATCAAGAACAACAATTGAGGGAGCAAATAAAAATAACATATAGAAATTCAGGCTGTATAAATCATATTAAGGAACAGAATTAAAGAGAATAAAAGGAAAGAAGAAACCCTGTGATGTTATCAATATAGCAGGTTAAGGACATTGTGTATTAGTGTCCTTAGGTAGCTTTGTGATGGTTTACAAAAACAATTTTAGTTCAGTTGGCTCTTCAAACGAGCGAGAGACACCTTTATAAGTAATTTTGAAGAGACAGGGATGAAGTATGCCTTAGCGAATGTTCTGAGATCTCAGTTGAAAACCAAGGAAATATTCTGAGAAATGAAAATGTTATGACCAAACCAAACAAGGCAGCATTTTTTTCTCTGGCAGATTTTAAGACACGCATGAGGTCTGGTAGATTGCAGTTGAAGACAACCTAAGCTATGTGTCCGCTGAATGTTAGGAGGAGCAGAAGCATCCATATAAACTGAGAAGATCAGGTAGAAATTTCTTCAAGAAGGAAAGAAGATCAGGGCCTTCAACATTCTCTGGGAGATCAGAAAGGCAAAGATTATACCTTCTATTGTGTTTTTCAATTCTTCAGTGTGGAGTTTAAGCTTTTTAATTTCTTGTTCCAGCATGGGTATTTTAATATTCATGTCCTGAAGGTGGCCCACGCGCTGTTCCATTTCGAGCATTTTGGTTTCCATAGTGAGCCAGTAGTCTTCAATGTGTTGCAGTTTTTCATTGGTAGCGGTGAGGAATGGTTTAAGAGCCTGTAATTTGTCTAGAATGGTATCCAAAACCATATTAGGAGTAGGCCTGGGCTAAAATTTCGTTCCGTTTGCGGAAATTGCGATAATTTTACATTTTCGCATTCCGCGGAAAGCGCGAAAATGTCAAAATTTCCGCATTCCGCAGCTTGGCGATAATTTGTTTCTTGCTCACGCTGTAAAATAATACATTCTCGCACGCGCGCAATCGCCTTACCTGAATCCCTGCGATCGCCGACAAGTTTTCTTGATCCGGTCACATTATTTTATTGGTCTTGGGCGATTTGTCTTAAATATAAGATTTCAAGTGTGTTTCACAGTTACCATTACCACACGTTATTCCCAGAAAACCTTTAGGGACAGTAACACTATATTGCTATTATTGATGTATTGCCCTATGGTGCCATTTACTTCTAGTTATTGTGTTTGACTCTATTATTTAATCAGCGCGGGATGTATATACATTTGGTGCAACGCGCAATGTGGCTTTTCTAATACATTTGAGTTGTAACCATTTTATTATCAGCTTTCTGCTTACCTTACGTTTTCGACGTGTTAACTATATATCACACGTCAGTGTCATAGAACATAGGAGATGAGGGTGTTTTAAAATTGGATTGATTTACTCATGTTGGTGCTTACAGCTCCGATTTAACTCTTCAAAGATGGCGCTTGCTGCACCAACTAGCACAGTCCTTTCTTTATGGTTCACCACCATTGGTGACGTTGCAAGTGGGCGGTATTTTTTCCCTGATACTTTATTCCAAGATGGTGACCGCGCGCACTTTCTGTGACTTATTTTCGGCGTTACCAGATGCTTGGTGTTTAGACGGATCACTACTATCCGGTAAGATTACCTGATGCACATTGGTGACCTTTCATGTGCCTTTTCGCCTTAGGACTCTTAGGGTGTCCCCTTGTTTTATTATTGATTATTCAACAATATTTTGACATTAGATGAGATTGGCAGTGTCCCCAGTTAATTTTTCTTTTTATGTTTTTACATTTATTGTTTCTTTGCGTTATCATACGCTTGGGATGTCATGAGTGTTTTCTAATTCTGTATCAGTACTATGACCAATATGCATCGTGGAACTGGTAGTTCCTTTCAATCAGGGTTATAATCCATATTTACAGATTTGTCTCAGGATGTTACACGTCCTTGTACGATTTATTCTATGGTTGGTGTCTGTTTGTTTAGACGGTCATTATATATATATAAAAAAATTTATTCAGGTTTCACAACTATTCCACACCAGATTGCGGTGTGCTGTACACCTGTAACATTGTGGATTGGACTCTACCTATTGCAACTACGACTCATACTTATTCTTGGTGAGTGACATTACCAATATAGGCATGCTTATTATCGTTACCATAACTTATGCTATTTAGCGCTATAGTGGGTTTAGATAGTAGTTTGTTAAGTACTCCGTTCACTCGATATGACCCATTCTACTTAACAATTTGAAGTGATTAGTGAGTGCGTATTATTAGAGCCTTTTTGTATTATGTCGCTATTTTCAAAACTCTTGGACTTAGACACTCATTATTCCCATTTAGGTTTCTGTACCAATTGACACCTTATTGTGGTGTTTTCCCGTTAAATTGTTTGGACTGGTTACCATACACCATCATATCAATTCAAGTATTATCTTGGTAAGTGTTCTATTCCTATCAATTTAATAATTTCTTCATTAATAAAAATTGGGGCGCTTATTGGACTTGGCTTTTATGCCTGATATAGTACGTTACATTTCTTTCACATTTTCTTTTGTTTAGCTAATTTCATCACGTTTTTACTAGTATCCATGCATATTACCACTCATTGGACCACGGAGTTGGTCTATTTGAATTGATGCCGACTTGGACTAATGAACTGGATTTGTGGACCATCCGACTATATTGTGAGGTGGGTTTAGTTATATACATTAGTTGTTGACATGAGTATTGTGCTTTAGACATCTATTTATATGCATCTAAGCAGTCATCTATAGACTGTCAGCTTTATTTTATATGATTAGTCTCCTTATCATTATGACGACTAGCATATTATTACTCCCACTTCACACATCTATACCTCAACTTATATTGTCTCTTAAATGTCTTTCAAATTCCTTGATAGTTTTGGGCATATTCGTGGTCATCTTGAATACACTTTCTTCCTTCTAATCCTACTCAGGCTTGGTCACGGCGGTGTTTCTAGTTGATCGGGTCCTTTTCTTCTCTTTTCCTTTTTTCTTGTTCTTTTTCATTAGGATTATGCTTCATCTAATTAGAGAAGCTCTATTTTACTTTTGTATTTTGATACTTGGGTATAAACCATCATCACAAGATAACTCTGTCTTCCATCTTTCTTAATGTTTTGAAATTTGTTTCCTATTTGTTTATATATATATATTCCTTGTCAACAGCCTTGAAAAAGTCATTGTACAAATATAAGTACAGACGAAACACGTGTCGGTGCTTTGGATATTTGACGTTTGTCTGGAAACTGATCCACAATCAATAAAGAAGAATACATTTTTGGAAAAACTTGTCAACTTCTGTATCCTGTTCGGTTATTTCAATTTGTGAATCGTCCAGAGACTATAACAACTTGTACATTCAGTTCAAAGAATTGGTCTTTAGACTTATTTGATAGACTCTTAGCTTTATTTTATATGAAGGGTGTGCTTCAAAGCTGATTCTTTTCTTAACAATTGTTCGGACTAGTCGATCTATCGACTTGCCAACAGCACTTTTGAGTAGTAAGTGCCATAGCTTTATTAGCACCCCGCAATATTAATACTGTATTGCCTACATTAATATCAAACTGCTTTACTGTTCTTATTAACTTGGTTCTATTGATGTGCGGTTCTTCACCCATTTTGGGGAACACTACTACCTCAATTATACTTACATATAAAAATTGCCTTTTTCCGCATTATAGAGGGTGAATTCCAGCACAAATGTACTGACCTTTCTTTCACCAGTGACCTATTATATGGGCAGGCTCCCTAATTCTAAAAAGCTCTCTCATCAACCAATGCACGCTATTAAGATGGCCAGAAACCCTCTCAATCTTACTAAAGCATTGTGCTCTAGTACTAAACCTAAAACAGTCAAAAATGATCCTCTATCTCTGATCCAGTCATCTCCTAATTAGGGGTGGACGGAATTTGCGAAATCCACTTTAGCAAATTATCGCGAAAATGTTAAAAATTATCGCAAACACGCGGAAATATCGTGAAGATTTTTTCCCGCATGTTCGCGAGATTTTCTGCATGGTTGCGGCTCGCCAACTTACCAATGTGGTTGCTCGCGGGCGCGGCCATCTTGTTTTCAGTTGTCTCGCGGTGCATGATCGCGAGAAGAAAGACGTGATCGCGAGACAGCGCAAATGGCTAAAAACAATACAACATCTCATGGAGAATTGTTTATATGTAGCAGGGACTCGTCTACGTATCAGATTATGGAGCAGAGAGGTTGTGATAATTCCCATGCGAGGAAACAGGAATTTGAATTGTGAGAACTTTCCACAGCATATGTAATCACATCCTAATTGTTAGAAATGGGGGTCTCTAGTTGGCAGAGATAGGTACCTTTGTCCAAATAGGAACCCTTGCTTCTAGTTAGAGTAAAGGGGATACACTCCTAAAATAACCGCTGCTCATCCCCTTGGTAGCTTGGCACGAGCAGACAGGCTTATCTCAGAGGCAGTGTGTAAAGCAATTGTGAACACATACAGTAATACAATGAAAACACTACAAATGGACACCACACCAGTTTAGGAAAATATGTAATCTTTGTCTAAACCAAACAAGACCAAAACGAAAAATATCCACAATATAGTAATAAAAATATGACTTCCAAATAGTAGAAATAGTTCAGTTCAAAGCAAATTGCAGATGCAACACTTTTCACACAAAGTACCTTGGATGCGTCATGCATACAAACAAAAACGGTTGCAGGGAAGGTGAGGCATCGGGTTCCTTACACTCAGGGAAGGGAAGGCGTCGGTTTCTTTCCCGGTTGAGGTGATGCGATGGTTCCTTACTGCTGTGCAAGGGAGGTGATGCATCGGTTTCTTACTGCTGGGGAGGTGATGCATCGGTTTCTTACTGTGTCCCCCAACGATGTGACAGACTTGGCACCTCGATGCGATGCGACAATCCAGGACAAAGCATGGGTTCTTGCAGCCACACAGCAGGCCTTGTGTGGGAATTGGTACAGTGATCTCGGACTTCAGAGATCAGTGCACTCAATGCGCAGTGTGGCGATTTCTCGAGCCGAGGGCAGGCGTTGCGACTATTTCTTTGGCAATGCATCGGAAACAGGTGCGGATGCATTGCGCTTCTCGAAGTTGCATTACTTTTTCAGCTCCTAGCGGCCAACAGCCTCCAGAGGTCCAAACAACAGCAGGCACCTCTTAGCAGGCTAGTACTCCCAGCAAGGAAGTTCATGGGAGCTGGTGGTGAAGTCTTTGTGTCCCTGTGTCCCTGAGACTTCTTCAAGCTCCTGGATAGCTTCCTCAAGCAGGGGACAAAACAAACAGCAAAGTCCTTTTCCCTTTCCTTGGCAGAAAGTAGCCACTGCAGGCCAACCCCAGAAAGAAAACAGCACAGGGGAAGTATTCCTCCTCAGCTTCTCCGGCTCTTCTCCTTGGCAAAGATTCCTCTTGATGCCCAGAAGTGGTCTCTGAAATCTTTTCTGTCCTTGAGAATTCCAATAGGAGGCAAGCTCTATTTCAAGCTCTTGGAGAAAACTCTAACAGCAGGATGACGAAAGTACAGTCCAGTCCTTTCCCTACCCAAGACAGAAGCAACCACTGCATGTCAACCCCAACAGCATGCAGCATAGGGGCAGTACTGCTCCTCCAGCTTTTCCCGTCCTTCTACCTTGCAGGTTCCTTAGTTCAGCAGTGATCAAAAGTCTGGACCCTCTTTTGATACAGTAAATCTCTTTATTCTCTCCTGGCCTTGGGATCTGAGCCCAGACCAAACCAGTTCTGTGGGGCACTTTGCAAGTGCACAACAACCTTCATTGTCAGTGTGAGCCCTGGCTCCAGACACACCACGGGGGCGGAGGCATCATTGTGGAAGGCAGGCACAGCCCTATTCAGGTGCAGGTGCTACTCCTCCCACCACTCTAAATGTAGAACAGGCATATTCAGCCTAGCTCTGACTCATCCAGACTCTCTGGAGCCACTGCACATTCCCAGCCCCTGTCACTCCAAATCAAGACAGTCAATACACAACCCAGCAGAGGCACACTGGATGGCTAAGCAAGAAGATACCTGCTTTCTAAAAGTGGTATTTTCAAACACGGAATGTAAAACTCACCCTCACTAAAAGATGCATTTTAATATTATGAATTCAGGCATACTAAACTTTATTTTCCAACTGGTTCCCAGGGGCAGTTATGCTTATGAGATGTTATAAGCAAACTCCCCATTCTATCCTGTGGGAACAGTTAGCCTTACATTAGTGAAAAACGAAATTGGCAGTATTTCATTATCAGGACATGCCAGACACATCAGGGAATGTCCTACCTTTCACATACACTGCACCCTGCCCACAAGGGTACTTTGGGCCTACCTTAGGGGTGACTAGCATGTAGGAAAGGGGAAGCCTAGGGCCTGGCAAGTGGGTGCACTTGCCAGGTCGACAAGGCAGTACTAGACTGCACTCAGGCTATGCAATGGCAGGCCTGAGCTACATTTACAGGCTGCTTATGTGGGTGGCACAATCAGTGCTTCATCCCCACTAGCAGCATTTGATTTACAGGCCCTGGTACAGGCAAAGTGCACTGTACTAGGGACTGACTAGTAAATCAAATATGCCAATCATGGAATCACCAATAGATAACAACAATTTACAAAAGAGCATATGCACTTTAGCACTGATCAGCAGTGGTAAAGTGCCCAGAGTCATAAAACCAACAAAAAATAGGCCAGGAACAGAAGGCCAAAAAGTAAAATTCTAGGGATAACCCCACAGCCCACGCCAGGTCTTACACACATCTATTCAGGCACCAACACATAAAGAGCACATGCACCAATATCACAATGCCACAATGTCACTAGGCTCAATAACAGTGCATCATAATAATTGAACTAGGAAGACTAGGCTCGAAGCAGGCTAGAGATGAAGCACCATAATGTACAATTCACCAAGCCAGCAGGAATTATATTGGTACAGGGTTTCCAGTATAAGAGCATAAATGTCCAGAGATGTAGAAATATTGGTGAGTGAAATAACAGCAAGCTCACCCAAGTATTGCGGACATTACTGGAGTGTAGGAGATTGAGATGAGTGGCGCGCTGACAAAATGACGGGCGTTCGTGTGCAAAGAGAAATCTTCATCGCGGTTACAGCAGAGAAAGGATGAGACATTAGATGCTCCCGTTGGCTCGCAGAAATGCCGCACCATCAAACAGCATGAGACCAGCATAGTGAGTGCTGGGCATGGTATCAAAGTGGCTGAAAAATAATTCAAAAGCTCCGTGAGTAAGCGGAGCTTACAGGTGTGTCGCAATCTTGTCTCAGTGCGTAAGCCACGCCCGACCAGAAAATCCTTTGACAGTATGAAGGGGGACATGGGTTCTGAAAAAGTTCTCTGAGGAACCGTAGCGACGTGCTGCTAGAACTTCAATAATGTGGTCCTGAATAAGTTGTGTCCTGCACCCTCTAAGGATGGGTTTTAACAGTGTAGAATAAATAAACTACAGACACAGTTGGTATATCCTGTACTGCACAATTACCTTACTCGTTCTGTTTGTGAAACAAAAGCCAAGGTTCTGACATTGAGACTGGTTATGGTAATAACATATTGTGCATCTGAACTAAAACTGATTCATAATAACAGTTATTCCCTTAAATCTACTAATATAAAGTGAGGGGATAACCTTTATTCTGCAGGCAGAGATCTATGTCTGTTTTGCAATGCATGCTGCACAAGAAGCTATTGAATTGTCTTATTGGGGCTTTCTCTATGAGGTAATGAAATATATAGATATAACAACTTCATTTATTATGTGTCATTGAACATTAACTGAGATTATTATTCATGGGACAATGGCAGTTGAAACTGAAATCAAGAGAGGAACATATGGGAGCCCACTATCTGTTTATTGAGCCGTTAATCGTAGTCCAAGAAAAAGAGAATATCAAAAGCTGCTTGTTGGAAAGCTTGCTATAAATAAAATGATCTACCACCCCTTCTCTTATTTGTGGGGAGTGGGCACTACCAGACCAGCATCCCTGCCAAGTACCACACATCAAATGTTAAACTAACGCAATGCAATGCTGGTGAACGCAACATCGCATTATTATGCTTAGGCATGTATATTAAGCCTGAGTCACTGCAGGCGTCTGACTCTGTGGGGTGTATTTAACAAGCATCCAGCACTCTTGCTGTACAATGCTACCTGAGCAACTATGACCTGGTGGTGTTTGGACGCCCTGGGCCCCAGCTACGTTTAATATGCACATGTGGGGCCCGATTCACAGAACTAACTTACGACAAAATCCTAAACTTACTATTTCTTGGTATTCACAGAAGGCATTTAGTAGTCTTAAATTAGGATATTGTCTTAAACTACGATTTTGTCCTAACTTAGGATTTTGTCTTAAATTAGGATTTTGTCTTAAATTAAACTTAAGTTTAACTTAAGTTTGTCTCAAGTTTAATTTAAGACAAAATCCTAATTTAAGACAAAATCCTAATTTAGGACAAAATCCTAATTTAACACAAAATCCTAATTTAAGGCAAAACCCTAATTTAAGACTACTTAAAGCCTTCTGTGAATACCAAATGTGGTAAGTTTAGGATTTTGTCGTAAGTTAGTTCTGTGAATCGGCCCCGTGGTCATGTGCATTCAGCTTCACACACGAAAAGAAGTAGAGAACAACAGGCTTCGGACACACCTTGTCCAGCCTAGTTGCCTGTGATGTAGCGTTTAAAAAGGAGCACTCCATCAAAGGAGGCATATTATGGAAAACTGAATGCCCCCAGTACCGAGAGTCCTGTCAGCTCTGTGCCTCAGGCTGAAGCTCAATCTCACACTGAGTTGAAGTCACAGGGTGAGCAAAGTTGATTTGCTGAGCGGAAAAACATCGGGACAGAATTGTTTCCCTAATGAAACAGCCTGCCAATCAGCTGCTAGTTTCAAACCTTGTCCTGTGAGAGCAGCAATATAAAAACTAGGGGTGGGCGGAATTTGCGAAAGTGACTTTCGCAAATTATCGCGAAAATGTTAAAAATCTCCACAAACACGCGGAAATATCACGAAGATGCAGAAGTTTTTTTCCCGCCCGTTCGCAATATTTTCTGCGTGGTCGCGGCTCGCCAACTTACCCATGCGGTTGCTCGCGGGCGCGGCCATCTTGTTTTCACTCTTCTCGCGGTACATGATCGCGAGAAGAAAGACGTGATCGCGCGACCAATGACATTACTGCGGGCGCGAACTGTCGCGAGACAGCGCAAATGGCTACCAACAATCCAACATCTCGTGGAGAACGCGACCGGATCGGGAAAACTTGTCGGCGAACGAGGGGATTCAGGTAAGGCGCGCGAGAATGTATTATTTTACAGCGCGAGCAAGAAACAAATTATCGCTAAGCTGCGGAATGCGGAAATTTTGAAATTTTCACGCTCTCCGCGGAACGCGACAATGTCAAATTATCGCAATTTCCGCGAGCGGAACGGAAATTTTGCCCAGGCCTAATAAAAACCAAGGTTTTCATAAAAAGGTAAAATATATTTAAATGGCGCTGTCATTTATTTAGAAGTTTGAAACAGTCTTTAGCATTATTTGGCACATCCAGGTGGTGTTTTGCACCTGGAGTATGACAGAAAATCCGAACATATTATAAATGCATTAAAGGTTTGCTTTTGGACATGACAATGCTAAAAGTGTAAAGGTTTCTTTAAACGTCAAGTTTACAGTGTATATATTGTTTCTCAGAAAGCAAAGTGGTCATCCCTGAGTGTCTGCAAAACTTCATCTCAATGTCCCTGTGCTTCAGAGAGAGTACCTTCAATTCCTGTCACCTGCATTAGAGCTGCCGCTATTGTATTCTGTTTGATATTTAATGACACCATATCCATTTTTCGTGCGGTGGATTGGTACTTTAATCCTCATGCCAATTCCCCTTGCGACAGTTCTCCTGTCCGGCTTGCCCACAGTCCTCTACCCTCTGCTGGTAGAGGACTTGCTGCTCGTAGACAACCAGCAGAGGGTAGAGGACTCTGCTGGTTGTCTGCTTGTTTCTTGCTCTGTTTTGCCTTTTTGTGCTAGGTTTTCTGTTCTCCGTTTTGTCTTTAATGCTTTTTTCTTGCCCTCTGTTTTGTCCTCTTCTAATCTTTTGTGCCTTTTTGCTCATTATCCTGTCTGTTTTGCATTTTCTGCTTGTTTTTCTGCACTCTGCTTTGCCCTCTTCTGCTCTATTTTGCATTTCTGCCCATTTTCTGCCGTCTGGTTTGCTTTTTTCTGCTCGTTTCTTCCCTCTTCCTGCCATTTCCCTCCACCCTCTTCCTCCCAGCACCCTGCCCTACCTCAAGGACCTACTTATTGGAGGCCGCAGCACGACCTCATTGAACAGATCCTCTTGCCAACCCCCGTGACAGTTCTCCTGTCCAGCTTGCCCAGATTCCGCTTCCATTTGCTGCCTGTCTACCTGCTGCCCTCTATTTGTGCCTCCTCTGCTCGTTTCTTGCTCTGTTTTTACCTTTTCTGCTCATTTTCTGCTCTCTGGTTTACCTTTTCCTGCTTGTTTCTTCCCTCATCTGCCATTTCCTCAAGACCTGGCTTTTTCGACAAAGACCTCACAGCCTAGCGCCCCGATACCCCCAGGGGTGATAGTTAGGCCTGGGCATAATTCGCAGAGCTCCGCAAAGTAACAAAAACTCTGCAGTGTCCTGTAAGCGGTGGAGTGTGGCGTGAACATCTGTTCAAGCTGATCTTCCTACCACTCGGGTAGAAATTCTACCCTATGGGCAGCTGACGCTCGAGAACTTAACATTTTCGAGCTCGAGCACGGAAAAAACTCAGCTGAGCTACGCTCCGTGGAGTTTTCTGCACTCTGCCATCTCCGCAGCAGGTGAAGTGCATTCAACTCTGAAAACTCTGCAAATAGAGTGAAGTTTACTGCCCAGGCCAAGTGACAGTGCTGCACTCTGCAAATGCTGATTGAGTGGTGAACAAACTGCTCCTGGAGAAGGGCTTGGACATTAGCCTGGCCACTCTGCATAGGTATGTTTTGTAACTGATGAAAGTACTGTCGTGGTATGTAGACCGGGAGCCAGGGATGTAGTTAAGTAGATTTATTGGTTCAGGTAAGTTGGTACAGGGTGCCCCACCGGGAGCAGCATCCTGCTGCTCAGCCCCTTTCAATTTAACTGATCACTCATTCAAAGCATGCACACACTCCCAACATTCCATGACATCATACTCATGCAGGCTGAGCAACCAGGACTAATAAACATAGGATACAACAGTATGTTCCCTATATTCGGGGAATTCTGGACATAGCCAGCCAAGTACAGCTCTTCACTTTCAGCCACAAGGCAGGTGAATGGGAGAAGACTGATGTGGGGGGGAAGACTCTTTGTTTACACCAGATTCGCCTTTCCCAAGAATGGCTTCACCATCAAGAACCGGTTAAGCAGGGAAAACTGCACCAAACCCATTACGAAAGATCTGGACTTTCATTTACAAGATCCGTTCTTACTGCACAAAAATGAGAGATTGAATATATATGTGTGTGTGAGTATATAGTCTGGGAATCCCTTACACCGCAGAAACACCGACCGAGGGGGAGTGAGGACTACAGCCCCCAGACTGCCCAGCCACCGTTTGCGTCACTTCAGCACCCAGAGGTGATTAAACTCTTCCAAGTTAGCACCTGAAACTGGGCTGGGTCTCCCCTAACATCTTTACAAGGGATACTCCCTGGTGGTGGTGAGTGTTGGACCATGGACATTTTGTGGGCTTTTCTGCAGATTTTATATGTAGTTGTTTGATTGCCTTACATCTGGCCCCTGGCCCTTGGTCACATAAACTCTGGAAGTGGTGAGCTGTTTAAATCATGAGGGAGAGAAAGGCATAATCCACCAATGTGACTGATAAAAGACTTAGAGCCAGCACAACAATACTGTACTTTCTCAACCAGGCAGTCGGAGCACACTCGGTCGAAATATCATCAGCAAAGGTTGAACTGGCCGCGAACAAACAAGCCATCACTCTGTCCAGAGATGCCCATGGCGAGGGGGCAGTTATTCCAGCTACTGCCCCTCTTGATTCTTTACCTAATCCGCCCCCTATCCACCAACAACCACCCCCTAATTTCACACCCAAAGCGGCATAGTCTGAGAGTCACAAACATCTTGTCAATAAGGAAACTCTTGATATTCAGAGGCTAGGAGCCAGGAGCCAGGTGCAAAACTAGAAACACACAGCAGTTACCCCCAATAAACAAAGCAGGAAGTCCAAAAACAGCACAAGAAAAGCCCTAACGAAGCCTCTAACTGACAATATCATCAATAATTTCACCGCCCCCAGGTTTAATAAGGCTGAGAGCAATTGTTTAGAGTTGTTTCGTAGCTTGGAACTCAAGATCCTTACAGCCCTTCATGTCTTTGGAACACGGCTTACTGTCCTGGAGTCACTAGTTGGAAAGTTACAAGGATCTGTGGACACCATACAAACATTTATAGAGAAAGTACCCTGCATTCAGCCTTTAAATCTAGTACCCTTACTACCGTAATTGACACTGACACTGTCAAATGCCTTACCAAGGGTCCCCAAATTGCTCTGAGTTTCCCCTGCCCCAGGCAGCTAAAATGGTCCTAGTGCCCTTAAATGAGGTTCCCTGCCCCCCACAAACAATAATGACAGCTAAAGTCACAGGTGGCTCCGCTCACCTGATGGTCCCTCCTCCTGCCCATTCAATTAGTACTAACGACTTCCACGATCCCACAGCAGTAGTTTACCACTTGCCAAGAAAGGCCCCCCTGCAGACCATTCCCCCACTAATGTTATTGAGCTGTCCCAAGCTGCCACCCCATATGTGCTCATAATGGTGGACGACCCCCCCCCCAAGGAAGGAGATCCAGGAAAACCACTAATTTTTTAAGAATAAAGTAGTTCACTGGTTGGCGTCTAGGGCTAATTCACGCCAGCCACTATCCCAGTCTTTATCTGATGAGATTATTATGGTTTGCAGAGTACGCTGGACTGGTTCTCCCAGAAGATGTTTACATGCAATTGCATAATAGTTAATTTCAGTACCACAGCGTGGGTAGGACGCATCCTCCACACTCTTGGGCTTACAGGTACCACTAAGGACCGAATCTCAGTGCTTCCACTAGGATTTTTGTATCCCCCCACATTGTAAGGCCATTGGTAAGGGGAGGTCTTCATTTCAGCCAGCTTAGGTCAGAAGATGGACTATTCATCACTTAAGACATAGTAAAACCACAAGTATATCACTCAGCAATCATTCTGAACCTCAGTGTCAGCTGAAAGATCTTGATTGACTGTTGAGGAGGACATGGTAATGGCTATGGTGCCCAACAGAATAGCGGACCTAAAGGTTCTTAGCTGGAACATTGCTGGGGTTCAGAGCAAACTAACCAATGCTGGCTGGATTCGAATGTTAGCTATCTTTGATGTTGTATGTCTATAGGAGACGTGGGATGTCAAGGGATGCCTACACCTGGACGGCTTTGCCTCATATACTGAACCAGCCATTCCGACGCCTAGTTGGCGCACCAGAGGAGGCCTTGTGACACTAGTTAACCTGGGTCTTAATTGTAAAGTTGATCTCATTAAGTCCAACTCAAATGATGTTCTTGGCACCCTCCTGACCTTTAGAAATAAATGCAGATGGATTGTCATAAATGTTTCTAATGCAGCTATATCTAGGAATGAAACAGAGTCCGTTTCCAGTTTAAAAGTCTTTGTAGATTATTTTTTTCACTTAGCTTAGAATCTCTACTTACTGTGATTATGTTATTGGGGGATTTTAATTTGCACTCTTGTTTTTCCTGTCAAGATAATGATGCATCGGAGTAAGAGAACCCATCTACCCACCAGGTGCACCTGAAGCACACACAGCAAGGTGATACTGTTAATAGTCTAAATGCTGAGTCTAATTTGGTCAACTTAATAGATTCTAGACAAGAGGGGTCAGTTGAAAGGATACCCACGTTTAAGGGGAGAAATCATAACACAATTATAAATTACATTTTTGTGTCTTTTTGTCTGTCCTTAGCTCTTGTAGATTTCAAGGTTATGTGGGATAATCTAAGCGACCATAACACCTTGACGGCCACCTTTTTGTGGGATAAAAAACCCATTGACATGGCCCATTTTTGTGATGAGCCAGTACTATCCATTGACAACAGGCCGGAGGGTGCGTGGGCTTCAATTGCTCCTTTGGAGTTCATTTCCAACGTGGTTACTGTTGTAACTGGCCTTTTTTGCAGGGTTATCCCCAATATTTTTGCCTTCCCTTTTTTATGACCTGTTTTTGTTAGTTTAATGACTCAGGACACTTTACCACTGTTGTTCAGTGTTAAAGTTCATGAGCTCTCTCTTGTCAACTTAGTAAGATTGGTCTATACTCGTTTGGCATATTTAATATACCTGTAAGTCACTTGTACAGTGGTATCCCTATACACAGGGCCTGTAAATTAAATGCTACTAGTGAGCTTGCAGTGCTGCTTGCGCCACCCACTGAAGTAGCCTTTCAAAACTGTCTCAGGCCTCATCGGCTGCAGGTCCTGCGCGTGCTGTTTACTTCTGCTGTGATGTGGCACTTAAAGTGGTTGCCACGTCTAAAACTCCCCTTTTACAACATATAAGTCACCCCTAAGGTAGGCCCTAGCTAGCCCTAAGGGCAGGGAGTTGTGTAGGTGAATGGTAGGACATGTGGCTTAGCTGTTTGCCATGTCCTGGTAGTGACAAACAGACTATTTGGTTTCTTACTGGTGTGAGGCTGCCCTCTCCTCATAAGTTGACATTGGGGATTTCCTGATATATGCTTCCGTGGTCATTTCTGATATGAAAGGTGTAGTGTGGCCATGATTTGTATGTTTGGAATAGTAGTAATAGATCCTGCTTATTTGTGAAAGCAGATTTGTTATTACTATTTTAGGAATGCCACTTTTAGAAGTGGGCATTTCTGTATGCTTATGACTCTTTGTGCCCTGCTTGGTTGTGTATTCACCATCTGGTTTAGACTGACAGGAGAAGGGGATGTGCCTTCACTATAGACAGTCACAAGGAGGGTTAAGGTGTGTTCTGCCTTTCGTGGGTGACTCAGCGCTGGGATGAATAGACCTTGGTTGCATATAGAGTGGTGGGAGGAATTTCACTTGCACCTGAATAGGCCTGGTCTGCATTTAGTGTGGTGGGAGGAGTTGCACCTGCACATGTATAGGAGTGTGCCTGACTTTCACAGTGCCGTCTCTGCTCCCCTATAGTGTGTCTGGAGCCAGGGTTTGGGATTGAATGAGGGTGTTGTGCACTTCTGAAAGTTGTTTGAAGTGCCACCAGAACAAAGACTTTTGAACTATAAGTACAGGGGATGTGATCCCATGATTTGAGACACTGTGTGAACTTGTAACTAGCTGCTGCTGAGCCTATGGTCTGCCCCAGATGAGAGACTTTTATGCTTCCAGGATAAACCGCCACTTGAGCTCTGCCTGGCTGTGCTGACCTGCTGGAAGTACTGCCTCTTCACTTGCAAGGACCGTGTGTGCTGACCTCTTGCCTGCTTCTTGCCTGGGTGCTCCAGTGATCTCCCAGGGCCTGGTAGCCTGCCTTGTGGTACATTGAAAACCCAGTGGATGGTGGGCGATTTTCCCTGGTGGGAAGACTAACCAGTGGGTGAGAGCTTTATTTCTCCTTTTCCTAAGCAGGGGATGAGCACTATATCACCTGAAAGATCTTTGAGGCTAAATAATTGTCGGGGGCTTTAGTCTCTTAGAAGTCGGGTGGAATGGTTCCTGCTTTTCAAGAAACCAGCCCACCACGGTGGGCCCAAGTTCTGTGCTAAGCCTGAGGGAACAGTCAAGAAAGCAGAGGTTACAAGCCTCATGGACAAGCCTGGGTGTGGGCATGGCCAGGCAGGACCGTGTTCCCGAAAGCAAGCGGAGGAGCTCCGCTGGTGTCCTGTGACCGCTCTCCACAACCGGCAGCAACAAAGGATAGAGGGGAGACGACGAGAGGAAGGAATCCTCGCAGCTCCAGTGTCTTGCATCAGGAGGCTGTAGGCTGTCACACTGACCTCCGTTCACTTTGGGTGAGTTGGGCCCCATGGGAGTGATTGAACCACACCGTGTGGCCTTCGCAGGCGGTCCTTGTCTGGCCCGTATCCAGTCACTGCAAGCTGCCCGAGTGGGCCTGGAGGGCTCCAGCCACGCTATAATTGAGGGGCACTCGATGCCCAGGAACTTGTTGTAGGCCTTACGGGAGGAATCCTTAATGGAGGCCCCGCTCCAGTGTGTAACACCAGGGAAATACCTTGCAGCCCATACGAGAAGTGCCATGACTGCCTAGCAAAGTACAATGTTGTGATTTGGGCACCCGGATTATCTGGTGACTCCCACTGGCCTAACCTTCTTGCATTCCCAGGCCCTAAGATTACGTTGTGGGCCTTATTCTGGTCAAATTAGCACGTGTTATGTCCAGGAACTGCAGATTATGCATAAGACAGTTGTTTGTATAATGTTTTGGTGTAGCTGACATGTGCAACTTCTCAGTATTTAACTAGTGCACTAACTGTTATGTTTAGGACAATTGCCCTATGGCAAAGTGATTTATGATTTGTGCAACGTCTAGACGCTACATGTGATGTAGGGACCACTGCATGGTGGCAAGGTGATTTATATGATAGCGGTCTAATGGGTTTTGCCTATACTAAAAGTGTTTTATGATCTATCTGATATTATGACAATTGCCTAGTGAGTGGCAAAATGAATTATATGGATATAGTCTAATGTGTTCTATGTACAATACAAAGGATATGTTATAGAACCTTGAGTGTAATCTCTTTTTGGTGGTGGGCCTAGTGTGTCATTGGTGTGTGTTTGGGTGCTCAAAAGCTTCACACATTGCCACTGGGATAAGTCTGACTGCTCTGCCAAGCTACTAAGGGGATGAGCAAGGGTTATCTTGGGTGTGTAACTCCCTTACCCTGACTAGAGTGGTGGTTTCTTCCTGGATTAGGTGCATACCCAAGCCAACCAAAAACCCCATTTCTAACAGTTAATTCTTGCTGAACTGAGTTTTTAGTGTGTCTCACTGAGGATACATCTTCCCAAAGTATCATGCTGTCCTTTACGAACATTTGCAGGTTTGTTTAATCCACTCTCTGTAAACCAGGTGCCCCATCCAGTCAGATGGTTTGATAAAAAGTGTTCTAAAGCACATAAGGACTTGCTGAAGCTCCTGCATGAAACATGTGTTAGGAGAAGGTTAAGAGAGCTGAGGTGGTTCACTGCATGCTTGTACGGAGCGCAAGACCCAGCTGAAAGAGGTAAGCTGGGATAATCTGTGTACCACTAGCATGCAGCGGTATGGTGCTGCCTTTTGGCGAGTGGTAAATCTCCCCCTCTTTAAAAAGCAACCAACTCCCGAATCAGGCATCAACCATTACATCACAAGTTTGGGCTAAGAACTTGCAGGCCATCTATAATAAAGAGGAAGAGACCATTGAGTATGGCAGTAAGAAGGATCATATAACTGTATTCCAACTGGCTGAGGTGACTTCAGTGATCTCTTGTCTCCCCTCCAAGGCCCGGGCCTGACAGAGTGCCTGGGGACCTCTTTAAATCTTCTGTTGATTTGTGGGACTCTTTAATAACCTTGCACTTAAATGCAGCCTCTAAGTGCCACCGACCTAGTACCAATAGGTTATAGTCCAAATTTTTAAAAAGGGTATTAGCTTAGATTCAACCTGTTACAGGCCCATATCCCTCATAGATTCGGACGTGAAAATCATTGGCCGGGTCCTGTTGGAGCGACTCTCAGCCTGAGCAGAGGAGCATAGCATTTTGTCTGACCTGCAATTCAGGTTTAGGCCGGGGATGGGCACAATTGAGCAAAACTTGAATCTCTATTTCCTGATCTGCAAGTACACTAAGGTTAAGAGTGGGGCCATCCATCTGGCCTTCATGGACCTCAGCTCAGCTTTCAATAGAGTTAACCAATCCCAGCTGTGGTCCATGGTGGCTCAGATGGGTATAGATCCTGCACTAGTCCATTTCTTGCATGATTTGCACAAGGACTTTTCGGCATCTGTCAGATATGGCCCCAATCGTGAATGCACATAGCACTTCTCTAAATTGAAGTGTGGGGTTCACCAGGGCTGCATTTTAGTGCCATTTTTATTCATTCTCAATATCAATCAATTGGAATCAGCTCTGAGCTAACCCCCCTTGGACGTCCCTAAAGCTGGGGGTCGCCCAATCCCCGCTCTGTTTTACACAGATGATACTGTATTAATTGCTCAGATGTCAAGGGATTGCAGAGGCTTTTAATTATTTTTAATCGATTTTATGAATGGCCTTGCTCTGTCCACTAACTATTCAAAGTCACATGTTATGAAGTTTTGTTTGCCCAAGACAAAAACCATGAAATTTATAGTAGAAGGCCACCATATCAGCCAGGTTTTGTTATTTGGTTGTTCAATTGGACTTTGGTCTTACTTGGGACTCGCTAATAAATCATAATGTGACAGCTTTAAATAGGGCTATGTTTAGCATAGGAGACTTGCTCATCAGCAACGGCGCATCCGTATAAAAATACATGTTTTGGACATATTTATGGCTAAGTGCATTCTAATAGTCAGCTATAGATGTGGCATCTGGGGATATGGGACTGCTGGCCCAATTCAAATAGCTGAAAACAAATTTCTTAGGGGGTGTCCTAGGGGTATCACAAAGTACACCCTTTAAGGTGTTCATGAAGAGCTGGGTATAGGCTACATTACTGACTATTTCCGGCTCTGCCCCTTGACACTCTGGTTCTCAGTTTGGACAAATGAGGACTCATGTCTCAACAGACTGATCGTGCAAGATTGCATGAATCTGGGTAAGTCCTCCTTGATTCCCTGGTTGGCTTACGTATCCTTCAATATGAATATGTTAGGGGGACCTGAACTTTATATCAATCCAAGCTGTATAGTTAAAACCGACCACAGATGGGTCAAAGAAGGATTGAGAGACAAGATGGCAGCAGACCGCAAGGCCATTGCATTGGAGAAGCATTTAGTACGTCATGAAACACTGGTGCAAACTGTAAGCGGACTGGAACCTCATCTTTTTGTAGGATATGCCCCGCCACCAGCGATCTTTAGAGACATTTTTTAGGTTTAACTTATCCCCACAGCTACTTCCCTATAATCATGGCTGTTTTCAGGAATCTATGCTGCCCTTGTGTGATTGTGATAACGGCTCTGTTAATGATAATTTACATACATTTATGATCAGCCCAAATACAATTATTTGTGCTTTAAATTTATACGCCCACTTCTGAAGTCCATGAATTTCTACCAAGTGATACCTGCATTATTGTTTTTACAGTTATTAGCCACACACAGAGTATGTTTTTTTATCACATTCTCTATCTGGTGTTTTAAAGCAAGCTAAACTGCAACTAGCGCTGATGTTGACAATTATTAAATGTTTTATGCTATGCCTGACTTTTACGATTTATTTTTTAATCAAATAAAGAATATTGATTGATTGATTGATGAAAGCTGGTCATAATCAAAGGATCACAGGTTCCTGACTGATTCCAACTTTCAACCTTCTAAAGTAAAGAAAATGAGTACTACTAATAATGAGGTACCTTATCCTATTATTGTGAAATGTATGCCCCAGTCCAGAGCAGTGATTTGACAACAGAATCAATTATCGGAATAGTAGTCTTGGTTTGCTTCTATTGCACTAATGAAGTACCAGATTATCCTGGTTTTGATAATAAATGACATTTTCAAGATCTGCGTTTTGCAAATGTAAACTAAATAGAGCAGTGTGCAATATTTGAACTTTTGTGTGTGTGTTTTTCTATGTGCAAGTGTGCCTGTGTTCTCTTACATAGGGGAATAAGTGGCAAGCCATGACAAAGCTGGGAAACCATCCTGTGCTTTGGGTAAATGAAACATTCAGTTTGTCCTGGCTTTTTTTACATTACTTTGCTTTCTTGTATTTTTTATGGCAATTTCTAAACCATTTTGCTGCACAGAGTGAGCTTTTTCTAAGTTTATGTTATGTGATGGTCATAACTGCTTCATTCCACTCATGATAAATTGTCACTCAAAATGTCACTCGTATGGCCTTAATATGACTCACATAAGCAAACCTAATAGCTAGAACTGTCACACATATACAAACTGAAAATGTGGCAGCTATGGGTCACCTGCACTGTTTTTATTGAGCTTTTTACCTATATATTCATTACTATTAGCTAAATATATTTCTGCTGAACTTCAAGTAGACCTCATTTAAAATAGAAATTATATCTGTGAACTTTGAGAGACCCAGGCAGAGGTGTAACGAAGGCCCCCGCTTGCCCTGCAGTGCTGGGGGGGCAGAGAGTTCCTTGTTTTTGAGGGGAACCACTTACCCCCTTAGTCCATGCCATTACAGTCCTGACACAGTGCATTCAATTGCAAGGCATAAGAAACAGTTGAACAATCGGGAAAGTCACTCCACTTTCTAAGCAGCAAAAGATAGAAAAGCAAAACTGTTAAATAAATATGCTGGCAGAGAGAGACTTAGCAAAGTGTACCCAATGTCTCTGATTGTCCATGGCAGGGGCGTAATGCAGGCCCCTACAGGGTAGGGACACTTAAGACCTTCAGAGGCCCCATTGAGCCCAGGACCAATGAATATCTGTCAGGGCCCCTCACCAAATTCATCAGGAGTGCCCCATCATTTTGGGTTATGTACTGGACTCAGTAAAAATGTTCTCATACTAAATGACATTATCTACTGGCGGTCGCCAGTAGATAGTTATAGTTAGGACCGAGTTCCCATAGGAAATCTGAAAATTCTATTTTCAATAACTTTGGCGCCGGTTGACTTATCTTCGTGAAATTTTCAAAACTAATGGGGCGCTCCGCTCAGCTCCTACCCTGAAAGTCTTGCGGTGATTCGTCAAGCGGGGGCTTAGAAAAAAGGGAGGTCCCAAAACGCGTTTTCCCCATATGACCTTTAGTCGAAGGTACAGCCCGAACGGCTGAACAGAATTACTTGAAATTTGGCAAAGAGGTAGTCCTCGGGTCAGGCATGTGCCTTTTGCATATATGGTGTCAATCTGTTCAGTAGTTCCTGAGAAAATTGCAGTTAAAAGTACATAAATATCTATATGCGTGCACCGTGCGTGCACAGTGCGCGCACCAAATGTCCGCGAGCGTAATTCTGATTGGTGGTTAGATGTCAGTCAACATTCCAATCGGTCGAAATCAGGAAGTGTCGGACGCCATTTTGTGTGTGACAGTGAAAAAGAAAGGTGGAGAACGTGAAAAGGGGGCAGGGTAGAGAGTTCCTGACCCCCTAGCCTTTGTCAGGGGGTCCCTAAAGGACCCAGAATGGTGAAAAAAACATTTATTTATTTCAAAAAATCGCGGGGTGCGCGCACCCCCAACCGCCATTTTGAGTTTTAGAGGCAGAAGAGAGCTAAAAACACAAGTGGAGAACGTGAAAAGGGGGCAGGGTAGAGAGTCCCTGACCCCCTAGGCCTTCTCAGGGGGACCATGAAAGACCCCTAAGGTCCTAAAATTCATAAAAAAAATAGAATTAAAAATCAAGTTTAAGTGTTTAGATGTTGGTTGGCTCTAAAAAGAGCCGTTGTGTTCATTGAGTGTTTTTTTGTACCTACAAGTAAGTACCGATGCAGAGTCTAAAGTTCAAGAGGAAGACTCTGTTCCCTTCATCTGTGAAATGAACACCGTCTCCTCTATAAATGCATTGCATGTTGTAACGCAAGTTGTTGTGGTATATAGAACCCATACCATAGTCTCTGAGGAAAGCAGAAACAGACTTATTGACGTGCTTTTTTGCTTTCTCAAACTGCGGACAATATTGGTAGGACCAGTTCCACTTTTGCCTTTGGCATATATTAGAATATACAAAGGTAGTTTGTGGAAAAAGTGACATCAATTGCACAAAGGTGTCCTTAACAAGCATTTCCAGACCTACCCCAGTTAAAGTGCCTAGGTCATTTCCACCACAGTGCACAATTATAAGGTCAGGCTGTGGGAGATGTAGAAAGGATTTCACCAAAGGCATTAATTGG
The DNA here is from genome assembly GCF_964204655.1 of Triturus cristatus. NCBI lineage: Eukaryota > Metazoa > Chordata > Amphibia > Caudata > Salamandridae > Triturus > Triturus cristatus. The sequence goes on from NC_140589.1 coordinate 647,926,961, forward strand.
TGCCACTTTAACCCTCTCTGACCAATCCATTTAATGTCTACATTTGGCAAAGCAAGGTCTTTCACAATACCTCTTTTTCTGCATACGTTTCACTCCAGTAGACATAGCTATGACCTACAATCCACACTGTGAACATCTTTCAAGGAGATCTGGATGCACTCAGAAGGTGTCTTTCAGTAGAATGGCAATATGAAAAGAAAGATAGTTGTAAAATGGAGGCTTACATACTTTTTTTTTAATAGAAAGAACTCCTTGGCTGTTTCAGACCATTCAACACTAAAAACTAGGCTGTATGTTTAAATTTTGAAAAGCATGTTTTGTATTGGTTCAGAAAAATGTGTTCCCACAGAAGATTACTTTGGATATGCTGTTAGGTTTGAAAAGTCAAGCACTCTTGCTCCTTGGATTAGAAACATTGTGTGCTGAACTTCTGACCTCTCTGCTCACACCAGTGTTCCATGATCTGTTGCTATGGTAGCAGGCAGAAGTCATGTTGGGGGTAGAAATCATTTGGAAAGGGTTGAAATTTGCAACCAATAGAAATGTGTGTTTCCATTTAAAAAAAATGTGGGAAGCAATGTGATTTGAAGTTAACATGTATATGTGTGAAAAAAGAGAGGGAAATTTTGCCATTTAGTGGTTCAGGTGATAGGAGTACAGCTAAGAGATTCTGGCTCTGATAATCTGCTGTGTGAGTGGCACATTTCTTTCTCAACTAACTATTTTTAAAGGTGAGTTATGAATTTGAGAGGGATGTATGTGGTGTATTTTGATATAAATAATAGAAATGTGTTTCTTCTTTTAAAGTTGTGTTTTACATTTTATGTTTTGGAAGATATTTAACTGCCTTGAACTTGTAAGATATTATGGAGTATGTCTTCACCATAAGTTAAGGTGTACTGGTATCACCCAGGAATACTGTTTTGTGCCTATAATCACATCATGAGTCTGTGTGCACACAGGAATTGTTGTCAGAGATTTAATTTGTGTTGCTCTTGTTCTGGAAGACTTGCACTCGTAGGAAAGGAGCAGCTTGTTTTCTTGAACTGTGATGGTTAGCATTCAGCGCAAATCACTATCTCACAGATGAGAGACAAATGCTAACACATTTGAAAACAACAGGGTAGATTTTCCTTCCACTCCTGCAATGGGTGAGGTAGTTCCTACATGTTCAAAACTCCAATTAAACCTTACCACAGGTGATCTTACATACATCTCTGCAGTCTTCATGCAGTTGTTCAAGCGTCCATGCAGATCTCTCTTGCACCTGACAATACACAGTCTCCAGAAACACACTCTTAGCACACAGCCAGCTGCTTCTCCTGCACTCCCATGCTTACTATTCAGCACTGTGTGGTATTTCAGATAGCAGTGTGTAACGCTAACACATTCAACATCACCAAGGCTCATTTCCTTTGCTCTAGTCTAATCACTCACCCAGGTTCCACATGCTCATGGTCTCAAGTAGCTGGTAGGACATGTGCTCCTTTCTGCCTCTCTAAACTATAAGGAAAATGTGTCAGGCTGTTATAGTAATTATCACTTGCTCTACCACAGTAGTAAATGTGCTTTGAAATTGCCAATCAAATATCGTTTTCTGCCTAGAATCACACCATGAGTCTGTGTGCACACAGGAATTGTTGTCATAGATGTAATTTGTGTTGCTCTTGTTCTGTAAGACTTGCAATCGTAGGAAAGGGGCAGCTTGTTTTACTGAACTGTGATGGTTAGCATTCAGCAGAAATCACCATCTCACAGATGAGAGGCAAAGGCTAACACATTTGAAAACAACAGGGTAGATTTTCCTTCCACTCCTGCAATGGGTGAGGTAGTTCTGACATGTTCAAAACTCCAATTAACCCTTACCACAGGTGATCTTACATACATCTCTGCAGTCTTCATGCAGTTGTGCAAGCGTCCATGCAGATCTCTCTTGCACCTGACAATACACAGTCTCCAGAAACACACTCTTAGCACACAGGCAGCTGTTTCTCCTGCACTCCCATGCTTACTATTCAGCACTGTGTGGTATTTCAGATAGCAGTGTGTAACGCTAACACATTCAACATCACCAAGGCTCATTTCCTTTGCTCTAGTCTGATCACTCACCCAGGTTCCACATGCTCATGGTCTCAAGTAGCTGTTAGGACATGTGCTCTTTTCTGCCTCTCTAAACTATAAGGAAAATGTGTCAGGCTGTTACAGTAATTATCACTTGCTCTACCACAGTAGTAAATGTGCTTTGAAATTGCCAATCAAATATCGTTTTCTGCCTAGAATCACACCATGAGTCTGTGTGCACACAGGAATTGTTGTCAGAGATGTAATTTGTGTTGCTCTTGTTCTGTAAGACTTGAACTCGTAGGAAAGGGGCAGCTTGTTTTCTTGAACTGTGATGGTTAGCATACAGCACACATCACCATCTCACAGATGAGAGGCAAATGCTAACACATTTGAAAACAGCAGTGTAGATTTTCCTTGCAGTACTGTAATGAATGAGGTAGTTCCTACATGTTCACAAGCCAAATTAACCCTTACCACATGTGCTCTTTCAGACATCTCTGCAGTCTTCATGCAGTTGTGCAAGCGTCCATGCAGATCTCTCTTGCACCTGACAATACACAGTCTCCAGAAACACACTCATAGCACACAGGCAGCTGCTTTTCCTGCATTCCCATGCTTACTATTCAGCACTGTATGGTATTTCAGATAGCAGTGTGTAACGCTAACACATTCAACATCACCAAAGCTCATTTCCTTTGCTCTAGTATAATCACTCACCCAGGCTCCACATGCTCATGGTCTCAAGTAGCTGTTAGGACATGTGCTCTTTTCTACCTCTCTAAACTATAAGGAAAATGTGTCAAGCTGTTACAGTAATTATCACTTGCTCTACCACAGTGGTAAATGTGCTTTGAAATTGCCAATCAAATATCGTTTTCTGCCAAGAATCACACCATGAGTCTGTCTGCACACAGGAATTGTTGTCAGAGATTTAATTTGTGTTGCTCTTGTTCTGTAAGACTTGCACTCATAGGAAAGGGGCAGCTCATATGATAAGATTTGAAAAGCTCAAAAAAAATATAGTAATATATTTAAATTACATAAAGGTATTTTTTTTTTTTAGTTTCCTTTAGGTATTGCTGAACAACACTGAAATAAATTAAACATGCCTATAAAATCAAGAAAGAGAAAAGAACAGCAAAAACATCTATATTTGAAGACAACTGGACAACAGAAATTAGTTGAAGAACCTCATGTTGGAAAAAAGAAAAGGTCTTCTGGTAAGCAGACTAAGGATTTTTTAAAAAATATCCTCAAACATAGAACAAATGTACAAAGTATATCCACTGCAAATAGTGTTTCAAGAAGAAAACAACAAGACACTAGAAAGAAAATACTAAATGCTAATGTACAATCAGAAGCAAGAAAGAATGACTTAAAAAGAAAAACAGAATTTCAAAACATTCGTAAAAAAATGTTTCAGAGAAGAGTGGTGTTCAATTTGCTAAAGGATGTGAAAAAATATTGTTGCAAAGGCTTTGGAATTAAAAAGAAAACTATTCATTTTAATTTTGAACAGGATCCGTACATTAGATAAAATAGTCAATGTAATGAAGTCCAAAAGGAAAAGAATTGTGAAAAAAAATAACTTTTGTAATGTGTTCTTAGGAGAATGGAAGCATAGTTCAAGTACTGAACCATTTTTTTAATGAAGAGAGTTATCTTCAAAGTAATAGTTTGCTGCATGCAGTTGACACCAGTGGTCGAAGTTATGAAGTTAAAGATGGTTGTGTAATGGAAAAGGAGAAAATGGTTCCAAGAAATGAGGAAGAAGTGTTAGCTGATGAGGTTATGGGGAAACGTCCTAAAGCCCCAGTGTATACTTGGAATTGTAGTAGTATTTGTACTGTACGACAAGAATCTATTGATAAATTACGTGACTTTCTAAGAGAATATAGTAAAAAAAGTGTTAAACAGAAGATTAAGGTGCTTCAAAGACCAGATCCATGCAGAGTGAGAAAGAATAATGGTTTGCAAGGACATTCTCTGGCTTGTCTTTCTAGGAAAGTTTGTCAAAGTGTTTTTCACTATTTTAGGATGCTGGCAGTACATCATACTGAAATGAGAAAGTTTGTGAGAAGATTGTATTTTGCTAAAAGTCCAGCACTAAAGTTAAATGAGTTGAATAGTGCTCTGTTGCGTGGATCTGTATCAGATGTAGAGAAGGTTACTGATGATATTCAGTTTTGTTACTTTGGTCCAGAACAAGAAAGTGCAGGAAATGACACAGTTATTGAAGAAAATGTGGAAGAGAATGTAGAACCCACTGTTAGTAAAAATTTTGAAGATCAAATGACAAAATTTACTATCATCTCTAATGAAAGACCAAATATTACTTGTATTTGTTGCCGGAGAAGCCATTATAAAACTCAAACAAGGAATGTTGATCTCTATAAAAAAAGTGAAAAAGAAAATATTTATGAGTGGAAGGATTTTGCTACATATTTGTTTCTGTTAATTGTTTTGATTTGGGTGAAGAACAGCGTATTTGTAAATACTGTTATAACAAGTTAGAAGAAAATAAATGCCAGCTAGAGCTGTACATAATAATTTTGAATTGGTTTATATTCCTGCAGAACTTAGTGATTTAAATACGTATGAGTCCATACTCATTCAATGTGTCTATCTGTTTCAGACTATAGTTCGTATGGAGCCCAAAACAGGTAAATTACCTGCTTCAGATTTACAAAGAGGTTTAAAAGGAAGAGTTGTCTATTTGCCATTAGATTTGAAAAAAAATATTGAAACAATTGACGCAGATAGTTTTGAAACTAAACCATTAGTTATTCTGGTTAATGGTGTACCTACAAAGAATAAGAAAATTTGGCAGGAGCTAGTAGATGTACGAAAAGTACAAAGAGCAAATTTTTATTTGAAAAGAAATAATAAGTACTATGAATCAATTTATATGGATGAAGATGAAGAAGTTTTACTAGCAGACACAGGAATACCAACTGGGCAAATTGAAAAAGTGGATAAGTCAAAAGAAGAAGAAATTTATGAACATTTCAGCATACATCCTCTTCATTCTAAAGAAGTTATGGGAAACACTATTGATCTATTTCAGATGAAAAAAGCAAAAGGAACTCCAGTGAGTGTATGGGAGGAGAGCTTGGAAGCTCGTTGTTTTCCCCAGCTGTTTCCTACAGGAAAAGGTGGGTGATATGATGAACGTCCAGTACAGATTCCTGCTTCTGAGTATCGGACTACAAGATTTTATGCAGAAGATCCAAGATTTCGTCAAAGTATTCCTTATTTGTTCCATCTTTTATTTGAAAGTGACTTGTCTGCACTATTTTATGCAGTAAATCACATTTTAAAAACTGGAGTACATCTACATAATGTGTCTGCAAAGGATTTTATGAACAAAGTGCAACAGCGAGATGATCATTTGGAATCTCAATTGATTAATCTGATGGCTTGTCAGCGTGGAACTAATGAATATTGGAACCGACGCCATGGAGAATTGAAATGTATGTTACGGAATTTAGGAACTCCTACATGGTTCCTTACCCTAAGCTGTGCTGAGTACGCTTGGGATGATTTACTGGATTTTCTTCGAGAGGCAAATTCAAATATTGAAAACATCCAATACAAGACAGCAGGAGAATTGTGCTCATTGGATCCGGTTAATGTTTGCAGATATTTCAATCATAGATTTGAGGCTATGATGTCCTTCATCTGTAATAAAAACAATCCACCTCTTGGAGAAGTTGTGGATTTCTTTTGGAGAAAAGAGGACCAAGCAAGAGGTGCTCCTCATATTCATATGCTGTTGTGGATCAAGGATGCCCCAAAATTTGGAACAGATTCTGATGATGCAGTTTTATCTTTCATTGAAGAATATGCAACATGTGCTATACCTAAAAGCACAGAAGAAAAAAACTTAAAAGAGCAAATTTTACGTTTCCAAAGTCATCGGTGTGGAAAATACTGTCGGCGAAAGTACAAGAGTAAAGATAAATTCTACACAAAATATCGATTTGGATTTCCACGACCTGTTCTTTCAAAAGGAAGAGTAAACAGTTTTATGTCAGCTGTGCAACATACCATTACAAGTTATTCTCCGAAAAATACCTACAACCTAAGAAGAAAAGAAAAGTCAAAATATATAAATGACTACAACCCAGTCATTTTATCCATGTGGAATGCTAACATGGATATTCAGTATGTAGCTGGCAATTCTATTGCTGTTGCTCGGTATGTCACATCTTACATCACTAAATCTGAGAAAACGGAATTGAAAGAAATGTGGGAAGAGATTTCTCACGAGAAGACTGTCAGTAAAAAGCTATATAGTTTCAGTTTAAAGATGTTATCGCATCGAGAAATTGGGTCATACGAATGCTCAGATAGGTTATCATCTGCAAGTCTGTACTCCAAATCCAGAAGAATAATTTGGGTAAGTTTAGGCCTTGCAGAATTGCGAAATCGGGTACTGAAATCTATTCGAGAAATTGAATATTTAGCAGAGAACGAACCAGAAAGTACAGACATTTTGAAAACAAATATGTCGGACACATATTACCCAAACAGAAGTCATCATCTTGAGAACATGTGTCTCTATGAAGTGCTGCAGAACTACATTTTTACACGGAATGCCACAGAAGACATCAACAATGGAAAATATAAAGTCATTGGTGAGGAAGGATGTTTGGTGAAACAAACAAAAGGAAGTTTGATTAATCACAGGAAGCTGAGTTGCGACACTACTGACAAAAAGGAATTTTACTACTTAGCACTTTTACAGCTGTTTAAACCATGGCGTTCAGAGGATGAATTACTTGGAGATTTTCAGAGCTATGAAGATTCCTTTAATGCATGTAAAGTTAGCATAGAATGCAGTACTTTCACAAATTATGTACAAATGTTAAATGAAGAAATTGAACAAGAAGCTACAATTGCAGCTGAAGTAGCTAGAGACAGTTCTCAAGACAGTCAAAGTTCTGGTACGCTCAGTCAAGATCCCCTAGGACAACCAATCGTAGAAAATGAAGCTGCAATAGCCATGACTGAAGTGGAAACAGCTATGAATCAAGCTCAGGACGATTTAATAGACTTACCAAATTTGGAACAACAACTGAATGATGAACAACAACAAATTTATGAAGAAGTCACAAAACAAATTGATCATGGATTACTACATGAACATAAAGAGTGCTCATGCACATCATTTGAACCAATCAGAATGTATGTGAGTGGACAAGCTAGAACTGGAAAAAGTTTCTTAATTAAAGTAATTAGAAGCTACCTACAGAAAAAAACTGATTCAACTTTGTCTTGTGTTGTTACTGCTCCAACTGGGTTAGCAGCATATAACATAAAAGGAATTACCTTACATCATTTGCTAATGTTACCAGTAGAGCATGAGAACAAAATAGAATACCACAAGCTAACAGGAGAAGCATGTTTTGAAGTTTCAAGAGTGTTGAAGAAAATGAAAGTTCTCATTATTGATGAGGTAAGCATGGTATCAAACTTAATGCTTGCCTTTGTGCATTTAAGAATGCAGCAAATTCTAAAGACAGACTATGACGTGTTATTTGGAGGAAAACATGTTATAGTTTTTGGGGATCTACTGCAGCACACTCCAGTTAAAGGACAACCAGTATTTAATACTCTTGCACATGAAGACACGAAAAAGTCATTAGGAAGTATAGGTAATGTGAATATTTGGTCATACTTTGAGTACAAAGAACTCATTACCAATATGCGGCAAGCAAATGATGATGATTATGCAAGTATTCTCAAAGATATCAGAATTGGACTACTCACAGAACATGGCAGAAAAGCTTTACAGAGTTGATTGCTATGTAGTTTCTTTCCAACAGAACAAATAGTTCCAGAGAAAATATACAAGAAAATTGCAGAAAAAAATACTGTAATCTGCTTAATGCCAACACTACATGAATGCTCTATATTCAATGAAGAACTTTTGAAATTGGAAAATGAAGAGATTATGAAAATGGAAGCCGTGGATAAAATACAGCATGAAGGAATAACTATTATATTGACAGGCAAATTGAAAACTAAATTGGATTCTCTAGAGAAAAACATATCGAAAACAGCTGGTTTAGAAAAGAATCTTTATGTATGTATGAACTGTCGAGTAATTTTAAGACGTAATTTGAATGTAGAAAAAGGTTTAGTGAATGGAGCTATGGGTAAAGTTGTGGGTTTTTTTAATTACCAGAAAAAAGATGGAATTGAATTTTTAAAAATAAAATTTGATCAGATTGAAGAGGTTAAAGACATTAGTCGTTGTTCAGTTCGTTTTTTGCTTGTGAAAGACTTATATGTACGTAGGAAGCAGTTTCCGTTTTCTCTAGCATATGCTGTAACTATTCACAAATCTCAAGGATTAACTGTAGATAGTGCTTTTGTAAACATTGGATCTAGTGTGTTTAAAGAAGGTACGGCAGATGTTGCTTTGTCACGAGTGAAAAAATTATCTGGTTTATTCATGGTAGACTTTGATGACTCAAAAGTTAGTGCTGATGCAAATTGTGTAAAGGAGTATAATAGATTAAGAAGAAGCTATGCTCCTCATTTAGGTCAGTATCCTGTGTTTGAAAAACGTGTTGTTTGTCGGAAAAGGAGAATTGAGAATATCTGTAATGAGGATGTACAGAAGAGAAAACAAAAGGAGAGTGATGTGATTGCAAGCAAAAAGAAAAAGGACAATGTTGAAGAGGTTGTTGGTTGTCATTTTGAAAATAGCTCTGGTGTCAACTGCTACGCTAATGTAGTGCTGAATATTGTATTTTATCTTGAAAGTTTGCAAGAGCAGATAATACTAAATCATGAAAAAAGATTTTGTTCTCTGCTGAGTTTCCTTTATGAGACGTTGAGTAATGATGAAACTAAAATAGAAAGTGCTTCTGATGTTAGAAATCTTTTAGATGTATGTTCTGGATGTACACAGTTTACACAAAATGTCCAGCAAGATGCACAGGATTTCTTAATGTATATGCTTATGGTACTGGAAGATGAAGGGGTAGAAATAGAAAATACGTTTGGTCTCTCTTATAAATAGGAACATTGTTGTGAAAACTGTATGAACACATGCAGCACTAATGTTGATTCTGAAAGGTTCATACATTTAACATTAACAGAGAGTAAATCAGTGACTTTTAGTAAATTAGTTAAAGATGCAAATCACAACATGGAATGTTCTCAATGTAAATCAGAAATGTTATCAACGTTATTTTTAAAGAAATATGGACAGTATATAATTTTAATGATGCAGCGTTGTAGAGCTGATGGAACAAAATTGGACACTTTAATAAAGAAGTTTGTAGGAAATCAATTATCAATATCAGGAAAGACTTTTGTTGCAGTTGCAATAATTTTCCATGATGGACCTTCTATAACTTCTGGTCATTACACAGTTTATCTAAAATGTGAAAAAGGCTGGACACTTTGTAATGATTCTCAATTGATTTTCAAGCAACGTTTGCCTGCAGAATTACCAAATTCCTACTTAATTTTTCTAAAACCAAAATTTTAGATACAAATTGCAGCATCTGAAGAAACCATTATTTCGATTTTATAGGATTACCATCGGATATTTCACCTACAAAGGATTTAAAAATTACCATTTGGCCTCATGGAAAGGTAAATGTTTCTATTGTGGACTTCTTTGACAGATAATATTTTGGTGTATGTGCTAAAGCAACAAGATTTACAGACGTTATTTATTGCAAATTGTTATTGTTCTTAGAAGATATTTTTAATATATATGTTACATTTCTATCAAGGTATGTTTTACTGAGGATAGATTCAGGGCTTTTTTAAACAATCTTTCAGATTGTTCATTTTTTTGCCCGCTGTTAAGTGATGAATACAATTGATATCACTATTTTCAGTGAAATTCAATATATTCTGAAAACAGCAAAAAAAGGGCAAAAAATGACTTTGTTAAATATGAAAATATGTGTACTGTATTCTAAAATGTATTGTTAAATATTACTACTTTTTTCTTTTTTTCAGATCTAGAAAGAAAATTTAGGAAATTCAATCCATTTTTCTTGTAATTAAAAAAAACATTTATTTCTAATTACGTTATTTTGTTGGTCTGGTAAGTTTAAAATATCTGTATTTCTCACCCCTTCACTTTCATGCTCCCTGTTCTTCACTTCTCCTCACTCTTCTTTTCTCATTCCCCTTCCCTCTCTCTTCTTCCTTTACTGCTCTTTCGTAACTCCCTCACTCCTTCGGTACTACTCCCCTAGGTTTACTGCCTCCATCACTATTTTTTCAACCATGTTTCTCTCCCTGTCTCCATATGTCTCAGTCATTCTAACTGCCTTACTCCTTCTCAGTTCCTTGCTATCTGTCTCTGTTTCTGTCTCTCTCCCTTTGTCTGTCTTACCCTTAATTTCCTTAACATCTCTGTTTCAACCACTCCTCCTCTCTCCATCACTCATTTTCCATCTATGTTAATTTTTTAACCTTCTCCGCCATTCTCCTTCCCTCACCTTCCCTAACTGTCACTATCCGTCACTCCTATTCTCCTATTTCACTTCCTCCTGTCTGTATCTCATACCCCTTCATCTTTTCGCATTCTTTCCTTCACTCTCCCTCACTCTCCTTTGCTCATTGAAATCCTGACTCCCTTTCTCTCACTCCAGTTTCCTAAATCCCTCCATCCCCTCACTCCCCATCTCTCACTTTCCTTTACCCCCTTTTCTAATCCTCATACCCCTTCCCCCTCCATCACTCTCCATTACTCACTGCCATTCCCTTACTCATTCACTCTTCTTACCTGTATCCTCTACCCTTAGTCCTTTTCTTGCAGGGAGTCTTTCACATCCCTTTCATGACTGATCATACTTTCCTTTTCTCACTCATTCTGTCTGTCCTTTCCTCCTCTTCACTCAGTCATTTCAATCATTTCAATCATTCAAGTATACACTACACATTCATTCAGTAAAATTACAACACAGTATATTAGGAATATAGCTCTTCTTGGAGAAGTGAAGTGAGTTCTGGACAACTGTTTTTTGTCTTTTTTGTTTTGTATTTTGTTTTTAGTTTTTTAACAATTTTGTATTTTTTTGATTTTTTTAGAGCACCAAAAAAAAACTGGTAATGAAAAACTGTTCAACAGGAACAAAAACAATAAATGAAAAAAATTATGGGCTGAAGCATGTGTGCTGCTGTATTTTGTTTTCGATCAAGTTAATACTGCTCTCACCGTAGCAAAGAACAGCATTGCACACATTACAATGTATGTGCACCTTCTGGAAAAGTGGGCGGATGTCCAGTGACCTGGTACACGGAGAATCTGCGGCCGCAGATGATGTGCTCGGCTGAGCAGGTGGAGGGTTGTCTCTTAGGGCTCTAGTTGACTCTCGAGCATAAGGTACAGGATGCACTGTCTTGAAGTGTCTCAACATTGAATAAATACTAAACGAGTATTTCTTGCTGGGATCTCGTCTGGATAAGACTCTTCCGCAAATAGAGCATGTCACCTTCGGGGCATTGACCTTCTTTTGGCCCTCTAGAAAGGTGAAGAATTTCCAGATGAAAGAATCTTTCTGTTTGGTCTTCATTGGTGGTACCACAAAGGTCTCCTCCTCACTCCCTGAAGTAGACTGGTTTTCTGCCATTTTCAAGTAAAATTTTACTAGAGTAGCTGTTCAGCTCCTTGTCCCAGGAAATAAGAAGAAATAGTGAGGGGAGTGGGTGTGGTGTTTGAAGATTCTGGAACAGAAACTACTATGAACCAATGAAAAGTGTTGTTTCGTAATCACATGAATTGCCGGTGCGCGCACGGAGCTTGCACGCATGCGCGCACGGTGCTCGCACGCATCAGAAATGAATTACTTTTAACCCAATTTCTAAAACATGAAAAGGAGGCAGGGAAGACACTCCCTGACCACCTAGACCTTCTCAGGGGGTCCCTAAGGGACCTCGTAAATAAAAAAAAAACATTTCCTTTAATAAAAATAATTGCGCGCACCGTGAAAAACCCTTAACCCCTTCAGTGCCCGCCCCTTTCCCCGCCCTGTGCCGGCCGTTTCATTAGCGGGCGGGGTTTGTGACGAGCTGGTCTCGTCATGGGCACAGCGCAACCGCGGCCCATGACGAGACCAGCTCGTCACGGGCATTGAAGAGGTTAAAAAAAAAAACATTTTAAACTGTTTATAAGTTTATAGAAGATATTAACTATGCTGTTCAACTTTATCCAAATTCAAAAAAAAAAGAGCTGAGCCATTCCATATTACAGGATACAGTCAATCTATAACTATATACATAGATAGTTTATTGTAAATAATTATATAAAAAATATATTAATACATACATAAATTAGCATTTAAATAACCTTACAAATTCACTAAAAAAAACCATAGGTTTCACACACGTTATAGTTAGAAATTAGCATTTAAAAAACCTTGCAAATTCACTTAAAAAACCATAGGTTTCACACACGTTATAGTTAGGAATTAGCATTTAAAAAACCTTGCAAATTCACTGCAAAAACCATAGGTTTTACACACGTTATAGTTAGGAATTAGCATTTAAAAAACCTTGCAAATTCACTGAAAAAACCATAGGTTTCACACACGTTATAGTTAGGAATTAGCATTTAAAAAACCTTGCAAATTCACTGAAAAAACCATAGGTTTCACACATGTTATAGTTAGCTGGACATTTCACTCATACAAAACCATTGAAATTCCCCCGTTATAGTTAGTTCAGCTAACTATAACTTGCGCGACCGCAATCCACTGCTGATGACGTCACATATTACATATTATGTTATGTTATGTTATGTTAAGACGGACTTATAAAGCGCTCGCCTACTCAAAAAGAGTGTCCCGGCGCTAAAGTAACCTGCCTGACAACAAACACTCACGCATGACCTAATGACCTGTCAAGGTGACACAAAACGGTCTAAAGAAGAAACAACCAGGTCTTGAGATGCTTTCTGAAACTAAGGAGTTCAGATTCGCCTCTGAGGGCCAGAGGGAGGGTATTCCATAACTGACTGACAATCACCTGAAAGGATCGCCCACCCTTCCTGGTTAGAAAAAAATTAGGAACCTGAATCAGATAAAGAGTGGAAGATCTTAAGGTCCTCACAGTGCAGTATGGAATGATTCTCTTTTTAAGGTACGAGGCCCCTATGTCATGACGTGCTTTGAAAGCAAGGACCAATGCCTTAAAATGGATTCTAGGTTCCATTCTGAGCCAGTGGAGAGTTTTAAAAAGGCTGGACAAATGTGTCCTAGGGCCAACCCTCATGACAGCTCTGGCTGCGGCATTCTGGATGAGTTGCAGACGGTACAGCAAAAATTTTGGAATACCCAAATAAATAACATTTGCGTAATCCAATCTGGAAATGATGAGAGCCTGGACAACGGTTTGTCTATGGGGCATAGAGAGAAGGAAGAGAAAGTTCCTCATCATTTTAAGAAGCCTAAAACCAGTGCCTGTCACAGATTTCACCTGAGGTTGCATGGAGAGATCAGAATCCAATAAGACTCCAAGGGGCATATTATCAAGCCAGGCGATACAATTATCGCCGCTTTAGCGCCAGAAAACTGCCGCTAAAACGGCGATAATGGGCTTGATAATATGCTCTATGGAATTCCAATTGAGGCCCATGTTAGACGTCCTTCAGATTTAACATGGGCTTCAATTGGAATTCCATAGAGCATATTATCAAGCCCATTATCGCCGTTTTAGCGGCAGTTTTCTGGCGCTAAAGCGGCAATAATTTTATCGCCTGGCTTGATAATATGCCCCCAAGATTTTTTACTGTAGTTACAGGATTGGGTGGAGGAGGCTGATCCTGAGGGCACAAATTTCTCCATTCGTCCCCAGGGGTGTGTTCGAAAAAAATAATTTCAGTCTTTTAAAGCCTCCAGAGCGTCTAGAACGCTAACTGGAGGGAAACAATGGAGGCACTTCCTGTGCAGGTTCACGGAGTCCCCAGGTTCGATTCCCCCAAAATTAATTAGACTCTACACAAAGTTCAAGGCACACAATACACATTAATCGTTTTAGTTTAAAAATTGAGCAGCAACATGAAGTATTTCTGACAACAGACTGTGCAAAATGCAAGTTTTTAAAAAAGATCTTGTGAGAAAGCAGTTTCACGGCAACATCACTCATGACATGGTCTGTGACCTCCTCTTATCCTAATATAAACTTTGATACACACATTGAAAAATACAAACTAAAGTTTTGAAAACTATAGAGATACCAATAACAGTTAGAACAACCTATTCAGTAATTCCAAAATCTACATACACATCCACTCATTCATCAACACTTCTATATAATCACTCATACATGTACTCAGTCATCATATGTACTCATACACCTATACATCCTGTTACACACCTACACTCATACATAGAATTACTCACACACATACTCACACATGCAAATAAACATTCATTTACTTGCATATACAGCTATACACACACCACTACACTTACATCTACAGAAACGTACACATACTTACTCTCTTAAACAATCACTTATAGAAACACATACTTATTTATACAGGAACTCTTCCAATCTCTCACTCTCATATATCCTCACTTATATACATCAATACTCACATATACTAGTTTAAAACATATGGACTTACTCATAAAGACACTATTGAGACAGTCATTCACTCTCTTACTCACCCATACACACACTCATCCACCCATACTGTCCTGCTCACATACTGTCTTCAAAACACATACAAACAGTGAGTCACTCATTCATGCATCTATACGCTAAGTAACATCCCCCACTGAACCATACAGACACTCATACTGATACTCTAAAAACGAACTAATAACCCATATACACACTCATGTAGCTACTCACCAACCCATGCAGCCACTTATACACAAAGTGAGACACTGATACAGATATTTAAATATTTGAACATTACTCATTAAAACTTGTATTCACTAAGATACTGTTAATAAGTCAGTTATACAATTAATTTTACAAAAAAAAACGTCAATTTAGACACTTATTTACCCATTTATTCTTCCATTAACCTTTAGATATACATATATAAAAAATATTTATTTTTCAGAAAGACACATATTCACTGGATGATGTCATCAGTGATGTCATCAGTGATGTCATTTGAGATGTCATCAGTGATGTCATGAGTGATGTCACTGACCATGTCATGAGTGATATAATATGTGACGTCATCAGCAGTGGATTGCGGTTGCGCGAGTTATAGTTAGCTGAACTAACTATAACGGGGGAATTTCAATGGTTTTGTACGAGTGAAATGTCCAGCTAACTATAACATGTGTGAAACCTATGGTTTTTTCACTGAATATATATTTATATATATATATATATATATATATATATATTACCTACTGGCGGTCGCCAGTAGGTAGTTATAGTTAGGACCCCTTTTCCATAGGAAATCCGCAACATTCTATTTTGAATAACTTTGGCGCCGGTCGACGAATCCTCGCGAATTTTTCAAAATAGGTGGGGCGCTACGCTCCGCTCCTACCCTGAAAGTCTCGGGGGGATTCGTCAAGCGGGGGCTGAAATAAAAGGGGGGTCCCAAAACGCGTTTTTCCCATGCATTTTTCCATAGGACCTTTAGACAGGGCTACAGCCCGAACGGCTGAACAGATTTACTTGAAATTTGGCAGAGAGGTAGTCCTCCGGTCAAGGAAGTGCCTTTTGTAGGTTTGGTGTAAATCTGTTCAGTATTTCCTGAGAAAATAGCATTTAAAAGCATATATATATGTGGGCGGAGCCTAACCACACATCTCATCCTGAGATCTGATTGGCTGTCAGCACTTCATCCAAGAAGTGTTGGCAGCCATCTTGGGACCAATATACATGATAGCACCTCATTAAAAAGCATTGCAGTTAATAGAAGGTTTTAAGACTTTAGTTACATTATAAATCATTTGTTGATGGTACCATACTCATTTTAGGAATTGTGGTATGTTCTAAGGTGATTTCACCATGTGAAAAAGCCTTCTGCTGGGATATCATGATTGAGAGAAAAATATTTTCTCATGCTTTTACCACAGAGGTTTGGAAGGTGATCTATAAGCTAAACTGAGAGCTTATTTTCTGTAAATTCACATTATCTTTCTCAGTCATGTGAGAATGAAGTCTGACATTCTCAGTAAAACATGTACATCCAACAAGGGCAGAGACTGTCAGTTGATTCCTTTGTGTTCTACTGCAGCTTCCCAGAGTGTTCCAAAGAACTACTAGAGCGCTAACAGTCCTACCTATGATAAACGTATGGCACACCTGAAGCCATCTTGCTTGGAATAAAGTGGTAACTCTTAAAACATTTAATTTCAAAAGGAACAAAATGAGGGGGTTCATTTTTCCATAAAAAGTATGATTAGTGCTGCAGAAAGAAAAATTAGGGCACATTTTGAGTGACTTCTCAAATCCTCTTCTATTTCATTAAAAAATTCTGACATGCAGACTGAAACATGAACTTTCAATACCAGCAGCAGTTTTCCCTGGTGAGCAGTAGCTTTACTACAGTGATCTAATGAGCAAAAAGAGTGCTAACATTCTGAATTTATGGCAAATGTGTGACACATCTGAATGCCTTCTTGATGGAATCAAAGTAAAAAACTGAAAGTATTTCCTACTGAGGAGACTGCAGTAAATGAGGAAATTAGGAAACTTCATAACAAAGAAGTCTCCCAAGATGGCCACCAGAGACAAAAGAGCCCAAATGTAGCCCAAATATCACCCAGATGTAGCCCAAGTATAGCCCAATGACAGAATGTCCCAGAATGTTCTTAAAAACAACTAGAGCGCTTACTGTCTTCATTATGACAAAAGTATGGCACACCTGAAGCCATCTTGATTGGAATAAACTGGTAACACTTAAAACATTTAATTTAAAAAGGAACACAATGAGGGGGTTCATTTTGCCTTAGAAATTATGATTAATGCTGAAGAAAGAAAATGAGGGCACATTTTGAGTGACTTCTCAAATCCTCTTCTATTTCATTAAAAAATTCTGACATGCAGACTGAAACATGCACTTTTAATACCAGGAGCAGACTTCCATGGTGAACAGTAGTTTTACTACAGTGATCTAATGAGCAACTAGAGTGCTAACATTCAGAATTTATGGCAAATGTGTGACATATCTGAATACCTTCATGATGGAATCAACGTAAAAAACTGAAAGCATTTCCTACTGAGGAGACTGCAGTACATGAGGAAATTAGGAAACTTCATAACAAATAAATCTCCCAAGATGGCCACCGGAGACAAAAGAGCCCAAATGTAGCCCAAAATCACCCAGATGTAGCCCAAATATAGCCCAATGACAGAAGTGTGCAAAACACTTATTATTTAGTGTTTTTGCAGTGTTATATAGTGCAGACTTGTCAGGTATTGGAGTGCTTTACATGAGCATTGGTTACATCACACAAGCACATATTCATTTTGGTTGTAGACATGGGGAGACTAAGTGATTTGACCAGAATCACAGAATGTCGAGCTGAAGCAGAAACTTCAACCTGGTTCCCCAGTTGCAAAGTCTGCAGTTCTGGAAGTAACACCACATCCTCTCCCCTAAGTGCAACATTTAATCAAGTGGTCAACTGGATAAAAAAACATAAAGATAACAAATAATTTAAAAGTGCTTTGTCGCTATTTGAAAACTCAGACAAAATGTCCTTATTTTAGTCTTTTAGAGCACTAACCATAATTTTGATGCCAATAAGACCCTCTCATATATGTAATTTCTAAAGGAAATGCTCTAGGTATTACAGTTTTGATTACATCAAGATGATGTCAGGCGTTCCACACTTTTGTAATAAATATAGAATGTTAGCAATCTAGTTGTTCATTGGGATACTGTTGAGAGGCAAAGGCCAGGGGCACGGACTCTGAAAATTGAAGGCAGGTAGGAGAGTGCAAAGGCAACAATTTAACCACACTGAGCAGGCAGGAAGGGCCGTGGAAGCACAACAGACTATGGAGGGCAGTGGAAAGGGGGGCAGGGGCAACAAACCAACAATACAGGACTTGCAAGAGAGGCTGTTGGAGGGAAGATCTATTACGGGTCAAGGAAGCTAGGGGCGGTCCCCAGAGCCCCGGGAGCCACCACAGAACTGAGCAGGAGAGTGAGTCAGGGACAAAAGGGGCACCTTAATTTGAGCCGGGGTGCCTAGGAACGCTTGCTCCAAAAATGAAGAAAACAGACATATGAGACATGGAATTGGTGGCAGAATACAATGGCAGTTTAATGAGAAGATACAACTTCAAAGAAACCGCAGAATAGAGACATAAAGTACAAAATACAGAATCCAGATAATCATACAGCTGTCATGATATTCTCTGTATCTCAATTAATGTACTGACAGAGAGAGAGAGAAAACACATCTATAAATGCATCATGAGAAACAAGTTACACCAAGGAAAATGTTACCTAGGAACACTCACGTTTACTCTTAGAGCAAGCATTCCTGCAATTACAATACAAAATCTTTTAAATGCAAAAGTAAAGAGAACAATGGTTAAACATAACATGACATTTCATATAGGTAAAATAGAATAAGACACTTCAAGCAAAGCAGAGCAGGACATTTTAAGCAAAGGAAGACAAGAGCTCCCAGCTCTTGGGGAAAACCTGCACAGCCTGTTAACCTACATACAGACGGCGAGGTAGTCCGTCGATATCCGTGGGTGCTCCCTTTTTATATCATTTTGTGGGCTCCTTTGCACGCTACATCTACCTACGTATGCTACCCAAAAGCTTCGTCTGCAGATTTTACCAGACATTTCGTCATTTACCCACTTAATGCTGACAATGGACTGGGTGAAAAGGTCAGTCTCTCAGGCCAATCGCTTATCGTAAGTTCCATAGAGCAAGCAGAAAATAATGGGTATTGTACGGGAATTCAATATATTCATGTACAAAATCTCCTCAGTTCTCCTAACTTGACGCTCTGCGGTTGCCACTTCCTTAAAAGCGGGAAACCTGCCCAGGAAGCAAGTACCAGTCCAGGATGCAGCCTACTGTATGTCGACAGCTTCAGTGGGATGTTGAACTTTGATACCGAGCACGGAGCACTCGGGTAGGGTGGGGGCTACTAGTTTGGAGCAGAAGGCCTCGCAGACCTGCCTTCAGACTGCTATACACTAAAATTGCAGAGCTATGGTCAATTTAACAAAGAGGCCTACATATTGAACAGAAGGGCCTACACAGGGGTTTTATGCTGGCTGAGTGGTAAGGATGTCTCAGGATAATTATATAGCAACACAGGACCCGCTGGTCAATTTAATACGGCCTACAAATGCGGCTGGCAGGGCAAGGACAAGGGTCTCATACTTCAGGTGTGGACAGAACGGGCCAGGGGCCCCCTGTGATACAAAATCTACCCTCCTTCAAGGCTGTGGCAATGTAATAGACCATTGTGGGCAGAAGGAAGAGGCAATGGTAGTACAACCATACATGCCAACAGACCCGATTCAGCCAGGAAACGTCCAATGTTTTTAAGCTCAAATGGGCTTTATTTGATCTGTCTCCTGTCTACAATATCCTCTTTTTCAATGTAACTCAAAGGGGAAAATCAATACCCCAGTTTTTTTCAAAATCTCCCTCTTACCAAGTTCAAAATGTTCGCAAGTATGGTACATTGGATCATGGAAGGAAATGGGATAGGGACATGGACTTGGATAACAGAGGACAAGAGGGACATGGAGAGGTGCACCAAACTGACCCTGCAGGGCAGGCATCAGGGTTTGCAGCAGCACAATACACCACACAGGGCATGCAGGACGGGAGTGCAGCACAACAATCCATAGAAAGCAAGAGGGAGGGGACAGGACCATGCACATGGACAACAGAGAACAGAGGGGCAAGAGGCAATGGTAGCTAGCTGACCATAATGGACAGACAGGAGAGAAAGCTGGAGCATTACAGACCATAAAGGGCAGTAGGGACGGATCAGGGGCATTACAATGGAACAGACAAGCCAGGAGGGAGGGAGTAGGGGTCTTCACATGTAAACAGAGGGCTGGGGGCAAGGGGGCAGGGCAGGAGCAGCAAGATAGCCATGGAGGTCAGGCAGGATGGGCACTAGAAGCAAGACACACCATGAAGAGCAACAGTGAGACTGTGATGGCATACACACAGACCATGGAGGGAAGGTGAGAGGGGGTCAGGGGCAGCTAACTGACCACACAGGGAAGGTGGGAGGGGCCATGGCAGCACAGAAGACCAATGGCTATGATGGGCAAGAAGGAGGGTGCAGGGGCATGCACAAAGGACGATGGAGGATAGAAGGGAGGGTCAGGACCTGTGCACAGACAAGAAAGTTCAGGGGAAGGGACCTCACAACAGACCACACGGGGCAGGCAGGAGGAGCAGTTGCAGCACAACAGACCAGGGAGGGCAGAAGGGTGTGGCAGTACAATGGACCATGTAGGACAGGAGGAAGAGGATAGGGGCATGGCATGTGGACAGGCAGGGTGGAGGTGGCAGGGACAGGTTACAGTCATCTGACAATGCTAGGCAGGTGGGAGGGGAGTGGCAGCTCAACAGAACACTCAGAGTAGATAGGAGTGGCAGGTCCATGGGACATGGTGGGCAAAAAGGATGGAGCAGGGGCATGCACAAAGACATCGGAGGGCAGGGGGAAGGAGAATAGGGGCAGCAAGCTAAGCACAGAGTTTAAGCAGGAGGTCAATGATGGGGCATAGAATTGGGCAATGGAGGGCAGGAGGAGTGGACTGGTACATCATACTAAATTGAGGGCAGTGGCAGCACATCAGACCATGCATGGCAGGAGGGAGGAGGCTATTCCATGGATTCACACAACAGAGGATAGGGAGGAGGGGGATGGGGCAGCAAGCTAACTGTTCAGAGAAGGCGGGTATTAGGAACTTTATTGTTTTTAAAACATTGAGTCTGTGCGAACTACTTAAAATATGAACAAGTATGCAGCATAATCTCACTTTTATTCAGGAAGAAGAGGACGTTTGTGACTGTGACTCCTGGCTCACTTGGCAGAAACACCCCCTGACCCTCCACCCCCTATCGCAAAATGTAATGCCCGTGAAAAGGGTAGGTAAACACAGTGTTATATAGAACATAGTCCTGAGAGCACGATTGAAAATGAAAACTAGATATAGTGTATGGTATAAACTATGCACCAAAAAGTGTGATATAAGATGAACCGGGCGTGAAATATAATATGCAATACATTGTGCGCAATGACAGATTCATTGGAGAGCGCGAGATAGCACAGGCACTAGCGCGTGCTATGCGATATGCGCCTTGGAGTGTAATATGCACAGGGCAGTGTTGTGTAACCTAACTAGTCTCTAAAGTTGTAATATAAAATATGTGCTGGGGAGTGTAACGTTGCATATGCACTGTGACACAGATATGGATCGCAGATTGTAATATGTATGGCATAGCACTGTGCGTTATAACATAGGCATCGAGGAAGGCACGTTAGATGGGGCAATATAACCCGTGCGAAGACAAGTGTGGCATGACATATTCACGGGGTGGTGTTACAGTGCACATGGGCTAGAGAGTGTCATAGCATATGCACTAGCTAGTGGAATACAACACAGAGGTGTGTGGCACTCGGCAGGCAATGGTGGGTGTAACACAGCATTGGGCTCTGTCAGGAGCGCGCTGTGACTCTCAAGTGATGTTCGTCCCCTTTCCAGAGAGTAAAATAAAAAGTACTACACATCCGGCAGTGGATGTGTGTTTTATTAACCGTGAGGGGGGTTTCTTGCATAGTTTTGGTCGAATTTTTGTCGAATCCCCTTTGAATGGCTTGGTGTGCATGTGTATTAAATGTGCCCGTCAATAGCTACCCATGTTTGTATAAATAAACGACAAGGGTGTCTACCGGGATTAGGCACGGTAGGGCATCAGACATGTCAGAGCTTCACTAGTAGTGTAAATACATTCCACGTGGATTCATTGCATGCAGTCGCCTTTTAATGAATATCCCGCAAATCGTCATGGTGATAGGTACGTACGGTTTGTCCAGCATGTCCTAGGTGTGTCTATAAATAAATATTTTTTTAAAATACTAAAAAACAGTGGCCGGCCCTAGGGATTGGGGTCAAAAAAATATAATTAGGAGACAGGCCCTGGGGGATGGGGTCATCAGGGCCAATAAATTAGAATAAGAAGGGGAACCACACAGCCCCCCTTCTTAAAAAATTAAAATAAATAAAAGACTGGCATCGTGCCGGAGGCCATGCCCCCTCCGTGCAGCACTCTGCAAACGGGCCCCCAACTGGCATCTCCAGTATGCGCCAGGGAGCTGCGCTGCAGACAGGTGTTCTGAGGCCAAGCCCCTTTTTACACCTCTCTGCAACGCAGCTCTGTGGCGCTTACTGGAGGTACCTAGTGGTCTAGTTTGACCCTAGGGACCCTTAGGATTCAAGGGGACTTAATCTCTCAACTTAGAACAGCCACAGGGCGCGTTTACACAGTGGTGAAGGGAGGGGACGGGGCCTGAGGTGACGTGTGCAAACACGCACTATGGCACGTTTTAAATTGGGGACATAATTTCCCTTCAATACTGAGGGCCCCTGGGGGCTAACTAGCCCACCAAGTGCTTCCAGTAAGCGCCACTGAGCTGCATTGCAAGGAGGTGGTCCAGGCCGTGCCACTTTTTACACCTCTCTGCAACACAGCTCTGTGGCATTTACTGGAGGTACCTAGTGGGCTAGTTGGACCCTAGGGACCCTCAGGATTCAAATGAACTTAATCTCCCAACTAAAAATGGACACAGGGCGTGTTTACACAGTGGTGAAGGGAGGGGACGGGGCCTGAGTTAACGTGTGCAAAAACGCCCTGTGGCCTGTTTTAAGAGGTAGTTTTAATCCCCATGCCCTATTATGTACTAGGGGCTTACAGAGGAGGTCATGCTAATCACAGGGGGACCCCAACGCATAATGTTCCCTTGTGTATGTAGGTGTTTTCACTGTATTCTAAGTGTCTTTTAACATAGCACTGGCTCTAGGACTGGCTAGTCAGACTCAGTTACCACCAGTATCCGTCTGAAAAAGTTGAGGGTACAGGATGATTTTGCAACAAGGCTTCTTTCTGCTCTTCTTTTTGTTCTTTCTGCACGTTATCCTTCTTCCTGCACTTATCTTCGTATTTGAGGACTTCTGTTGCTTCTTTCTGCACTTCTTTTGTTTCTTTCTGTGCATTTTTTCTTCTTTCTTCACATGTCCTATCTCTGTAGGCATAGTTAGAAATTAGCATTTAAAAAACCTTTGAAATTCACAGAAAAAACCATAGGTTTCAGGCACGTTATAGTTAGGAATTAGCATTTAAAAAACCTCAGAAATTCACTGAAAAAACCATAGGTTTCAGGGGTGTTATAGTTAGCTGGACTTTTCACTTGTACAAAACCATTGAAATTCCCCCGTTATAGTTAGTTCAGCTAACTATAACTCGCGCGCCCGCAATGCACTGCTGATGACGTCACATATTACATCACTCATGACATGGTCAGTGACATCACTCATGACATCACTGATGACATCTCAAATGACATCACTGATGACATCACTGATGACATCATCCTTGTGATAGAGTGGCAGACCTCCTCTCACCCTAATATAACCTTTGATACACACATTCAAAAATAGAGACTAAAATTTTCAAAACAATGGACATACCAATACCAGTTACAACAACCTCTTCAGTAATTCTAAGATCCACATACACATCCACTCATTCACCAACAGTCCTATACAGTCACTCATACATGTACTCACTCATCATATATACTCATGCACCTATACATCCTGTTACACAATGCCACTCATCCATAGAGTTACTCACACACATAGTCACTCATGCTGATAAAGAATCAAACATACATTTACTTGCATATACAGTTATATACACACACCACCACACTTACTTCTACGGAAACTTACACATACTTAGTCTTTTAAACAATCACTTATAGAAACACATACTTATTCATACAGGAACTCTTTCAATCTCTCACTCTCACATATACTCACATATATACACCAATAGTCACATATACTAGTTTAAAACATATGTAGTTACTCATAAAGACACTATTGAGACAGTCATTCACTCACTAACACACCCATACACACACTCATCCACCCATACAGTCCTGCCCACATGCTGTGTTCAACACATACAAACAGTGAGTCACTCATTCATGCACCTATGCACTACGTAATACCCCCCACCGAACCATGCAGACACTCAGACTGATACTCAAAAAACCAACTAATAACCTATAGAGACACCCATGTAGCTACTCACCAACCCATGCAGCCACTTATACACAAAGTGAGAGACTGATACAGATATTTACATATTTAAACATTACTCACTAAGCCATGTATTCACTATGATACACTTAATCAGTCAGTTACACAATCAATTTTTCAAAAACAAATCATCCATTTAGACACTTATATACCCATTTATTCTTCCATCGACCTTGAGATATACATATATAAAACATATTTAATTTTCAGAAAAACACACATTCACTGGATGATGTCATCAGTGATGTCATCAGTGATGTCATTTGAGATGTCATCAGTGATGTCATGAGTGATGTCACTGACCATGTCATGAGTGATGTAATATGTGACGTCATCAGCAGTGCATTGCGGGCGCGCGAGTTATAGTTAGCTGAACTAACTATAACGGGGGAATTTCAATGGTTTTGTACAAGTGAAAAGTCCAGCTAACTATAACACCCCTGAAACCTATGGTTTTTTCAGTGAATATATATATATATATATATATATATATATATATATATATATATATATAAACAAGGACCCTCGATTCGCAGAATCACTCGGCATCAGAGTTAATGAAGGCACACAGGCATTTCTTCATCGGATATTTTCCTCAGCCTTACGCGTTTCGGAGCGTCATGATCCTTGGTCACAGTGATAACAGTCTCTGCGCAGTTTACACATAAAGGCATTCTACCAGCATATACGCATACACTCAGTTATTTATTTGAAAAGATAAGTAACCTTTATTAAAACAGAAATAAATAGAAATGTAACTTTAATAGAACAGTATAATAAAAAAAAACGTGGGTTGGACTCCGGTGGAAGCAGCGTAGGAAACCTGCAAGACAAAATGAAACATAAGTATGTGTGCTATGTGGAAGAGGTAAAGAAAGGTAGTTCGAAGGAAAGGACCATAGTGAGACCATAGTGAGAATGGAAGGGAGGGGGAGTAGGTGGAAGAGAGAAGGGGAGGAAGAGTCAAAAGAAGAGAGGGAGGATGAGACAGAGCGTCGGCCTATTGCACCCAGCCCTCAGTCACCCGTTTGTGTAGGACTCTGGGGTCTGCGAGAAAGAGTGTGGTTCAGCAAGTCCTTAAAATTAAATACATGAGGCCAGAGATTATGGGCCATATTATGAAGGAAGGGCGATAACATTATCGCCGCTTTAGCGGCAGGAAACTGCTGCTAAAGCGGCGATAAGGGTTGATAATATACCCTTATGAATTCCCTTTGAAGCCCAGGTTTTGGTGTGAACCTGGGCTTCTATGGGAATTTACAAGGGCATATTATCAACCCCTTATCGTCACTTTAGCGGCAGTTTCCTGTCGCTAAAGTGGTGATAATGTTATTGCCGTTGTTTGATAATATAGTCCTATATTATTAGCTACGGGAAAATCGCTTGCATGGACCTGTGCACCCAGGGTGCTGCACCCCAACCCCTTCCCCCGCACTGTGCTCAATTGTAGGTCTTGCACACCAATGCTTCACTGCTCACCTGCCACCACTGGTGTGTTCCACAACGTGTTGGTGCTGCCTGTAGGTTCAGACCTACCTTATGGTATAGCAGGTCTTTAAAATGAGACAGAGATGTGAGTGAATCAGGTCAAAGATCACATCATAACACATGGCAATATCGCTTATTTGCACGTGCGCAGTCTGGCTGATGCATCCCATCCCTCCTGCAGCACCGCTCTGAAGTGGTGTCTGTAGGGCAGCACTGCCCGCTGGCTCAGGCCAACAGTACAGTCCAGCAGGTCTTTAAAATGAAACAGAGATGTGACTGAATGAGGTCAAAGATCACATCATAACACATGGCAATATCGTTTGTTCGGACCTGGGCATCTAGGCTGAAGCACCCCACCCCTCTCACCGCAGCGCACTCAATTGGAGGCCCTGTGCACCCAGGCCGCTCTGCTTACCTGCTGTCATTGTTGTGTGAGCAAACACTATGGGGAGCAGTGCTCACAATTCAGATGGAATGTTGATTGCAGGAGAGTGTACACCTCATGGATCCATTTCTTTTTTTATTGGGCATTGTGATATGCGAGGTGGATGTGGCAAATCATTTGAGGTAGTGTGGAAGAAGAGGGACGTGTGGCGTCGTGGTTATCCTATTTATACGTACGCAAAGTGGGCTGGGCTTGCGTATGCCAGACCAGCTTAAGGGGGGAAAATTATTCCAGGGACTTGGGCGTTGTTCGGTTCCTGCCTGGCTAGGAAGTGTACTTATGTGTGTTTCTTTTGTAGTTTTCACCTCGCAGAGTGTGCAATTTAGATTAGTGTAGCATGTGTCAGGAGGTCGGAAACTATCGTTAATGAGATGGCATGTGATCTGGGATGTGCAGTCTGCCCGTGGCTGATGTTGCTCCTTAGAGCCAGCAATACCCAGGCCGAAAGCCAGCACAATAATGTGCAGACACACACACCAGGGGCATCGTGTAACACATATTTGTTTTTTGATGGGACGTTTGAGATGCATGGCAATCACACGTGGAAGGCTAATGTACAGGGCATGAATATTGATCAAGATGATCATTGCATGCTGTGTGTAGTATAAGATATGTGTACACAGGAAAACACTTTTCAAAAAGGCTTTCTAAGCAGAAGAGGTGTCGCTCATCAAACGCTGTAGAGAGAATTAGTAAAATGGGTGGGGTCGTACAACTGTTACAATGGGAAATGTTATGAACCAATCAAATGCTTTTTTAAAGGTTACATGGCAATCATGCACCGAGCGCGCAAGGAGGCCGCACCCGACGCGATTTTGACAAAATATATTTATCATAATATAAGTTTCTTACAGTTAGAAATATATAAATGTTTAAAATAATTTAGATTTTTCGCGTGCTCTCATATACTGTTTAAAGTTATTTAGATATACTTTTGAGACAAAAAAAAGGGAATGACGTACCTGGCACGATACTATACATCTGTGATGTAACACAGGGCCTGGCAGCGTGTACTCGTCAAACACACAACGCGCAGCAGGCGCGACCCCATACGTACATGACATAACACGTTGCTTGGTACTGTGTACCCGTCAGATACCAAAGTAGGACCTGGGGTGACCTCATGCGTATATGATGTTACGTGGGACGTGGTGCCACGAACTCGTCAGATACGAAATGCGCATCCTTTACGAGTTTAGCAATATGGCGTATAGGATTCATGTGGAGATGGAGCTTGGTATGCGACCGGTATGGGAGTGCAGTTTTCTCCCCAAAAAAAAAATATTACATATTTTTTGGGGAAGATATAAAACCTTACATTATTTTTAAAGTTAAAAACAAGAAGTATAATAGAGTTCCAAAATATTTAAAAATATAATAGAAAAAATATAGGTTTTATAAACATTAAAATATGAAATTACCATTTAAAAAACTTTCAAAATTTACTGAAAAAAACAGACGTTATAGTTAGGAATTATCATTTAAAAAACCTTAGAAATGTACTAAAAAAAACATAGGTTTCAGGGACGTTATAGTTAGTTGAACATTTGACTCATATAAAACCAGAGAAATTCGCCTGTTATAGATAGTTGAGCTAACTATAACTCGCGCGCCCGCAATGCACTGCTGATGATGTCACATATTACTTCACTCATGACATGGTCAGTGACATCACTGATGACATCTCAAATGACATCACTGATGCCCGCTGATCCGGCTTTTACCTCATGAAGGTTGCTGCAGTGGATGTCAGAGTGCGTCTCCACAGGTGGGAACCTTGGAGCTTTGATATATTATATATTATATATATTTTTTGGCCTAAATAATGTTGAAAAAATACCTCCCCTTTAGGTGTACACTTTCCATTATTAACTGCAATCGGCCAATATTTTTACTATTTTTTACAGGATATTTTGGACTTTATAGTTTTCTCAGACGATATATGTATAGCCATGATATTCTCCAACCATAACTCCTTCTTAAAATGTTTCAGAAGGGGAGTCTGATGTTAATTTAAAAAATGATACTTAAGTGAGTCTAGCGGGGAAGAAGTTGTGCGGTAATCGTGAGCTGCTTTACCAACGTAACCTAAGGGGTTCTCAGAGGAAAATCAAAGTACCAATAGTAGATAATAGTCTGTTGTTTAAAACCTGGGGGCATATCAGCAACAGCCCGCGATAATTATCGCTTTGCGCGCTTAGCGCAAGGATAATTATCGTCAGCTATCGCAGGATTTTATCGCAGGATTTTATCGCTGAGACAGCGCTCAATCAGCGACGCTTATCTCCAAAGTGATAAGAATCCAAGCGATAGCTGCTAAACGTGCGATTATTGCTGGATATCCAGTGATAATCGCACAGCGAAAGGCGATAGCTTGATGATAGGGCAGGGCAGACTTAGCCATAATATCCATCTTCCATTGGATATAATGGCTAAGTCAGATTGAAACCAGGCGTAAGGAAAGTAGAGATAAGTGCGGTTAGCGCTACTTTTCTTATCGCTGTACAGGTTAGCGTGCAGATTAATAATAGGAGAAATGTCGGTTAGCGATATTTCCCACTTTATTCTGGTGAAGAACGCCCACTTTGCATCTCATTTGAGATGCAAAGCTGGGCGTTAAGGGAAAGGGCGCTGAGGCATGAGAACATGCGCTAGCGTGTCTTTGCTGATAGTGCGATAGAATTATCGCCACTTTTTGCCCCAAAACGGGTGCTAAAGCGGCGATAATTCTATCGCGGCCCCTTGCTGATATGCCTCTAATCTTTCAGCACGCTCAGTGTAACTGTGTGTTTTTTCATCCACCAAAAGCTGATAACAATGTATAATTATGTGCTGACCCTATCACGTAACCCCTTACCAGTGGACTCATGTAAGTACTTTAATTTGAAGCAACACTACGTGAGCAGAGACCCTCACTGTCGCTCCGTTTGTGTTCTTTGTCAACCCAAAAGAATAATATGTAATTTTATTAAGACTTACATGGTTTTTTTCATGAAAAGTTTCAACATTAGTGGGCTATTTAGTCAGCCATTAAAAAGAAAGGCAGAGCATTTAGCCTATATTGAGGGAAAATTGTATATTCAAGAACAAAATAAAGACTACTGTACATTTTACTATTAATATGCTTTGAAATCCTTGCCAATAATTTATAACATACTTCGCCTATTTATTTTACTAAAAGTGATGTAATTAAGGATGTTTACCTGCATTAAACTTTTGACATGAAAATAGGAATTCTAATACCAGGAACTTGTTAAGCGTTCACAGCGAAATGGATATGTCACTAATAATTTTAAAGTAAGTAGGTCAAGTATTGTATTTGATAACGCAAACCCCAAATGCCTTTTCAGACATTGCCAAATCCAATAAGCACATTTGTAAAGAAGCAATTATCTCCTAACTAGCCATGATATCAAATGGACTGAAATGTGTCACGTGATAACACCAATATAATAACTGATGGCAAATCATGTGCGAAAACTAAGTCACTGATCTCTATTCACAAATATGATGCCTTCCTACAAGTGCATTATATTCTAATCAGGGCCAGACTAGGAACCCAAAGCAGCTCTGGCATTTATTTCGGACCAGACCCCCCCACTCCCCTCGGTGAAGGGGGCTACTAGAGGTGCAAGTGTGAAGCACTTCTGCTTTTGTTACTGGAGGCCGATATTGCAGCAACGTATATGAAATGCACTTGTGATAAGGCAGATGACATATCCCTCACATTTGTGGTGGAATACCCGCTCGCCAAACTCTAAATCAGGCTTATAGTCATTATTGAATAAATAAAAGGAGGAATGGAATGGAGAATATTCTGCTTCTTTCTATACTGAATCATGTTTCTCGTTGTTCTGAATGAGGTCCCCCCACCACACCAGTACTCACAAATGTGGAACGTAAGGTGGAGTCCATACATTTCTGCAAAGGGTTTTGATGTTTCTTGCATTACTGTGCAGAGGTGACATGATGCAATAAGTCGAGTTGAGATGCTGTATAACACAAGGGTGAATAATAGTTAGAATAGTGTAAGTCCCCTTCTGTAACACTGCCCGCAAGAGTCACAGTACCTAAAGAGGCACTGAATGAAGCATTCCCAAAGATCATCTTATTTTGTTGCCTCAGTCTACAAACTCACCTTGCCCATGTCAGTCGACTAGAAAACATATTTTATAGTTTCATTTTCCAACAATTCCCTGAGAACCTCTGCATGTTACATGCTCGTTATATTGAGGAGGGAGTTGGAGGAAATGCCTGCTTGGGCGCTGGGAACCTTCCGCTGACCAAAAAGGAAATTAAAATAGTAGATTCAGAAGAACATGAAGGAAAGCCACTTATTCAAAACCGTGGTACCCTATAAGAATTCATTGTTACATTTTCTTTCGATGTAACTTTAAATGTACAAGAATTGATAGGCATGATCTGAGCGTCTCTCAAGAAGGACGCCCAATTCCAAAGATATTTTCTCTGACAAGCTTGTTTGGAACCCGGGTCGGGAATGGCGAAGTTGGACCCTATGGAGGCCTGGGACAAACGCCGTCTAGGGTGGGAAACATGCCCTCTCCCCCATCGCCAAGCACACGAAAAAGGGGTGACCAGATTGGTCGCCCCAGGGCAAGCTAGGATGCCCCCAATCTGTGGGCAAGTTTGCTAGCGGGCAGGGGGAATTAAATAAGGGGCACAGAGCCCAAAGTAATCACTAACCCCCCCAAGCAGAGAGGAAAGTGAAGTCCACCCACCCACACAAAAGGAAGCGGGCGTTGCCGCTGTAAGGAAGGAGGTGAGGCGGAAGAAACTTAGCAAAATTAGACAAAAGAGAAATAAAAGTACTAGAGGTAGATGGAAGGCTCACACAGTCTCCTTGGGATGCCTCACGGCAGGGGCACTGAGGAAACTAAGGACAGCACAAAGCCAACGACAGAGTAGATGTGATGCTCCCACGGGGTCCTTGGGATACCTCATGGCAGAGGTACTGAGGGAGCGGAATGTCAGGGTGCAGCCCAGGCAGAATAGATGAAAGGCTCACACAGTGTCCTTGGGATGCCTCATGGCAAGGGCACTGAGGGAGCTAAGGACGGTACAAAGCGGGTGACAGAGTAAATGTGATGCTCCCAAAGGGCCCTTGGGATGCCTCACGGCAGGGGTACTGAGGGAGCGGAGTGTCAGGGTGCCGCCTCAGGCAGAATAGATGAAAGGCTCACACAGGGTCCTTGGGATGCCACACGGCAGGGCCCCTGAAGGAGCAGGGAGGGGCCAGTAAAGGGTCCAAAACAAAGCGGAATGGCACTTGCAGCCTGGGCAGGTCCTATTGGACACCCACTCATTTCAGTAGCAAGTTGAAGCCTGGAACTGCAAACACAGGGGCCCGTACGCTTAGGACCTCCCCGTATAGACTGTCAGGGAGCGCATATCGACAAGGAATGGACACTTGTAATTGCAAAGATAATAAAAGTATGTGTTACCATGGACATTGTGAATAACCAATGAATTGCAAATGTATAACCATGTTATGTTTGAATAAACTTCAACATTTTTAGGCACCATAGCACATTGTCAAGCGGTGTAATTTAAGATAAAATGGATGCCGTTAAAGTGTGAGGGGAGGGGTACGTGGCCTCGCCCCTGGGAGGGGTTTAATTTCCGCACTCTGCGAGTCCAGCACGTGCGATTGATGAAGCAGCGTGAGAGCGGTTTAGAGATGCAGCGACGTATCGATGTGACATGAGCTGTGCTTTCATAGAGAGTTCCAGAGGGCATCTAAGCAGCCCTGGTGGCATAGAGAGGGGCCTGTCTCCGTCGCTGGATGCTTTGATTAATAATAGAAGATCCATATTCTGTGATCTCAGGACATTGATAGGTCCATGTTGTATGCTGTTTGGCGCACACTCCTCAAATGATTATTGATAATAGTCACTCCCCTTCAGAAGTCCCCTCATGGGAATGTAAAGGCTTTCCTGTCAGTTGTAGCTAAAGTAAAGAGACGGGGTTGTATTCTGTCGTTTTCAATAAATGATTCTACAATTTATTTAAATGTTTAAACAGTTTCCTGTTTTCATTCAACGTTAACCGGGCCAGTTTGTACAAGATTGCATCAACGTTTTTGCTTTTCCAATGCAAGACTTTGTTTATAACAGTACCATTTGAAAAATAGCACTGGTTATAACTTAATACCGTGGCTGTTTGGTCCATAAATTGCACCAGACAGCGAAGGCAGCATGAAACTCACCAGTTTTGCCTTTATGAAGAATACATTTCTGATATCAGTCATTGACACGTTATCATGTTCAATCTGTAGTATTAGCACATAGACCTTTTAGACCAAGGGTTGAGTTGAACTCATTTGCTAGTTCTGGCATTTTGTCCAATGTTTTCAATTTTAATAAAGTAAGTATCCATTTCAGTTATAAATGCAAACCACAGTCAGTTTTGCCTTTTTTGCACTTTTCTACTCAACATGTTATTATTCATTGTGAAGAAATTGAGTGTGTGTTATGTCATGCAAGGTTAAATACAATCTTATTTGAAGAGTGTGTACATGCTGTTGGACACTTCCAAACTATGTGATATGGTGACTACAGGAAATGTGGCGAGCTGCTGTGTGTGCACTTCACAGACAACTCCTATAACCCCTATAGAGTAAAATTGTGTAAGAACCTCAAGAGGTTTGGGGGCATGTGATTAATCAAGCTGTACATCAATATTCTAAATGTACCTCCAAGGTAAAGCGAGCACATGTTTCACAGTTTCCCGATGGCATTATGCACATGGAGAAATACATATCTAAATTTTCAGACAACTATTTTCCCTGCATAATGCCAACAACAAACAGTTGAGAAAATATTCTCCCATATCCCTACGTCGTTTCACCTGCAAAGTTCTAGAAAAAGTTGTGAATAAACAACTGTCTAAAGGGCATATTATCAAGCAGGGCGTTAAAATTATCACCACTTTAGCGGCAGAAAACTGCAGCTAAAACGGCGATAATGGGCTTGATAATATGCCCTTGAGAATTCCTATAGAAGCCCATGTTCACACCAGAACATGGGCTTCTATTGGAATTCTCCAGGGCATATTATTAAGCCCATTATCGCCGTTTTAGCGGCAGTTTTCTGCCGCTAAAGCGGCGATCATTTTTATCGCCCTGCTTGATAATATGCCCCAAAATTCCTTGAATCCAGCAACCTTCCGGACCTTTCCAGGCTCTCCAACCTGGGAATCAAAAACATTGCTCTTAGATGGCTTTGCTCTTTCCTCATGGAAAGAACACAATCTGCAGGTATTCCCTGGTTTCTCTAATATTCTACCTCTTTCATGATGGTGTAGCACAAGGTTCCTCCCTGAACCTTAATTTAGGTTATGATATATGCCTCCTTCCAGGTTTGTTAGTGCACAGCTTTGACATCAACACTATATTATATGTCAGAGACATTCAAAACATCATCATCACATCCAAGAACCATCTACTTACTCAATCTTAGTTCTCTAGTTGGATGTCAACTGTATTTCACAAAAAAGTGGTCCCTATGGGAGAAGTGTAGCCCTTAACTTCCACAACAGATTGTTAGGATCAGGAGACAAACACCTCTAACATGATTAGCTCAAAGTTATATATTCATTTTATTTAATTTATTCTTTGAGATATTCAAATCATTAGACATAAAACAATTGTGAGGTGCTCTTAGAGATTGACGGTGCAGTAAAAGTGCATATTGGTGCAAAACGTTCATATGTGGTATGTACAGAAACATATACATATGTGGCTCATAGGGATAGCAGGATATTTCGAGTTGCCAGCTGTGGAGTAAGTGTTTCTATCCACCATCAATATATTAAAACAAAGTCCACATAGGTTTTTTAGTCGACATTTCAACCCCCTAAGTATGTATTATTCAAACCGGGGTCATCACAAGATAGAAAAATACATAGGAGACTCCAATTGATAGGGGCAATTGATCCCACTGTCAAGGGGGTATTTATCCTCAAAGTATATTGAATCTTTCATGTGAGCCCATCGGAGACGAAACTCAGGCTTCTAAAAGTGCATGTGTCACCAAGGAATATAACAAATGCATTTCAAAATGGCATGTCGGCAGTAATTTGATTAACAGCGTCTTTTGACAAAGAGCATTCCTCCCGAATAGATGTCAACTGTAGCCAAGTGGATGGGAGAAAACTCCTGAAAGCTCAACACCAACAAAACCGAATTACTAGTCTCGAGCAAGTCATCATAGCTTTGGTCTCCTGTATGGTGGCTGTTACAATTAGGCCACCACTCCAACTCCAGCCACAATTGCCAATTTTATTGGCTTCTCCACTGACGACGATCTCTCTTTTGCCAAACAAACCATACATTTATTAGCCATGTGCTTCATGATATTGTGGACCCTGAGCAAGATTTTCACTTTACGTCCACTCTTCAATAGAAAAACAGTTGAGCAAGGCACCTATTTCTTCTACACAGAATCACAGCACCTCCCTCTATCTTATATTTAACTAACTGGTTCAATGTCTCCAAACACTCCAAAATACAGTTGCACTTCCTAATCTTATTCTTCATCATAAGTCTTCACTTTCTCACTATCTCAAGGAACTTTACTGGTTGCTTGTTGAACAATGATCTGTTTTCAAATTTCTAAACATCATTCATAGAGCAGTCAACAGAGTAGGACCCAGTGGAAT
Source organism: Triturus cristatus (assembly GCF_964204655.1). Taxonomy (NCBI): domain Eukaryota; kingdom Metazoa; phylum Chordata; class Amphibia; order Caudata; family Salamandridae; genus Triturus; species Triturus cristatus. Next base: position 647,961,936 of record NC_140589.1, read on the forward strand.
ATTTTTAATTTGTACCATCTGCAACAAACCATCCACTACTCTTCCTCCCTGTTAAATGTCACTTCCTGAATCAACTGCTCCAGATCTGATGGACACACTTATCTTGCTGCTTGGCTGTGGAACAATCTCCCTCCCAAGCTTGGCCTCAAACTATGTCCACTCATCTTTTCCAAGAAGCTGAAGACCTGACTTTTGAAACAATAATCTTTTTTACTCAGGTCCGGGACACCAGAGTGACTGTTGAAACAAAGCTGATCTTACCACCAGGGTGCTCTTATAGGGTATTTGCCATGTTCTACAAATTCGACATATTTCCATCATTTATGGGAGCGTTCACTCACATTTCTCACTTTTCCTTGATTTGGACTTGATGACATTTACAAATGACTTCCAGGTATGATACTACGTGCAAAATGTTTGAGAATACTCACAACTGTTTCATTTCTTGTGTAGTACCCAATTTATGAAATCTACTTTTGAAAACCCATAGCCCCTCCCGAATGTGAACAGATTTAGAAAGTAACACAGAAATTGAGCTATGCTACCAGAGGCGGCTGGTGATCTTTGAAAGTCGTAATACCTACTAGGAGTTTATGTCATTTGTTTCAAAATGTGCCTCTCCAATACTCACATTTTGCAGTATATTTATGGGAAAATCAAGCAGTGCAGCACAGCAAGTCACCTTGCTGTGCTGCGTGGCTGGGAAAGGACAGAAATGCACCATATTTAAAAGAATACAGCGCATTCCTGTCCTGGTCACTGAACTGGTGCTTTTGTTTTTATTCATACTCATACTCACCCCGTCCACTGTTACTTGCACACAAACATACTCATACTGACTAGTTCTCATTCTCACTTTCACACACGCACTCACTCTTTCACACTCTCTGGCTCTGGTCTTTATGCCACTGCACTTGCTGCACCATTGAGAACTACACCCCTGACTCACTTCCATTTACCCTCCAAATCATCAATCACACACTCCTACTAATATACTCACACTCCTTCCCTCACTACTTCATAATCACGCTTACTCATTCATATGCCCTAAATTCAGATTCTCAGTCACTTTCATTTTCACTGACACTCGTAAACACACTCACACACACTCTCCCTCAATCACATTCACTTTCAGTTGCTCACAAACACTCTCACAAGCACACTCTCAAACACATACATACATACATGGAGAAACAACTTTGTGTGTACTTACATTGCTTCCTTTGCAGCAGACCAGGAATTTGGTGCTGCACACTGGAAGTTGCAAGTCACCATTCGCAATGAGAAACCAGCCAGAGCAGCAGTGTCAGGTTTCCAAAATTGAAACACCCACCTCAATACCTCTCCTAGTTTCTTAATTGGAATGAAGCATAACCCTATAAGAGGCTGGGACAGAGATGGGGATCCTGCCTCTCCTGCTCTGTGCGGTTTCTCTTTGGCCTCAGGGATGCACTGATGTACTCATTGACAGCCACATTTTACCAGATATACTATGCTGTCAGAGGCATGCGCAGAATGTCTGCAAACTAAAATGCATTGTTTCTGTGTGAGGGGAGCCTGGTTGAACTACACTCCTCAGACATGCACAATTCGGACATTCACCTACAGAGTGTTATGGTTTAATAGCCCTCTCAGCCCCACCTCCTCCTGCCATCAGGAGTCTAGAGACGAGACCAAGTGGGCTAACCTGTGCACTGACAGTGTTCATGAAATATAAAAGATTGTTTTCGTGAACACTGTTAAATTAAATATTGTGTCTTGGCGGGATTCGGAGAGGCAAAGTGCAGGATGTGGGGCCTCTCAGGAGGCCAGAGGCCTGTGCCCTGTAGCCCCTCACAAGAGGCCACCACTGTATGCTACCTTTAGGAAATTGGGATATTACTTGTGTCGCTTACACACGTAATAGTTCCCCAATTTCTCTTTACTGGGAACCAAGCAAGCCATTGTAACGCTTAACTCTCTAGGGGTAGAGAAGCAGAGAAGTCTAAAGTGTACTCAGTGGAGGTGGTGTGGGCTACTGATCACTGTTTGCGGACACACAATAATAACACTCAGTAAATTATTGTCCAGTCATTGCTTTTTCTTTAGAAAAAGAAAAAGTACATTTATTACACACAAGTACTAGTAAATCCCCTGCATTAATTTACAAATATCTACATAGACCGATGAACAATACCATAGATGACATTGTATAATCACCTTTAACCCCATACATTGTAAAAACAAGCATATATGGTAGGTCTATTGAATTGGTCCAAAGTTCATGATCAACAAACCACGTTAAAGTCATTGTATTGTATGTAAATGCAATCAACAATAATACTCATATAAATGCACTTATTAATGTTAATAAAGCATATTCACTTTGATCAAAAATAACTACCAACATTTTTATATCAATAGCACATTTTAAAATGAACACAACGTGTCCGTGTGCTCTTGATGTACTTTCAAACCATGAACCTACAATCTAAAAAACAATCTCCAGAGAACGTCACTTTCTCATCACCTTAAATGTAACAATTGTTTCAGCCCCTAAAGAATGCTTCATTAAATGTACCTCCTTTACACACCGTCAGGCCACATTAGATGTAGCCAAAGAACCAGCTACTAGAGGGCACAGCACTGCCAATTATAGAGCAAAAGCTCTAGCCTTGAGAGTGCCTTGAAACAGTGAGTAACAATAAACCCCACAGGGGTCCTGTTTTTTTTAGCCCTAGAGACGTAGGGTCAGTTCTGTTTAAAACTTTCTTGGGGACTGCTGCACTTCTGCTGTCCCCCTAGGCTTCTTTTATGACATTGGGGGTACCCCTGCTGTCCTGGGGCCACCAAAAAAGGAAAATGTGCATGCAAATGAAGAAGCCCCACAGGGCATTATGGAGCACGTCTACCTGGAGCAGTGAGTATCAGATGAGCAGCTTTCAACACTGAGCCGAGAGCCACTGCCTTTTGCCTTGCTACACGATTTTTCCTTCAATTTATTTGTATTTGGGGTTCCCTGTCCCACATGGTCACCCCCTTGCCACCAAGCATTGGGGGCAGCACAGGGAGCCCACCCTTGGCTGTCCCACCTGCCACCATGTGGCCCCCACTTCTGTGTTTGACAGTGGAAGCCAACAGCTTCTCCTTCTTTTCCCGCTCCTGCGAGCAGCGATCACCTTACTAGTGATGGTCACCCGCTGTCCATAGACATGGGCCAGCGAGCTGGGCAGGCCCGCTACTATTCGGGGGTGTAGCGATACTCCCCCTGCATTTCTTGTCTTCAGGGGTTGGGGATGGGCTCCCAGCCCCCTTCTTTGCAGACATGGCACATGGGATGGGGTCCCCAGTCATAAGGAGAGTCTGGGAAGGAGGTCCCAGACACGCCCCCTCCCTGGAAAAATAAAGGAAAATATTCTGCATGAACCTCCGAGCCCTGGCCCACCCTAGGGGTTATTTTAGGAGAGTCAGCGGAGCACCACAAGCTCCGTAGATCGAAAGAGGCCATAGGTTTGCAAATCTTCATAACACCATAATTTGGGCCTTGTTGGGCTGGTCTGGTTGATCTTGGGCTCATTTTACTTTTGGTGGAGAATTCTAGCCACCAGGAACAGTTCCAGCAGACCACTTCACCTCCAAACTGGGTTAATCCACAGGGTGCTGGTTTACCTTGTCTCTGAGCATAGAAGTCAAGGTCTTTCCCCCAACTGGTCCTCAGGGGCTTCAAGGAGGACTGCCTGGTACTGGGGTCAACTAGGGCAGAGACTCTATTCCTTTCAGGGGGTCCATACTTCCAGTTGTTCATGGCAACCCCATGGTTCAGCAGTGAAGTGTCCTAAAACAACTTCCAAGAGAGAGTTTCCCCCTTGTTCAAGAGTTTTTAAAGTGGGATGGAAGGTTCAGATGCCCGGCACTCCCAGCCAATCCTAGAGCACTACGTCACTGCTCCACTCCATCCCAACCCTCCTGCACAGCATTGTGGGACAGATTAAGATGGCATCATCCAGGAGTGACACGTCACATTTACTCTGGGGGCCTCAGCTCTGCCCCTCACTGACATTACTGCCAGGGCCTCTCACCACATCTTTAAAGGGGAGCCCCCTCCTGTGTTGGCTCCAGAGGTCCCTTGTTTAAGGGGCCTGGGCTGGCCCACCCGTAGTACAGTATGACAGTGGATTAATTGATGCAGATCCTTCAACCTCACTCCTTTCCTCCTCAGGAGCTGAGTGAAGCACTGTTAATTGCTCCCTTTGTGTGAGGAGGCCTTTGTTCCTGCTGCTGTAGAGAAATGTAATTAACGTGGCACAGCAGGGCGACAAAGGGTCTGGGCTATGATCCTGAGCAGAGTGAGAGAAATATGACTATCTGGGATGATCCATATGTTGTACAGACAATGTCTTGAAACTTCTAGATTTTATTTTCTTACACAAGGTTAACCTCATTGTGATATGTCATTGGAATTTATAGGCCAAAGGGAAGTGAAACTGCAATCTAAGGGAGTGTCCGACAATGTGTATGATTAAGTATCACTACAGACAAAACAATAAATCACACTGACTTTCCCTAGCAGTGTATGCTAACATTATAGGGCTTCCCCAGGTCAATATCTGATCCTACTGAATCCCCTCTGTGCCAGGCTCCTTCTGCACAGTTACCGGGATGACAATGATAGTAGTCTCACATGTGCAGCCCACACAAATGTGCACATGCTTGTGTACATATGTTAATGATATTGTATACCACGCACACCAGGTTTAAACGGATGAAACAAAATTTGAAAAGTTCTAGGCGTGCTGAAGAGGAGTCGTCCTCTAAACCAAGGCGGAAAAGTACAAGCAATAGTTGCACCACTCTGCTATGATTGGTGTCCCTCTGAAAGCACAGCCGTGAATAAGGCGACTACGTCGCAATTAATCCAAAACGTTCAACAAGGTAAGTCTTGAATTTTTTATTTGAAGATCATATCCATTGTAATCATTAATACTTAAATGAAAAAACTGCTTCAACAATTCAAAAATGAGATTTTTGAGGTAACTAAGGAAAATCCCCAATGCATTTCGGGTATAGGTTACCCTTCGTCAGGAGGAATCCTAAAAACATAAAGATTGGAGTGAGTTTCACGACCGGTTAGCGAGTAACTATCGGTAGTTAACACTGTGACTCCTAATTGAAAAAAACGTGTGTTATTGAACTAAGAATAAAAAGGAAAATAAACCAAACACTAAAATGAGATCAAATTCCCAATGGGTGAAATGTAAATGATAAAACAATATCCGTATAAACAAGTTTAAGTGCCGCTGGCCTGAGTCAACAGAAAATCATAAGAATGTGTAAACAAGAGAATCACCGTGACTGTGTAAAGATCAATGAGTGCAGCAAAAAAAGTGAAAACTGTTACCTAAGCTTGTATCGACGAGTAGGATCACCGTGATTGCGTAAACCCAAAAATGTGCAACAAAAGAAGTAAAAACCGTTAACCATCATATATGAACTCCTCGAGTGATCAAAAAAGAAGTTACCTTAGTCGATCCAGAGCAAACATATAGCGTGCTCGCGTTGAAAAATTACGAGTGTCAACCATTACTCACACCCGTTATAAACAGTGAAAAAGGGGCAATGCGAGTGACGCCAAAGGGCGGCCATCTTAGAACAGGTCAATGAAATGACCATAACGTAATAAGGGTAAAAACAATATAAACAAATATACGGAAGTTAGCTGCAAGAATATCCAGGGTAAAAAAGTAATAATAACATGCATTGACTGTTGATGACACTCATGAGGGTAAAAAGCATAATAACGCGTGAAAATACAAAACGAATAGAAACCAATTGTTAATAAAGTATTGAAAAAAGAATATGAATTGAATGTGTTGAAAATATAAAAGGTATATAGCTCTGTGCGTATTAATAAAAGATGAATTAGATATGAAAGTGCATAAGAGTGACATAACTGATAGATCAACTGGGCTACAGCGCTAGAAAATGAAAATAATAGTGAAAATGAGAAGATGTAATAGTAAAAGTTTTAGGAGAATAGAACTGAATGTTGGCACAATAAAAGATCAAAGAAAGTAAAAATGAAGGTAACTCTCAATCAGAACTAGTATGTTGTATGGTCAGAAAGTTAATTGGAGCCAAAAGCATAGTACAAAACACAGTAATTGTTTACACAAAGCAACTCAGTTCTACGCGATTATTGAGTCCAATCGATGCCAGGGAGTTCATTTTGTACATCCAAGCTGTTTCCCTTTGGATAAGAAATTTTCGGTTGTCTCTGCCTTCTTTTATGGGAACGATTTCGCAAACTAGGAATCGTAGTTGACTGATGTTATGATTATGTTCGTTAAAATGCATCGCCACTGTGGATTTCAAACTTTTATTACGGATGTTACTCTTATGTTCGTTCAAGCGTGTTTTGATCTTTCTTTCTGTTTTGCCTATGTATGCAAGGCCACACGGACATTTCAACAGGTATTCTAAATTTGTGGAGTCACACGTTGTTGAGACAAATAATTTCATGTTATATCCGCGTGTATGATGCTGAACAGTGTTTTCTTTGATAATGCTGTTGCAATTTCCACAATTGTGGCAGGGCGTAGTGCCCTTATGTGTCAAAGTTGGCTGTGCTTGATTGGATGGCTTGAGTAATTCCATAAGATTCTTGCTCCTTTCATAAGCAAACAGAGGTGTTTCAGAAAAAATTTGGTTGAAATCAGATTCAACTTGTAGCATAGGCCAGTGTTTTAAGATAACCTTCTTGAAATTAAAACTTTCTGTAGAATACTTGGTGACGATGACTGCTCGTGATGGTACTTTGACGTTTTTTTGTTGGTCTAATAGTTGAGCCCTCGGTTTCATGGATGTTTTGTCAATGGCTCTGGCAAGAGTTTCAGGAGGGTAACCACGGTCAAGGAAACGGCATTCCATAATGGAAACATGTTGTTCAAATTGTGTGGGTTCAGAGATGATGCGTTTTATCCTAAGAAGTTGTGAAAATGGTAAGTGGCTCTTAAGTGTTGGCTGATGAAAACTAGAGAAGTGTAAAAGGTTGTTTCTGTCAGTGTCCTTTCTGTACAGGTTGGTTTCAATGCGATTGTCTTTGATGTATATGAACACATCCAAGAAATTAATATGGGATTCATCAATGTTAAACGTAAACTTTAATCTTTCGTCAACCAGGTTGAGTTGATCTATGGCTTCTGTTAATAGGATTTTTGGACCACGCCAAATCAAAAAAATATCATCAATGCAACGTAAAAACAGGAGTAAATGTGATTTCCAAGGGTCGTTGTTGATGATATTGTCCAATTCGAATTTGTGCATAAACAGATTGGCGTAGCTTGTAGCTGCCCAATTCCCCATGGAAGTACCATTGAGTTGTAAAAAGAAACGATTATTGTAACAAAAATAACTGTGGTATAAGGTAAAATGTAAAAGTTCTAATAAAAAAACTTGTAAGTCCTGTGGTATTTGTGACTGAAGTAGAAAGAATTCAATAGCTTCCATTCCAAGGTTATGTGGAATGGACGTATAAAGAGACGTGACATCGATGGTGCAAAAATACATGTCGTTATCCCATTGGGTAGTGAAATTTAGGAGAGTGTTTAAAAAAATCGGTAGTATCTCTTACGTACGTTGACATGCCTTGAACCAATGGTTGAAGATGTTTATCAAGGTATTTCCCCACTGGTTCATGAAGAGAACCCCGAGTGGAGACAATCGGTCTCATTGGTGGATCAGCTAAATTTTTGTGAATTTTCGGTAGCATACGTAACGTCGGACTCTTTGGAAAGATTTGAATGAGAAATTTACGTTCCGTTTCTCCGATGGTACCATCTTGGACTGCTTTGTCGATGATGTTGCGCAAAATTAGTTGAATCTGAGCTGTGGGATTGTGATCAAGAATTGAGTAAGTTCTTCCGTATATTTGTTTATATTGTTTTTACCCTTATTACGTTATGGTCATTTCATTGACCTGTTCTAAGATGGCCGCCCTTTGGCGTCACTCGCATTGCCCCTTTTTCACTGTTTATAACGGGTGTGAGTAATGGTTGACACTCGTAATTTTTCAACGCGAGCACGCTATATGTTTGCTCTAGATCGACTAAGGTAACTTCTTTTTTGATCACTCGAGGAGTTCATATATGATGGTTAACGGTTTTTACTTCTTTTGTTGCACTTTTTTGGGTTTTACGCAATCACGGTGATCCTACTCGTCGATACAAGCTTAGGTAACGGTTTTCAGGCGCGGACTTTGTTTTAAACGTTCATTTTACCTGTCACCATCACCGAGGAGTTGCTGGAAACTGCGTGGGGAGAGCGACTGGCGTGGCCATCACGGGAGGCTGCTACTGTGCAGGGACTGCGAGGACCAGGGTGCCTTGGGCTACAATTAGTGAACGCACCTGATCCTCTTCCCGGACACACCTCCTACCGCTATTAAATTGACTCCATTCCACGCGAGAGCGGGACGCGTGCGGGGCGCAGTCCGGGGCGAAGCCCGGGCAAAGGGCGGGCTCGTCTGAGCTTGTCAGAGATCGGCTGAGGACGGGACGGGCCACTGCTCTTGGCTGTTGGGGTACGTGGACACATATTCGTCCCCTGTTGCCTGTGACTGCCTGTGCTGCATTTGACCCACTGCACTGTCGGCCCCACACGATCATTGTTCTCTTTGTCTGATACTGCTGTTGGTGTTTTGGGAATGGCAACTGGAGGTGTGGGAAAGGGGAGGAAGTCCCTTACTGGGTCTGGAGTTGTTGGTACGCTTGATAATTTTATTACGAGGGCCTCCTCTGTTTTACAAAGAGAAATCGAGTTAACTGAAAAAAGGCTCTCTCTAGATCAAGTCTTTACTAAAAGGTCGTCTTTGGGAAAGATAGCAACAGTGCTGTCACCAACCAACAATCGCATTCTCAGTAATCTGGTTAATACCCAAGGAAGATTATTGACAACCCCAGCTCTGATCCATAATACCAATAGCTCTACTGAGTGTGAAGAGTCTGTTGATCAGGTCCTAAGTCCCCCTTTAAATACTGTGGGGTTTACTAGATCTGGCCAACCGATTCGTTCGGTAGATGCAAATGTCACTTCGACAAAACAAATTGTCAGACGAAAGCGGAGTGCCACAGTTTCGTCTGATAAAAGATCGATATATTCCAAGCGGTCCAAACTTGGAGTAACGAACTGTGCAGTCAACACCGAACCGGTCAACTTGGCATCCAAAAGCACAGAGTGTAATCTAGCTATGGAAGCTGGAGGAGAATTTTGGACAAAACTAGAGCAGTTACTTACTGCTACATGTCTCCCATTGCATAATAGACTTGATGAAATAGAAAAAAAACTCTCTGCTTTCGAATTGCGGTCTGCGGATGTTCAGGGGGAAATTGAGTCCAATTCCCGGGAGGGCATCCATACTAATATTAACCCTCCCCTTATTGTAACAAACTCTGCTGAACCAACTGTTCCTGTACCAAAATCCCCTATCCAGAGACCAGGTGTTACAGTTCATTCTAACCTGCAGCGCGACAGGTCTGGTACCACTACTCAAACAACCTCTGACAGCCCTGTGTTATCAATTGTTACTGTAAATGCTGCGAGCAGGGGTAATTCTGCTATTACAAATACATCTGTTGAAGTGAGCACTAAAAATCTGCCATCAGACACACTTAGTTGTTCAAATTATGCCACTCAAATGAAACCCAAGTCGACTTGCTTGGACCTTCCCCCTGCATCAGTCCCGTTTGTGGTGGTACTCACAGGTGTACCGACTCTAGATAAGGGCATAAAGGAGGATTTTAGTATGCTTAAGAATAAGTGTATCCATTGGCTGAACTGCCATAAACCCCTTCCAACTGGGTGTAAGAGTGAAATTCTTTTTGCAAGACGGCTGGATTGGGTGGGCCACAGAACTAAAGATCTACAGGGTGACTGTGTTGTAATCAATTTTAGGAATTCTAGAACAGTTAGTTACATTTGTAACTCACAGCCACATACCTTAGGCAGTGCTGAAACATCCATTAAAGCCCTCCCGCTAACCTATTTCTACCCGGGTCCATCTACATTAGGTTGTGAAGCTTTTAGGAGACATATGGTGATGGGACCAGGTTGGGAACAGGTGGGCTCTACTTCTCGTTGGCCTAACACAACACAAGCTGACACGCAATTTTGCCCACCAGCTCTTGAATCCCTCTTCCATTTCAATAACTATAGTGTGTTAGATCAGGTGGATTGACGTCTGGTCCCCGGTGTTTCTACTATCTGGACTGGGGCCCAGAAAGAGCTAAATAACACCAAGCTTGTCAGGGGGGTTAACTGCTTTTCGCCTGAGCCCCCTCCCCCTGCCCACATACCTACCCCTACGATAGCTTGTCATACGGAAAGCTCCGTTGTTTACTTGGAAGACCCTCCCGCATTGCCTCTGCCGGGGGGGGTTAGTACAGGAAAACGGAAGGGGAAACGTGGGCAAAGATTGTAGCTCCTCCAGTTTTTTTTTTTGCTAATCAGGAGTTTAAGGCTGATGTCAATCTCATTTCTTGGAATGTAGCGGGTTTAAAGAACAAACAGATTTGTATAGAGTGGGGCAGCTTCATGGATACATTTGACATCTGTATGCTACAAGAGACATGGGCCACGGAAAACTACCAACGAGATGGGTTTGCCTCCTTTGGTATTTGTGCTTCCTCTAGTGGCAGGGGGAGGCCTTCTGGAGGTCTTAGTACCTGGGTTGCAATACACCTCGGCGTTATGGCCAGGCAACTACAAACGGGATCTGATGACATTTTATGTGTTTTATTAGATTTACCTGGGAATAAACACCTAGTTCTTTTAAACGTCTACTCAAGACCCTCTCCAGGAGGTGGTGAATCCAAGGTCATTACAGCCTTGAACGATTTTATTTTGACTTTAAATCCAGGATACTCTGTTATAGTAGGTGGCGATTTTAATTGCCAATATGAGCCACTTAGCCTCCTTGTTCAAAACGACCCTGCGGCGGAAGATACACATTTAAATATTGCTGAACCCATGATTACTCCGGTTAGAGCTTGGACCCCACTAGTGTTGCAAATCCTTTCTCTTACCCTCTCCCTATCGTTGAGGGCCTGTAATGGCAGATTTAAATCTGACCAGCCTGGTCAAACTACCTTCAACAGAGCTGGGCATTTATCGATTTTGGATTATATCCTGATTGATATAAAATCCTGGGATAAGGTTTTAGATTTTAGGGTGATCGCTCGTGTTGATAGCGATCACAACGCTCCTACTCTGAAACTAAAACCAGACCAGTGGGGACTTGCAACCTATGATAATGGGATGCTTTCTCTCCCGCAACCCTTAATTCTCCACAATAATAACCGGAGAGTTAGATGGCCAAGTATTCTCACGTGTCCCGCGAAATTGGCAGAAATGTATAGATTGGCACTTCCATGTCTCACTGAAATGGCTGAAGTTGTGCTGATTTGCTCCTCTGCTGAAAGTTTATCCAGCTCAGTTACCATCCATACCAAGTTATCTACGAGACTTTTGGATGTTTTCTCTCGATCCGAGGCCCCTAAGACCCATGTGGCTAACAAACATTCTTGGTATACCTCTGAGTGCAGGAAGCTAAAAGCTGAGTTGATCTTGGCTATAAAAGCAAAAGATAAATCCAGGACTAAACTAGCCCATGCACAATATAAACAACAGATTGATAGGGCCAGGAAGTCCTGGGAAGATGATAAGTGGGAGGAGCTGAGATTATCACTGCAGCACAAGGATTTTAGGACTTTTTGGGCCATTGTTAGTAATGGAAAGAAAGTTTTTGATACCATTACTGGCTCCAATATAGCTCCTGCAGTATGGGAAGGGCACTTTGGGGGTCTATATTCTATAGCAAATTCTAATTTATCCTCCTTAAGTGATTCTTCTTCCAACACAACTTTTTGTGCTGAACTTACTCCACGAATTACGATCCAGGAGGTCGAAAATGCCATTTTTCATGCTCATTCCCAATAAAGCGCCGGGTCTGGATAAAATTCCAGGTGATCTTTTTAGGTCTGAACCCGCGATATGGGCGCCTTACCTATGCGTTCTTTTTAACTCCATTTTATATGGGGCAGAACCACCGTTAACATGGCGAGGGGCCGAGATAGTGCCTATCCACAAAAAAGGTTGCCCTTTACAGCCTTCGAATTATCGCCCGATAAGTCTAATTGTTACGACCCAAAAATTATTCGGGCGTATAATTCTGAATAGATTACAGGCTTGGGAAGAAGAAAATAACATCCTAAGCACCTTGCAGGCTGGTTTCAGGAAGGGCACCTCAACTCTGGACCAGATTTTTCGTCTCCAGGTCTTATTCTGGAAGTCTGTGAGTGTAGAGGGTGGCAGCCTCTACCTCATCTTTGTTGATTTAAGATCTGCATTCGATCTGGTCCCGAGAGAAAAGCTTTGGGCTGTGCTTCAGATGCTCAATGTTCCCTCATACCTTTTAGAGGTCTTGAAAAATCTACATATGGCCAACTTTGCCCAGCTTAGATGCGGAAAGTATGGCGAACTTTCCGAACGCTTTCCTGTTAGCCGAGGAGTACGACAAGGATGTGTGTTAGCGCCCACACTGTTTTGCCTTTACATCAACGGGCTCATAAAACATCTTCTAGCTCTAAAAGACACTGATGTTCCCAGGCTTGCCTCGGGCAAGGTACCAGCACTAATGTTCGCTGACGACACTTTGTTGTTGTCACGCACCCCCATGGGAATTCAGCGTATTTTAGATGGCTTTGTAGACTTCTGCAGTGACCGGGGCCTCGAGATCAACCTTGCCAAAACCAAATTTATGATCCTTAACCCTCCTAAACGTACTCGCCCCAACCCAGTCCTGAACGCCATCCCCCTGGAACGGGTGAAAACGTTTACCTATCTAGGGATTACACTGCAAGAAGACCTGGGCTGGGGAGGTCAGGTTATTAACTCTACCCTCAAGCTGACCCAAACTACAGGAGGCATGGCCAGATTATTCAAAGGTTCGGTATTCAAACCGGCTTTACCAGTAGTAGAAATTTTCTAAAACACAGGCCAGACCGGCTTCAACTTATGGAGCGGAACTATGGGGTCATTCCAAAATAGGTAGTCTATCGAGGGTTGAAAACTCCTTTATAAGGAAATTGTTAAGCTTACCCTCTAGCACACCGTTAGTCCCCATTAGATTTGATTTGGGACTGCTTCCAATCGAAGAAGTGGTGGCGGCCCGGCCCGTGCAATACTGGAAGAGACTTTGGTCCAATCCGGACCTGGAAATTTATAGAGATGACTTTCTGGAGCTTTGGCCCGTAATAAAACATATGAATATCCCTTGGCTAATCTATGTTAGGGATATTTGCCGCAAGATTGGTCACCAGGAACTCTGGGATACTCCTGGAATCTCTTGCCCAGTTGTTTCTAAAACCAATCTTGCTGAGGAAATCAGGCATTTTAATCTACTCCGCTTGCATATGAACTCAAATGTAGGTAGGCTGACTGAGCAGTTTCTTTTGGTCAAACCAAATTATGAAAGGGAGTCATTTTTGGATGTGATTTTTCCCCCTGTTGCTAGGAAGTTATATGTCCAATTTAGAATAGGCACCCTACCACTCAGGTCATTTACTTCTAGATGGGACACTACCAAAAGCATTTTATGCCCTGCATGTGGTTATAAACAGGAGGATGAAAACCATGTGTTTTTCTTTTGCCCAACGTACCGTGCACACAGAAATCGCTGGGTAAAATTAATTTGCTAGAATCTTGGTTTCAGAGATTGTGCTAACGCCCTGCGAGTTTTAAAATACGACACCCATCCCCCAATTGTCTTTGCTGTCTCACGTTTCTTAAATGCTGTATGGTTGCAGCGTAGGAAATTTGCCACCAATTGTTAATCACTTGGATATTTCAATTTAATTGGTTTCTGTATTTTGCTTTGGTGGCTGAAATGTGTTCTGCTTTGGACAAAAAACTGTTGTTATGTATTGTGCTTTTATGGCCCTTTGTGGCCGAAATAAAGTTTACGAACGAACAAACTTTTTTTGCTGCACTCATTGATCTTTACGCAGTCACGGTGATTCTCTTGTTGACACAAGCTTATGATTTTCTGTTGACTCAGGCCAGCGGCACTTAAACTTGTTTATACAGATATTGTTTTATCGTTTACATTTCACCCATTGGGAATTTGATCTCATTTTAGTGTTTGGTTCATTTTCCTTTTTATTCTGAGTTCAATAACACACGTTTTTTTCAAGTAGGAGTCACAGTGTTAACTAACGATTGTTACTCGCTAACCGGTCGTGAAACTCACTCCAATCTTTATGTTTTTAGGATTCCTCCTGACGAAGGATAACCTATACCCGAAATGCATTGGGGATTTTCCTTAGTTACCTCAAAAATCTCATTTTTGAATTGTTGAAGCAGTTTTTTCATTGAAGTATTCATGATTACAATGGATATGATCTTCAAATAAAAAATTCAAGACTTACCTTGTTGAACGTTTTTGATTAATTGCGACGTAGTCGCCTTATTCACGGCTGTGCTTTCAGAGGGACACCACTCATAGCAGAATGGTGCAACTATTGCTTGTACTTTTCCGCCTTGGTTTAGAGGACGACTCCTCTTCAGCACGCCTAGAACTTTTCAAATTTTGTTTCATCCGTTTAAACCTGGTGTGCGTGGTATACAAAATCATTGACTTTTCCTATTCGCTAAACCACTAACACAGCACCCATCAGTCAACATGGCTTATCAAGATATCACTAACCTCACAGACAAACGAGCAGAAACCTTTGCCTTCGGCAATGAAGAAGCACAATGCATTTACTCATTGATAGGAGTGATTGAATCGACCCCTTCCGGAACCGGCACAGTACAAAGCAATATCAAACAGTTGATCTACCTTACCAAACGCAAAATTAACCAGCGTCTACATGCGAGTACCTTGATTCAATCCCACCGCGCTCAACGCATTCCTAGAGGTTTAAGAATCTCCTTAAAGCCATCCCTCTGTAAGAATGACCCTAAATTCATGGATAGATGGTATGGAATTCTTAATAAGTGTTCATTGGATCTTATCTTATTAATTATTGAAGAGTTATCGAATATATTGGAAGAATTGAACACTGAAATTTCTCAACTTAAAAGTGAACTATCGTCTAAAATGACGTCAGAGTAACTCACTCGGACACTCACAGAAATCAACGAACAACTTGAGAGACATACGCAGGAAATTAATAAAAGGAAACTCTGGAAGTTCCGCAGGGATACCATAGATTATAAACTATGGGAAGTTTACAATTGGGCAGAAGTATACGCACGGAGACGTCAGAATAAAGCACCTGGCAAAACATCTGATACGGATACTTCACCTATGAGTAGTGACTCTGATATTATACGAAACAGACCCAGAAATCTTCCACGCAAGGATCAAGCTCGTACAGAAGTAATCAGTAAGACAGAAATTCCATCAACTTCTGCTTCAACATCTTCTTCTGCGGTTCCTTTTTTAGGGGCAAGCCAACCAGACAACGTAGACCCAGGAGGGGCAAGAAAAGAAACATCTTCAGCACCATCTTTGGAAAAGAGAATGACAAGGAGCCAACGATGAATGAGCCTGATAATCACGTTATTAACATCTCCTCAACGTCTCTTGACAAGTTTCAGATGAAATTACTTCAGAAAGGATCTTCTTTTGTTCCGACTTATTCTTCAAACCTTTTGGAAGCAGAAGTAAGCTTTCATAAATTTATGCGTAACCTAAGACTCAGACATTTCTTTGAGAATGTTCTTACTGAATTGGCAACACAATCAACCAATACCTAGCAAGGCTTGAAGTCTAAAAGCACTTTTGTGGCCCCTGTGAGCCACAAAGTTTTAGACACTTTTGAAACCTTGGTAAAACACGACCTACAACTCATTTTTAGACACAACAAAATCAAACAATTCAATTTAACATCCAAAGATAAATCTCTATTGAGACATTAAGCCAAAGATCCAACATCACCTTTCTTAATGCTGATAAAGGGGGTGCACTTGTAATGGATTCAGCGCATTACAATCGCAAATTGGACGAACATGTATCTGACAATAGAACTTACTCAATTCTTAATCACAATCCCACAGCTCAGATTCGACTAATTTTACGCAACATCATCGACAAAGCAGTCCAAGATGGTACCATCGGAGAAACAGAACGTAAATTTCTCATTTAAATCTTTCCAAAGAGTCCGACGTTACGTATGCTACCGAAAATTCACAAAAAATTAGCTGATCCACCAATGAGACCGATTGTCTCCACTCGGGGTTCTCTTCATGAACCAGTGGGGAAATACCTTGATAAACATCTTCAACCATTGGTTCAAGGCATGTCAACGTACGTAAGAGATACTACCGATTTTTTGAACACTCCTAAATTTCACTACACAATGGGATAACGACATGTATTTTTGCACCATCGATGCCACGTCTCTTTATACGTCCATTCCACATAACCTTGGAATGGAAGCTATTGAATTCTTTCTACTTCAGTCACAAATACCACAGGACTTACAAGTTTTTTATTAGAACTTTTACATTTTACCTTATACCACAGTTATTTTTGTTACAATAATCGTTTCTTTTTACAACTCAATGGTACTTCCATGGGGAATTGTGCAGCTCCCAGCTACGCCAATCTGTTTATGCACAAATTCAAATTGGACAATATCATCAACAACGACCCTTGGAAATCACATTTACTCCTGTTTTTACGTTACATTGATGATATTTTTTTGATTTGGCATGATCCAAAAATCCTATTAACTGAAGCCATAGATCAACTTAACCTGGTTGACGAAAGATTAAAGTTTACGTTTAACATTGATGAATCCCATATTAATTTCTTGGATGTGTTCATATATATCAAAGACAATCGCATTGAAACCAACCTGTACAGAAAGGACACTGACAGAAACAACCTTTTACACTTCTCTAGTTTTCATCAGCCTACACTTAAGAGCTACTTACCATTTTCACAACTTCTTAGGATAAAACGCATCATCTCTGAACCCACACAATTTGAACAACATGTTTCCATTATGGATCGCCGTTTCCTTGACCGTGGTTACCCTCCTGTAACTCTTGCCAGAGCCATTGACAAAACATCCATGAAACCCAGGGCTCAACTATTAGAACAACAAAAAAACGTCAAAGTACCATCACGAGCAGTCATCGTCACCAAGTATTCTACAGAAAGTTTTAATTTCAAGAAGGTTATCTTAAAACACTGGCCTATGCTACAAGTTGAATCAGATTTCAACCAAATTTTTTCTGAAAGACCTCTGTTTGCTTATGAAAGGAGCAAGAATCTTATGGAATTACTCAAGCCATCCAATCAAGCACAGCCAACTTTGACACATAAGGGCACTACGCCCTGCCACAATTGTGGAAATTGCAACAGCATTATCAAAGGAAACACTGTTCAGCATCCTACACGCCGATATAACATCAAATTATTTGTCTCAGCAACGTGTGACTCCACAAATTTAGTATACATGTTGAAATGTCCGTGTGGCCTTGCATACATAGGCAAAACAGTAAGAAAGATCAAAACACGCTTGAACGAACATAAGAGTAACATCCGTAATAAAAGTTTGAAATCCACAGTGGCGATGCATTTTAACGAACATAATCATGACATCAGTCAACTACGATTCCTAGTTTGCGAAATCGTTCCCATAAAAGAAGGCAGAGACAACCGAAAATTTCTTATCCAAAGGGAAACAGCTTGGATGTACAAAATGAACTCCCTGGCACCGAATGGACTCAATGATCGCGTAGAACTGAGTTGCTTTGTGTAAACATTTACTGTGTTTTGTACTATGCTTTTGGCTCCAATTAAGTTTCTGACCATACAACATACTAGTTCTGGTTGAGAGTTACCTTCATTTTTACTTTCTTGGATCTTTTATTGTGCCAACATTCAGTTCTATTCTCCTCAAACTTTTACTATTACATCTTCTCATTTTCACTGTTATTTTCATTTTCTAGCGCTGTAGCCCAGTTGATCTATCCGTTATGTCACTCTTATGCACTTTCATATCTAATTCATCTTTTATTAATACGCACAGAGCTATATACCTTTTCTATTTTCAACAGATTCAATTCATATTCTTTTTTCAATACTTTATTAACAATTGGTTTCTATTCGTTTTGTATTTTCACACGTTATTATGCTTTTTACCCTCATGAGTGTCATCAACAGTCAATGCATGTTATTATTACTTTCTTACCGTGGATATTCTTGCAGCTAACTTCCGTATATTTGTTTATATTGTCTTTACCCTTATTACGTTATGGTCATTTCATTGACCTGTTCTAAGATGGCCGCCCTTTGGCGTCACTCGCATTGCTGCCCCTTTTTCACTGTTTATAACGGGTGTGAGTAATGGTTGACACTCGTAATTTTTCAACACGAGCACGCTATATGTTTGCTCTGGATCGACTAAGGTAACTTCTTTTTTGATCACTCGAGGAGTTCATATATGATGGTTAACGGTTTTTACTTTTGTTGCACTTTTTTGGGTTTTACGCAATCACGGTGATCCTACTCGTCGATACAAGCTTAGGTAACGGTTTTCACTTTTTTTGCTGCACTCATTGATCTTTACGCAGTCACAGGGATTCTCTTGTTAACACAAGCTTATGATTTTCTGTTGACTCAGGCCAGCGGCACTTAAACTTGTTTATACGGATATTGTTTTATCGTTTACATTACACCCATTGGGAATTTGATCTCATTTTAGTGTTTGGTTCATTTTCCTTTTTATTCTGAGTTCAATAACACACGTTTTTTCAATTAGGAGTCACAGTGTTAACTAACGATAGTTACTCGCTAACCGGTCGTGAAACTCACTCCAATCTTTATGTTTTTAGGATTCCTCCTGACGAAGGGTAACCTATACCCTAAATGCATTGGGGATTTTCCTTAGTTATCTCAAATATCTAATTTTTGAATTGTTGAAGCAGTTTTTTCATTGAAGTATTCATGATTACAATGTGTACATATGTTCACATTTAACCATCCTAATATCCCTCACACCATCTATGTCGCAGTGGCCTTATCTTGAAAGGCGCAGACTGGTGGTAAACAGGTACAGTCTATTTGCCATGTGATCACTGTGGGGGAGATATATGAAGTGAGACTCACACACAGTATAAAGTCCAAAACAGGGTGATCCAAATCCCAAAAATCCAGTCATTCTCAATGAGGGAAACCAAATTGCAACACTGCCAAATTTTTGTTAGGAAAAATTCCAACTAGGAATGGCATAAGGCCCTTGCTAATTACTCTATTTGTGCACCTTTATTTTACGTGCTCAGTCAGTAAATCATCTCCAAACAATGCTCTATTTTATTTAAATTATTTCTAAAGTGTGACTATTATCATAGACAATGAAGTGCAATACAACCATTTGATTTATATAGAATGTAACATACAATAGCCCCAATTAAGGGAAATGAAAATCCAATTTAGCAAGAAACTTTCACAGGAAGAGCAAGCAATCAAGAAGTCATGAAAAGAACAGCAATTTATTTTTAGGACCCTTCCAACACCTAGTAGAGGTTTTGAAATTTGATATACTTTCAGATCACAAAGAAGACTGTTTTTGGCTAGATTCCACAAGAGAATTCCAAATCTGTTAGGCCCGATTCACAAAGGTGAAGTTAGATGATAGTCGGACTTTATGACTTTAGGTATTTACCAAGGCAATTTACTACTTGTAAATGCACTTTGTGAATACTGAAAGTCATAAAATTTGACGTTCGGTATTCACAAAGGGCATTTACAAGCCGTAAATGCCCTTTGTGAATACCAAAATTCGTAAAGTTAGACTTTTGTCTAACTTTACCTTTGTGAATCAGGCCCATGGTGTTTAAGCTGCAAAACTCTAAAAAGATGATACAAATTTCTTACACATAGTGACACAAAGACACACTTCCTAATTTAGAGGAGGTAGGTATTAAAGAGCTTGCCAAAAAAACATGGTCTTCCCATTGTTGCCATTGCCAGACAAGCCACAGCCCATGGCTCCTTCAGCTCCACCATTGGCTCTGCCAAGGTTCAAAGTTAACTCCACCAGATGTCAGTCACTTACTCTAAGAATACTTGTCTGCAACCATTTCTGGTATGGTTTTCCATCAAAGACTGCCACTGAGAAGAAGTAGACTTTGATGATAGGTGCTTAAAGTGCTCTTTATCTGCCAGAGAGATTTGCAATCGCATTCCACTCTCTCTGGTAGATTTCAGATGCTAAAGTATTCGTGACGAATATTAAATCAATAGTGGTGCAGCCCAAATGTGCCCACCATTTACTCGTCACTAAAACCTAAATATGTCTGGTACCTGACACACAAAATGAACGTGCCCTTTGCACATGAGCCTTACGATTCCTAATGATTCTTGTACACATTGCATCTGACACTGATGTTGTAGAGAGTCTTTACTGCAGAATTTATAGTTTTATTTCAAGACCGGGGGCTATCATTATGTATTACCTTTTAATTTGCCACTTTTCTCTCTTTGAAGAGAAAACAACCGAGCTCATTTCCGGAAAAGAGAATGCAGAGCAGATGCAAGGAAATTGTGGAGTGGCTGACTCAGCTGCGGTAGTCTCGCGAGATTACGGTGGCCATTTTTGATTGGGAAATTTATAATTAATAACAGTGATGATTAGGCTGACGGAAGTTTTGAACGGTCAGAATAACAGATGCTGAGGTAAAACATTTTACCGGTTGGAGTCGCAAGTTTGGAGAATTATATTTTAATAAGAGTGAGATAAATCAGATATTATTTAGAAAGGACTAGTGCTGATTTTGGAATGAATAAGGATGGATGCCGAACAGGGACACAGAAGGGGATTGTCGAGTGAAAACATTAATGAGGAGGTAATTAAAAAGATAATAGAACGGGAAATGAGAGTACAGGTGAGAAAGACTTTGGATAATATTTTATCTGAAAAAAAGAGGAAAGAGAGATAATCTGGTGAAGAGTTTCTCTCTTTATCAGAGACAAAGAAAAAAGAATAAGAGGTGTAAAAGACTGAAAAAGAGAAAGCACATAGAAGAAGTAGAGTTAAAGAAAGGAAATAAAGGTAGATCTAACTTCACAAACAAGAAAGTTGCCCTAAGCAGCACAAAGAGAAAGGGTGTCCTTAGCGGCATGCAAGAAAGTAGTGTCATGAATGACACAAAGGATGAGGAGTTTAATCATTTTGAAATGGGCTCTCCTGTGAATGAGAGCAGTGATCTGGATGAATATATTTTAGATACTTCCTAGGACAATGATTTTGATGAGGAGTTTGTTGGAAGTATTGGGGCAAATACAAAAGAGGTGCTGCGGAATCCCTTGGTTGAGGAGATGTTCTCTCCATTTAACATTAGACACCCAAGAAGTGGAGATTGGTGGCCAATGGAGCATATGAGCAAGTTCATAAAAGAATGGCTGAGGAAACCATTACGAAAATAAGTGCATAGGGTGCTTAAGGCTGAATGTTTAAGGCCTGTAATTGAGTAGAAGGTTTGCTCTACTTCTAATTTGGACCCAAAAACTACACGTTTTTTGTTTAGAATGAGACTGTACCCAAGGAAAGGGTTGGAGCGTTCCTTCAAACAGTGCCAGAATAAGGTGTTGGATATCCTGGGTCTATTAGCAAGAATATTTGATATGGCTGAAGAAGCTCATATTAATGAGAGTGAAGTGCATTTAGAACTGCTTAGAGGATGGAGCTAGAGGGAAATAATACTATTAGATAATGCCAATGCTTCTTTGGTGGCAGAAAGCATAAAAGCAATTCTGATAAAAATCAGTCCAAAGTTAGGTAGTATGTCCGAAAAGGAACTTAGTGCTGAAACAAAGGGTTTACTGTTTGGTGAAGGTTTAGTAAAGAGTCTTGGGAAATATGTTTCAACCTTTACGGCTTTGTACAAAGCCCGAGTTAATATGAGGACATTTTTGGGGACTGAAGTTTTTGGAAGGGCCAGTAGATGGGGACGTTCGACTGGCCGGGGTATACTCATGTCCCACTGCAATAGCCAGTATCATGGATACAGTAGAGGATGCCAGGCAACAACATATTTTTTTTTATCCGAATAGAGGAAGTAGGTGATGACCAGGAAGAGGTAGAGGAAATAGGAGTGGATTCCAAGGATCATGAGGTGAGTACGGAGAATATTTCTGGTTTTATCCAAAAAAAGGTAGGAGGCCAGTTCAGAGGTTATGTAGAGGAATGGGAAAAGATCACACAAGTTCCTTGGGTCATCATGACAGTTCAATGATTACAAATAGATTTTGTAGAGGTTCCACAGCAAAAGGAAGAACAAAGGGAGTTGTGTTTATCAAGGGATAATATGATGATTGTAGATACAGAAATAGAGGATATGCTTCAGAAAGGAGCAATTATGCAAGTAAAGGAGTGTGCGAGAGGATTTATAAGCACTCTGTTTTTGGTGCAGAATAAAGACAAAGGTTGGAGACGGGAGACATCCATTACAACGCAGGCATTGCATCGCAATGCCTTTACATCGCGGTCATTACAACGCAAGTCGTTAGAACAACTTGCCTGGATGGTGATCTAACCTAAGCAATAGTATGATGTACTATTCCAATACCTTCCTTACTGTACGTAGACTGGAGTTGGAATAGTAAATCGTACTATTCCTAAGTCCAGCGCCCTCCAGCGCAAGTCGTTGTTACGACTTGCGTTGTAACAATCGTGATGTAAAATACTGCGTTGTGAATGTATGCGATGTAACGTCATGCATGCGTGTATTATAAACCTGAGAGATCTAAACAAATACGTTGTTTACAGACACTTCACAATGAAAGGGATTCATTGTTTAAGAGATATGTTGCAAAGGAAAGACTGGATAGTGAAACAGGACTTGAAAGACGCGTATTTTATAGTACCAATGGAAGAGAACAGTAAGAGATTCCTGCAGTTCCGATGGATGGGAAAATGATATACATTTTTGTGCCTGCCTTTTGGATTATCGTCCACACCATGGTGCTTCACAGAGATAATGAGCACAGTCATGGGTTATCTAAGAAAAAGGGACATAAGACTCATAATATATTTAGAAATATCTTGATTATGTCACAGGACATAGTGCATTTTGAGAAAAGGATTTAGCGAAAGTGAAATCAGTGTTGGAAAAATTGTTTTTTTTCTAAATGTTGAGAAATCAATTTTTGTACCAACAAGAAAGATAGAATTTTTGAGATTCGAGATAGATACAATAGAAGTAAATTTGCAACTTCCAGAGAAGAATATAAGGAAGATAAAGAAGGCGATTGGTCAAGTTTTAAAGAAAGAGCTTCTTACTTTAAGGGATTTAGCATGCATGGTAGGCTTGTTGTTGTCTTCTATTCAAGCAATATTTTCAGGTCCATTGCATTATCATGCATTGCAAAGAGTAAAGGGGAATGCCTTGAGGACAGGAATATGGTATGGGTACAGAGTATATCTAAATCAAGAGACACAAACGGAGTTGAACTGGTGGTTACAGAATTGGGAAGCATGGAATGGACGGGCTATTTTTGGTTGTGTACCAGATTTCGTTTTAGAGTTGGGCACAAGCTTGAAAGGATGGGTAGTCGTGTGGGGGAGACTCAGACCGGTGGCTTATGGTCGGCAGAAGAAAAGAGGATTCATAAAAACTGTTTGGAATTGAGAGCTAATCTTTACGCTGTGAAGAGTTTTAGAGGGATACTGAAAAGGAAGAATTTAATGATAAAGATGTATAATATTTCAGCAGTAGCTTATATCAACCAATTAGTAGGGAAAAGATCTTGTCAACTGTCAGATTTAGCAAAGGAAATTTGGTATTTCTGTATGGAACACAAGATTGTGGTGAAAGCAGAGTATTTACCAGAGATTGGAATTCAAGGAACATCAAGGATTTCAGCGATTGGAAACTGGATCCTCGATGCTTCAGGAGGATAGTGGAAGAGTGTGGACATTTGGAATTGTATCTTTTTGTGAGCAGATTGACCTATCAGATTCAGAGATATTTCAGTTGGATGCCCAATTCGAATGCATGCACAAGAGGTGCATTTCAACTAACATAGAAAGGAATAAAAGCTTATGCTATACCCCCTTTTTCCGTGTTTCAAAGGGTATTGTTGAAGGTGTGAATGGAGAAGTGTCAGATAGTGTGGTAACACCGTTTTGGGTTCCTCAGGTTTGATTCCCATCAATAATGTCATTAGCTTGTGTGATACCTTTCTTGATTCAGGCGAGAACAGGCCTGTTAATAAATTGAGAGAGGAGAAGAGCACCCTTTGGTACAGGACAGGTTACTGAACCTTCTTGTTTGAAAGGTGTCAGGAGATCTGAATGTTTCAGAGGACTTTTGAGCAAAGCTATTGAGATGCTCGAGGAATCTTGGGCTCCAGGAACAAGGAGAAGATACAAGGGAGTTTAGAAAATATGGAGTAGTTGGTGCTTGGAAAGGAATTTGGATCCCGTGGAGGCTCCTATAGTGGAAGTTGTACATTTTTTGGTAGAAATGTTTGAGAAAGGGCTGAGTTACAGAACAATGAATTGTTACAGATCGGCAGTTTTGGCTCGTCATATTTATCAGTGGGTAGAAATGCCATAGTGTGTAGAGTATTAACAAGCATTAAACTAAGGAGACCTCCTAGGGCTAGGTAAGAGGTCTTATGGGATGTGAATTTGATGTTGAATTTGTTTGAGTCATGGCCTGCAAATAGGTATTTAGGGGCATATCAGCAAGGCGATAATTATCGCTAAGCGCACTTAGCGCTAAGATAATTATCGCCGGCTATCACTGGATTCTATCGCGGAGATAGCGTGCTATCAGCAACGCTTATCTCCAAAGCGATAGAAATCCATGCATTAGCTAGGAAACAGTGCGATTATTGCTGGAAATCCAGCGATAATTGCACTGCGACCCACGATACCTTGCTGATAGGCTAAGGTGGATTTAGCAATGTAATCCACCTCCCATTGGATTACATGGCTAAGTCAGAAGAAAATCAGGCGTAAGGAAAGTAGCGATAACCACGGTTAGCGCTACTTTTCTTATCGCTCTGCTTGTTAGCGTGAAGCTTGATAATTGGAGAAATGCCGGTTAGTGATATTTATCCAGTTATTTTGGGGAGGAACGCCCACTTTGCATCTCATTAGAGATGCGAAGCTGGGCGTCCTGGAAACAGGCGCTAAGGCATGGATTCACGCGTTATCATGTCCATGCTGATAGAGCGATAACGGACGCTAAAGCGGCGATAATTCTATCGCCTCGCCTTGCTGATATGCCCCTTAGACTTGAAGAGGTTAATGATGAAGTTAACCTCCTTGCTTTATTTGATATCTTACAGGAGGGCTTCAGATGTAAAGGGGTTGGAGATGAATAATTGATTTAATGGCCCAGATGGTGTACATTTTGAGATTTGGAATAGAACTAAGATGATGTTTACTTCTGTTTTTTATCTAAAATTTGAGGATTGTAAGAAATTATGTGTCCTTGAGTGTTTGAAAGAATATGAAACATGAGCAGTGGGGAACAGGAGTGATGGTGTAAAGCAAGTTTTAATTTCTTATGTTAAACCAAATAAGGCAGTAAATTAAGTAATGCTACTATTGCAAGGTGGGTGAAATGGACAATGAAGCAAGCTGGTATTGACGTTAAGGCACATTTGATAAGGAGAGCAATGGTAAGCAAAGCTTATTGTTCAAGAGGAAGGTTGGAGGAGAAACATATTACAAATGTGGTGTTGAAGGGCTTTCAACATGCATAATGATAGCCTCCGGTCTTGAAATGAAATGGAGATTCTCCAACTAAAATGTATAGAGAATCAAAATTTCATTAAAGAAACGGAGGCTAACATTATCCCACCCTCCACAACCCTAAATATCTGAAAAAAAGGAGAAGGATATGTATTAAGAATAAAATAACTGTTTTGATATTTGAGGAGATTATGTAATTTGTTCAGATTGGTAACGTTTATTGAGTATGTTGTTTTTTTATTCTAGAGTCATTATAGAAAAAGAGGAGAAGATATCAGAAGACGCCTACATCTGGGAGGATAAAAAGAATTACAGTAAAGAAAAGATTTAACACATTAAAAAGAGGAGGAATGTGATGTGCATGGACTATTTATGGAGTACTGTGTTCTAATTCTAGATTGTGTTGAATTGTTTTAAAAGTTCTTTAAAAGTGCTTCAGGAGTGGCAAATTAAAAGGTAATGCATAATGTTAATGAAATCTTGATTCTCTGTACATTTCATTTGGAGAATTGCCATTCTCATATAGAACTAATGTTGAAAGAAATACATTTGATGTTTAGCTTAGGACCTGTCTACACTAATAAAGAGAAGTGCCTAATATAAATGAATATAAATGAATTCAAAATAATTATATGATGGGATTAATATAGTGACGACATAATAATAAAATGTATATACTTAATTGCAACTAATAGGTTCATGGATTGTAATGTGTGCTATATTGCAAGGATAAACATTAGTAATGTGCAGTTTACCTTAAACCATCCTCTTTACTTCATTGCTGATGTCTTACAGACGATTCATGAAAACATGTGCTATTTTGTCTGTGAAACTGTTAGGGCTATCGGGCCAGATGTATGTCTATTTGCTTTTACGACTCGCAAATTGCGAAAAATTGCGAGTCGCAATTGTACAACAGTGTCAGAAACACTGTTAGCGATTCCCAATGGGGTCGCAAAATGCGAGGCTCATGAATGTTAATGAGCCACTCACAATTTGCGTCCCTCCCTGGGATGATGGTCTGCTGGGCTCAGCAGACCTCCATGTCTGGGACTGCTTTTAAATAAAGCATTTTATTTTTAAAATGCAGCCCGTTTTCCTTAAAGAAAAATGGGATGCATTTAAAAAAAAAATTAAACATTTTGGTATAATTTTCTAAGGGCAAGTAGTGGTCCCTGGGACCACTGCCTGCCATTAAAAAATATTTTTGGAGCCAGTCACAAACTGGAAGGGGTCCCCTGGGGACCCCATCCCATTTGCGACTCCATTACTACCCTCCTTAAGAGGGCGGTAATTTACGAGTGTTTTGCAACCACAATTGCTACCGCAAAACATTCTTACATAGGGTAGAGACTCACTATTAGGAAGGGATGGCAAGGAGATGTGAGCTCACTATCCCAGCCTTTGCTATGTGGCGTCCCCCAGGGCTCGTCATTAAGTCTGACTCTTTTTAATATATATATGGCCCCCTTGGCAGCAATCATTGCACCATTTGGAATTCAAATGGTAACTTACGCCGACGGCACCCAATTGGTCATGGCCCTTAACCAAGCAACTCACCAGACCAAGGCCCTTTATCTATGCTTAACTGAGGTCTCTAAATGGATGAATGCCTCCCAGTTGAAGCTTAACGGGGATAAGACAGAGATCATGATTTTGGGTAACCCCACCCCAGCGATATTGGAGTCCCTGTGGCCAGCATGCATGGGCCCACTTCCAGTTTTTAAAATGGAAATAAATAGCCTGGTCATCTGGCTTGACCAGAACCTGTCATTCAAGGTGCAGGCAAGAAAGACAGTGGCCACCTGTTCCGGCCTGCTCAGAATGGCTAGGAAAGTGCTTCCTCTTCTTCCTCCACTAGCCAAGAAAGTCCTAGTTCATTCCTTGATACTTTCAAGGATTGACTATGGCAATGCACTTTATTTAGGAGCCCCAAAGGCAGTCATGACTAAATTACAAAAGATCCAAAACTGTGCAGCCAGACTGCTGCTGGGTGTATCCAATCGCACCTCAGCTAAACCATCTATTCGTTCACTGCATTGGCTGCCGGTGAAGAAAAGGGTACATTTTAAATCCCTCTGTATTGTTCATAAGTCCCTTAAAGGGAAAGGACCTCCATTATTTGTACCTATAATTCGCCCATATAAAGCTAACAGGAATCTCCGGTCGGATGACCTCCACATGGTGTCGGTCCCTAAAGTTAAGCGGGCCAGAAGTGGTGGCCGTCTTTTTTTCTCTTAATGCTGCCAAACTATGGAACGCATTGGCCCTCCAGTTACGGAGGGAACCCAACCGCCTAGTCTTCCGAAGACAATTAAAAACCATTCTGTTCCCCAAATCCACCTGAGTCCTATCTGATCAGTCATGTCCAGCGCTGGGAGGCCTCCGGGTAGCCATGCGCTATACAAATGCCCTTTCAAATTCAAAAATTCTAATTATGTTGGTTTTTTGTATTGCAGCTACAGAGCTGCTTGTGTGCCTCATTCTTGTCTGCCTAAACTTCTTCAGGAGGCTTGGTCTTCCTGTTGCTATTTTATACTTATATAGTATGGTCTTGAGAGTGATATATTTGAATCTAATTACTAATTAGTAATAAACACCCTTAAACTTGGCTACCAATTCTTGGTCCTCATTATGTAAACAAATGGGAACTAAGTTGATCGGAAAAGAATGCTAACTCTCTTTCCCCTCAGAGGGACACAAGCAGATTCATCAGAGGACCAAGTTAACAAGTAAGTAATTAAGAGTAAATGATCCAGTAAAGGAACTAAATCATCCGGACAAATGGGCCCAGAAATACAAGATCAAATCTGCTGGATCAATAGTAATGGTCATTAGATGGTTTTCTGCCAAGGTTATTGTCCCCCAAGGTGGCTCTTTCCAGGGCAGATTAAACCCCATTGATAGAAAAACCTCTCCTGCAATTAACAAACAGTTGCAATGTAACAGGTTTTCAACCACTACCGCAGAAACAGGGGTATTCCATAAAGAGTGGGTGGAGTGCCCAGCAACCAAACCTTGTGTTTGCCCCAAAGTACTGGCTTTATTTGTGTTATGTAAGAACCAGTTGCTAGAAATTCAGACCAGAAAGGCTAAATGCAGTTAAACAAACATTAGAGGATATCCAGTCATCCACCGATAACCAATACATATCATGGAATATCAGTGTTACAGGATCACATTTATGTCACCCACAGAATGTTTAATGCTGCTTTTGTTTGTTACAGAACCTTCAGTGGCTGAAAAGGTGAGACAGGCAACCAAACAACAACGGAATAGTTTAGCTTAGTGTTTTTCTTTTGAAACTATTTTTCAAAGAGCAATGCAGGAATATATTTACATTTAGGGCCATGGTGCAAGCATTTTCACCAAGAGCAAACAGTAAGTGAAAAAACAATGATGTACAGGGGAAATAAACTTGTGCAAGTTCTACAATATGGTGCATTCTTTTAGGTACATAAATACACTGTGCCTCACATTCATGGTAATGATATACATTTGCTGTACACCTTTTTTAGGCATTCATTCTTATTTTCATGTTGAAAGACTACCTGAGAACTGTTTTATGCCTGCATTTGACAGCTTATACCAGTTAGCCAAGAACAAGAAATTATCAGGTTTCGCATTCTAGCTTCATCTATCACTCTGCAAACTCATTTTTTTCGGATCATTTACAACTAATCTCTCAGTTTCTGGCAAATGGGTCCTTTATTTTCATCAACTCTTGACTTCTGATCTATGGGTTCTGTTTATATTTGCCGTACCTGTCAGTCTAAAGAATACAGCATACTTGAGTATTCTTTCTTCTGGTGAAGCACCCTAAGAGTTACCTTCAAAAACAACTACCTAGGCCTTTTTCGCTAGGCACTTGTAGGGGTGAGCATTGTATACACTATGCTTATGTTAGTTGAAATGAGCACCCACACCATTTCGATATTATGTATAAAAAGCCAACATAAATAAAGCAAACTAAAGTATCTACTTTAAATAACTGTAGTTTTAATAAAAAAAGATTTAAACCATAAATAACTGTAGTTTCATTTACCCTGTCACTGATAGGTTGTTTGAGCACCTCTGTGCTTGAACTTAAAAACAAAAGAAAACACTGTCAAGTTTTTCAATCACATGTACTTCTTTGATCTCTTTACGTATGCATACAACCTATGGGCCTGATTATGATGCCAGTTGGACCAACTCTCTGACGCCACAGCTGTGCTCCGATTCTGACCGCTGAGGCCGGGAAAGTTCCCCCGCTGTATTACAATGCAGTCTCTGCTAACTCGGCGGGCTCATCTATTGAGGTGCGCATGCCCCTGAATATGTTGCTCCAAATGTGATATGTACACACATGCATGACATATGTGGGGATATGCCTTGTGCACCATCTACCCCATTGCTGGAGTGTGGCAATCTGTGCACAGTCCAGTCAAGAGGGATACATACCACCTACGGATTTACATGCATACCGGCACCCACAAAGTCATAGTCTTCGGAGTTCAGCTGCTGCAGTGTAGAGGGGACCTGGAGAAAGGGATCCACGCTGGAGACTGTCAGGGAAAAGCTGGTTTGGGTGAGTATGCACCCCAAATCCATTGTTTCCGAAGATGGCTGGAAAAATGGGCATACTTAATGCTGAATGGGAGGGGTTTAGGGAGGAGTAAGGAGGGGTTTAGTGAGAGCTAGTGTAGGACATGCCCCTACCCACAAAACAGTAAGTTCATTGCTATTCACAGACTTCACTTCTAAAGTTACTACAACCAAAACGGATCCAAAGGAATAGTAAATGTACTCCAACTTACAGCCAGAGGAGGTCCCAACTATTGGTACTGCAGCACCCTTCCATAGAAAATAGAGGTAAGAACATAATGGAGGTAAGAACTTAAAATAAAACCCCTTAAGAAATAATGTTGAAATAAAGTAAATTATTTAAACTAGATAAAAATATAAATAAATTACATTTAATGTTGCATCATTCTTTGACAATAAAATATATATCTTTTTAATTTTAAAATATTTGAATACCCTTTTATAAATTGACAAAATTAGTGTAATTACTTTTTATTCAAATACAATTAAACTACTTCTATCCATCTCTTATAGCTATTTTATTATGCAATTATCTTTTCAATTAAGCGTGGATTTTTTATTTTGAATTAAACTTCATAAAAATAATTGAAATGTGATTTAGTATATTCAAAATAATTACATTTGAAAATAAAATTCTGTCAATATTGCTGTATAATTTTTATCTTGCTTTTCATTAACAAATATATACATATAGGGAGTGTGGTCAGGCAAGATGGCCGACAGGACGTGCCTCCGAAAGTGTCCTGGCCTATCCCTCTTTATACTACATAAATCCTGCCAAATTGGACACTACACAGATCTATTCAGGGGGTACATGCCCCACCCTTGCCATAATGCCCTGAGATCTGTGTTAGTAGGCTGCAGCATAGTTTGAAGAGCTTAGGAACTCAGTGACTTGAAGCGAGCCTGGGGCCTGCTGGGATGTGTGCTGCTGGTTTTCCCCTCCTTTGCAGAGCTGATTACCCATGCTGGAGCCGAGGAGGCCAAGGTGCAGCCATTGATAACTGTCTGTCCGCCTGCGGCGGGTGCACCAAGGCGAGCGGATGACTCTTCGGGAAGTGAACTGGGCCAGTGGCGGTAAGCGGCCTTGAGTGGCTGGTGCGGCATAACCTGCGGCCCATGTGCCGGCATCTTAATCAACTGTGTCGGGCGATGTGGGGGCGATGCGGTGTCGGCTGATGCCCCTCCATGTCTGTATTGATCCTTTTGGTGTGCTCCTAGCCTTTGCCTGTGGGCCTAGGTACAGCCACCTGCATCGGAGCATGTAGGGGCCTCCACAGAGAGCTGAAAGCAAGGCGGCAAATCTGGGTGGGGGAGGATGGTCCTGCTCAAGTTGTTCTCACCTAAAGCTTGCAGAGTGTTTAAGCGGTGAGCGGAGATGGCAGGTGAGAATCCCTAGAGGTCTGTGTGGTGGGCTTATTCTGACTTAGCCCCTGGGCCTGAGCCAGTACATTGTGGCCCCACTGCTTGTGGATAGGGGTGTGATAAGACCCTCTAGAGTACATGAAGGTCCTCATGTTGTTCTCTGAAGGGGGTTGATCAGTGGATGATCTGTGTGGTGGGATTCACTCTGGGCAGGGTTGTTGGCCATTGCGGCTTGGGCACGGGATGGCCTTCTGGTCTTTGGGACCTATATGGGAAGGAACAACAGGCGGATCCCTCAGGGCAACACTATGGATCAGTGTACCAGCTCCGGTCTCCATGTTGCAACACTCCACATGGGCGTTGGCAGGTAGGGGTGGTGAGCACACTGACTAGTTGGTGAGGGAGTCTATGGAGGCAGAACTGTTAGAAGCTATACAGGCCTCCCGCCTAGCCCTAGTAAATTACATTTAGATTGTTGCCCTACAGGTCAAACTACTGTGCACTGACCTACGTAAGGTCTCCATGGAAGAGTGGCATATGGAGATGGCTTCATTGTGGAAACAGGTTGCTGTTGTCACATCCCGTCCGGAGTCCTGGAGGCAAGAGTACCAAATGTGGAAGGCCACTCCTATCACAACAATGTGTGTCTCTTGGGATTCCTGGAGCGGGCAGACGCGTCACACCCTGAACAGTTTACCAAGACATGAATTGAGAATACATTGAAACCTGATGGCTTATCTCCCATGTTCCTTATTGAAAGGGCGCCTCATGCAAGGGTGGTTCTGCTGCAGCTGGGGGCCCCTCCGTGGGCTATAATTGCATGTATCTTGAATTTTAAAGCTTGAGACAGTATTCTGAGAGCAGCCAGAGACAGTGAGGCTGCTAATAATGAGAAACATAAGATTTCTATCTATCCAGACTACTCAAACAAGGTACAGGGAGCCCAAAGTCAAGGCCAAGCTGCGCTCCATGGGATTCTGCTATATGTTACTCTATCCAGCATTCCTATGGGTTCTGTCTATGGGCAAGTCCCATTTCTCCGAGTCACGTGATAATGTTTGGCATTTGCTGGAGGTATAGGACAAAATGCCCAGAAAACGTAATGGCTTCTGGAGGCCGGGGACTTGGAGGGGGACGCCACTGCGGGGCTCTGGCTGAAGGGAGTATTTGAGCCCAGCGGTGGCTGGCCCTCTTCGAATACCAGAGAGGGCAAATATCACTAGGGTGGAGAGAGAGGAGGATAGCACCATGGCTCTGGCCCTCACTGGGGAGCAACCCGAGCCAGGAAACATTGTAGTCCAGCAGAAGGAGCATACACTAGGAACAGCTCCCACAGAGATGAACTGAAAATTCTATTTAAAGTTTGTCTATCTAACTGCTTTTCTTGCAGGGGGTCTCTTTGACTATATAATGCAATATGTAGTCCAGAAATGTATCAAGGGGAGAGGGGTGGAGTGGCTTGAATCAAAGCAATATTGTTACAATTAAGAGGATGGGTGTAGATTGATGTTCCAACATCTTGATCAAGCAGTTGGTTTTTTTTGGTATGTGGGATACGATTTGCAAGAAAGCCTCCCCCACAGTTGTAGTTAGGTACAAGTTGGGGGTTAGCGTTAGGATGTAGGTCCTGGCAGCAAGATAACGATTGCATGTGCAGAGGGAAGGAATGTTTTTACACTGTATATCTGGGGAGATTATTGTATCCTTCTGTTGGGGATCCAGAGTTTTTTGTTGTTATGATACATGCTATTGCAACAGTGCAAAGTGTGGTTGGCTTTCAGGTCCTTTTGGTGAATCATCTGGGTGCAGAGAGCTGAGGGGACAAAGGGAATGCTCGTACTGAGTATGACTGACTGAATCATCATTGTTACGTGGAATGTGCGGGGACTGCGAGATTACACCAAGTGTTATAGGGTCTATTACTTCCTAAGGCACCACAAGATTCAAATTGCTTGTCTACAGGCGACATACCTTGGGACTGCTGAGGTGCAAAAGTTACAAAAAACGTGGAGGGGCCAGGTGTTCGCTGCTTCTTACTCCTCTTATGCTCGGCGGGTGGCTGTTTGGGTGGCTCTGGGGATCCCCTTTTGGCTCACCTATTGCGAGGTGGATATAGAAGGTAGGTATGTCCTGATCCAAAGCTTTTTATATGGGAAACATTCACATTGCTCAATTCATACGCCCCCAACATAGATGACAGGCTTTTCTTTGAGAAGCTGCAAGATCTGTTATCGAACAGCGTAGGATCCCCCATTATATGGGCGGGTGATTTCAACTGTGTTCTAGATGGGGAGGAGACCGCTATCCCCCTCAGGATGGGACCAAACCATTGATGACGACCTCTCTGAACAAGGCAATGCTGACCCTGGGGCTGTTGAATGGGTTACTCCTCCTGCACCCGGAAGACCAGGAGTATACGTGTCATTCCCTCACCCATAACACGTATAGCCTGATGGACCATTTCTTTGTCGGTGGTTTAGATCACTTTAGCATTAGTATTGTGACTCACATGGTCCGTTTCCTCTCAGACCATGCCCTGACCCCACTGATGTTGGAATTTGGAGGAAGTTTGGGTGACTGTAGGTCTTGGCGTTTTTACCCGCCTTGTTGGAGGATTCCACATGCAGGGAGGACCTGCTGGCTGCTATAGACAATTATACTGATAACATTTGGGGGACGAGGGACACCAGGGCCATTGAGTGGGAGAGTTTAAAAGTGGTCATAAAGGGAGCTTGCATTAGCAGTGTCTGTGGAGTGCGCATAAGGCTCATACCGATCTTAAAGACCCAAGAGGACCGATTAGCAAGTCTCCAAAATGAGGAGGCTTCTGCAGCGGGGGACTGTACGGCTGCGCTGGCGGTTCACAGGGAGGTAAACCTCCGGGACACCTTGGATGAGACGGGCCTGAAGACTTATACACAACTGCTACATAGAGAGGGGAATAACTTGAGTAAACTCCCGCCGTGGATTTTCAAGTGAGAGACGGAGATGTCCCCCATTGTCTCTATACAGAACGTGCAGGGTCACTTACATTCCTGGTGGCAAGACATATTAGTCGGGCGAAGTATTTTCTGATTCAGGCAGGTTTCCCACAATTACAGAGGATGGTCATGTTAGAGTTAAAAGAGGAACTCTCTGTGGAGGAGGTGAGTGCAGCCATTAATGCTTTACAGAAATCATAGGCCCCCGAGGGTGATGGATTCCTAGCAGAATTTTATTGGGCCCACTCCCTGGCCCTCAGGGAGAAATTTGCTGGAGGTCCAGGGCTTCAAGTGGGCCAGGTCCTGCCAGTGCTCAGCACCAGCAGTTCTAAAAAAGCTGGTGCTGAGACGGGTCCCTATCGGGCTCTCCATTTTTGCTCTCATCGTCAGGGTGAAAAAAAAATCTTCCCTCTGCAGCAGTACCATTTTTAACTGCCTTTGATGTAACTTCAAAGAGACTCGTTATAGTGCTTTCACTGTCTCATAATTTACACTGAAGCATTTTCAATATTATATACAAGAAGCCATGGTTGTCACTTATTTAGCTTATGCAACTAACAACCATTGACAAAGCCAATAGTCCTGTTTTATTGTAGGTGTAATGTTACTTGTTGTATTATATATCTGGGTGCTCTGACAGAATCAGCAAAATACCAGTCTGGTGCCACACCATGCCAAGTACAGATCTTAAGCTTATGTGCTTTTAAGCCATGCCCTTAATTACATAGGCCATGACACTTAGAGAGACCCCCCAGTTTTTTCATCCCTCTTAAAGCCCTGTAGCAGTCTATCTGGAAGCGAGAGATAGGGGTCAATTGCCACAGACTACGAGAGAGGGAATAGTATGTCTAATGTTAAAAAAATTCATTCGACAGTGAGATTTAAACTTGTATATACTTCATGGATTTTACATTTATGCTATGAAATGTTACATGTTTGCACTTTCGTGTTGATGTACTACCCGCCATTGACCCACATTCGTGCTGTTCATTGAGGAGTTTCATTGTACATCGTGAATGAGTTAACATTATTAGATGTGTTGTGGATTTTTATGTTTTTTCTTTATTCTATTTTCATTTTATGTTGTCGCAAATATCTCATCAATTGATAGCCTTTAAAGCATACAATTTGTAATTTATCTACCTGCAAAATGAAATAATAATAATTAATATTCAATAAAAAGAATTATAATAAATACTACTAATTTCATGCTCATACATGGCCTGTATTATGTAATTACATGAAAATCCATTGGTTGCCAAGGGGTTTGTGCCAGCTGCATTTGAGAAATAAACATTCTCACAGCACTGGTTTCCGCCACTTGGTCATTGACCATAGTAAGACACTGGTCTGTCAATCACTCAGTGTGAGTAGTACCAGCAACTAGATGTTAAACAATGATGTACCACACTCTGCCCCATGAGGATAAGCGATCGACAGGTCAATACAATCAACCCAGTGCAGGTTGAATTTGTTGAAGTGAATGTTATTGGCAGTTGTTAGTGGATTGTCCATAATCAGTAACATCAACTGCTGAAAATCGGAGTATTGATTGTTCACTATGATACGAGAGATATGCATAATGTTAAAAGTGGGAAGGGTGATTAGGATTATCCCAGTGAAGTTTAAAATCCTCTAAGAAAATATTATTGGAGGGTGTTTGCAAAGTGACCGTAATTAATTCCTTCAATTGTTCACAAAAATAATATTTTTACTAGCCCATATTACACAAAGTTCCCTAGGGGTGTAGCGGGCATGTGCACCAGCTTTGTGTGCCACCAGGGTGGCAATTTGGTATTACAGAAGTAGCTATAGACCCTTGTACGGCCTCTTCTGTAAAATTGTTAGCACAGGTGCACATTTAGTGATACCACTAACTAGAGAGGGCATTCCCTAATTTCTATGGAGGCGTGGCCTCATAAAAATGAGAGAATCATTTTACTTCCGCACCTGCATGGCATTATGGACGGGGGCACAAAAGCAAAGAAGTCATTAGGAGGTGCACTTAAAGTGCAGACCACAAAAAGGTAAGGGGGTGTCTGTCCCTTCTTAAAGTGCAGAGGGGTGCTGCCTGAACAGTGAAGAACAAAGCAGCTGATTCAAACAGCTACTCCATATTTCACTTGAATGTGCTACGTTCAGGGCAGCCCTGAGTTCACAACTGCCCTGAGGGCATATTATTCAGTGCAATCAGGTACACTGTTCATGTTTGTGCCCAGCACATCTGTTTAAGGGTGTGCCATGGTGCAGACACAAACTGTGCACCTGATTCATTATGTGGCCCTTATAGGCAAGAAAGAATTTATTTTTATGTGCACCACTTGTTCTCGATTACATCCCAAAGGAATAGTAATTGATTTTTTTTAATTTTAAATTGTATGCAATCTAATTGTATAACTGCATATTTTTAACTGTTTTTACTTCTGTGTGAAGCTGAAGGATCTAATAGTTAAGGAAAACAAGTTGGTCCAGGAAAGACAGTGAGGTTTTGCAATGTGTCCATCAGAAATAACAGAGTGAGATTAGAGGTTAGATTTGCAATCTATAAATGGCACACCGCATGTAAGAACAACCCACAACACATAACTGGGTCCGCCCTCCGCAGTCGTTGGCGCGTCTGTCTGGTTGAACACGGTTTAGGGATTGCTGGTTTGTACATCACATTTTGAGATTAGCAGACTTTATTTCCTGGATATGTACATTTTTTGCTGTTTTCTCTACCTTCAATCAGTGATAGTGTAAAAAGTAGTCCTTTTTTAGCACGCATTCATCCAACTCACCCAAAACTCATTGCCTGAACCCCTGTCCTCTAAAAACCATCTAGCTTATGAATCAATGATTTGTAGAGCACTGCTTATCACATGTAAGGGTATCGAGGTGCTGGGAAGGGGGGCTGCTGCTGGGACATGTCAGTTGAGTATCCAGGTTTTTAGGCCATCCCTGAATGTCTATAGGATGCATGCAGTCAAGAGGTGGAGTGGAAGGCCTTTCCAGGTCTTGGCAACCAAGTAAAAACTTCTGTTTTTGTATAAGTGGGGTGTGTGTGCGAGGGTGAGAGAGGCAGAGCGTAGTTGTCTGCCGGGTTGGTGGAAGTTCAATCTGTGGTTGAGGTAGGCTGGTCCTGTGTTGTGCAGGGCCTTATAGGTATGGGTCAACAGTTTGAACTGGCACATTTTTGGGACGGGGAGCCTGTGGAGCGCTCTGAGGTGGGGGTGATATAGGCTCTTCTCTGGAGTTCGAGGATGAGCCTGCTGTAGCATTTTGGATTGTTTGCAGTCTGCTCAGTAGATGTCATGTGATGCCTACGTAGAGGGAGTTGCCATAGTTCAGGCGACTGGTGACAAGGGTTTGGGTTACAGTGCTTCTGGTGCTGACGGGGAACTATTTGAATATTTTCTAGAGCATGCGGAGGGTGAGGAAGCAGGCTGAGAAAACAGTATTTATCTGCTTTATCATGTTGAGCTTGTTGAGTATGATGCAGAGGTCATGGTCTGTGGAAGTGGGAGAAGGTCCCGGTTCCGCTGGCCACCAGGAGTCATCCCATGGGGAGGTGTTGCTTCTGAAGATGAGTACCTCTGTTTTGTTGGTGTTGAGTGTGTGACATTTGTTTTGCATCCAGCTGGCTACGCTGGTCATCTACCTGTGGAAATTGGTTTTGGTGTTACTGGGGTTTAAGGATAGGGAGAGTATGAGATGAGTGTTGTCAGCAAATAACTTGATGTTCATACCATAGGATTTGACCAGTGTGGCCAGGGGGGCCATGTATGTATTGAACAGGGATGGACTCAGTGAGGACCCTTGGGGAACACCAGAGATGAGGTTCTCTTGACCTGAGGTGTAAGGTGGTAGGCGGATACTCTGGGTTCTTCCGGTGATTAAGGAAGCAATCCCATCTCATGG
Organism: Triturus cristatus; assembly: GCF_964204655.1. Classification (NCBI taxonomy): domain Eukaryota; kingdom Metazoa; phylum Chordata; class Amphibia; order Caudata; family Salamandridae; genus Triturus; species Triturus cristatus. Next base: position 648,000,529 of record NC_140589.1, read on the forward strand.
AGTTCATGTATGAGGGTGTAGTGTGACACAGTGATGAAGGCTAAGCAGAGGTCAAGGAGGATCAGGGCTGTGGTCTCGCCCAGGTCTAGGAGAGATCAGATGTCATCTGCAGCTGTGCTCAGGACAATTTCTGTGCTTAGATTAGCACGAAATTCTGAGTGGGATGGATCCAGGAGGTTGCTGTTCTTAGGTGGTTGGAGGTTTTTCTGTTTATTGCTTTCTACAGGACTTTAGCATGTAACGGGAGCAGGGAGATGGTCCAGTAGTTCTAGAGTTCTCCTGCATCAGCAGTAGTTTTTTTAGCAGACGTTTTACTTCTGTGAGTTTCCATCCCTCTGGGAAGGAAGCAGAGGTGATGGATGATTTGAGGATGGTACTGGGGTTCCTTACTAATGGAGTTGCTCCCCAGCTTGAACATATGGTGTGGGCAAAGGTCTCTGGGTGCTCCTGAGTATATGGAGCTCATGATTGTACCGGTGGTTTGTGTGGTTATTTGATCTCCCACAGTGATTATAGTGTTTGAGGTGAAGTTGCTGCTGGTGAGGAGTTTATCAAAGTTGTTGCTAGTTGGTTGGGGGTCCAAGTATTCATAGATGGTGGCAATTTTGTTGTAGAAGATGTCTGCAAGGGTGTCACAGTGCTCCTGTGAGGGGGTACTGTGTTCTCTGTTGCAGAGGGGTTTGTGAAATCTTTGAAGATGCTGAAGAGTTTCTTACTAAGGTTGGAGCTAGCTTTAAAGTGGGTGGCTAGGGCTTCCTTTTTTGGATTTTTCAGGCATATGTGATATTTATTGAGAGCCACTTTGAAGTTGGCTCAGTTACTGGGTGTTTTATTGATGTGCTTGATTCCTTCCAGTTGTTTGCAATTGCATTTGGAAGCTTTTAGTTTAGAAGTAAACCAGCTGGTGTGTTTGGAGGGTTTGCCCTGATTTGCGGGTTTGAGAGATGCGACTATGTTGGTGCATTCGGTGATTCAGGTGTTGAAATTTTGGACAGCCATCTTGAGGTTGGCAGTGGTGTCCGGGAGGAGGCATTGAGGGTGTTGGTCCATAGATATTCCGTTATCTTGCTCCAGCTCCAATGGGCGGTGCTGGTCTGGTCGGTGGTGATGTTGGAGGTGATAGAGATGGAAAAGTGGACAATTGAGTGGTCAGACCAGGTGATCTCCGTTGTGTGGCTGTATTTGATTCTGTTGCTGACTGTGAAGGTCAGTTCCAGAGGGTGTCCAGCTATGTGCGTTGGGTTGGAGATGATTTGAGTGAGGATGAGGTTGTTCTTGCTCTCAATTATGTTTCCTGTGTTGGCATCGCTTGGGTCGTCAATGTGGAAATTGAGGCCTATGACTAAGAGGAAGTCCTCGGAGTGGTGGTCAGGGGGATGGGAAGTAACAGATGTCCTTGCAGAAGGCAGGGCGTGGTCGTCCTGATGGTCTGTGTGCCAGGGTGCCTCTGATGGTGGACTTGCTCTCTGTGTTGAGTTTAAAATTTAGGTGTCATCCCTGGCAGCTGTGCGGTGGAGGGACTCTTTGTGGATGATGTCTGTACCACCTCTGTGTTTGTTGGCCCGGTCACGATGTATGATCTTGTAACTAACGGGAGTGGTGGTGGCAATGTATAGTGCAGAAGCTGGGTTAAGCCATGTCTCTGTGAGGAAGATGATGTCGGGGTGAGGGAGGTGATGTGTCCAAACTTTCTGTGGAGTGATTGGGCATTGATCAGGAGGTATTGGACTTCTCTTTTGTCTGTGGGTATGGGCTGGGTCTCGAGTGGTGGTGGGTCGATTTGCAGGAGAATGAGCAATGTCAGCAGGAGAAGGGCCCTACCGATGATTGAGGGGAAGTGATGCTACAGAGGTCGCAGCGAGGTCCTGGGATCAGGTCAGTTAACTCAGCTCTGGAGTAGCTTTGGGTGATTAGAGATCCAGGGGTCCTAGTGCTGGGCACGGTCTGGGCGCAGAAGGGTGCAGACAGGCTTGCCTTTTGCTCGCCGGTGGGGCACCCATTGCAAGCGGCCGAGTGTGCAGCCACGCTGTGGCCTCCACTAAGTAGGTTCCTGGGAGGGGTGGGGTGCTGCGTAGGGTTTGAGAAGGCAAGAAGTAGTAGGAGAAAAAAGTTTAAGTCTAGGAGGAATCAGAAAACACGATTAGGAAAAAGATGCAATGTTACAAAACAAGTGAAAAAGAGTGACAATTTGCAGGAGAAAAAGAAGGTTATGGAGGGAAAAAGGAGGCAAAGGCTTTATTAGTGGGAGGAAAACAAGGATTGTGGAGGCAAAAAAGGTTAAGTTTAGGTGGGAAAAACGACTGTTTATGTAGGCAAAAAGGAGGCAAAAGGTTAAGTTTAAGTTGAAAAACGACTGGTAATGAAAGCAAAAAGGAGGCAAAAAGCTTAAAGTTAGGCGGAAGGAAAATCAGGTTATAGGGAGAGGTTGAGAGCAGTGGCAAGGTGTCTGGCCGACAGCGGTTACAGGCTTGAGCGGGAGCTAAGCCTGCAGCAGAGGAGAGAGCTGGCCCAGGGATCTGATTCTGCTTATGCTGCCTTTCATTCTAGGATGGGCCCCTGTCCTGGGCTTTACTCTCTTGCTAGTACTCAGATTGTGGTTTCAGTTAGTTGCCAGTATGAGAAGCTTCCCCACCCAGATTTGTTTGCTCTGCTCTGTCCCTGTATATTGTTGCAAATTAATACACCAGAAAAATACTTGGAGTAAACAACATCAATAAGTTTGTTAGTGGTTTGGAAAATTGTTTATTCCTTACACCAACTGAAAAGCTTCCTATTTATGAACTAAATGTCCTGTTCCAAAAGGACTGCTACATTTCCATCCCAGCCTAGTCAACACAGAAAGGATGACATCTTTCCTGACTCTGACATAGCCATTGATAATCTGCACATTACACCTTTGCGGGAAACAGTCGGAACACTGCAGTCTTAACCACACCTGTTCTGACTATTTAAACGCTACGGGCCCGATTCACAGAACTAACTTAAGACAAAATCCTAAACTTACTACCATTTTGGTATTCACAGAAGGCACTTACTCATTTTGGTATTCACAGAAGGCACTTACTCATTTCGGTATTCACAGAAGTTAGGAGTCCTAACTTTAGGACTCCTAAATGCCTTCTGTGAATACCGAAAGTCTTAAAATTAGGATTTTTCTCAGTTTAGTAGTAGTATAGTTAGGACTCCTAACTTTAGGACTCCTAAATGCCTTCTGTGAATACCGAAAGTCTTAAAATTAGGATTTTTCTCAATTTAGTAGTCCTAAGTCTAAATTTAGGACTACTAAATTGAGAAAAATCCTAATTTTAAGACTTTCGGTATTCACAGAAGGCATTTAGGAGTCCTAAAGTTAGGAGTCCTAACTATACTACTACTAAACTGAGAAAAATCCTAATTTTAAGGCTTTCGTTATTCACAGAAGGCATTTAGGAGTCCTAAAGTTAGGAGTCCTAAACTTAGGACTACTAAATTGAGAAAAATCCTAATTTTAAGAGTTTCGGTATTCACAGAAGGCATTTAGGAGTCCTAAAGTTAGGAGTCCTAACTATACTACTACTAAACTGCGAAAAATCCTAATTTTAAGACTTTCGGTATTCACAGAAGGCATTTAGGAGTCCTAAAGTTAGGACTCCTAACTTCTGTGAATACCGAAATGAGTAAGTGCCTTCTGTGAATACCAAAATGAGTAAGTGCCTTCTGTGAATACCAAAATGGTAGTAAGTTTAGGATTTTGTCTTAAGTTAGTTCTGTGAATCGGGCCCTACCACTCCCACCTTAACCACGCATATGTGTCGTTAAGGTAGTGTGCAGTCTAGCTGCTGGCTACTACTCAGTGGAGCTCAGAAGCAGGTAGACCTCGGATGAGGAAGCAGAAGATGCGGTGACGTAGGTGGGGCTGGTGACTGGCTTTGTGGGGGTTAGTTTTCATGGCTGGGGTCTCAGGATAGTTGTTAGTACTGGAGTTCAGGATAGTTTTTAGGGCTGGGGGTTGAGGTAGTTTTTAGGGCACAGGGGAGTTGGGGGAGTTTTTTTTTATTAGGGGTTAGGGTGTTAGGCCTAAGGGCAGTGGGGGGTGGTCAGGGTAGTTTAACGGACAGTGGGGAGATGGAGGGGTTGGGGTAGTGTAAGTAAAGGGGCAGGGTTTTAGGCATCAAGGCAGACAGAGGGGAATGGGTAGTCAGGGTAGTTTTTAGGATTTAGGTGTGGGCAGTGTAGTTTTTAGGGTTCTAGGCCGAAGGGCAATGGAAGAGGTTGAGGTAGTTTTAGGGACAGCAGAGGGGTAGGAGGGCTTTGGGGAAAGGTTTTGGGCCTCAGGACAGGGGGGCTGGTGGAGGTATGTAGCTTAGGTAGGGGGTCAAAGTAGTGGCAAACTTAGCTACGTATACCCCTTTACTATTCATGCATTTACCACAACCTTGCCTGGTAAAGGTATGTGTGGTAAAGGACTGCGTGGTTAAGATGCATTTGTGGTATGGTCTGCATGGTAGAGGCATGCGTGGTTTAGCCATGCGTGCCTCTATCACACAACCCACATTTCATAGGGCTGTGGTCCACTTGCCATAGTTGATTTTCTGAAGTGAGTGCTGTGTGGGCCATTCTTTCTCCCACAGGATTTCAAAAAGACCAGATCAGAGCTCTGGGTTGCTCACCTGTGCAACTCACCTCTTGAAACTGTCCTTTTATCATCTGCTGTTGTTCAAGCAGCCCCCAGGAGAGGTGGTGATGTAAAGAACTCTTCTACACTTGGGCATGTAGTCACTCACAGTCATTATTTTGCACTGGCTGATCAGTGTTGCTGGTGTTTGATGGCCATCTACCAGTGGTCAGGCATATTCTCTTCCTTGTCCACCAAGGAGCATCTTCTCTTCAGGGGGCTTCATCCACTTTTATTACACAGTTATTACTGTTGCAGCCGGAGCCTCCATGGGCCAGGGCTGCTTTGTGGTGAAACCAGTCTGAAAGGCAGTTATGCAACATTAAGTAGATGACTTTGGGCCTGTTTTATATATTGGCAGAGGGGGTATGGCAGCAGAGTTCCCACCCCACCAATATCACAGTGCACACACCAAATGTAATTGCGTGCGGACCTTAGGTTTGCCACAGTGGAGACTGCCCAACCTTTATACCCTATGGCCATCAGAGAAATGGCTGCTTGTCTGCCTGCCCAATTTAAATCCCATTTTTTATTGTTTCTTACTGCCAGGAAAAAATTGGAGATAAGAACAGTAAAACCTTTGCAAAGCTCTCCCAGCATGGGAGAAGCCTCCTAGGGGGAAGGAAGCATTGTCTAGTTTCAGGATTTTCCTTTTGAAAAGAAAAATAAAGAATAAAGTGTGCTATAGGGCTGCATCTTTCTGAGGCAGCTCCAGAGCCCTGCCTTTCTAAATGACAATTATAAATTAGGTGGGCAGCTTCTCTACCATCATTACAGAGTAATTTACTCCATCTCCATAGTGGAATGGAGGGCTTCCCATTTAAATATAAATCAAGCCCATTGTTTCAGAGTCTGTCTCTACCTGCACATCAGAACAGGACAACAGTCAACAGCAGGACAAGAGCCAGTTTGCTGTGCTCCATCATGGGACTGGCTACCCAGCACAACTACTTACCCACCAAACATGGGAATAATGTTGGCTGCATCAGGTGGGGGGGATGGTTGCATACAATTGGATAATTTCAGGTCACAAAGATCTTGGTGCTATGGATCTTTGTTTTATTGAACAACTTAATTCTCTCTATAAGTTGTAGTTCTGGCATATTTCAGTTGATTTAGTCAGACTAAGATATTATCACCTCAGAACCCAATGATTTGTAAAAGAATGCCCAGGTCAGGCGCATAGCATCTTTAGTAACATTGCGTAATTGGGAATATTAATGTATGTGAGCCAGTAACATCTGTCTGGGATGAAAACATGCCCTGGTATACATACCATCTCCCTGGGCTACTTTAAGATGTGCATGTGATATTCTTTTGACTTTATGCAACCGAGCTCTTTAATGTAATAGGATGGTACAATCCGCCACCACCAAGATGTCAAAATTAGCTTGTGCGAACATCGTATCAGTGCATTGTAGTGTGAAATTAAAGACTGAGATGAACAGGTGTAAGCAACACTCAAAGGGTTAGTGCACTAAACTTAGTGACCGTAAACTGTCCCATTCGAAAAATCTGAGTATTTTCTATGCCTTAAATATGTATTGAAATTTACTAAACTCATTTTATGAGTCATTAAAGTTTTCATCCATTTTAAAATGGGTTTCCGAATAGATTCTGATTTGCAATTTGTATGTAGCAGGTTATCGGAGTCCGTTCCAAATTGCAAATAGGAACCATATATAACAATGGCTTGTGACTCTAATTATGGTCCCAAACAATTAAAAAGTTTACATTTTCCAAGATAGGGCAGTCACTGATTTGCAAAGAGGTAGGGACCCCTTTTTGACCTCATGGCCTTTTAGAATCCTTGGTTGCAGCTGTGGGGGAGGTAGGCAGTTGTCCCAGGAACACAGCCAAATTTCACTGAATTTTTGCAAAATGAAAGTTTTTTTATTAAAGTGGCCCAATTTTCTTTTCAAACATTGGGTTTCTGAAAAAATATATTTTTCAATGTTGAAATGCAAAGACAGGCAATGTGGTCTGCTATCTATTGCAGGCCATTATTTCTGTCTTTGCAGCCAAAGATAGTGGATTGCAATATACTACCTGCCTAATTAATATAACTTTGGTAAATTGATCCACTTCTATTCCTAATTTTGCAAACAGACTTATTGTTTATGGGTTAATTAACAAAATTATGCAACAGTCAAAATAAGTCCAGTCACAAATTACAACTACATTCTGCAGCCAGTGTCTTAGTATATCTGGCCATTAGTGCCTGAAGTGCTCTTTTTTGCCCAGTAATTGTTCAAAGGTGCAGATATTAATGACATTGGCAAATTACTTCAATAGTTTTGTTAATTTTGCACATGCAAACTAAAAATACGTTTATGCAAGCAGAGTATATTTTGAATGAGCAGAACCTTTAATCTGCTCCATCAAAGAGACACTGTTAGAACATGGCACCCACTTAAAAAATACTCCACTCTGGGTAGAAATTAAAGCATATTAGCAAGCTTTCCTGGGATGTGATATGCCCACTTAATAGCAAAGCCAACAGGTCTGTCATATAACTGAAAGTGTCTCTTCATTGATTGGTGACATTATTTGTGTTAGAATTGATGGGTAAATTGGGTGAATGCAATAAAGAGATAATGGGTGGAGAGAAAAGATGTGTTCATCCATCCACGCAATCAGTCTCAATCATGCACTCTTTCATCTTGAATGCATTCATGCTGTTATACCGTTTCTGCAAATTTAGTAGGACTGCAGATTAGGTCAACGCAACTTCATAATATAGGGACTGAGTCTTCTAATATCATTAGTAATTGTTGGTCTAGCTAGCTCACAGTACTGAATCTAAATTCCTAAACCTCTAGAGTTATAGATGTTGCTGGCAACCTCAAACATGACAATTCTTATTCCCCAAGGAATTCATGGAAACAGATCTAACCCATTTCTTTGTCACTTTTGCAAGCCCATGTTTCACAAAGAGAAGTGACAATAATAAATGTTCGAATATTTATTGAAATTATCTAATCCTTGAAATAAAATATGAACTGAAATTATCAAATAGATGAGACACATCATTGTTCTAAGCATTATTAGAACGGTGAAAAATACAAATAATTCAACCATGTTGATTATTCCTTATAAAACGTATGTCTATCATTAATACTCCTGTACTAATAGGGGGCACTGTGGGATTACCCTTCTGCCAGACCCAGTTTAAATGATCTAGCCTCATGCCTTGATGTAACGTCTCAGGGAGCCGAACTCAGTGCACTAACAAATACACTCAGTCTCAGTGTGCAAGCCTACTGTGCCTGCACAGATATTTTCCCTGTTAGAATGTATGTCAGGGCCTGCAGAGCTGCATTTTATTCACAGCTCTCTGAAGCATCCATGACAACTCTGATATGAAGTGCCTCCCACCTGATTTCAAAATAGATGCTGTTTAAATCCTAAAACACCAGCTTATCTCTTTCTGCAAGAGATGCAGAAAAACATCTTTGCTTAAAAGAGTCCTCTCCTATGAGCACAAAGTAAAGCAAGGACATCACATTCTAGTATGTGTCCTTGAAACTAACAGTGCAGACTACAGAACAATAATGTCTATATGGATGCTAAGTTAAAGTAGAAAACTAAAATGAAGACTAAATATAATCCTTATAACAATGCATCCTTTCTTATTTTCATTGATGTATTCTTGCATTTACCCTCTCAGCCTATTCACAACAACATACACACACACAATGATCAAACAATAAACAGGGACATTCACTTACAAATAAACGCAAGTGCAGGGAAGATTTATTCAAAGAAGGCTACTGTCTCCCTACCAAACATCCATAGACCTAGGTGACAAGATCAATATGTTAATGTTAACATATGTTAACATGGGACTTATATAGCGCAACGGCTACTCCAAAGGAGTGTCCCGGCGCTTTGTACTCCAGACCTAAAGAGAGAACTGGAAAAACATAACAATAAAAAGACAGGAGCCTAAAAGAGGAAGCGGACTAACCAGAGAATAGCCAAGTTTTCAAGTCCTTCCTGAAGGCAAGCAAGTTCGACGTAGTCCGCAAGGACACCGGTAGAGAATTCCATAGCTGGGGGGCAAGGAATCTAAAGGACCGGCCGCCAAGGCGAGCCCTTTTGATACGTGGTACCCGAGCCAGAGCTAATGTTTCCGACCTAAGGGATCGTGGAGGTCGGTAGAATTCCAGCCTCTTCTGGAGATATTTTGCACCATTACCATGCAGGGCCTTATGGGCTAGGGTCATGGCCTTGAACAGTATCCTCTTCCGTACAGGAAGCCAATGGAGGGATAGAAGAAGATTAGAGGCACTAGTGCGACGATGCAGACCAAAGATCGCTCGAGCAGCAGCATTCTGGGTCACCTGCAAACGCTGAAGGAGATAATCTGGCAGACCCAGATATAGCACATTTGCGTAGTCCAATCTGGATCCTATAAGTGCCTGGACAGTTATCCTCCGATGTTCCTCAGATAGAAGGGGAAGGAACTTACGCAACATTCTGAGGATCCCGAAACATGTTCCCGTCAGAGTAGAAACCTGGGATTTTAGCAAAAGCTCATTGTCAATTTTTACTCCCAGGTTCTTAGCCCACTTAGAAGACTGACTTGGAGGGAACATGTCAGCAGGCCACCATCCATGCCAATCTGGTTCTGATGGGCATCCGAAGAATAGTATTTCGGATTTGTCCGAGTTGCACTTGAGGCTGCAAAGTTGGAACCAATTAAAAACAGCCCCAAGGCACTCACGGATCTTTTCTCCATCGAACTCTTCGCTCTTACGGCAGGTGAACAGAAGCTGGGTGTCGTCAGCATAAGAGACGATCCGGGCCCCATATGATACCGCCAATGTCGCCAGAGGGGTCATAAGGATGTTAAATAGAGTGGGGCTCAATACAGAGCCCTGAGGCACTCCGACTCCCAATGGCGGCATTTCGGCAGATCCAGGTGGGACCCAGACCGTCTGCCGGCGGTTGGCTAGAAAGGAGCGAAACCAGTTGAGCACCGTCCCCCCCAGACCGATGTCATGTAGTCTAGTGAGGAGATCCTCATGAGGGACGGTGTCAAACGCCGCCGACAGGTCTAGCATAACTAACATCACCCTGCCTCCGGTATCCAGCACCTCCTTCACGATCTCAGAAACTTCCAGGAGCACCGTCTCGGTGCTCAGGTTGGAGCGGAAGCCCGATTGGGATTCATGAAGTAACTCGTTTGACTCCAGGAAGTTAGAGAGCACGCTATGAACGTGTTTCTCCAGGATCTTGGTAAGTGCTGGGAGGAGCGAGATTGGCCTATATTGGAGGGCACTTCTGGATCAAGATTCGGCTTTTTAATAAGAGGGAGGACCATGGCCTGTTTCCAGGACTGGGGCAGAAATCCCTGACTCAGGGAAAGATTAAGAATGGGATTAGCCATGGGGTTAACGGTATCTGCCATTCTCGCTAGAAATTTAGCTGGACAGGGGTCTAGCGGTGAGCCCGATTTGAGGTTCCTCATCAGAGCTAAGGATGCGGCAGCCGAAAGGGGCGGGAAGTGTAGCAGAGCTGGACCAGGAGACGACAAAGGAGTTATCTCAGTCGGCAGAGTTGACGGGTCAACTAAAGGTCTCGGAGGAAAGGAATCCTGAATTTGCCTGATTTTGGCGGTAAAAAAATTAGCAATGGTGTTGGCCCAGGTCTCCACCGGAGCGTCCTGCTCTGAGATTGACCGCAGGCTAGTAAATTCTCGTACAATTGAAAAAATCTCCTTACAGGAGTTTGCCGCATCTTCAATCCTTTTGGCAAAATAGCGTTTCTTGCCCTGAAATATTAAATCATGATATGATTTCATCATGGTTTTATAAAGTTGTTTAGCCTCCGGTTCATACTGGGCTCTCCAAGCCCGCTCAGCGACTTTGCATTGCCTACGATGATAGGCCAATTCCTCCGTGAACCAAGGGGCCGAGACCCGTTGGGCGGCAGACCTGGGTGTCTGTAACGGGGCGAGCTCATTTAATCTAGCAAGAAGCCAGGATTGCAGGCTCTCCAGGTCTTTCTCCAGGTCACCCGTATGTGGCATGGGATGATTCACCTGAGCCTGCGCTAGCAGATCCGGAGTCACCCGATGGAGTGCCCTATAGCTGCTACCCTACTGTCTCGTAGCACTGGCCGTAGAGGTCGTAATAGATGGTATTTCGAACTGAACAAGACAATGATCAGACCATAAAACTGGCAGAAGTGTTACAGCCATAATAGGTGAGGTGGAAAAAAATATATGGATGAGGTAGCTTGATCCACACAATGTGGAATGCTCCATCATTGTCCACCTCATCTCACCCTGGTAAAAATGTACTTCCAGGGGGGACTCAACCTTAGCACTGCTAAGGGAGTTCTTAAGATATCCTAATCTTCTGGAGAAAACAGGCACCCAATTATTCTACAAATACCTTAAGGTATACCACAAGGATTTCCTTTAATAGGTGGTACATCAGTTATGATTAAAAACACTATAATGTGTAGTCATCGGATGCTTTCCATGTACATTGTCTATGGAAGTGTGTCCCTACAGGAGTCGCCACCCCACTGCAGACCAAGGAGCTTAATAATATCCCGATTAGGGTAAGGCACCGGAGAACTCTTAAGTAATTTCATGCAGAATTCCTGAGTTTCATGTCACTATGATTGCATGTTGTATATCTGTGTTTGTAATGCCACCTCATCCACGTGGGTGCAGGGATTCAAATGTTTGCTTATACACAGATGGCTATAAATGGAGTAAGATGATGTTCAGAATCCTAATTATTTTGTTTCTACACTCTGGGGGTCGATTCCGATCCTGTAAAAAGGCCCTACGAATCGTCATACAAAAGACGATGTGGAAAAAATACGTTCGATTCTGATCCGGAACAGCTTGTATGCGACGTCCGGACGTATTCAGGCAGCGGTTTCCGGCCCAGCAAGTACGATTCGTCCCTATGTCACTCCGTACGGCCCTTTTTTTACGGGAGTCAAACACAGCCGGAAAAGCAGAGTTCAACGCGAACCGCTATGCAACGGAGCCCCGATACGCGACGTACACGCCATGAACCCCATCGTACGTGTCATCCTGGTCCTCTTGGCCTACGACCTGGTGCACCGCACCCGACACACACGCCGCCACAGAAGGTGAGAACAACACCCAGGGGCCGGGGGGGGTGAGGGGCAGGAAACATACCCCATACACAAACCCAAACTTATAATATGTAGGCCATACATTACCACCAGGCTCTGGTCACTTGGGGGGGCTTGTCCAGCAACACCTGCGTACCGCAACAATGGAAGTGGACGTGTACGGTGCATACCACACGTACCCATTTGGCACCATGACAACTCAGGAACGAACCGTACCCACGCATGAATGCATGGGTACGGTGCGTACCACACGTACCCATACGGCACCATTACAACTCAGGTACGGACCGTACCCACGCATGAATGCGTGGGTATGGTGCGTACCACACATACCCCTACGGCACCATTACAACAGTGGTACGGACCGTACCCACGCATGAATGCGTGGGTACAGTGCGTACCACATGTACCCCTACGGCACCATTACAACTCAGGTATGGACTGTACCCACGCATGAATGCGTGGGTATGGTGCATACCACACGCACCCCTACGGCACCATTACAACTCAGGTACGGACGGTACCCACGCATGAATGCGTGGGTACAGTGCATACCACATGTACCCCTATGGCATCATTACAACAGTGGTATGGACCGTACCCACGCATGAATGCGTGGGTACGGTGCATACCACACGTACCCCTACGGCACCATTACAACAGTGGTATGGACCGTACCCACGCATGAATGCGTGGTTACGGTGCGTACCACATGTACCCCTACGGCACCATGACAACTCAGGTACGGACCGTACCCACGCATGAATGCGTGGGTACGGTGCGTACCACACGTACCCTTACGGCATCAGTACATTTGGGTTACGAGGCGTACACATGCCATGAATGTGGGCTTAGAGGACTGGCCCAGCATGTTAACATCATATTGGTGTGTGTGTAGGTCCAGGCCAGCAGTGTACAGCTCCAAGGGGGTGCGTGGGTGTGTGCATATGACTCCCAGCAGTGGACAGACATATGAGGGGTGCGTGCATATCACTACCAGCGGTGTCCAGACATATGGGGGTGGGTGCATATGACTCCCAGCAGTGGACAGACATATGGGGGTGGGTGCATATCACTACCAGCGGTGTCCAGACATATGGGGGTGGGTGCATATGACTCCCAGCAGTGTCCAGACATATGGGGTGGGTGCGTGTGACTCCCAGCAGTGGACAGAGATATGCGGGGTGGGTGCATATGACTCCCATCAGTGTCCAGACTTGTGAGGGGTGGGTGCATATCACTACCAGGAGTGTCCAGACATATGGGGGTGGGTGCATATCACTACCAGCAGTGGACAGGCATATGAGGGGTGGGTGCATATTACTACCAGCAGTGGATAGACATATGGGGGTGGGTGCATATGACTCCCAGCAGTGGACAGACATAAGGGGGTGGGTGCATATCACTACCAGCAGTGTCCAGACATATGAGGGGTGGGTGCATATCACTACCACCAGTTGACAGACATATGAGGGGTGGGTGCATATCACTACCAGCAGTGGACAGGCATATGGGGGTGGGTGCATATGCCTCCCAGCAGTGGACAGAGATATGAGGGGTGGGTGCATACGACTCCCAGCAGTGTCCAGACATGTGAGGGGTGGGTGCATATCACTAACAGCAGTGTCCAGACATATGGGGGTGGGTGCATATCACTACCAGCAGTGGACAGACATATGAGGGGTGGGTGCATATTACTACCAGCAGTGGATAGACATATGGGGGTGGGTGCATATGACTCCCAGCAGTGGACAGACATATGGGGGTGGGTGCATATCACTACCAGCGGTGTCCAGACATATGGGGTGGGTGCATATGACTCCCAGCAGTGTCCAGACATATGGGGTGGGTGCGTGTGACTCCCAGCAGTGGACAGAGATATGAGGGGTGGGTGCATATGACTCCCATCAGTGTCCAGACATGTGGGGGTGGGTGCATATCACTACCAGCAGTGTCCAGACATATGGGAGTGGGTGCATATGACTCCCAGCAGTGTCCAGACATATGGGGGTGGGTGCATATCACTACCAGCAGTGTCCAGACATATGGGGGTGGTGCATATGACTCCCAGCAGTGGACGGAGATATGATGGGTGGGTGCATATCACTACCAGCAGTGTCCAGACATATGAGGGTGGGTGCATATGACTCCCAGCAGTGTCCAGACATGTGAGGGGTGGGTGCATATCACTACCAGCAGTGGACAGACATATGAGGGGTGAGTGCATATCACTACCAGCAGTGGATAGACATATGGGGGTGGGTGCATATGACTCCCAGCAGTGGACAGACATATGGGGGTGGGTGCATATCACTACCAGCAGTGTCCAGACATATATGGGGTGGGTGCATATGACTCCCAGCAGTGTCCAGACATATGGGGGTGGGTGCATATGACTCCCAGCAGTGGACAGAGATATGAGGGGTGGGTGCATATGACTCCCATCAGTGTCCAGACATTTGGGGGTGGGTGCATATCACTACCAGCAGTGTCCAGACATATGGGGGTGGGTGCATATGACTCCCAGCAGTGTCCAGACATATGGGGGTGGGTGCATATCACTACCAGCAGTGTCCAGACATATGTGGGTAGGTGCATATGACTCCCAGCAGTGGACAGAGATATGAGGGGTGGGTGCATATCACTACCAGCAGTGTCCAGACATATGAGGGGTGGGTGCATATCACTACCAGCAGTGGACAGACATATGAGGGGTGGGTGCATATCACTACCAGCAGTGGATAGACATATGGGGGTGGGTGCATATGACTCCCAGCAGTGGGCAGACATATGGGGGTGGGTGCATATCACTACCAGCAGTGTCCAGGCATATGGGGGTGGGTGCATATGACTCCCAGCAGTGTCCAGACATATGGGGGTGGGTGCATATGACTCCCAGCAGTGGACAGAGATATGAGGGGTGGGTGCATATGACTCCCAGCAGTGTCCAGACATATGGAGGTGGGTGCATATCACTATCAGCAGTGTCCAGACATATGGGGATGGGTGCATATGACTCCCAGCAGTGGACAGAGATATGAGGGGTGCGTGCATATCACTCCCAGCAGTGTCCAGATATATGAGGGGTGGGTGCATATGACTCCCAGCAGTGTCCAGACATATGAGGGGTGGGTGCATATCACTACCAGCAGTGTTCAGACATATGGGGGTGTGTGCACATGACTCCCAGCAGTGGACAGACATAAGGGGGTGGGTGCATATCACTACCAGCAGTGTCCAGACATATGAGGGCTGGGTGCATATCACTACCACCAGTTGACAGACATATGAGGGGTGGGTGCATATCACTACCAGCAGTGGACAGGCATATGGGGGTGGGTGCATATGCCTCCCAGCAGTGGACAGAGATATGAGGGGTGGGTGCATACGACTCCCAGCAGTGTCCAGACATGTGAGGGGTGGGTGCATATCACTACCAGCAGTGTCCAGACATATGGGGGTGGGTGCATATCACTACCAGCAGTGGACAGACATATGAGGGGTGGGTGCATATTACTACCAGCAGTGGATAGACATATGGGGGTGGGTGCATATGACTCCCAGCAGTGGACAGACATATGGGGGTGGGTGCATATCACTACCAGCAGTGTCCAGACATATGGGGGTGGGTGCATATGACTCCCAGCAGTGTCCAGACATATGGGGGTGGGTGCATATGACTCCCAGCAGTGGACAGAGATATGAGGGGTGGGTGCATATGACTCCCATCAGTGTCCAGACATTTGGGGGTGGGTGCATATCACTACCAGCAGTGTCCAGACATATGGGGGTGGGTGCATATGACTCCCAGCAGTGTCCAGACATATGGGGGTGGGTGCATATCACTACCAGCAGTGCCCAGACATATGTGGGTGGGTGCATATGACTCCCAGCAGTGGACAGAGATATGAGGGGTGGGTGCATATCACTACCAGCAGTGTCCAGCCATATGAGGGGTGGGTGCATATCACTACCAGCAGTGGACAGACATATGAGGGGTGGGTGCATATCACTACTAGCAGTGGATAGACATATGGGGGTGGGTGCATATGACTCCCAGCAGTGGACAGACATATGGGGGTGGGTGCATATCACTACCAGCAGTGCCCAGACATATGGGGGTGGGTGCATATGACTCCCAGCAGTGTCCAGACATATGGGGATGGGTGCATATGACTCCCAGCAGTGGACAGAGATATGAGAGGTGGGTGCATATCACTCCCAGCAGTGTCCAGATATATGAGGGGTGGGTGCATATGACTCCCAGCAGTGTCCAGACATATGAGGGGTGGGTGCCTATCACTACCAGCAGTGTCCAGACATATGGGGGTGTGTGCATATGACTCCCAGCAGTGGACAGACATATGGGGGTGGGTGCATATCACTACCAGCAGTGTCCAGACATATGAGGGGTGGGTGCATATCACTACCACCAGTTGACAGACATATGAGAGGTGGGTGCATATCACTACCAGCAGTGGACAGGCATATGGGGGTGGGTGCATATGCCTCCCAGCAGTGGACAGAGATATGAGGGGTGGGTGCATACGACTCCCAGCAGTGTCCAGACATGTGAGGGGTGGGTGCATATCACTACCAGCAGTGTCCAGACATATGGGGGTGGGTGCATATCACTACCAGCAGTGGACAGACATATGAGGGGTGGGAGCAGAGGACTCCCAGCAGTGGACAGCCATATGGGGGTGGGTGCATATCACTACCAGCAGTGGACAGAGATATGAGGGGTGGGTGCATATCACTACCAGCAGTGTCCAGACATATGGGGGTGGGTGCATATCACTACGAGCAGTGGACAGACATATGAGGGGTGGGTGCATATGACTCCCAGCAGTGGACAGAGATATGAGGGGTGGGTGCATATCACTACCAGCAGTGTCCAGACATATGGGGGTGGGTGCATATCACTACCAGCAGTGGACAGACATATGAGGGGTGGGTGCATATGACTCCCAGCAGTGGACAGAGATATGAAGGGTGGGCGCATATCACTACCAGCAATGTCCAGACATATGGGGGTGGGTGCATATCACTACCAGCAGTGGACAGACATATCAGGGGTGGGTGTATATGATTCCCAGCAGTGGACAGAGATATGAGGGGTGGGTGCATATCACTACCAGCAGTGTCCAGACATATGGGGGTGGGTGCATATCACTACCAGCAGTGGACAGACATATGAGGGGTGGGTGCAGAGGACTCCCAGCAATGTCACACTCCGAGGAGGATGGATGTCTTTCACACACTGCATGACACACCACATGTGGGTGTGAGGACATATAACACATGCATACCCACCCATGGCGGATGCAGCACAATGCACACCCTGATTTCATGCCAACACACTGTATAGTCATGTAACTGCATACAAAACTAAGATAGCCAAAGGGAACACACACTGTCACGCACATCCCAGGACTGATAGGAATGTCCAGGTGCTGGTCCAGCCACCAAGATGTTGTCTCTCATGGAAGGAATAGGGTTCAATGCCACTAGATACAATGCCCACAATTGTGAGTCAGGTGCCCAAATACCCTGCATAACACGTACCATTTGTGTGTTAGGCCGTGATTACACACATGCTGAAAAGGGACAATTTTTCCCTGATGCCATCCCTACATACCCAAAACACAAGTACAGTGACTAGCTAGGATGGCACAGACGATTCAGCAGGAGACATCAGTGAGCAGGCATGGCCATTGTTGAAGGGATCCGTCACCAACAAAGGAAATGTGGACACAGGTCAGTACAACAACTGTGCAACTGTTTGCAAGGACGATGCCAGGTGCCACAGAGGAAGTAACACTCCTTGGGACAATGTCTCCAAAGGAAATGAACACACACTACTAATGATTATTTGCACAGACATTGTGATGGCACACAGATTCCATGGTCCACCTCATGACCATCATACAAAAACATATCTCAGAACCCTAACACATTACCAGAACACCAACGTCATGAGCCTCATCACCAACATCAAGTCCCTGAAATGCAATAGTGTTGAAAGTAGAAGAAAAGGCTTTATTCAGCACAGAAAAATAATAAATTAATGAGACTATGTACAAAGGCCAATGGCCAGTCCAGTTCTCGAGTCCAAGGGTGGACGTAGGGGACCGCGTCCACCCCTACCTTGCCTGCACAAACGAACCTCAAGGTTTGTCGACCGGGTGGGGGCATCATCTGTGGCAGGACCAGGCACCGCAGGGACAGGAGGGGGTTGGGTAGGTGTGGTGGGTGCAGGGGTGGACGTCTCTACCACAGGGGGTGGGGCAGTGCCAAAGGTGGAGGTGAACATGGCGCTGCACACTTCTGCTAGGGCCTCCATCCTAACCCCTGCACCTGAAGATACCCCAGGGCCAACGGAGGGTGTGGTGGCCGAGGGATGGGGTGCAGCACTCTTTGGGGAGGGGGTGGACATGGGGGGGACTCAGCTCCCCTGCCCAGGGACTTCCTCGCACGCTTGTGGGGTGGTGTCACAGTGGGGCTCAGTGCCAGACCAGCCATGTAGCTGTCCTTGGGTGATAGTTTGGCAGGGTGGCTAAGGGGAGTGGTTTTGGGGGAACTGGGTTGTGAGGACTGCGGACTATGAGTGTGGCTGCGTGTCTGTCGTCTTCCCCCAGACCCTGTGGGTGTGCCTACATCCCCTTGAGTGTGCGTGCCAGGATGTGTTCGCTGTGCCTTACTTGTGGGTGTGCTGGATGTGTCTGTTGGGGTGCATGCCCGTGACTAGCTGGGTGTGCGTTGGGCAGGAATGGGAGAGGGTAGTGTGGATGAGTCCGGGGTAGGGGGGGGACGGAGCGCTGCAGGGCAGTAACTGCTGCCGTCAGTGAAGAGTCCATGGACCGCAGAATCCTGCGTTGGTCAGTCATCGTTGCTGACATGCCCTCCTGAACGACACCACCTGTGTGAGCAGTCTAGTGTGGTCATGGAGGACATTCAGCATAGATGCCTGCCCAACCTGCAACTGCCGCAGTATGTCCACAGACTCTTCACTGAGGGCAGCAGGGGTGACAGGGGCAGGGGGTGCGGTGCCTGGCACGAAGGAGACACGGTGGGACGCTGCACGGACAGGAGGGACGGGAGCAACTGGGAGGGCGGAGATGGAAATGGAGGAGGCGGGGACAGATGTGGGGATGCTGCCAGTTGGTGTTGCAGCCTCCGCCTCCTCAGGGAGTTCAGCCTCGGACCCGTCAGCGTCGTAGCTGCTCTCGCCTCCAGACAGGTCCTCCAACTGACTCCCCTCGCCCTCCGTGCCACTGGCTCCTGCTGACTCCACAGCACTTGCGGCACTGTCGCTGGGTCCCTCCTCCAGGTCCATGCAGGTGTCTCCCTCGTTTTTGGTTGATGATACTGTGGGCAAGGAGAAGAAACCAAAATGCATCAGTCAACTGTATACATCTGACACATAGCACAAAACAATTGGTCACAGTGCATATCCGGCAATGCATCATGAGTAACAGCTACATTACTCCACACATATATATGCCCTGTACTGCCCAGTTGGTAGACCTACTATGCCACTTGGACACCATGAAAAAAAGAACACACCAGGCCACAACTTGAATGAGAAATACACTGAGAAGCTAGTGTCTGTGAACCGGTGATCACAGCAATACAATGAAGTCATGCCACCTCTTGTTTACCCTGAAAGAAAAAGTAGTGGTGCACCCAAGGTAAACTAACACACCTTAATACTCAAGGTGTCACCACACTCAGAGACCTGTAAGTACTTTGGAACAAAAAAATGTGATTACCTTGGGACTCACAATACTTTACACAATCGACATGTTTTGAATGTGGAAATTCGCCATCTCGTGAAAAGAACACTCATATGCCTGGATGAAATATGTCGCACAAGGCAGTGCACACAAAAGTACATTTACCCTGTCATTGAAGAAGCTGACACCTTTTCTAAGAAGCCACAGTTAGAAATAAATGGTGTTGCAGAAAGTACATATACATATGCCCACGGAGGTCTTGATGTCTTGACACTCGTTAGTTCGTATCACCAACAACAAAGGAGTCTCACAAAATCCAGACCACAGTGGGAACATGTATATGGAGAATCTGCAACACCAATTAATTCTAACAGTGACTTCTTTGAAAAGGTTCCAGTGTGTTCAATGAAAGTGGAAATGCCGTTTGGTGTGCACTTCCTTGGGAGATATCTTTCATGCAGGCACATCATGGTTCTTAACACAAATCATCAAATTACCACATTTAAAAAAACATGAAGAACTGTTGACAAGTGCTGTGAGTGCCAAAGTACAATTTTTTTAGAGTAACAACTTGAATTATGTCATTTGTCACATGGCTATCCGTCACCTGATTACACAGTTGGCTACACATATGACCTACTGCCTGTCATCTGGAGTGGCACACATGTCCACACCCAGGACAATGCATAAGCTAATGGGCCTGCAATTGGTTTGAAAAAAAACCTAGCTGTACTTTGGGGACACCCTCATGGCAAGCCAGGATGTACACACAGATGTCAGCACACAAAGTCAAAACTGTGTTGCATCTGAACCACACACAGGTGCCAAAAATGTATGAGCACAATACATGTTTGTAAAAAACTGACACAGGCTGAAAAGCACAAACATTAAGCACTGGCCACCATCCCAGGGGCACTGCACATTGATTTTCTGTACAGCCAATTCTCACACACAAGTCAGACCTGGCAATGAAAAATCAGGGTTGCACATGTATGCCCCTCCCGCACACCCCCCCATACCTGAGTCAATGTGACTGATACAGATCAAGAAGTGACACCTCTTATTCAGGGTTACAATAACTGTGCTTGAAAACTTGCTTCATTAACACAACATTACCTTGTGGGGCTGGCAACAAATATTTGTGACAAACAACCATCAACAGATTGTTGTGAATAGCCGCACCGGCACTGCCCAGTGAGAGTATGCACAAGCAAAATGGTGTATCCCGGTCCAGTGGACACATGTAGCATACATTTGAAAATTACAAACTAGGCCAGGTAACAATGCCACAGAGGCAGACCTGTGCTGAACCCACAGTGAATGTGCACAGTGTTGGATAACACACATGATTAGGAGGCCAGGGTGTCTCAGGGGACTGTAGTGGGCACACTGCTCCGTGGTCCTGGAATGAGCTGACTGTACCATGTTCAACCATCATGGCACCATGCATATCTCCCACTCATGCACATCATGTCTGAGGCCACAACATTGGTCATGCATGCTGCAATGGGGTTCCGTTGAAAGCTCACACTCCTATGTTGAGAATCATCATCAGTGACAACAAATATGGACCCCCAACATAGTGAACAGGTCATGGCACAGGCAAGGTACCAACGCAACTCACAGACCACCTTCCAACATGATGCAGAAAGCTATGTGCACTTAGATTCACTGGCACCCTAGATGACCATGTGCAAATGTGATTACACACAGACCAGGGGACACATGTCAAGGAGGGGAGGGGATGAAAAAGAGCCCCAGGTGACAAAGGGGAACAGAAACTGCACTGCACATATCAACTCTGGGAGTGTATTCATGCGAAAGAGCACTTTCAAAAGCAGGCGACACATAACACGACCAAAAGCCATGTACCTACCCCCTCCTTGCTGCAGTCTCCCCTGTAACTGCCTATCGAGGTCAGGGAAGACCACCGCCAGGACACGTCTCATGTGGGGGGTCAGGCATCGGCGGCCGCCGTGGGGGCGAGGACTGTTGAGCCCCAGCTGGACCCGTGCGATCCTCCGGGTCCAGCACCGGATCTTCTGCCACCTCTTGCGCACCTGGGGCAGATGCCGACTACGCTCCCCCGCAGATCTCACGGCCCTGACGACGTTGTTCCAGATCACCCCCTTCTCGTTGGCATTTACCTGTCAGGATGACAAAGTGACACTGCATCAATACACCTGCTCCATGTCCCAGAAACACACATTAGGACATCTTTGAAATGTTGAACAGGGCATAGGATGCTGACATGAATTGCCTCATTCACAACCAGAAATAGCCCTGTGTGCAAGCGCCAATGCACTACATGGCATTGAAAGTCAACAGGTGGCATGAGGGGTGCAATACACTCGCGGATCATGCCACACACTGTGCAGCACAGGCAACAGCAGGCTGATGGCCAGCACATGCCAAGCAGTCACATGTCCCACTCCACTGATGCACCCTCAGCAGACTAGACAGACACACCCAAGCACAGATCACTCGCCTGTCATTGACAACAGCGGATACAACCCTCACTCTGCACATGTGCCATTTGCCAGTGGGGAGTCACAGGTGTTGTGCTAGCTCTCCAAGTCAGCCACAAAGCATGGCTTACTTGTCACATCAGATGGGTAGATCTGTTGCCTCCACCATGCAGCTGTGGTACAACACTTCACATAGACACTCACCCACATGACAAGGAACATTCACACACATCAATGTCCATGAGGCCGTACACATCATTTGGACACTCTCACCACAGGTCCACTCAACTCATACACTTGTGTGGGTACAGTCACCTGTCACACTAGGGGAACCACTGAATCACCTCAGGACAACAGGAAAAAAATCCACCAAGGATTTGCCAGGCTGAATGTGTCATGCACTATGCAGTGAAAGTCACTGTAAGCACTATGCAAGTGAGGAGTGCACACAGGAACTACATCATGCTCTGCATGTGAGCCATAAGCATGACCCCCCCCCCCCGGGACACACTCTAAACAACATTGCATGTGTGTCCCACCTGGACACTATATTGACTGTCACACAACAGGTGCATAGGCAAAGGTAGTGGAGTCAGCACTCACCTGCTCCGCTGGTCTCTCATACAGGCTGGTGTACTGTGAGAGGAGGACGTCCAGCAAGGCCTCATTCTCCTCCAGGGTGAATGGCTGGGCCCTCTCCACAGCATGTGACATGGCCAGAGGAAGCAGAGACAGCAGCAGTGTAGTCGACTCTTGAGTTGTGCAGGCAAGTGCCCTCTCATGGGTTCTGGCTGCCTTATATCTGTATTGCTGAAGGGCATTCATTTAGAGGAGTACATAGTGATTGGTCTGAATCATTCGCATCATACGTTTACTCCAATCCCTTTAAACATACACCAGTGTCAGCATTTGCATCGTTCAAAATTTGAGCATCATGTCAAGTCAACAACCACTTTGCAACATTGTATTTTGTGGCCAACTGTCTTTTCCAGGACACCTGATGGACAAATTTCAACTGAAAACTCGGTATCCATGACAACCAGCATGCATTTATGGCCTAACACTTGTCCATTATGTGTCCCTTATGTAATTTTTAAATCCACACACAGGTACTGTGCGTTTCACACGTACCCCTACAGCACCTGTTGTACAGTAGGTTTGACACGTATGTGTACGCACTAGTAGTACACGTACTAGTGCGTACCCGTAAGGGGATCGCACCAGTAGTACACGTATGTGTATGCACTAGTAGTACACGTACTAGTGCGTACCTGTAAGGGGATCGCACTAGTAGTACACATACGTGTACTACTAGTGCGATCCCCTTACGGGTATGCAATAGTACACTAGTAGTAGACGTACTAGTGCGTACCCGTAAGGGGATCGCAATAGTACTACACGTACCTGTACGCACTAGTAGTGCACGTACATGTACTACTACTGCGTACCCGTAAGGGGATCGCACTAGTAGTACACGTACGTGTACTACTATTGTGATCCCCTTATGGGTACACACTAGTACGTGTACTACTAGTGCGTACAGGTATGTGTACTACTATTGCGATCCCCTTATGGGTACGCACTAGTACATCTACTACTAGTGCGTACCCATAATGGGATCGCACTAGTAGTACACATATATGTACTACTAGTGCGTACCCATAAGGGGATCACAATAGTCGTACACGTACGTGTACTACTAGTGCGTACACGTACGGGTACACATTTCACACGCTTACAATGGTAATACAGGCCTACACATGCCAGGAATGGAGGGCTACGAGTCGCACAAGGATGTCCATCAAGTACTTGTCATTGCATACTTTCATGTGCAGGCCCTAGGTGTGTTAGCCAGTGATATTGCCCAGGTCATCTCATCTAGTTGCACAATTGATGTGTGAGGACCTGTGGACACATCACCTTGACACTTGCCACATGTGTGTCTGTAGTCCAACTGTGTCATGCACAGCAGCAGTGGGATGGCACAGTCATCAACACCCACATCTGTCTCCTGATGCCGGGGACAGGGACACTCTATCAACTGACCTGTCACGATCAGCGTGCCACTTTGGGACTATGTCAGGTGTGTGTCATGTGTTCCCATGAGCTTGATGTCAGTGTCCCGTCAACTGCATCTGCTGTTGGTGCATCCAACAGGGGTCTGTGTGGAGATGGGCATGGAACACATCTACGCACACCATGCCACATGTGGATTCACACGGCTGTAGTGTCTGTGTGCATCGGACATCATATTTTCCCAGTCATACATGTCTGCGTTGTCTCAATGGCTGTGTCTTTGTGTTGTCACGTGTACCCGTTCATCGCACTGTGTTTGATATGTACATTTAACATTCCATGTGACCTGTGCGTGTGCTTTTCAGTCAGCTGACTGGATGAGATGACATCCTTCCAATGCAGCTATGTGGTTGTGTGTCACTCCGGTGATATCTGTGGCTCTTCACTCAGACTGGCCCCCAAATCATTTCAGGGCATGTCATGTTGACTTGACAATCAACAAGTGTATCTGGCTTTTTGTAGGAGTGCCAGCAAGCTGACATATGTGTCCTGTATGTAGTGCATACACCCGACTCCATAGTTACCTGATGTGTATTAGCAGTGTAGCATGTGCTATGTACATTGACATTGATATTGGCAGACTCTCAATCTTCATTCTTACAAACAATGTCTTGCAGTGCACTGCCTGTCTCAAGACCAATGCCAGACTTGGGTGCCATGAGGGAACGTACCTGCATCCAATGTTACAGATTCACTCAACAGTTGATTGAGGACTTGACCGACAGGCTGGCACCACACCTCCAGCCGCGACACAGGTATCCTACTGCGCTGACCCCAAAGATGAAGGTGATGGCAGCCCTACATTTTTTTGCCACAGGTACGTTTCAATTCACCATAGCTGATGTTGGTGGCATGTCACAGACAATGTTCAGCTGTGTCCTGCGTGATGTTTTAGCAGCCATGTTGGAGCACCTTGATGAATTCATCACATTTCCTACTCCTGGGGAGTTGACAGATGTCAAGGGTGATGTCTATGCCCTGGGAGGGATGCCCCATGTCATTGGGTCCATTGATGGTACACATGTGGTTTTGGTACCACCACAGGCACAGGAACAAGTCTATCGCAATAGAAAACATTACCACTCGATAAATGCCCTTGTGGTGTGTCTTGCTAACATGCTGATTTCCCATGTCTGTGCACATTTTCCAGGATCAGCACACAATGCCTACATCATGAGGCGTAGCAGGGTGCCACAAATGATGATGCGGCTGCACAACGAACGAGCATGTCTTGTTGGTGGGTATACTCTGTTTGTCCTGCCTGTTGCGGTATCTTTGGCTCTTACGGCACCTCCTGACCCACTTTTTTACATGATGTTTTCATGTAGGGGACTCTGGATATCCCAACATGCCATGGCTAATGACACCTCTCCGCAACCCAAGAACAGCTGCAGAGCACAGGTACAACAATGCACACGGGCAGACCAGGCGAGTGATTGAGAATTTGAGAGGACGTTTGGCCTCCTTAAGAGCCGATTCCAGTGCCTGGATAAGTCCCTCCCTTATGCCCCGGAGAAGGTCTGCTGAATCTTCCTCGTGTGCTGCATGCTGCACAACATGTCAGTTGAGAAGGCAGTGCCACTCATCCTGGATCCGGATGAGCAGGAACATCCACCCGTGGAGGATCAAGGGCTTGCTCACGAGGCTAGTGATGAGGAGGAGGAGGAGGATGATATCCGGAGTCAGCTCATATGCAACTTCTTCTCATAATGGTGAGTCACTGGGTATGAGTGTGCAAGCTTGTAGCATAGAGGAGCATGTGTTGCAATGTGTGTGTCCAGCTGACTGAATGCAAAGTGACTTGGATGTGTGTCCTGATGTGTCACTCGAGTGATGATGTCATGCCACACAGTTTTGCGGAGAGACTTTCTTTGCAATTTACATGTGTCAAACATAGTTCATGTTTGGTAAATGTCCATGTGAAAGGTGATAATTGTTTTAGGTGACTTCTTGTGTGTCTGTCATTCCCAGGTATTTTGCGCCTGTTGTCTGCTCGTGTCATCGTTGTCCTCCTGCTATTCCTCATGAGGATTGCAACGTGTGCTGAATCAGCGTTCCATGCACGGACATGTGGAAAGGTCAGTCTTGGTAAGGTTTGCAGCAAGGATTTTTTGTGGTGGTACGGATTTGGAATGTGTGGGGGCTGCTTCTGTGCATGTTGTGGTACCATGCATACATGTCTTCTCACCATGGAGCATATAACATGTAGCATCACTCCCATGAGATGATAGTCACCCTTCTTGACAGTCATCTGTAGTGGAGTATGGCGTCTGATGAAGGTATCAATGTGTGTAAACCTTGCCTCTGAAACATTGCAGATGCTACGGGTGGACATAGTGGGGGACATCACAACAACAGGCTCCATGGGGAATTGCAGCCTCTCCGTGTGCAGCAGGATATGTTTGGCTCATCCCCTTGACTTGTGTGCCAGTTCATTGGGATTTACATCATCCGTGTTGTGAAGGGTGTGTCCAGCGTATGTCCCACATGTTCTATCAACTGATCTGTGAGTCTGTTAATATGGATGCATGTCCCTTTGTGTGTGTATGTGGAATAAAGGTGTTCTGCACAATCCAAAGTGCCTCATCTCTGTCACTGCAGCTCTCTTGACAGTTTGCATGCGTCCTCTATGGCATAATTGTCAAAGATTGAGCATCTGTGTGTATGTGTACTTTGGCAACATGCATGCAGTGCTTTATGGTTAATGATCTCTATTGTGCATGAAGTACCTGGTTGGGTATGTATTTGTACAGGTTGCTCCCCACAACGGGACGTGAACGCCTGCTGATGGTGTGTCTCCTTTGCGCATCTCCGCATTTTGTTGCCTGATCCAGTGGCTGTAATTTATGGTGATTGTTCATACATTTTCTCGTAGTGACCCATGAGTAACCTGACACTCCTTACTTTACATACACCTGTTGCACTGTGCCTTTCAGACCTTGTCTTTGTGTGCTACTTTTTGCCTAATTTCTAACCCCTTCCGCCTGCTGCTGCCTCACTTGCGGCACAGCCCCACCGAGTGCCCTGATTCTGCAACCCCCACACCTCCAAAATGCTCTGCCCTTCCCCCTCCACCCATTCTAAATGTAGGCAGCAGCTTTTCTGTGCCCCTGTAGCCCCAGCGCCGTGCCAAAGGCAGGAACGTCTGCGCCTGCAACATGCACAGTGCACGACCCTCTTGTCTTTGCATGACCCACGTCACACAACAGGCTCATGGTGCAGCCACTCTCCAAGCAATTTCATCGTGACAATCACCCTCCTGCTATCAGGCAACCCCTAACCACACACACGACACCTTCGTATGCTGAGTGTGCTACTCCAACTGCCTACACAGCACTGCCCAACCTACAAGACCCTGTCAGAACAACCAGGTAATGTGCCTCCTACTCCACACCCGCTCTGTCCACCATCATGCCATTGGAGTCTGTTACCTCCTCAACACAACAGCCCCACACATCACCTTCATGACAGTAACCTGGACAAAAGCATCCTCAGCACATGATGTCCTCATTGCCATCTCAGACGGATACAAGATCACCCGCAGGGACGGCAACACCAATCCCGGGGGATGAATTGCAATTTATTCACAAGTACACCCTCAGAGTCACAAATCCGGGTTTTCAGCAACTCCATGGCAACCCTCAGTGTAACACTCCTCTACAGATCTGCAGGCCTACATCCACTATTCCGCTAAGCCATCAACACGTACATCTGCACGCACGCCCTCACCTCCACAGGCTACATGTGGCTGGGGGCCAGTCACTTCTTGCTGGAGGGGAACCACCCCACCATCCATCATTGGTCCATCAACATTTGAATCCACGTCTCTGACAAGCAACACACTGCCCCACACCCCGCTACCGATCCCCCAAAGATGCTTGATGTAAGTCACCACAGACAAGCTGTGTGGGACACTCAAAACAACACCCCCACCACACCCTGCAACCTCACGCACTGAATCAGCAACTGATCCAACAATCTTGCCACATTGACGGACTTTCCTGTGAAGCACAATGACAGTTAAGGCACCTGGGACAAGGCAGACCTACTGGACTCCTACAGACTTAGCCAGACTCTTGT
Source organism: Triturus cristatus (assembly GCF_964204655.1). Classification (NCBI taxonomy): domain Eukaryota; kingdom Metazoa; phylum Chordata; class Amphibia; order Caudata; family Salamandridae; genus Triturus; species Triturus cristatus. The sequence continues at coordinate 648,028,674 of NC_140589.1, forward strand.
GCAAACCTTGCAACACAAAGAGCCATCATTTGCCTTACTGCCCTGGTAAACACCACACACAGCCATCACCATATCATCAGCAAGGACAAGTGGAGATCCTTCAGATAGTGCTGAGACACCCAAACACACGACATCAAGGAGCTCATCAGCATTGTGAGTGAACTGACAGCAGATCTCCATCCAAGACACCCCACCCTTGCAAGGCAGATCACATCCCTTGCAACTTTGTACCACTGCAAGCTCATGGGCATACACGAAAGCCTTGGCACCCAGAGGCAGACAGCACTATTATCCGCAGGACAAACCCCCATCAGGTTATGGACTCCCATCATCAGCAATGACACAACCTGGCTCATGTGCAACATACACTCTGGCTCTCCATCAGGCCCCTTCCCACACAACATCTAAACCACATCATTCCCCATCCTTGAAGCCCACGTCCAGCGCATCCTGACTGTCTCCTTTGAGCTTGCCACATTCCATAGGTGCAGGAGGCATGCAGAGACACAGGCCCTTCTTAAACAACGGACGGAAGTACCGCAGGATCACCTGGCACATCACCCTGCTTCCCTACCCAGCAAATGACATCAGGAAGACACTCAACAAGCAAATGACAATTTTCCTCCAAGCAACCATCTCCAGGCAACCGGCACCAGACCATCTTCCACAGTAATCACACCACTGCAACCGTCAGTATTGCCACCACCAACGACAACTTTGCCATGCTCAACAATGGTGAGGCCACCACCCTTGACCTCTCAATGGCATTCTACACCATGTGCTACCACACTGTCAGCTCACACATCTCCAACACTGGTATCCAGAGGAGGGCCCAGGGTTAAATAAGAAAGTCGCTCACCAGCAAGGCCCAGGGAGTCTGCCTCCACCCTGCAACATGTAGTACACTGGGGTCATCTGGCCCATGCCACAGGGCTCTTCTCTCAGCGTGATGATCTTCAATGTCTCCATGACCCCCCTCTCCACCATCACATGCTCACACAACCTCATCAACATCTCGTATGCCATTGACACCCAGCTGCTCCTCAAACTCACCATAGACCCAGCCAACGCCAGATCCAAACTTCAAGAATGCATGAGATCCGTTGAGGAGTGGCTGAACATCAGCCACCTGAGGCTGGACTTGGACAGGACAGAGCTCATCATCTGAGGATTGTCCCCTTACAGCTGGGTCAACTCCTTGTGTCCCACTGGTCTGTGCACCGCACCAGCACCCAGTGGCCACGCATGCAAGCTCGTTTTCATCATGGACCCATCGCTCACAATTACCATGCAACTCACCACCATCTGTACCTCATGCTGCAACACCTTCCACATGCTGCAAATGACCCACAGATGGATCCACTCCAAGGCAAGACAGACCGTCCCCCTGGGCCACAACACCAGCCGGCTCAACTACAGCAGCCGCCTCTACAGAGAACAACAGCAAAACTGCAGGAGAAGTTGTCCACATCCAGGGTGCATCCGCACACCTCATCTGCAACATCCTCTGCCTCAGGCACATCACCGTCCACCTGAGATAGGTACAATGGCTCACTGTGTGCTGCAGGATCACCTTCAGACTCCTCAACCACACTCAGGAGGCAGTCCACAACCCCAGACCCAACACCAACCTTGGATGTCTGTCATCCAACACCCCGTTGGCCCAACTCCATGCAGCCCACCTTGCCCTGGCCACCATTCACCACATCCACATAAAAACTGCATGCAGGAGATAGTTCTCCCACCTCACCAAACAGACCTGGGACTCCCTCCCCGGGCACATCAACATGACCCATGACCTCTACACCTTCATGATACTCTTCTAAATTGGTCTGTCTGAGCAGTATTGCAAGCAACCCCTCAGCAGCTTGAGGCATTCACGAGTGAGTATTGGGCTCCATGTCTGTATTTTGTGAAACATTGTGACCCATGTGTGTCCTCGACCAGACGGAGATCCAAGTGTATGGATGGCTGGAGTTTGTTCCACACTCAGGCATACTTCGACACATCCCCACACGTATGTTGTCTACTCATGCTAAATGACTGCAACATAAAATTTCATGTCTTCATTTTTTATTTATAGCTCTGGGGCGTGATTTGTGCACAGAAAAAGATGCTATGCAGGGACCATAGAATCCAAAGTTCACAGGGGGAGATGGGATCCTTGGCATTTGAAGTCATCAGAGTCCAGACCACAGTGTTTGGCATCATTGGTCAGACTGTGACCAGCAAGTCCATGTGGCAGATGATGTCAGTCAATGAGGTGATGCTGTCGCACATGAAGGCCAGGTGCCAGGCCAGGTGACCTGGGAGATGTGGATGGGCCGCTGCCTCTCATGGTCTTTTCCGTGGACGACCCACCTTCCTCGTGGGACCCTCAGATGCAGGCCTTGACGATGCTTGGGATGCTCCGTCAGACGAATCCTCCTCCTCCTCCTCCTCCCTCCCTGTGGCTGGTGGTGGTCTGCGCCTGGTGGCACAGGGAGGGTTGCCCATGTTGTCTGCGATCCGACTGAGTGAATGGCTTATGTCCCTTTGCACCGCCAGGAGCTCAGCCAGTCTTGCCTCCATCCGTCCTTGGTGTTCTTGATGACTGGCGTGTTGCTCGGCCTGCTGGTTCTTAATCTCTGTGAGGGTCACCACTACCTGGCTGAACTCCCTGGTGTCACGCCGGTATGCCTCCATGATGTTGTGGATGTGTGACATACCGGTCCCTTCAGCTGGCTGGTCAGGTTCTCGCCTCCACCGTCCTCCACTCCCACCACCCCTGCCCACACGAGCCTGGCCTGCCGTTGTGGGCACATCGGGTCTACGGGACCCCTGAGGGATGGCAGTGGCGGTGTTGTATGCCTCCTCCTGGGTGCCCGCCGCACCTTGTTCCTCCTGGTCAGACTGGCTCAGTTGTTCATTGCGGGCAGGGCTCCTCGGTGTCTCTCTGGGATGTGGCAGGAATGGGGGTGGTGGTTGGCACAGATGTTCCTGAACCAGGTTCTGCAGAGGCTTGAACACCCGAGGGTCCAGGTCGGACGGGGTCATCCGCGGAGTGTTGAGAGGCGTCGCTGCCGGTGGGATCAGGTTCCTCCCGAGCCTGTGACTGTGATTCTTCCCCCCCATTGTTGGAGGGATATTCATCACGTTGCCCTGTGTGTGAGAGACAGACAATGTTAATGCTGTTTTATGCAACATGCATGTTTCATACACATTGAAGTTGGCACTGTTCCTCCAGGTTGTTGTATGTACCTAGCATTCTCCTCAATGTTCACTTGTGGATGGGTATGTTGCGGGGGACAGATTGATATGTTCTCCTGAGTCTTTGACATGTCGATTTGTGGCTTGGATGCTTCTTCGGCTATGTATTGGTCTTGTTGTGTTGCATGTCCATTGTGACAGTGGGTAAATCCATTGCCTGTCCTGGTGGTGTCTGCTTGTGTAAGGGGTGTGTGTGACAGGGTCTGCTGGTGGGTGTAGTGTGATTTGGCCCTGGGGCTCCCAGGTGATGTAGCTGTCCCCCCATGGAGCATGCTGCCATGACAGTGAGTGTGAGTTCCTGTCCTAGATATCTGACCTTGTTGTCTTGGTGTTTGTGTTTGCACTGGTCACAGGTGGGCCTTGTGCTGCCTACACCAGGGCCAAGTGTGAGCTATCTTGTCTGTACTTTCCCAATCCCTGTGCATTGCGCATGGTGCATGGGTATGTAGCTGGGCCATATGGGATGAGGGCAATTGTGTCTGATTTATGATTCAAACATGCGTTTGTGCCACCCACCCTCCCAGCATACCGGACAACCATTCTTGGGTTTGTGCTTCATGTAGCATGGGACATAGCATGGCCTTGCTTTCTCAATGGGGCATACACATGTTATTGGCATTAGCATAGTTTTTGACTGTGGTTCTGGCCAGTGATGGCTTGGGGATAGTTGCATGCATTTGGTGTAGTTGGGGTGTGGATGCCATTTCCCCCATGTTACGTAAGTTGTTTGTGTACTCACCAGGCTCTGCAACTCCTTGGAGTCCATGTACTTCCACCAGCGGAAGCATGGCCATCACCTTCTCCTCCCAGGGATGGTAATGTACTGGTCTGCGGGGCGCACCACCTCCAGTGATGTTGTTCTAGGCATAGTCCTCATTCATTTTGCGCTTGACCGCCCTCCGCAGATCGTTCCACCTGGCTTGGCATTCATTCCTGGTCCTTCTGATGGGTGCAACAGCATTCACCCTATTGACAATCCTCTGCCACAGGCATGATTTTTCAGCTATGCTGGTCTGTCTGACCAATTATCCAAACAGCTGTGGCTCGACTCTGATGACTTCATTGACAAGGATCTCCAGCTCCTCCCTTGTGAACTTTGGATTCTTGTCTGTGGGCATGGTGTAGGGTGAGGGTGTGGATGGTTGTGGGTGTGTGGGTCTGAATGTGACGGTGTGGGTGTGAATGTGTAGAGGGGGTATATGTGAAGGAGGTTGTGTGAAGGTATATATGTTAAGGTGGATGGGTGCTGTTGTTGTTGTGCTCCTTAGCTACAGTGAGTCTGTTGCAAAGGCTCATGGTTTGTGTGTGTGGGCCCTTTTTATTGGTACATTTGTGGGTGTGGCTCAGTTTGAATTTTTGGTGGGTGTGTTATAAGGGGTGGTTGTGAGTTTGCCACTCTGTTTGCCTGTTTGGATGTGTCCAGGTCAGTCCTTTCCATTTTGTGTGCAGTGTAGACGTGTTTTGTGGTGTTGTGCGAGTCTAATAGACCCTCCTTGTGCTGTTTTACAGTGTCCGTGGTTCAGTACGGTACAGGGGTACGAGTCGTACAGACACACACCCCCATGCGTTTTGTATGTACGGTGCGTACACCGCCATTGCTATGTACGCTTTGTACACCGCCATTGCTAAGTACGGTGCGAACACCCCCATTGCTATGTACGGTGCGTACACCGCCATCGCTTATGTACGGTGCGAACACCCCCATCGCTATGTACAGTGCGTACACCCCCATTGCTATGTACGGTGCGTACACCGCCATCGCTTATGTACGGTGCATACACCCCCATTGCTATGTACAGTGTGTACACCGCCATCGCTTATGTACGGTGCTGTGTACGGTGCGTACACCACCATCGCTTATGTACGGTGCGTACACCGTCACACCGCCATTGCTTATGTACGGTGCGTACACCCCCATTGCTATGTACGGTACATACACCGCCATCGCTTATGTACGGTGCGTACACCGCCACTGCTATGTACGGTGCGTACACCGTCATTGCTATGTACGGTGCGTACACCGCCATTGCTTATGTACGGTGCAAACACCCCCATCACTATGTACCATGCGTACAACCCAATTGCTATGTACGGTGCGTACACCGCCATCGCTTATGTACAGTGCGTACACCGACATTGCTACTGTACGGTGCGTACACAGACATTGCATATATAGAAGTCATTCCCCGTGTACGGGACGGACGTTTTCCGTACAAATCGTAAATCGGAAAGACGGTCCCGATCGTACCAGTACAGTCGGACTGCATTTATACGATTCGTACGGAAAAGTGTCCGGGTACGTCTCGTACAACTTTTCCCGATCTGATTCGTACGGATAGGGCTGATCTGTATGTATTTTTTCCTGTACGAATCGTACTTCACGGGTCGGACATGACTTGTACGATTCATACGGAAAAAAATACGGATACGAGTCGTACGGGAAAAAATATTACAGGATCAGAATCGACCCCCCTATGTGCAATTCTTGTTAACGGAGTAGGTGGAAATTTCCTTCTCACGTTGCTTTGTATTTACCCATGCACAATTAGTAAAGGGGATCACTTAGAGCCCTGAAGAATGCCCTCCAACCTGGATAGACTGATACAGATGGGCAGAAACATGGTGGCAGAATATTTAAATGACCTGGATATTGCTTGCTTGTGTTTGATGGATCACCAGAGATAATGAAGAATGAACAACTGTTGTCATTGTATGTTTGGAACGTAGCTCCTTCGATAGTTAGCTCGTCTAGGACTCTGCTCGTGCCTGAAGAATGTTTTGGTATGAGATCATCTTCAGTGAACCAGGAACCTTATCCATAGACGACAGAACAGAGGTAAACAAATACAGTTGTAGTTATTGGCTACACACATTTGGTTCATGGAAACAATTTTCATAAACCTCTGACTTATGAAAGTCATAGAATTGCTCTAACAGGATAGCTATGGTTAAATAAGTGTGCACACACACTTTTGCATAGACTACAACTATTGAAGCATTTTTGAGGTACTTTAATCTATACAATATTGCATGAGGAATCTAACTAGGGTAATATTTCCCATCATTACTTGAATAAATGTATATACTGTAAATATTTTCCTAATTAGGTTTGACAATTGACCAATTATTATTTACCTTTACGTTTATTTTATTATAGACATTACTATGGTTTGTTGGTTGCATGTAACCATTTTGGAAACACTTTACAAATATCAGTTATTGTTTAAGAAGAAGCATAAAACAGATCTTAAGAGAAATATTTGCCTGTGAAATAAAGAGTAACATGAAATGACGTTTGTGTTAAAGTTGCATATATTACAGGAATAAAAATAATGCTTTGGTGTATATCCGTGAAAAAGTGTGAAAATGCAGTTTGTTAAACATGTAATTATCTTCTAAAGTGCTTCTTTGAAATGTAAATGTCTAAATGACTCTTGTATGCACTTCACATACTAAGTGAGATATTTTAAGTATTTTTCAAATTGTAGCTTTCTTGGATTGACTTTGAACGAGCAACTGGCTGACGCGGCTCTCTAAGGGAATAACTATTTTGACAGAGCTATATCTGGCTACTGTCTTTTTTCAGCCAATAAAACCTGTCTGCAAGGGAAAACAGAAAAAAAGCAACACAGAATCTTTTATGTTTGTTGCTATGGTTAAATTTCATAGCAACAAGGCTTAGGACACTGGCCTATATTCAGTAAAGTTAAAATGATGCCCCAAGCAGAAACTGTCTATTTCATATCTACAACAGAAACATGATGTCCTAATTATTTGCCAAACCATCCGCAAAATGATTTTTTTTTATAAATGTATATAAATCAATATACGTAGAAAACACCTGTCTAGTAGTTGCTTTCTTTAAAATGAGAAATAAAAGTCAATGTTGTTTGCGAGGTATTAATACATGAAACTGTTCTATATTCTATGTTCTATATTCTATATTCATGAAAAATATTATCATCCACCACCGCTTTCAAACAAGCGACCTATGTTCCAGATTGTATGCTGAAAAATACATCTCGACAACCTGAACTGAATGTGACGTCGACAGGGCAATGTATACATAGAACAATTCTCCCATTTATTACTGCAAGCAAAAAGCTATTTCAGGACATTAGGCGAAACATTAGATTGTAATTCCCACTGCCTTCTCTGCTAAGTGCCTAATTCTGACATAATGGTTTGATCCGAAGTCCAGCACGTTAGAAGAATATGCAGAGTATTAAAACATTCTAGGGGACGTCATCGTGAAATAATTGCACGCCACTAAGGCTTCACGTGCAAAATAGAAGCACAATTATCCCATAGAAGGAGCTCTCTGGAGCTATCATTAAAGTTATTGTAACATGTTCACGAGGAACATAAGCATGTCACAAAACTGAGTCTGAGGCTCACGTGAACTCAACGCTTTTATATGATGCACGTGCCAAGCAAGGCCGATGGACCTTGTCTTGTCACTTCATAATGAGCACCTTGAGAAGAATATTGAGTTACAAAGTCTTATCCCAGTAGGGGCTAGCTGAGTGATAGTCTATCAGGACTAGAAGAGGTTAACTATGTTTTTTTGGTGAACAGTCTAAATATCGAACTTTAAATATCGAATTGCCAAAATATCGACTTACAAAAATATAGTGGTGCAGAATATCTAGAATGCAGGTAAGAAATATCATTTTTAATAATATCGAAGTTAGTAATATCGACAGTTATAATATAGCTATTCAAAATATAGATTTGTGTGTGTTTTAAGTGTTAGTATATGTGATAAAAGTATGTATTATTTTTGTAATGTGTGTTTTTGAAAAGTAATGAATTTTATGTTAATTAATTTTGCGTAATTTGATTTCGTAGCGGGTAGTGGGTTTATGGGGAATAGGGATGGAAGTAATTTAATTATACTATATATTTTTTAGAATCATTTAGAATTAATTAATTATATGTTAATTAGCTTTTAGGGGAATAGGGTGGGAAGTAATTTAATTGAAATTAATTAATTAATTGATTGAATAATTACTAATTTAGTATTTAATCATTTATGTTGTTAATTAAGTTAATGTATTATTATTTATAAATTGCTTAATAACAATTAATAATTAATTGGTAATTATGTTAACAGTGTTATTTTTTATTAATTAGTAATTGATTAGATATTAATTATTAATAATTAATTTGTAAATATGTTAATTGTGTAATTTTTTTAGGAGTGGGTTGAGGTTTGATAGAGGAGTAGGGTAGGGAGTACTTTAGTTTTAATGTAATTTTTATTATTTTTTATATCATATTTATTAAAAGGTATTTTATAGTGGTAATTTGGTGAATTAAATTAGATTTGATGGTTATTAATTTTATTGTTAATTGTAATTAGTTAATTAATTGATTGTTAATTAATTATGTTAATTTATTAATATTTTACAATATTGTAGGTGATGTTTATATGGGAAAATGGTGGGAGGTAAATTAATTTTGAAAAAATAATTACTTGTTAATTGTTGTTATTTATTGTTAATTAATGTTAATTATATTGCAGGAGTGGGTATACTAAATGATTCCCCTTCGCTATCCGACACTTTCCCTACTGCTACACTCACTGCAGTGGGAATAGTAATTTTTACCCTCCCGCTATCCAACACTTTCCCTACTGTTGCACTCACTGGAGTGGGAGTAGCCATTTTTACTCACCCGCTTTCCAACACTTTCCCTATTGGTGCACTCACTGGAGTGGGAATCGTAATTTTTACCCTCCCGCTATCAAACACTTTCCCTACTGTTTCACTCACTGAAGTGGGAATAGTCATTTTTACCTACCCGCTATCCAACATTTTCCCTACTGTTGCACTCACTGGAGTGGGAATAATAATTTTTACCCTCCCGCATTCTAACATTTCCCCTACTGTTGCACTCACTGGAGTGGGAATAGTAATTTTTACCCACCTGCTATCCAACACTTTCTATACTGTTCCACTCGCTGGAGTGGGAATGGTAATTTTTATCCACCCGCTATACAACACTTTCCCTACTGTACGACTCGTTGGAGTGGAAACAGTTATTTTATCCACTACGCTATGCAACGTTTTCAGTATTATTATATTTAATGTAGTGTAAAATATAATTAAAAAAATATATATATTTAAAATGTTTTAAATTATTATATATAATTTATTTTTATATTTATATTATAGGTTTATATCTATATATATGTAATTATATTTTAAATTATATTTTAAAAATTTTATAATGAAAAATATTATTTATTTTTTAATATTATTAAGTCAATATATAATAAAAAATACAAATGCATGTTTCTTTTTTTTACATTACATTTATTATTTATTAATTTTAAAGTTTTTTAAATATTCTTCTCCTTGATATTCTGTCAGTGATCCGTTTTGTTTGTTTACATACGGGAAACAAAGGCAGGATGGACATATTATAGAACTCTAGCAGGAGGTTACAAGATCCACTGTTTTGTACGCTTTATAATGATATTTTGGGAAGAGGTTCATTGGAGGAATATTTGTGCAGCCTTTCTTACTTTAGTTACAAAATCTGGCCCAGATGTTACAAGATGTGCTAGTGGTAACCAATTTGCCAACGTTATGTGGATTTAACGATTCTGTCCATGATTTACACACTTTAGTTAAAACGATGATGCTGAAACACATAAATCATTAGCAGACAGGCTCCATTACAGGACAGTTTGTGGATAAAAATATTTGGGATATGACTGATTTAACTGATGATGACACAGAAATAATGAAATTTATAGTCGACATTCGCACAAATGCAGAGAACAGTTTGATCAGGTAAGTGGGATTTATTTGGAAATACTAATGTGAGAAACGTTTTGAACTGGGAAAAGTTTTAAACTCCCATTCTAGTCCCTATTTAAGGATGCTAAAGTGAGACAAAGCAGGCAGGATGCTTGCCTGATTACTGAGAAGTAATCTCACGCACCCTCCTATTACCGCAATGTATACCCAAGATACCCTGGCCGATACACAGGAGCAGATCAATAATTATTTCCATGAATATTATGTGTCCCTATGCAAGGCCCCAGTTTCAGCAGACCCCCAGGCAATACAACAGTTTTTAGAGCAGGTGGCCCTCACACAGGTAACGCAGGACCAATATACTGAATTAGAGGCTCCCATCACGGCAACTGAAATCTCAGCTACTATTCGTCAGTTAGCTAGAGGTAAAACTCCCGGAATGGATGGCTGGCCCATGGAATTCTATGCTACTTACACAACACAGCTGGCCCCTCGGCTGCTCACTGCATTCAATGAATCCTTTGATAGAGGCACACTGCCTCCTTCTCTTCGCGAGGCTGTACTGGTGGTCCTCCCAAAGCCAGGTAGGGATCCTCTGCTCATGGACTCGTATCGCCCGATGTCCTTACTTACGTCAGATTACAAAATGATGGGTAAATTATTAGCTAATATGCTGTTAGGGGCCACTCCCTAATTGGTTCACACAGATCAGAACGGTTCATCCCTGGTAGGAGCACAGGGTTGTATCTTCGACGCCTCTTCAAGCTCCTACAATGGGCCCAAACGGCTCCAGAGCAACATTGGATAGTGTCCCTGGATATAGAAAAGGCCTTCGACACCCTGGGGTGGAATTACTTACAGGCGGTCTTGGCTCGATTTGGCATAGGCTCGAGGTTTCCACGCTGGGTGCGGATTTTATATACTAATCCACGTGTTCGTGTGAAAACAGGCCGTGTTATTTCACCACCCTTCGATATTGAGCGCGGCACCAGGCAGGGCTGCCCACTCTCACCCATTCTGTTCACCTTGGCCATGTAGCCTCTGGCCTGTGCCCTCCGCAGACACGTTACCAACTGCGGCATTTGGGTGCATATGCAGTGGCACATAGTATCCCTCTACACGAACGATGCACTGATTTATTTATGCAATCAAGACGAGGCGCTCTGAGTTTGATGGAACTCCTAGATACTCATGCACGGCTGTCGGGCTTGAGGGTCAATTGGGACAAATCCGTTTTGTTCCCGATGTCGCCCCTCCCAGCCGTTTAAAGGCAGCGACAGCCTTCTGCCCCACTTGCCAGAGCGTATGACTCCTTTAAGTACTTGGGTGTCCAGGTATACCATTCCCCGGCGATCTGATCGATGAAAACCTAGGGTGGGTGATTGCCAATGCCAGGACGTCTCTACCGTTCTGGACTGCCCTCCTTTTAACCCCCATGGGCCGGATAGCCATATCTAAGATGCTTCTCCTTCCTAGGCTTCTCTACTATTTCGCCGTTCTCCCCTATAGTCTGCCTCGGAAACTGTTTCACAACCTACGATCCCTATTGGTATCTCTGATATGGGGCAATTCTAGGGTGAGGGTAGCACTCTCTAAGCTTTACCTCCCTATATCAGAGGGGGGACTAGCTGCGCCCAATTACAAACTTTATTATGCAGCTGCTCAGCTCCAGTGGCATATGCGCTGGCTTGCTAGGAGGAACCTGTCTGAGCTAGACGCCTGGGCTCTGGCACTGCCGCGATCAGACTTGCTGGAGTGGCTGTCGGGCACCAAAATGCGGCTTCAGTCGACAGGGGGCTGCACTCTGCTGCGGGCGGCCCGGGGTACCTGGCTACGGTACATGACACCCCATCGCCACTCTCCACCATATTCCCGGACCTCCCCATTTAGACGTCACCAGTCTCCTTCACCCGCCTACGGTGCCCTGGGCTGTCCGAATGGCAGGTGACTGGACTCACAGCCTGGGGAGACTTATACGTCGACTTCGTTTTGTGTGATTTTGCAGCTCTGAGGGAAGACTATGGCATAGCGCCCGGAATGTTCCTTCTTTATGCGACACTTACACAACAGGCAACACATGTCTGGGGGGACATAAGTGTGGCACCGTCGACTTCTGAGGCTTTGCAGGCGCTATTGAGGCATGGGTCGGGTAGGAAAGCTATCACGGCCCTCTACAACTCTCTTAGGATGGACACGGCCCTCGCATTGTCCCCATTATGTGACGTTTGGGTAGCGGCGCTCTCTACCGACATCTCGGACAAACAATGGCTTCAATGCCTTGGAATCCTCAAGATCATTTTGATGATTATGACTCGTTATTTTACAAGCAATTAGTTTGCATGCCATTACTACGCGTTTTGTTCTTAGCAATAACCGTTACTACGCAAGTTTTTAGTTCGCATACCATTACATTAAAAGTGTTAAAGTATGCAAACTAAAAACTTGCCTAGTAAAAAAAACAACACTACACTACATATCCAAAAGTTAAAAACACTACCAAAACCCTCAAAAAGTACACTATCCTACACTACTAAAACACCACTACACTAAGCTAAACCCTATATCACTACCCCCTGCACAACACTGCCCCTAGCCCCAGCCCTGTCCCTGCTCCCAAACACTACCCTGCACGACCCCCCAGCACTATCCTAAACCTTAAAACACTACCCTACACTACACAAACTCCACAACACTACCCTAAACCCTAAAACACTACCCCCAGCACGACCCTTCCCCTAGCCCCAGTCCTGTCCTTACTCCCAAACACTACCCTGCACGACACTCCGACACTACCCTAAACCCTAAAACACTACCCTACTCTACACTAACACCAGAATACTACCCTAAACCCTAAAACACTACCCCAGTGCGCCCCTGCCCCTACCCCAGTCCTGGCCATACTCCCAAACACTACCCTGCACGACCCTAACACTATTCTACACTACACAAGTACACACCCATGCATGACCCTACACAGCCCCTACACAACCCTACACAGCCCCTCTTACCTCTCTCTCCTTGTGGTTTCTCTCTTCACCTCCACGCTTGGTTCCAATCATCTCCCCCTTCCTGCTTCCTCCGTCGTGGGCAGGCAGAATAAGGAGTCCCAAGGGCAGGCGCGGAGATGGGCATGATCAACAGCAAGCCGGAAAAGCAGCCCCAGACCTTCTTCCTGAAAGTGGATGCCCCCTCAACGACTTGCGAACGCAGTAGACCCTCTTCCTGAAAGTGGACCCCCCTCACCGACTGGGCATTCGTTGTAACAACGCATGCGATGTAACAACTTGCGTACTAAAGGCTACGCGTTGTTACATCGCATGCGTTGTAACGCTTGTGTAGTAATGGTACATGGACTAATGTCCCCGTACTAATGGGTGCTAATGCATTTTGATGAATGCCCGTCTGAAATTTACATAATTGAACTATCTTCACCACACAAATTTGACCCCAATCCGGCTGGCACGTATGTACCCGACTTCCATAGATATTTGCCCCAGATACTGTGTAACGGGTGCTGACTTCTTGCATATGGTTTGGACGTGCTCCCACATTAGAACCTTCTGGGGGACGGTTTCTGACATACTGGCAGTGGCAACTGCTACCACTATTCCTATTCAGGGTGCACATTACCTACTGGGCATTACGAAGAGAAATGCAAACCTGTAAGAACCTCAAAAAATTCGTTGACCTGGCACTGGTTCTGGCCAAACGCTGTCTGGCCATGGCCTGGAAGTTCCCGAAGGGCCCATCTACTAGACACTGGCTGCTTACTCTTCAGCTTGCACTAGTGTCCGAACACGACACTTTGAAGTCTCAGCCCATACGACCGACAGCCCGGGCATCCATTTTGGGGGTCTTTGTAAAAGTGAGTGAAAGGGTTAACACATACTAACCATTGAGAAGTGCAGTGAAAACACTAAGATATAAAAGGAATATTTTCATTTTCTTCCTTTTGCTGAATCAGACAGTGCACGTTGAAAGATGGCCATTTATGGTTGTCTTGTATGAAGAATGGTGTCCCATTCTTAAGCTTAGGTTTCAGTGATCAAAGCAAACACAAAGAAACGATGGTCGGAGTGCTGAAACTATTCAGACACTCATCCCCAATCACAGATCTGGGTTGAATCCATCATCTTTGTTTAGCTCACTTCATCACCCCAGTTCAGACACAGCTATATGTAAATGAGTCTTTACCTTGTGCCTCATGGGAACAGTCCAGCCCGAACTGCCAAGCCATGTCTTCCCTGGACCGAAAATAAGCATCCTGGGACCGGTGTCGGGCTAACAGCCTTCATCAGCAAGGCTAGCTTGAATCCAGTGGCGAAGTGAGCAAGGGACGCAAGTCTGGGCAAAGCACCCTGCCGACTTAGAGCGAACAAAACAAACACAAAGAAATGATGGACGGAGTGCTGAAACCTTTCAGACACTCACCCCCAGTCAAAGATCTGGGTTGAATCCATCATCGTTCTTTAGCTCACTTCACCACCTCAGCTCAGACACTGCTATAAACAAATTAGTGTTGACCCTGTGCCTCATGACAACAGTCTAGCCCGAACTGCCAAGCCATGTCTTCCCTGGACCGGAAACAAGCATCATGGGACGGTTCCAGGCTAACAGCCCTCATCAGTCAGGCTAGATTGAATCCAAAGGCAACGTGAGCAAGGGACCCACCTCTGGGCATACCCTGCCAACTTAGGGTGAACTAAGCAAACACAAAGAAATAATGGACGTAGCGCTGAAAATTTTCAGACGCTCACCCAGATCTCTTGACTGGGGGTGAATGTATAATTTATTCAGGATTCCGTCCATCATTTGTTTGCTTAGCATTTTTCACCCTAAGTGCGATGGGTATGCCCAGACGTGGGTCCCTTGCTTACTGTGCCACTGGATTCAATCTAGACTGGCTGATGAAGGGTAATACCCAGAAACCGGTCCCAGAATGCTTGTTTCCGGTCAAGGGAGGACCTGGCTTGGCAGTTGAGTCTAGACTGTTCCCATGAGGCACAGCATCAAGACTGATTTGCATATGGTTGGGTCTAAACTGGGTGGCATGGTAAGGAAAATATCAATGGATTTAACCAAGATCTCTTGACTGGTGGTGAAAGTATGTTTTATTTAGCATTCCGTCCATCATTTGTTTGCGTAGCACTTTTCACCCTAAGTGGGATGGGTATGCCCAGACGTGGGTTCCTTGCTCACTGTGCCACTGGATTAAAGCTAGACTGGATGATTAAGGGTAATACCCATGAACTGGTCCCAGGATGCTTGTTTACGGTCCAGGGAGGACCTGGCTTGGCAGTTCAGTCTGACTGTTCCTATGAGGCCCAGCATCAAGACTGATTTGCATATGGCTGGGTCTAAACTGGGGTGGCATGGTGAGCAAAAGAAAAATGGATTTAACACAGATCTCTTGACTGGGGGTGAATGTATGATTCATTCAGCATTCCGTCAATCATTTATTTTCATAGCACTTTTCACCCTAAGTGGGATGGTTATGCCCAGACGTGGGTCCCTTCCTCACTGTGCCACTAAATTCAAGCTAGCCTAGCTGATGAAGGGTAATACCCAGAAACCAGTCCCAGGATGCTTGTTTCCGGTCCAGGGAGTACCTGGCTTGGCAGTTCAGTCAAGACTGTTCTCATGAGACACAGCGTCAAGACTGATTTGCATATGGCGGGGTCTAAACTAGGGTGGCATGGTGAGCAAAAGAACAATGGATTTAACACTGATCTCTTGACTAGGGGTGAATGTATGATTTATTCAGCATTCCGTCCATCATTTGTTTGCGTAGCACTTTTTACCCTAAGTGGGATGGGTTTGCCCAGATGTGGGTCCCTTGCTTACTCTGCCATTGGATTCAAGATAGCCTGGCTGATGAAGGGTAATACCCAGAAACCGGTCCCAGGATGCTTGTTTCCGGTCCAGGGAGCACCTGCCTTGGCAGTTCGGTCTGGTCAGTTCCCATGAGGCACAGCATCAAGAATGATTTGCATTTGCCTGGGTCTAAACTGGGGTGGCATGGTGAGCAAAACAACAATGGATTTAACCAAGATCTTTTGAATGGGGGTGAATGTATGTTTATTCAGCATTTCGTCCATAATTTATTTGCGTAGCACTTCTCACACTAAGTGGGATGGGTATGCCCAGACGTGGGTCCCTTGCTCAGTGTGCCACTGGATTTTAGCTAGCCTGAATGGTGAAGGGTAATTTCCAGAAACCGGTCCCTAGATGCTTATTTCCGATCCAGGGAGGATCTGGCTTGTCAGTTCGATCTGGACTGTTCCCATGAGGCACAGCATATAGACTGATTTGCATATGGCTGGATCTAAACTGAGGTGGCATGATGAGCAAAAGAAAAATGGATTTAACCCAGATTTCTTGACTGGGGGTGAATATATGATTTATTCAGAATTCCGTCCATCGTTTGTTTGTATAGAAGTTTTCACCGTAAATGGGATGGGTATTGCCAGACGTGGGTCCCTTGCTCACTGTGCCTCTTGATTCAAGCTAACCTGGCTGATGAAGTGTAATACCCAGAAACTGGTCTCAGGATGCTTGTTTCCAGTCCAGGGAAGACCTGGCTTGGCAGTTCGGTCTGGACTGTTCCTATGAGGCACAGCGTCAAGACTGATTTGCATATGGTTTGGTTTAAACTGGGGTAGTATGGTGAGCAAAAGAACAATGAATTCAACCCAGATGTCTTGACTGGGGGTGAATGTATGATTTATTCAGCATTCCGGCCATCATTTGTTTGCATAGCACTTTTCACCCTAAGTGGGATGGGTATACCTAGACGTGGGTCCTGTCCTCACTGTGCCACTGGATTCAAGCTAGCCTGGTTGATGAAGGGTAAAACCCAGAAACTAGTTTCAGGATGCTTGTTTCCAGTCCAGGGAAGACCTGGCTTGGCTGTTCGGTCTGGTCAGTTCCCATGAGACACAGCATCAAGAATGATTTGCATATTCCTAGGTCTAAACTGGGGTGGCATGGTGAGCAAAACAACGATGGATTTAACCAAGATCTTTTGAATGGGGGTGAACGTATGTTTATTCAGCATTTCGTCAATAATTTATTTGCGTAGCACTTCTCACCCTAAGTGGGATGGGTATGCCCAGACTTGGGTCCCTTGCTCAGTGTGCCACTGGATTTAAGCTAGCCTGGATGGTGAAGAGTAATTTCCAGAAACCGGTCCCTGGATGCTTATTTCCGATCCAGGGAGGATCTGGCTTGTCAGTTCGGTCTGGACTGTTCCCATGAGGCACAGCAGATAGACTGATTTGCATATGGCTGGATCTAAACTGAGGTGGCATGATGAGCAAAGGAAAAATGGATTTAACCCAGATTTCTTGACTGGGGGTGAATATCTGATTTATTCATAATTCCGTCCATCATTTGTTTGTATAGAAGTTTTCACCCTAAATGGGATGGGTATTGCCAGACGTGGGTCCCTTGCTCTCTGTGCCTCTTGATTCAAGCTAACCTGGCTGATGAAGTGTAATACCCAGAAACTGGTCTCAGGATGCTTTTTTCCAGTCCAGGAGGACCTGGCTTGGCAGTTCGGTCTGGACTGTTCCTATGAGGCACAGCGTCAAGACTGATTTGCATATGGCTTGGTTTAAACTGGGGTAGTATGGTGAACAAAAGAACAATGGATTCAACCCAGATGTCTTGACTGGGGGTGAATTTATGATTTATTCAGCATTCAGGCCATCATTTGTTTGCATAGCACTTTTCACCCTAAGTGGGATGGGTATACATAGACGTGGGTCCTGTCCTCACTGTGCCACTGGATTCAAGCTAGCCTGGTTGATGAAGGGTAAAACCCAGAAACTAGTCTCAGAATGCTTGTTTCCAGTCCAGGGAGGACCTGGCTTGGCAGTACGGTCTGGAGTGTTCCCATGAGGCACAGCGTCAAGACTGATTTCCATATGGCTGGGTCTAAACTGGGGTGGCATGGTGAGCAAACGAATAATGGATTCAACCCAGATGTCTTGACTGAGGGTGAATGTATGATTTATTCAGCATTCCATCCATCATTTGTTTACAGAGCACTTTTCACCTTAAGTCGGATGGGTATGCCCAGACAGGGGTCCCTTGCTCACTGTGCCACTGGATTCAAGCTAGCCTAGCTGATAAAGGGTAATACCCAGAAACCGGTCCCAGGATGCTTGTTTCCGGTCCAGGGAGCACCTGTCTTGGCAGTTTGGTCTGGTCAGTTCTGATGAGGCACAGCATCAAGAATAACTTGCATATGGCTGGGTCTAAACTGAGGTGGCATAGTGAGCAAATGAACATTGGATTTAACCAAGATCTCTTGAATGGGGGTGAATGTATGATTTATTCAGCATTTCGTCCATAATTTGTTTGCATAGCACTTCTCACCCTAAGTGGGATGGGTATGCCCAGACGTGGGTCCCTTGCTCACGGTGCCAATGGATTCAAGCTAGCCTGGTTGATGAAGGGTAATACCCAGAAACTGGTCTCAGGATGCTTGTTTCCATTCCAGGGAGGACCTGGCTTGGCAGTTCGGTCTGGACTGTTCCTATGAGGCCCAGCATCAAGACTGTTTTGCATATGGCTGGGTTTAAACTGGGGTGGCATGGCGAGCAAAAGAACAATGGATTCAACCCAGATGTCTTGACTGAGGGTGAATGTATGATTTATTCAGCATTCTGTCCATCATTTGTTTGCAGAGCACTTTTCACCTTAAGTCGGATGGGTATGCCCAGACAGGGGTCCCTTGCTCACTGTGCCACTGGATTCAAGCTAGCCTAGCTGATAAAGGGTAATACCCAGAAACCGGTCCCAGGATGCTTGTTTCCGGTCCAGGGAGCACCTGCCTTGGCAGTTCGGTCTGGTCAGTTCTGATGAGGCACAGCATCAAGACTGATTTGCATATGGCTGGGTTTAAACTGGGGTGGAATGGCGAGCAAAAGAACAATGGATTCAAACCAGATGTCTTGACTGGGGGTGAATGTATGATTTATTCAGCATTCCGTCAATCATTTGTTTGCAGAGCACTTTTCACCTTAAGTCGGATGGGTATGCCCAGATGTGGGTCCCTTGCTCACTGTGACACTGGATTCAAGCTAGCCTGGTTGATGAAGGGTAATACCCAGAAACTAGTCTCAGGATGCTTGTTTCCATTCCAGGGAGTACCTGGCTTGGCAGTTCGGTCTGGACTGTTCCTGTGAGGCCCAACATCAAGACTGATTTGCATATGGCTGGGTCGAAACTGGGGTGGCATGGTGAGCAAAAGAACAATGGATTCAACCCAGATGTCTTGACTGGGGGTGAATGTATGATTTATTCAGTATTCCGGCCATCATTTGTTTGCATAGCACTTTCACCCTAAGTGGGATGGGTATGCCTAGACCTGGGTCCTGTCCTCACTGTGCCACTGGATTCAAGCTAGCCTAGCTGATGAAGGGTAATACCCAGAAACCATTTCCAGGATACTTTTTTCCGGTCCTGGGAGGACCTGGCTTGGCAGTTCGGTCTAGACTCTACCCATGAGACACAGCATCAAGACTGATTTGCATATGGCTGGGTCTAAACTGAGGTGGCATGGTGAGCAAAAGAATGATGGATTTAACAAAGAGATCTCTTGACTATGGGCGAATGTATGATTTATTCAGCATTCCGTCCATCATTCGTTTGCTTAGCACTTTTCATCCTAAGTGGGATGGGTATCCCCAGACATGGGTCCCTTGCTTACTGTGCCATTGGATTCAAGCTTGCCTGGCTGATGAAGGGTAATACTCAGAAACCGGTCCCAGGATGCTTGTTTCTGGTCCAGGGAGCACCTGCCTTGGCAGTTCGGTCTGGTCTGTTCCCATGAGGCACAGCGTCAAGATTGATTTGCATATGGCTGTGTCTAAACTGGGGTGGGATGGTGAGCAAAAGATCAATGGATTTAACCAAGATCTCTTGAATGGGGATGAATGTATGATGTATTCAGCATTCCGTCCATTATTTGTTTGCGTAGCACTTCTCACCATAAATGGATGGTTATGCCCAGACGTGGGACCCTTGCTCACTGTGACTCTGGATTCAAGCTAGCCTGGCTGATGAAGGGTAATACCCAGAAAGTGGTCTCAGGATGCTTGTTTCCAGTCCAGCGAGGACCTGGCTTGGCAGTTTGGTCTGGACTGTTCCTATGAGGCACAGCGTCAAGACTGATTTGCATATGGCTGGGTCTAAACTGGGGTGGCATGGTGAGCAAAACAACAATGGATTTAACCCAGATCTCTTGACTGGGGGTAAATGTGCAATTTTTTCAGCATTCCCTCCATCATTTGTTTGCATAGCACTTTTCACCTTAAGTGGGATGGGTATGTCCAGACATGGGTCCCTTGCTCACTGTGCCACTGGATTCAATCTAGCCTGGTTGATGAAGGGTAATACCCAGAAACTGGTCTCAGGATGCTTGTTTCCAGTCTAGGGAGGACCTGGCTTGGCAGTTCCGTCTGGACTGTTCCTATGAGGCCCAGCATCAAGACTGATTTGCATATGGCTGGGTCTAAACTGGGGTGGCATGGTGAGCAAAAGAACAATGGATTTAACCCAGATCTCTTGACTGGGGTTGAATGTATGATTTATTCAGCATTCCGTCCATCATTTATTTGCATTGCACTTTTCACCCTAAGTGGAATGGGTACGCCCAGACGTGGGTCCCTTGCTCACTGTGCCACTGGATTGAAGCTAGCTTGGCTGATGAAGGATAATACCCAGAAACCGGTCCCAGAATGCTTGTTTCCGGTCCAGGGAGGACCTGGCTTGGCAGTTCGATCTGGACTGTTCTCATGAGGCACAGGGTCAAGACTGATTTGCATATAGCTGGGTCTTAACTGGGGTGGCATGGTGAGCAAAAGAACGATGGATTTAATGCAGATCTCTAGACTGGGGTGAATGTAGGATTTATTCAGCATTCCGTCCATCATTTGTTTGCGTAGCACTCATCATTGAATATAGATCATCAGACTTCACTGGATTGCTCATAAAAATGTCAGCTACAATATGGAAACCACCTTCTTAGCAGAAAATTGGATCTATATGGTGGTCTTAAAGCTGAGCATGCACATTTTAGAATTTTTGGGGGGCTGAGTATATTGTTGCATAGTTTGTGACTGGAGATGGTATTACTGGTGAAAGCTCAACGTTCTTCAGTGAGAGGGTATTGTGGGAGATCAGAGCATTAATTCCAGCCCAACGAGGAACTGGCTTTTCTTCATCCTTCAATCTGCACCAAATAAGCAACATGATAAATTCAGTTAAATCAGGTTTGCGGACCGCAGTATCAGGTAGAAGAAGATCCATGTCCTCATCCACTTTGAAACTTTCTGATAGACTGGGATGTGTTGATGGCTTGTAGTGATTTTGCACTCGTTGGCAAGGCAGTTGGGTTATACGATGGCAGCTTCATTTGTTTCTGCCTACAGCTGACAACGCTTGTTTTCCAGAAACTACTTCATTAGTACAGTCTTGAAAAAGCACCATGGTGGTATCATGTGTGCTGGATGTTCCACACAAAGAAGAGCTGTCAAAATTATCAAGAGCACCAATTGTACATTCTTTCCTGGTAAAGTAACATGGAAGTGGTGTGCTGTCGGATTCACAAGATTTTACAGCATAAGCTGCTAACAAGTTCCTACTTCATACTATGTCATTATAACTTGTTGATACACCAGTCTTATTTA
The DNA here is from genome assembly GCF_964204655.1 of Triturus cristatus. Lineage (NCBI taxonomy): Eukaryota > Metazoa > Chordata > Amphibia > Caudata > Salamandridae > Triturus > Triturus cristatus. Next base: position 648,050,392 of record NC_140589.1, read on the forward strand.
TTTAATAATTAGGCATCTACTTTTGCACTTGTAATAGATTGCGTGGGCAGTCATCGTTTGTACCAGAGTTTTCTTTTTGCTATGATGCAATTCATAAAACATGATTTGGAACAGACAGTACATTTGCATAGGATAAGCCTGTCGGTTCGTGTGATTGTCTTCCACTTCTTTGCTTATATCTTCAAAGACATCATCAATGATGTTGGCTTCTCTTCCGAACTCCAAATATTTAGTGTTCAACAGTTTTGCTTTGCTGATACTAAACAATGATGTAAAAAATGTAAAGACAACATCAGGCATTCTTGTTGATTCCCATTATTTGTAACACAAAATTTGTCATTATTCCAAAACGGAAATCTTTCAGGATGATTCTTAAAATGGGTCCTTCTGATTTTACTGCAGCATGGTATCTTATTTTGGCAGCAAGAACTTCAGGAGTCAAATCGGCTGAGAGCACCATAAGTGGCTCGTTCTTTTTGTTAGACTGACAAAAACAAATTCTGTCATTGTACATTCTCACCAGAAAAATATTAATGTCATTATTATTAGGCCTGGGCAAAAATTTTGTTCCGTTCGCGGAAATTGCGATAATTTGACATTTTCGCGTTCCACGGAGAGCGCGAAAATGTCAAAATTTCCGCTTTCCGCAGCTTGGTGATATTTTGTTTCTTGCTCGGGCTGTAAAATAATACATTCTCGCGTGCGCGCGATCGCCTTACCTGAATCCCTGCGTTCGCCGACAAGTTTTCTTGATCCGGTGAGGTTCCGTGTGGGACGGAACGACAGTTTTGAGTGGTGACGAATATGGATGAGTTTGGTGTCTACGAACCGCAAATGACGAGTATAGTGGGTGTACGCAGTTTCGCTATGCAACCACGTATGGTTCGTCTCATTTTTGGGTTTGTTCATCCGAACCCTTGGGTTCCATTTTAGATACAGCATCCATTTTGTTTCTTGCCCTCAAGTAGCCAGCGAACGGACTTTGTCCGCTTCGTGACCCTGGGATTCCCAAGCTTACACGAGGGACACGTGTTTCTTTGAGGGTGACTTTTTACGATGAGGGAAATGACACGGCGAAGGCAGATGGCCCCGCTCGAGGCTTATCTTGCCGTGCCGGTCTATTGTTTCAGTCATGCATACATTGGACACGAGGTCTTTGATCCCGTTATCAAGTTTCCTTTATTACTCCCAACACTCTTTCCTAATCTGTTGTGCATCCTTGTCCTTTCTTTGCATTTGTTTTCGTCCCTTTTTCTAATGTGTTTACGGTCAGGATGGAATGTGTTTTATTGCAGAAAGGATATGTTTTTACAGTTGGGAACCGGCAATGTCGTTATAATTATGTTCCGGCCTCCTGAAACATGAGCACGACTCTTTTGAAGTTTATTGTGGGAACTGAGTTGTAACCTTTGTTCGCCATACTGTGCAATGGCAAAAATGTGTATAAAAGGAGCGATCCCCTTTTGCAAATCGAAGCAGTCTCCGAGAACCTACACGTTGTGTACTTCTTGTGACCTCTGTATCCCTGCAGTAAATAAACGCTGATCTCTGATGTCGCTGGAAGTGTCCCGTGTCTCTGTGTTTTGTACGCCAGAACAGGTAACCCACGAAGGTTTCAGGTGTTGTTCCCTGGCACCGCTGGGTCTTAGAATAACCCAGTCCTTCAGTTGGCGCCCAATGTGGGGCGACATCAACGGTACCGGTCCAAAGCCCGACGATCGTGAGGAACTTCGTGTGAAATCTCCGAGGGAAGGTGCACCCCGCTTCATCGATCCAGTTGTCGAAACAAGTGGCCCGAAGACTTTTCCCGCGAAGATCCCCGCCTCCTGACGGCTGCGACGGACTGATGCCCTGACTGTCGACCTGTTTTGGCGCCTGGCGTAGTCCTTTGTACGGCGAGACGATAGACGGGCCTTCCTGGTGACGCCATTGTTCTCTCAGTTAAGTATTTGTGGGCCGCTCCCAGTGTTCCTTTGTTGTTTGCATGGTTCCATAGCATTTGTGGTTCTTAGTTGTTGGATTTTATTTGACGATTGCAATTGCCAAAAACCGAGGGTCTTGCATTTTTTGTGCGAGGACATCATAATTCAATAGCCCTTGAAGTTTGTATACTCGGTTAGTGTGCACGATGCCTGGCCGTAGTACTTTGTTTGGGTTTTTCAAATGTTGCAGAATAGATTCCTAGCTGGAGGATTCGTGTCCGATACCTCCGGTTGGAACTCCGATTTATGAGCTCTATAGTCGCCATGGCGTGGGTCCTATCGTATATAATGAATATTGGGTCCGCTACACTAAAAAGGATGGCGTTCTTAGTTGGCCATCACATGGTAGTTTCGAAACTGCTGTCTTAGATAATTTGGAAGCTAAGCTGTTTAAAAAGAAGGCTAGGCCGGCCATGTTTGATTCCTTCCGGTTATGGCGGAAAGAGGCCAAGCAGAAAGAAATCAAACAGAGTAAGAAAAATAAAAAAGAAGGTGTCAATACGGTGATGCGAAATGCAGAACAGTATCAGCGAGACAGAGATGAGAAAGAGCAAGAAATTAGTGCTCGACTTCATCATATGGCGGTGGATAAATGTTATCCGGTGTCACCGTCTAATGCCGATAAGACGGGAGAAGAAGCGATAGAGGATTCGCTACTATCTTATTTGTTGAAATCACCACCTCCCTATGCTCCCGATACTGTGGGTCCTGTGATTCTACCTCTTCCTCAACCTGCTGTTTTGGCGGCTGCTGGTCAGCCCGCTGTTCCTCCCGCTCTCCCGAATCCTCTTGTGCCGCAGATCGTGCATCCTCCTTTACCGGCCTTTCTTCCTACTGCGCCTCTCCAAGTCCCTCCTCAGTCTGTCGTTCCCGCTACTCCTGGTGCCGCGTCTACTTCTACTGCCTCCACTCCTACTGTCGCTGCGCCTGCACCTTCTTCCTCTTCTCCTTCTGTTCGTAGCCGTCTCCTGACTGCTGTTGCTACTCTTTATTCTCCGCTTTTTGGGCCAATACTCGGCTCGACTCTTTCAGATGTTGCCCAGAGGCGCAGCCAGCTTCCTGATGGTAGGGAACGTGAATCGTTGGTAAAAATGGCACGTAAATGGATTCGTAATCCTGTTAAATACAGTGTTTGAAACATTTTCTCAGTTTAATGCGCCCACGCAACGACTCGTGTTTGAGGAAATGTGTAAATCATTGAGGGAGGAGTGGGATCATGATGTGGTCGATAATATACCGTCTGAGGTTTCTGAGCTCCAGCATCAATTCACGACTGGCGTGATTGTAGGTGATAAGGTTCGAGATGCTCTAGAACGCCTGTTATCCTTTCGGTGTACAGTGCAACCTCGAGCATTGTTTAAAGAAGAGACCGCAGAGTGGATGGCGAAACCTGGTCAATATCCTATGCGGGAAGTTCCTCCAGTGTGGATGCCAGGTGATCCTAATGCTAACCCTGCTGTCCCAGGCCGTTTTCAGAGAGTGTGGATACACCTCCCTTGGAAACGATCGGAAGTTTTACAGGTGAAGCAAACTTTGCCTGATCCTCGTAAAAATCCTGCAGGTTATTATAAGGAGCTGTCCCAATTAGTGGATGCTACTGTTATGAACCTTGCTGATATTGACATGTTGTTTGGCAATGTAGTGCCTCAGCCGATTTGGGCGAAAATTCGTCACGAGAATCACGCGGCCGAGTTAGGCGGTGACTGGGCTGCCCTTACGGCGGCAGACGCTCAGCAGGTTGGTGGGGCTAAACCTGAACAGCTTATTGTGGAGCTGCCCCAGAGGATAATTACCCTTATGAAAACGCTTATGCCAGCGATGCGCGTCAATAGGGACAAGTTGTCCACGTGCAAGCAAAAGAGGGATGAAAGCGTCTCCGATTTCTTTACAAGATTCGAGGACGCATTTGTTGATCATAGTGGTCAGGACATGAGTTCGGAGGGTGGTCAGCGGTTGTTCGTTGATAAGTTTGTATCGAACTTGTTGCCCGAACTTAGTAACAAGTTGAAAAATTCTGAGAGTTCGTGGGCTGTTTCTACCACTGCTCAAATATTGGCTACGGCCCAATATTACGAAAATAGAGAAAAGGAAGAAAGTGAACGTGCAGATAAGAAAACGAAGGATCTTAAAACTAAGGTCTTATTGCAGCAAGCGTATCCTCCGCGCTCAAATTTCAGTGACTCGCAACAGCCAAATCGATCACAACCACAGTTTTCCAGGTCGCAGACGCGAAATGACTCTCCCGCACCTCGTTTTGTGTTGGGATATAATCAGAGTGCGTATTGTCGAGGGGAGGGCCATTTGAAGTTTAATTGTCCAGTTCTCCGTGATAGGAACAATGGTGTGTCAGCTCGAGGAGGTCGTAGTGGTCCTCAACAAGCTTCACGTGGTAGAGGTCGTGGAGTTACTCAGCATCAGGCCGAGCGTCTTGCCACTTCCTCAGACTCGCAGAATTGTTTTGATCGACGCGACCTCTCGTCTGGTAGATCTGCACAGTATCATGTGGATGATTAATACGTCGGGCGTGATGTTGATACGGATGGTATCTACTAGGACAGCCATAGACAGAGGAAGGGAGAAGTATCAGTTCCGGTTGATCAGAGAGGGCCTTATGTTGCAGTTGCTGCATTGGGCGTCGTTGAGCCTTTTCTGTTGGACACTGGTGCAGCAAAAAGTTCCATTATGCATTCGAAACTCCCTGGCGCACCTTTGTCTGGCTTAACGAATGTTTCCGTTGGATTCTCTGGCGCCCCCGTTAGCAATCCAGTTTCTAGCCCCTTGCCCCTTACGATTGGGTCTCATGAGTTAGAAGCTCCTTTGATTTTGACTACTGGTTGTGGTGAGAATCTTTTGGGCTTGGATTTGTTGAAGAGGTTACATGCGACTTTGTACTGCTCTCCTACAGGTGTGGAGCTTACATTGGGTGAGCGGGTGATTTCTCCTATGTATCTATCGATCAATAAGCTCCCACCGGAATTGAGTTCTCTTCCGGTTTCTTTGTGGGCGACAGGTCCCAATGATGTGGGCCTGCTGGATATACCACCTTACGTTGTTCAATTGAAAGTTGATGCGCGCTTACCACGCATACCACAGTATCGTATCTCCCTTGATGGTGAACGGGCACTATTAGCGATCATTTGTGATCTGATCGATAAAGATGTTATCGAGGAGACACGAGGTAACGTGTGTAATAGTCCCGTGTTGCCTATTCTGAAGCGAACTGATCCCTCCAAGCCTCCCGTGTACCGTCTAGTTATTGACTTACGGGAAGTAAATAAAATTGTTGTCCCGCAGTTTCCTGTGGTACCCGACATTACAGCTTTACTGACTCTGATTCCAGCCTCTGCATCATGGTTCTCGGTAATCGATCTGAAGAATGCGTTCTTTAGCATTCCGATTGCTGAGGAAAGTCGTGATTTGTTCGGCTTTTCATTAGGAGGTCGCAGCTTCCGGTTCAAACGTGCACCTCAAGGCTACTGTGAGAGCCCATCAATCTACAGCCAAGCTCTTAAGAGTCAACTGGATGCATTTGTGCTGCCGACCGGTGCGGCTTTGATTCAGTACGTCGACGATCTGTTGGTAGCTGCAGACACTGACCAAATTTGCAAGACTGCTACTGTGTCACTGTTACAGCATCTCTGTGATTTACACCACAAAGTGTCACCTTCTAAACTACAATATTGTTGTCAAGAAGTTACCTACTTAGGTCACTTATTGTCAAAGGCGGGAAGAAGGTTGACCCCTGAAAGAATCGCAGCAATTGCTCGAATGGCTGTGCCGACGACTCAGAGAGATGTGCGTGCCTTTTTAGGTATCACGTCATACTGTAGACAGTGGATTCCAAATTTTTCACTGTTAGCGAAGCCATTGATAGCTCTCACATGCAAGGATGTTTCGACTCCCTTGCCATGGACGGAGGAATGTCAGAAAAGTTTTTCTGAATTACGTGATGCGTTGTGTTCGGCTCCTGTGTTAGGTACTCCTGATTACAGCAAGCCATTCACACTATACGTCCACGAGAGGGAAGGTTGTGCGTTGAGTGTTTTAACGCAACAATTTGGTGGCAAGCAGCGCCCGTGTGCATATTTTTCCTCGACCTTAGACCCGGTAGCCAGGGCGTTGCCAAGTTGCTTGAGGGCGACAGCGGCAGCAGCGGCGTCTATTCGGCAGTCCGCAGGTCTTGTCATGGATAATATGCTCATGGTGATGGTTCCGCATGCAGTTGACACTCTTTTGAATCGGACAAAAACTCAACATCTGACGAGTGCAAGGTTGTCTGGGTACGAGCTGACCCTTTTGGCAAGTCATATACAGATCAAACGATGTAATGTACTGAATCCGGCGACATTGTTGCCGATTAATATGGAATCAGATGATATACCGCCACATGATTGTTATTTACGAACTGAGGAAGAAACAAAGGGTCGTGTGGACCTGAAAAACACTCCCTTGACAGATCCTGATGGTACTTTGTATGTGGATGGTTCTTGCTTCAAATTGCCGAATGGCGATGTGACGACTGCGTATGCTGTAGTGACGTTGAGCACGGTTGTGGAAACTGCGAGATTGAATCAGAATTCAGCACAAGCGGCAGAATTGATTGCATTGACAAGAGCGTGTGTTTTGTCTAAAGGAAAGCGAGTGAATGTGTTTACCGACAGTCAGTACGCATTCGGCGTTGCGCACAACTTTGGAAGACTGTGGAGAGAAAGAGGATTTATGACATCGCATGGTACGAAGATCCAACACGGGCAGCTCGTGAATGACCTTTTGGATGCGCTTACATTGCCTAAACAAGTGGCGATCGTTAAATGTAGTGCACATCGGAAAGTGACGGATGATGTTGGTCGTGGTAATGCGTTTGCGGATGAGATTGCTAAGGAAACGGCTAAGGATTTTACGACCCGAATGTATGTTACGAGTTCAGTGAGGTGGCTGACGGAGACTGGTATGTGTGAAAATACTGTTGAGAGTGTGAAAGCAATTCAGAACGAAGCTACTAAAGCTGAAAAGACCAAGTGGAAAGAAAGTACAGGAAAGTTGGACATGCATGGATGTTGGGTTGACCTGACGGAATGTCAGAGGTGGATGTTACCAGGTGCGTACGTATTAGCTGTCGTGACGATGGCTCATGGGTTGTCACATATTAGTGCAAAAGGAATATGTAGGTTCTTGTCCCCTGTATGGAAGAATGAGGGTATTGCTAAGTGTGCCGAGAGAGTGGTTAAGAATTGTATGGTGTGTTTGATGCACAATCCTGGCAAGGGCACCCCCACTCCACCTGGTCATTTTGCTCCTCCTGTCTGTCCCTTTGAGGTTATCCAGCTGGACTTTATCCATATGGAGAGATGCAATAACCTGAAGTATGTTTTGGTTGTGGTTTGTGCGTTCTCCAGATGGATAGAGGCCTATCCTCTTAAGGATAATACTGCCCTGTCCACAGCGAAAATCCTGCTGAAGGAATACTTTCCTCGGTATGGAATGCCACGGATCGTGTGGTCGGATAATGGAAGCGAGTTTGTGGGAAGTGTAATGCAGAATGTGTGTAAGGGCCTTGGAATTCGTCAAAAATTCCATAGTGCTAATCATCCTCAGGCAGCGGGTTTGGTTGAAGGGTACAATGGTACCCTGAAACTGAAACTCGCAAAGATACAAGCTACGATTGGTCTATCATGGCCAGATGCCTTGCCTCTGGCTCTCCTATCAACCAGAGCGACTGTACACTCTCGAGTAGGGCTTAGCCCATATGAGATTGTGTTCGGCCGCCCTGCGAACATTTGGGGAGTCCCGAGACCTAAGCTTTTGATAGTCTTGAGTATCCAATGCTAATTGATTACCTTCATGATTTGACCACTAAACTACGGTTAATCCATCAACAGGTCTTTGAAGCTCTACCGGCGCAGACAGAGGGTCCTGGACATCAGCTCCAGCCAGGCGACTGGGTCGTTACCCGAAATTTTGGTCGGAAACGTAACTTGGAGCCAAGATTCGTAGGACCCTTTCAAGTCTTGTTGACAACGAGGACTGCGGTTCGACTGGAGGGCCGGAAAAATTGGGTCCACGCTAGCCACACGAAAAAGGTACCGATCCCCTTACCAACCGACGGTTGGGTGAGAACTGGGATTTCGGCAACGGAAACTGAGACTCCTTTACACTTTGTGCCGTTTAGTGACGCTCAACCTGTAGGGGATGATTTGTCACTGCCAAACCCACATGTGGAGTCATCGGTAGCAGAGAACCCAAGGTCTGACTCGTTGTTCACTTCATCGAACACTGTTGCGCCAGTTGAACAATTGTTTGTAGAGCAAACTCGACCTGGAAGAAGTCGATATTTGCTTCGTTCAAGGACTAATGAAAATTAGTTGTATATTTGCTTTTTGATTTTATGAGTATTATGAACAATTATATCCTTTCTTTTTGAGTTCTTATGTGCTTTTCACTGCTAAGAGATTTGTTATAAAACTGAACGTTTTGAGGAAACCCTACCATCCGGGTTACCGTAGGGCCGTGCGGGTACTCCTTTCTGTTTAGCAGGTTTCTGACGCTAGGTCGGTTACTTTTGTCGATTCCTGGGAACTCCTGGGGATTGATAATCGCTACTCAGAACGAAGTGCGTCAAGTACGTCACGGACGGTTTGTAGAGGATGGCATTCTCTAAGCTGTTGGAAGTAGAAAGGATGTCGGCGCAGAGATTAGAGTTACGGAGGGTTGTACGAACAAAATGTTTTTTGTTTCAGGTGTTCTTACTGTTTTTGACCGTATCTATGCTAGTGGTGGGTGGAGTGTATTTTGGAGTACCGTTGTTATTACCTTCTGTTCCACCTACTCTTTCTCCCAAACTAAGCTCCCTCACCACTGTTTCCCCACATTCTTTTCATCCTTTGCCTCAACATGAACAGGTTAGACGTGCGGAATTTATGAATAACTCTTTCGTTCAACTTCTACATCAGCATCAGTTGGTGATGAATACTACCAATTGTTGGGTGTGTGGGTTAATGCCACATACCATGGATAGGGGTATTCCGTATTTGGTCCTTCCTTACAGCTCCCAGGGCTCAGCTCGAGCATTCCAAACTATGTTCCGTAGTGCACTAGATTCCTACCCCAGTCGAGAGCCACGTTCTGTCAATTTTGGTCCTGGGCCGTATCACAAGCCTTTGGGGATAGCGATAGCGGATTTAGATAGAGATGTTTTTGATGCATCGCTTATCCCAGATGAAGAGGTGCAGGCCTATAAGGATCTGAGCGAGGCTGAGTATAGTACGTCAGTGGGTGATAGACAGCTTAAGAGCTCGTCCCCAATATGGATTGTACCACACCTCGGTAATTTCTGCTTGAAAGGTTTGGGTCGAAATCCGAGAGCACAACTTGGGAACAGTGCTTGCACTGACACGTATGTTCTACCGATGCTCTCTTCCCCTGTTTTTCTGACCGCTAAGGGCACCTATTTTGTATGTTATGAACGCGCATATACATGGTTACCCCGTGATTTTTCGGGTACCTGTTATATTGCGAATCTTTTACCACCGACTTTCACAGTTGCCTCAGACTATCACAAGACTAGAGTTGTGAGAGGCGTTATTAGCAAAGAGGATACTGCCGGTCAAGAAGCAGGAGATTTCTTTAAGGGTTTCTTGCCGTTTTGGGGACCTATGGTTAATAGTAGGAACCTAAGACAGTTGACCCGTGTAGTTGAGTCGACTGCTAATATTACTGCAAGTGCCCTTGGTAATTTAACAGCTGAACTTCAGGCGGATAGACTCATGACGTTGCAGAACCGTATGGTTCTAGATGTTGTTCTTGCAGATAGAGGTGGTGTGTGTAAAGTTATCCATTCGAGTTGTTGCATTTTTATTCCTGACAATGCTCCAACTGTCTACAAAGCCATCTCGAAGTTGCACAAGATTTCCGAGTCCATACACGTGGACGAAGGTAATTGGACGCTTCTAGGATGGTTTTGGGGTCTGATGTCAACTTGGGGTTGGAAGATTCTGATGATCGTAGGGGTTGTTGTAACGTTTCTGTTCACGTGTTGTCTTTGTGTACAGTGTGGTCCTGCCTTATGTGGCCTCTGTGCTACAACGTGTATAAGACGGCCATCCGTTACCAAGGAGACGTTGATGAATAGAATGATGTTTCAGCAGCAGTTGAACGATCTGATGAATATTGAAATAGATTTCGATCTTGACTAGTGCTTGCCTACATGAGGGCAAAAGGAGCGTCTGAGGTTCCGTGTGGGACGGAACAACAGTTTTGAGTGGTGACGAATATGGATGAGTTTGGTGTCTACGAACCGCAAATGACGAGTATAGTGGGTGTACGCAGTTTCGCTATGCAACCACGTATGGTTCGTCTCATTTTTGGGTTTGTTCATCCGAACCCTTGGGTTCCATTTTAGATACAGCATCCATTTTGTTTCTTGCCCTCAAGTAGCCAGCGAACGGACTTTGTCCGCTTCGTGACCCTGGGATTCCCAAGCTTACACGAGGGACACGTGTTTCTTTGAGGGTGACTTTTTACGATGAGGGAAATGACACGGCGAAGGCAGATGGCCCCGCTCGAGGCTCATCTTGCCGTGCCGGTCTATTGTTTCAGTCATGCATACATTGGACACGAGGTCTTTGATCCCGTTATCAAGTTTCCTTTATTACTCCCAACACTCTTTCCTAATCTGTTGTGCATCCTTGTCCTTTCTTTGCATTTGTTTTCGTCCCTTTTTCTAATGTGTTTACGGTCAGGATGGAATGTGTTTTATTGCAGAAAGGATATGTTTTTACAGTTGGGAACCGGCAATGTCGTTATAATTATGTTCCGGCCTCCTGAAACATGAGCACGACTCTTTTGAAGTTTATTGTGGGAACTGAGTTGTAACCTTTGTTCGCCATACTGTGCAATGGCAAAAATGTGTATAAAAGGAGCGATCCACTTTTGCAAATCGAAGCAGTCTCCGAGAACCTACACGTTGTGTACTTCTTGTGACCTCTGTATCCCTGCAGTAAATAAACGCTGATCTCTGACGTCGCTGGAAGTGTCCCGTGTCTCTGTGTTTTGTACGCCAGAACAGGTAACCCACGAAGGTTTCAGGTGTTGTTCCCTGGCACCGCTGGGTCTTAGAATAACCCAGTCCTTCACCGGTCACGTTCTCCATAAGATGTTGGATTGTTTTTAGCCATTTGCGCTGTCTCGCGACAGTTCGCGCCCGCAGTGACGTCATGCGTCGCGCGATCACGTCTTTCTTCTCGCGATCATGCACCGCGAGACAACTCAAAACAAGATGGCCGCGCCCACGAGCAACCACATGGGTAAGTTGGCGACCCGCAACCATGCAGAAAATCTCGCGAACATGCGGGAAAAAAAAATCTGCATCTTCGCGATATTTCCGCTTGTTTGCGATAATTTTAAACATTTTCGCGATCATTTGCGAAAGTGGATTTCGCAAATTCCGCCCACCCCTAATTATTATGGATCAATACAGTTTCATAAACCATTATTTCTCTGATCACACTGAGTGTAATCCCATTGCTAGCACTCAAGAGCAGCTTTAAAACTTAGTTTGCTTTTTCAAAGCGTGCAAACTTAACTTCTCGCTCTCCAAAGCTCTCAAACATCCCACGCCACTGAGGGAATTTTGAGAGCACACTCTGTAACATTCTGTACTTCCTCAAAATTACTTTGAGGGATGATTCCGTTTGCTTCTCGGTTATTTTAAATGTCATAGGTGGAAGCCAAAGCAGGTTAGCAGTAGATAGCGAATGATAAAGATAGAATATCTGAGCAGATAAGTGTGATCAATCCAGAAAAGGAAAGCCGTGATTATGCATAGAGTTGAGAAAATACACCACATAAGTAATAAGCCATGTTTGTGTAGTTATTACTGCATATATGAATGTTCCATGTACTAATCCTGCACCCAATTAATCTGATTTGTGCAAGTGGGAGTGCATTATTTGTATTAATGAGTGTGGTTGGTGTTGTGCCATAATGGATCACCATAAACAGGTAGTTAGTTGGCACGACCTTTTTTTGTAAAATGGGTCATTAGTTGTGTGGCCTGCACAAGTAATGGATCTGCATTCGTCCACCACTGGGAACCAAACACCCCATTGTAGTGCTTGACTCTCACAGGGCAGAGTTACAGACAGTCCAAAGCTGAAGGGAAGCAGAGACTAGTAATCCCCATTCACAGATGCACAATAATAACACTCAAAAAATGATTGTCCAGTCGGCTATTTCTTTTGAAAAAGGAAAAAGTAAATTTATTACACACACACATTAGTCAATACTAAGCAGCAATTTCAAAATATACACTAGCTGATGATAATACTTTTGGATGAGATTGCATAACCATTCTTACCCCTCTCAGTTGGAGGTCTAGATCCACAAATCACATGTCAGAACGTTCACTTGTATTAAAAATGCAATTCTGAAAGATCACTTTGAATGAACGCTCTTACTATTGGCAATAAAGTATGTTTACTGGACCTCTGAGCAGTTCTCAGCATCTTACATTCACAAGGTAAAATGTCTAAGCATGTCTATGTGATCTTGGTTATCAGAATTACCTTAAGCATGAAATACACACTTAAAACATAACCCCTGAGTGCAAAAAGTTATAATCACAACATCTATGTCATTACAGTCATTCACCCCTAGAGGGTATTTACAGTATTAAACTGTACTTTAAATATAATCCTTTAAGGACATCTTTTTGATGAGTACACATAATTGTAATTACCATCTTTCACCCCTAGAGGATGTCTCTCAACATAAAAACTCATGTAAAACTCTTTCAGGCCACAACTGAAGTCTTGCGGTCCAGAAAGCAAATAAAAATGGGTAAACATACAGGGGGGAAACCTATGGTATCAGGGTCATTAGTATTTTGTTGTACAAAAGCAAACTCCCGCTTTGGATGTTTGTTTTTGTAAAACAAAAAGTACTGCTGACCAGCTGCATGAAGCATGGCAACCTCTAAGCAAATATTCTGTGCCTGCAGATGAACCACCACCAAGATAGCTCCTCTGAAGCCACAGAGATTTCTGCTAGGCCCATTAGGATCTCTAAATATGGTTGGCAGAAGTCCACCAGGGTGTCAAAGCTAAATCCTGCATCACCCTGGCGGATGGCAGGCCACCTGCCAAACTATACATTAAGATCTTAGTCCAGAAAGACAGCAGAGTGCAACAGTTTAGTGTGGCCAATTTTCAAGGGACATACATGGCTAGTAGTATGATATAAAGCTGCATGAATGGATTCTTTCAAATGTGAGCTAGATGCCATAATTACTAAAGGGTGTAACATCAACATGATCTAGGCATTAAGCTGAGAATATGATAGTGATAGCTGGAAAGAACAGAGAGCCAAGCCCTTAATCGGATTTGTGCACACGTCTTTGTACTTTAAGATCGCCCTAACAAATCAAAGTACAATGGATTTGTACTACCTGTCAAAATACTTGCAGCCATATTCTTCAACCTCAGAGGACACCGCCTTCCCCACTTCAAAACAAATGTTCCAGACAGGGGATACCTTATAACACACTTGAAAATCTTGAGGAGTTATTCTTCATAGAGTCCCATCAAACTTAGAGTGGGGACTATGGCACTTTCTCTTGGGAGGGGTAAGGAAGGTGAGCTGTTCCTACAGCTCCCCCATCACTTTGGGAACATTTTGGTGGTGACCCCGCTCTCCTGGAGTCACCAGAAGCCACAGAAACGTTTTCTGCCCTTGGTAATATGACCAAAACTGACGAGCTGCTCAGAGCATTGTGGAGTGTTTCTCCATCTTGGTCTTCTTTGCCGGGGACCAAGGATGGGGCCCTGGCCCATGTCTGACATCGAGAGGGGGCACAACAGCACTCCTTCTTCACTTTTCGTCTAAAGATGGGGTCCTAGGCCCCTTCCTGCTTCTTGCGGTAAAAGCACAACAGCACTTTCCGCATTTTTCTGACTATTTTTGATGATTCTGGACTCCTTTTGCTCCTGGTTGTGAGCCCTTGCCACCTGGAGCCCGTTCTTCAGGCCTCCTGGCCTCAAAGAATCCCAACTTGGTAGCGAGATAGTCTCACTGGCTCCCTGCACCAGCCTTTCACTGGGTTATCTCTCTGGGCAGCGCTCCTTCTTTGCTAAGAAGCTCAGTCTTTCCCACAACTGGTCCTCAGGGGTTCCAAGGGGGCCAGCTTCCCTGGTCCTTGGGTGTGCCCCACTGGTCCTGGGGTCAATCGGAGGCAGACTCCTTGATCCATTGGACAGTCAGGAGGTTCTTCCTTCCCATTGTCCATGGAGCCAAGCTCCAGTCCCAGCGTTCTGCAGAAAGGCACAGCAAACAGAGTTCTCTGCCTTGTGCAACACTTTTGAAGTGGGGGCAAATGGTGCCAGCAGGGCTGTACCCCTGGTCTGACCTAATATGCCACTTTATCTCTCTCCCCCTGTTTCCACCTTCCTTCACAGCCTTTTGGGCTACTTCAAGATGGCATCACCCAGGATTCACTTGCCCTACGTGCTGTGGGGGTCTTAGCTCCACCTCTCGCTGGCATCACTGCCAGGTCCTTTCCCCAGCAAATCTTTGAAGGAGCCCCTTCTCTGGATTGGCTTCAGAAGTCTGGACTCCTTCCTTTGTTGAATACCCTGGGGCAGGCCCTTTCCCTGGTACAGCATGGCAGCTGGCTGATTGATGCAGAGTAGTTCAACCAATCCCACCCTCCTTCAGGGATGACTTAAGCACTGTTAGTTTCTTCCTTGGATGGGTGAGGCCTTTGTTCCTGGAGCTAGAGAGACAAGTAATTAACCCAGCCCAGCAGGGTGATAAAAGGCTTGCGCTCTGACTCTGAGTTGAGTCAGAGAAATATGACATTCCTGCATGACCCATAAGCTGTACAGATATGCTTTTGGACTTTACTGAATTGTTCTTTTCACACAGGTTACAGTGTACATTGGTGCAACTCTGAAGTCTCTAGACCAAAGGGAACTGGAGCTGTACCTTAAGGCAGCCTTTCCCATAGGAATATAATGGAGCTTCACTACAGTCAAAGACAGTAAAGCACACTGACTTCCCTACATGTGTACCCCCCCCAATGTTAAGGCCTATTCCGGGTCACTTTCCAACTCTGCATAGTCTCTTCTGTGCCAGGCTACCTGTGTGCAGTTCTTGGTCTGCAACCAACATGAATCTCCCACGTGTAGCCCTCTCACATGTGCACATGCATGTGTACACACGTCCATTGTAACCAGACCAGTGCCCCTTATCATTGCACTGCAGCAGCCTTATCTTTAAAGGCGGACACTGGTGGTAAACATGCCCTGTCCATTTTACCAAGATTTTTCCGTGGCTGAGTTCCAGGTTATGAGACTCTCCCACAATGATCAAAACTAGGTGATCAAATAGTGAAACATCCGGGCATATAAGATGGTCAGACACACCTTATCACACCTTTGTTAATATGCCAGACCAGGGCCGGCTTTAGGGTGGTGCAACTAGTGTGGCTGTACTGGGTGCTGACCTAGAGGGTGATTCCTGTGTTTTGAAATAACTTACGATTTAAAAGACCCTGCGGAATTCCTTGTGCATCCAGCTTTCAGGCAGCAATAAAAATGACAAGATAACTCTTGAGATTAATGTTCCTGCTAGAGAGAGAGATGAGAGTTTTGTCTTGTGGCAATTTGACTTGCCATAAAGTAACACGGATAGTTAATATGCCTGCTAGAAAAGAACAGATCTGTATTGTATGTGGATATCTGAGTGGATTAGTAAAACCAGCCTTTGCCAGCACTTTTGAATAAATTAATGTATGTGATAGAGGGGCTATGGAGAGATGAGGGGCCCTTTTACTTGGTGGTAGTAAGGGATTCCAAAGAGAAGGTCATGACGGGTACCAAAAAAGACTGTCACATCAGGCACCACCAGTGCTAAAGCCAGCCCTCTGACAGTCCTTAATACAAAGGCAGATGACTAAGAACATATTTGCTCAATTTAATTGGGCAACTGTGAACAGAAGCATATTCCAGGGGATCAATGATGTATGTTTTATGGGTTACACTGATGGTGCAGTCAAAATATGATCTGAGCTGAAAAGAGTGTGGCAGAAGATACAAGCAGAAAATGTGATTAGTGTAACCTGTAAGAAAGGTAATGAATTAGTGTTCCTTTCTCACTCATCCAAGCATGTGTTCAGCATTGGGTTTGCATTCACATTTCTTTATTTCTTTGTTCAAGTGAAATGTGCTTTATGTAATGTGTATATGTAAAGTGCGCTATCACCCGCAATGGTATCCTGACACTGAGCAGGTGGAGTGCCTAGCCCTGCCAATGGTAGGTTGGTTAATTTGAAAACCGAGGTCTTCAGTTTCTTGCAGAATTCAAGAAGAAAGGAAGAGGCTCTGATATAAAGTGAGAGGCCATTCCATGCTTTAGTAGTGATGTAAGAGAACACCCTGCCTCCTGATCTGGTTCTATTTATGCATGGGAAATGAGCGAATAGTACACTTGCAGAGCTTATGTGTCTGGGTAATTGATGGATGGAAATATGAATGTTCAGGTCAGTTGAGCCTAAGTTGTGTAGTGCCTTGAATGTGTGTGTGAGGATTTTGAAATGAGCGTGTTTGTGTTTCGGGAGCCAGTGGAGCCATTTAAATGTAGGTATGTGAGTTTTCTCTGTTGGAGGTTGAGGATGAGTCTGCTTGCCGATTTCTGGATGGTTTGTAGTCTTTTAAGAAGTTACTTGGTGTTCCAGGCCTAGAGGTTGTTCCTGTAGTACAACTTGCTGGAGACTAGGGTCCGAGTGACAGTTTTCCTACTGTTGCTTGGGAGCCATTTAAAAATGTTTGGCAGCATTTTCAGGGTCTGTAAATAGGATGCAATGGTGGCGTTGACTTGTGTCATCATGAGTAGTGTGCTGTTGATGATTATTCTGAGATTCTTGGAGTTGGGTGACGGATGTAGTTATGATTCTGTGTTTGTCTGGCTACCAGTTTGAGTCCAATGGTGAGGTGTTCTTGCTGAATACCACTACTTCTGTCTTATCAGGGTTGAGACAGTTGGCTTTCATCTAGTTAGCGACTTCTTTCATATAGGAGGTGAACTTGTTTCTTGTGTTGTGGGTCTTGTCTATGAGGGAGAGTGTGATTTGTGTGTCACATTTCAGACATCTATCTCAACCTTCATCAGCCCCTGTACTCACCGATGGGGCTGCCTCATCTGACGGCCTAGATCAAACATTAGTTCCTATATCCTTGGTCTCCACTCAGGGTGCATCTCAACTACCTCATACCATGCAATCAGGCCGTAAAGTGTGAGCTTCTCGTCGACTTATCGAAGAAATGTAATGCTGCTTTTGTTTACACCATTTTATTTAACAAGGGGGGAGCTGCTGAGTCTTAAGACTATGAGCGTTGGAACCCGCGGTTCTGAGAAAATTGCGTAACCATTTGGGAGGTGTTAAAGTGTGGTTATAAATGGATATGAGATACTGAGAAGTTTAGATGAATGTTGATGAATAAAGACGTTAGTTACAAGCTCCTTGTGTGGTGAGACTATGAGCGTTGGGACCACGCGGTTCTGAGCAGGCTTAATTAAAAAAACTTGCGTATTTTTGGGAGATGTTAAAGTGTGGTTATAAATGGATATGGTATACTGAGAAGTTTAGATGAATGTTGATGAATAAAGACGTCAGTTACAAGCTCCTTGTGTGGTGAGACTATGAGCGTTGGGACCCCGCGGTTCTGAGCAGACTTAATTTAAAAAATTGCGTATTTTTGGGAGGTGTTAAAGTGTGGTTATAAATGGATATGGTATACTGAGAAGTTTAGATGAATGTTGATGAATAAAGACGTCAGTTACAAGCTCCTTGTGTGGTGAGTTCATTTGCATGCTTCCGGGGTGGGAAGGAAACTACACCAGTAAATACCCCGGGAACCAAAAGCTCTCGTTTTGCCACATAACCAAGCAACCTCTATAAACATAGCCTCACTTGTTCGTACTCCTCCCACAGAATGACGCTTGCCCTGCTGCTGTGCGTCATCTTCCTAGAAACACCGAAATAGGTAGTGCACTCCCAGCCCTCCCACTGGTTTTGCTAGAACAGAAGCTCTTTCACATTTGGCCTCTGCCACTAAGTTGTGTTGGAATGTAGTTTATTAGTAGGTTTAGGTAGGTTCCCACCACTACTAATGAGGCCACAACCACAATATAAGATCCAGACAAGCTTCTCAATAAATTATTCCCATGCTCAACTCTTGGTAGCTGGCTGAACAGGCACACTTAACTTGGGAGACAGGTGTGTAAAGCATTTAAAAACACCAATACAATAAATAAGTAAGACACAACACAATATAAAAATCCAACACCATTTTATAAAAATAGGTTATATTTTTATGAATAAAATGCCGCCAAAACAAACAAAATCTTATGCAGGGAACCAGAGATATGATTTTTTAAAGATTAAAAGGAAAACAAGCACTTTGAAGAAAATAGTGCTCAAAGGGTTAAAAAGATGTCATGCTGGTCATGGAAAAAGTCAATAGTGAGGCTGTCCGCAATGTAACACTTTTACACTTAATTCCAGAATTGTTTCTTGATGCAGGAAAGTGGTCCAAAGCACCAGCCAAGGGTTCAGAAGTGCTGATCTACAATCTTTATGAGTGCAGTGCTCTCTTGTGCAGTCCAAGGGTACAGCAGGGTAGTCCTTCTAATTCAGATTTTTTTTTGAGTCTCTGATGGTCCACAACACCAATCTAAGGTTTTAGAATTTCTGAGTTGGTACTTGGGAATATGGGACCATAAGACCCACAATGCACCTGGCCAAATCCTTAATCAATCAATCAATCAATCAATCAATCAATCAGAACATTTGTAAAGCGCACTACTTACCCGTGAGGGTCTCAAGGTGCTGGATGGGGGGGATGCTGCTACTGCTCGAATAGCCAGATCTTGAGGAGTCTTCTGAAGGTGAGGAGGTCCTGGGTCTGCCGTTGGGGGATGGGGAGGGAGTTCCAGGTCTTGGCGGCGAGGTGGGAGAACGATCTGCCGCCGGAAGTTTCTCTTCGGATTCGGGGGACTGTGGCAAGGGCAAGGTCGGTGGAGCAGATCTGGTAGTTGGGGGTGTAGAAGCTGAGTCGTCTGTTGAGGTATGCTGGTCCGGTGTTGTGGAGTGCTTTGTGTGCGTGGGTGAGGAGCTTGAAGGTGATCCTCTTGTTGATGGGGAGCCAGTGCAGGACTCTCAGGTGGGGTGTGATGTGGCTGCAGCAAGGGATGTCAAGGATCAGGCGTGCGGAGGCGTTTTTAATGTGTTGGAGTCGTTTCAGGAGTTTGGCCGAGGCTCCTGCGTAGAGGGCATTTCCGTAGTCCAACCAGCTGCTGACGAGGGCCTGGGTGACCATTCTTCTTGTTTCTGTGGGGATCCACCTGTAGATCTTGCGGAGCATGCGGAGGGTGTTGAAGATGGAGGAGGAGATGGCGTTGACCTGGTTTGTCATGGAGAGAGTAGAGTCAAGGATGAATCCTAGGTTGCGTGCGTGGTTGGTGGGTGCTGGAGCTGTTCCCAGTGTGGTCAGCGACCAGGAGTCGTCCCAGGTGGAGGGGGTGGGGACGAGGATGAGGACTTCCGTCTTGTCCGAGTTTAGCTTCAGTCAGCTGTTCTTCATCCACTCGGCGACGGCTTTCATTCCTTCGTGGAGGATGGTTTTGGCAGTGAGGTGGTCTTTGGTGAGGGAGAGGATCAGCTGGGTGTTGTTGGCATATGAGATGATGTTGAGGTCGTGCAGTTGGGCGACGTGGGCGAGCGGTGCCGTGTAGGTGTTGAACAATGTTGGGCTGAGTGATGAGCCATGGGGTACACCGCAGATGATCTCGGTGGCTTCGGAGTGGAAAGGGGGAGGCAGACGCTCTGGTTTCTGCCGGAGAGGAAGGAGGTGGTCCAGTTCAGAGCCTTGTCTCGGATACCAGCGTCATGGAGTCATGTGCATAGGGTGTGGTGGCAGACCATGTCAAAGGCGGCTGACAGGTCTAGGAGGATGAGGGCCGCGGTTTCTCCGTTGTCCAGCAGGGCTCTAATGTCATCGGTGGCTGCGATGAGGGCGGTTTCGGTGCTGTGGTTGCTGCAGAACCCGGACTGGGACTGGTCCAGGATGCTGTCCTCCTCGAGGTAGCGGGTCAGTTGTCTGTTGATGGTCTTCTCGATGACCTTCGCCGGGAACGGGAGCATGGAGATGGACTGGAAGTTCTTGAGGTCCTTGGGGTCAGCCTTGGGTTTTTTGAGTAAGGAGTTGATCTCAGCTTGCTTCCAGCTCTCTAGGAAGGTCGCTGTCTCGAAGGAGATGTTGATGGTTTTCCAGAGATGGGGTGTGATGGTGGTGCTGGCTTTGTTGAAGATGTGGTGTGGGCATGGGTCTGACGGAGATCCGAAGTGGATGGTGTTCATGATTTTGATGTTGTCGTTGTCGCTTATGTTGGTCCAGGAGAGCAGGGGGTCGGTGCAGGTGTTGGGCGTGGGGGCGGAGGTCTCAGTGGTTGTCAGGGCGGTCGGGACGTTGAAGCTGTCATGGATGTCTGCGATCTTGCGATGGAAGAAGGTGGCAAGGGAGTCGCACAGGTCTTGCGAAGGTGGGATGTCGTTGGTGTTGGAGCTGGGGTTGGAGAGTTCCTTCACGATGTTGAAGAGCCCTTTGCTGTTGTGTGCGTGTCCTTAAAAGTCCACTAAACGCTGTCCAGCTGGGTTCTTCTTGGTGGAGATGATGCAGGTGAGGCTCTTTTAACCTGCTCCTTCCAGGGCATCCACTTCTCTACATTTCAAAGCAAGGCAAAGTCCTTGAGGCAGTAGTTCCCAAAGTGTGCAGCAGGTGCAGCCATTCAGAGTACAATCCTCTTGGTTCAGGCCAGGTTTCCATCAGTGCTGTCCTTCTTCTTCTTGTAGTTTCAGGCAGGGATCTGAGTTGCTGGGGATGCTCTCCAATATTTAGCCAGTGTTCTTGGGTGACAAGCAGGGGGGCACACCTGACCAATAGGGTGCAGGGTGTCACCCTAAGAGATGACTAATAAATCCAAGTAGAGTTGATAGTTCTCAGGAAGCTTTAATGTATTCAACCACCGACAGGCTCCTTAACAGGTCATCTCTCCAGAGTCTCCTTAGCCAGAATGCCGATCTCAAACAGAACCATGAGAACCACATTCTGTCACCAGGACAACAACAAAGTTCTAAGACAAAGCATATTAACAAACAAGCAAATTACAACACATCCCCTTTACAACAAAACAAAAACAACTAAAAACAACATACCCATATTCCCACACATTCCTAACACTTTAAAAACCAAAGGTAATTAATGTCAATACAAGACATAATCCTCAAACTTTGAAGGCATGAACCTCCGTCTACATGACTTTGCAACACCACCACCCCTTCCCTCTGGAACATAATTAGGAACATTGGCTGCACCCGGCTTCACACCATCGAACTTAACCAACCTAGACATACTCCAAGTACAACCATTATCCAAAGTTACAACATTTTTCCTTATCCTTGTGATGACAAAAGGACCAGAAAAATTGGTCAACCCTTTATGGCAATGTTTCACTTTCTTCACCCAAACCCTATCACCCACATTCCACACCTTTTCCTTCACAGACCTTTTTTCATCATAACGTACTTTGTATCTTCTTTGATACTCAACAAGCTTAGTCTTCTTCTCTTCCGCACTCACACCTTTGCTCACCCACCTTGGAAGCCAAACAGGGTTTAATTTAGAACTCGCCAATCTTCCTCTCAACGCCTCAAAAGGAGACTTTTGAGAAATTACATTGGGAGCCGTACGATGTGCCCATCAGGTCTCCCTTAACACCTCTCCCAAAGAAACCTTAGTATCCAAAGCTCTCTGAACACAACTTTTGACCACCCTATTCATCCTCTCCGTGAGACCATTGGCTTGCGGAGAATACAGCGCAGTCTTCTGATGCACTATACCTAAACCCTCAAGAAAATTTTGCATCACCTGGGAGACAAATTGTACCCCATTATCAGTCACTAGGAACTTGGGTACTCCTTCTGAAACAAAAACATCCTTCAAAAACGCGATCACTGTCTTAGAGTTCACTGTACCCATGCACCTAGTGACCACCCACTTAGAGGTATAGTCCACCAACAATACCACAAACCTTTCCTGGAATGGCATCAACTCCAAAGGGCCCATAATATCTAACCCCAACTTAGTCCAAACTGCATCTGGAACTTCCACTGGCGACAGGGGCACTTGACTGGTCACATGAGACTTGTCATTGATAGCACATAAGTGACAATCCTTCACCACTGACTCCACCATCCTATCCATCCCTGGCCACCAGTACCTTTCTCTGACCCTTGCTTTCGTGAGACTCCTACCAAGATGCCCTTCATGAGCCAAATTGATTACTTTATCTCTGAGGGTAACAGGCGGAACCAACCTATCACCCCTCAATAACTTGCTACCACAAAAAGTCAAATCATCCCTTACACACCAAAACGGTTTCAAAACAACATCAAGATCTTGAAAATTAGGCCAACCCTTAGCTACAATCCCTCTCAAAAGCACAAATACTTCATCTTGGGCAGCACCTGACAACCACTCTTCCTCAGAAATCGTCTCCTCCACCACCCAATTCACACATACTGGCTCCTCCCAAAACTCTTCCTCACCTACCGGTAACCTAGACAAACAATCAGCTGACTTGTTGTTCAAACCCGGAATATAATGAACACGAAAATTGAATTCCTGTAACCCTTCACTCCACCTCTTAAGTCTAGAGTCAAGTGATCACTGTGATGACTAGAGTATATCTGAACAAGAGGACGATGATCACACTTCACCTCAAACGGAATCCCCCACAAATAAAACTTGAAATGGTATATTGCCCAATATACACTCAACGCCTCCCTTTCAATACACGAATAGTTAGCCTCCGCATCCCTAAGAGCCCTGGAAGCAAATGCCACAACCTTCTCCTCCCCATTTTCCACCTGCGAAAGCACCGCTCCCAAACCCTTAAGACTGGCATCAGTCGTAAGAATGGTTTTTAATCTTGCATCAAAATGCCCTAGAGTCGGCATGGCTCCAATCTCTGACTTAACCAACTCAAAAGACTTGTCACACTCTGGCGACCAAACAAAATGCGCTCCCTTCTTTAACAAAACTCTGATCGGCTCCACTACAGAGGCAAACCCCTTCACAAACTTGGAGTAAAACTCCGCCATACCAAGAAAAGATCTGACCTGCTCCTTGTTCTCTGGAGCAGGAGCTTTCATAATACTCTCAGCCAACTTCAACTTCGGTTGTATCCCATCACCAGAAATTACATGGCCTAAATACGTCACTGATTTCAATCCTACCCTACATTTATCCTTTTTGAGGGTGAGTCCTCTTTCTCTCAGCCTACACAACACCAACCTCAACACTTTCTCATGCTCACTTCCGCATTTCCCATAGACCAAAATATCGTCTTGAAAGAACAAGACATTGGGAAGATCTCCCAAAACCATCTTCATAATCCTCTGAAAACAGGCCGCTGCCGAAGCTAGCCCAAAAGGCATCCGCAGGAACCGATAAGCCCCTAAAGGGGTAACAAAAGAGGTTAAGTGTCTTGAACCTTCGTGAAGTTTGACTTGATGGTACGCAGACGACAAGTCCAACACACTAAAAATTTTTGCCCCCTTCAACAACCTAATACACTCAGAAATGTTTGGCAATGGCTGCCTATCCACCCAGAACCATTCATTTAACCCACGCAAGTCCACACACATCCTCACAGCAGATCCACCATCCTTGGGTGCCAAAACTACCGGAGACAACCACTCCGATGCCTCAATCTCTTCAATCACTCCCAAATCTAGTAATCTCTTCAATTCCAACCTTAACGGTTCCATCATCAGGTTCGGTACTCTGCGCACCTTATGCACACAAGGTTTAGCCTCATTCTTCAAAATAATTTTGTGTTCAAAACCACTCAAACAACCTAAGGCATCCGAAAACACATCCGGAAAATCCTTGATCAACTCCTTACTGACATCCCCACCATCAATCGATGAAATTTTCCCACATGAACACTCACACATCTCATCCATCAGCATGACTTGGTCCCTTGGATTGGCAGCATTGGGATTTAAAATTATTCCCAGATCACGTTGATGCCTCCACCCAAGTAAATTATCTCCCCTCACAGCAACATACACTTTTCCTGTTATTTCTCTCTGTTTAAAAGTGATCTTAGCAGTTGTATATCCTACAATGTCCACTCTTGAACCCCCATAACTAAAAGGAGCAATATCCGGAGGCTGTAACATTACACTTTCCAACCCAACCACCTCATCCCAAATTTTGTTTCCAATCAGTGTGAATGGAGAGCCAGAGTCAGCCATGACAGTGAAATTGTTATCATCAATCAAAATGTCACAAAAAGGCATAGCTACCTTCCCAGAATCCACTTTGTCTTCCCCCACTGAAATATTAGATATGACTAGGGTACGAATCGCATCTGAAGAATTTTCAACATTGTGACTTTTTCTTGTGGATTTACAAACCCTAGCATAATGTCCCTTAACCCCACAATTTAAACAAACGGAGTCTCTGGCATAACAGTTAGGAAAATTTGAAGAATGGGAGAAACTTCCACATCTGTAACAGCGTATTCTCTTTACATCAGTGCTATTCTTCGCCTCCCTATCAAAGACACGCTGTTGACGAGGATCACGTTCATTCCTCACTTGAGTATCCTTTTCCTTATTACTTGCAGCAGGTGTATGAGTGTTCCTGAAGGCACCTTTATTCTTTGATCCCAATGACACTTTGGCAATGCTTTCAGAAAAATCACTCTCATCATCACACCCCGACATGGAGTGTACACTCCCTTGAGCTCTCTTCGCATTCTCACTATGCGTTTGGTCAATATCCTCCTTGTCTTTCCTAATCTCCTTCACCCACGAGGACGTATTTTCAACCCCTTCCACAATTGCGATTGCTTCAGCTAGTGAGGGATTTTTAGACAACAACTTCCCTTGTACCCTTGAACTATTGGTGCATCTGACGAGTTGATCCCTTACCAAGGAATCCGACAACTCCCCAAAGTCACATGTGCGTGCTAATGTCTTTAAAGAAGCAATGTACGTTCCAACTTTTTCATTAGGACCCTGAACCCTTGTGAAGAACCTATGACGTTCCAAAACTACATTAATACGTGGTCCAAAATATTGTTCTAACATTGTCATAGACATTTCATAAACATCCGATGGTTCTCCGTCCCCACTACCAATAGTTAGAGGATCCATGCTGTCATAAGTGTTTCTGCCTTCAACACCCAAATTATGTAATAGTATTGCTTGCTTCCGCACAGCAGAGAATTTCTCTCCCCCAATGGCTACTAAATAAGAGTCAAATAGATTTCTCCATCTTTTCCAAGGAAGAAGCGGTTCCCCCTTGTCTGATAAAAATGCTGGAGGTTGAGACATGCTGGTGGAAGTTGCCATATTTTATAGAGTATTTAAAATGTTCCCTCAACAAGAATCAAGTCAATTGTCTCACCTTGAGTGTTCTTCAGTATCACGATGCCAATTTTTCGTTATGTAAACCCACGAAATCACTGTATTGTGGCAAAACGCGATGTAAAACTAATAGCCCAATCCAAAATGGCCGCCACGCTTAGTGACGCTATATATCACCATAGCCCAATCTAAGATGGCCGCCACACATATGACGCAGTGCGCAGTCCGCAACGTGACGCGAGCGTCAGCATCACCGTGTTACAACTCCACTACGATCCAAGCGTTCCAAATCGTTTCCATGGAGTCAGCGGCGCGCGTTGGTGCTCGCGAAACTTTCAAAACGAGTAAGTGAACAACGGTTACTTATCGTATGTCTGCAAAGGTCCATGAAGCAAGTTCCAATAAATATCCAATTCCGCTGAGATCGCTGTTATATTCGCGCGATGATAAGCAGTAAATCCAATGTTGTTGAAGTAGCTTAAAGGTTAAAACCATAAATTCGTAGAGTCCATCAAATATGGGTTAGCAGGGGAATCGGTGGTTTGTCCGGCTTGTCCCCAATCAAGCAACTCGTCGCCAATAATAAATCCAAGTAGAGGTGATAGTTCTCAGGAAGCTTTAATGTATTCAACCACCGACAGGCTCCTTAACAGGTCATCTCTCCAGAGTCTCCTTACCCAGAATGCCGATCTCAAACAGAACCATGAGAACCACATTCTGTCACCAGGACAACAACAAAGTTCTAAGACAAAGCATATTAACAAACAAGCAAATTACAACAATGACCGAGTCCTCCACATTGTGGCAAATTCTTGTCCCAGAAAGCACTATTCCTTTAAAACCCAAAATCGAGAAACTCTCTTCTGGCTGTTAAGATCTGGCTAAGCAAATTCAGGCATGGGTAGGTTTCCCTAACACTTACCTCCCAGCCCCTCAGCTAATTCAAATACTGGGGCTACTGTCTGGCTGGGGTTGCAGGATGTGGGGGTGTCCTGTTGTAACTGTCATTCCTTCTTTGAAGACCAGTTTCGCTACTCCACCCCTATCCTGCCTTTTGCTCTGCAGCTGCAGGTCAACTCTCACCAGATGTATTTTGCAGGCCACTTCACACCTCATCAGAGCAATTTGGCTCAGCCTGCCACAGGCTGACCAATCAGGCTATAACTTGTATTCTGGGCAAGTCATAATAAATCTAACTATGGCAAGTTGTTGGATATAATCTAACTATCATTTTAAGACTTTAAAATATTAGTTATACGCTATGGAAATATCTCCATGCTAGCCTATGGAGCCATTGTGCTACAATGAGGAAAAACGAAATTGCCAGTTTGCCCCTCACAGGGCATGTAAAACATCTATTAAAATGTCCCTGCTGATAGTTACAAGACTCTCTACCACTGGAGCACTTAGGGCAGACCTTGGGGGTGACTTATATGTAACAATAAGTTAGTTTACCACTATGGAAGTACATTTAATTCCAAAGACGAACTTTCATACAATTTAAATGTAAAATCATTCTGCAGAGGCAGGGCTGCATTTAAGAGGACAGCAGGCAACACAGCAGTGCACACTGAAGTCTATTAAATATACTGGTTCTTTAACCCTACATGCCCTACCATATACTAGGGGTTTACAGGTTAGCAGACCCCAGGTCACAATCAGAGTCAAAAAAACAGCATCTATTTGTCAAGATGGTGCAAAAAGTGGGGATACACTGCAAAAAGCCCTGGTTTCTTACACAACACCTCCCCCAGATAACAGTACAAGAGACTCAGCCTAACCCTTTGAGAGTTTCATGGTCTGTCAGGCAAAGAAGAAAGCTGGCCCATCTCTACCATAGCAGGACACATTTTAACCTGAAACATCATCACAGCTGCTTCATTTTTAGTCCTCTCTGTTTACTTTAGGTAGTGAGGTGCCCACCTCCTCTAGCCCTAATATTGATAGGGCAACACCTAGCTTACCCACAGAGGTTACCCAACTCTTGAGCAACCCCACCATGGCCAACAGGGTCAGGGGGCCTAACTTACTTTTGGCTATGGGGTCTGCCTCCCATGCCACGTGCAGTGCTGCCATGAAGGCCAGTAGCCAGCAGAGACTACTGACAGCTGTCAGAATCCAGAAGCACACCCGAAGCAGCTCTCCACTGGCAGGTGGCTGAGCTGCTTTAGAGGCAACTACAGGTTCCTGGAACATCTTCTGCTGTTCAGAGTGGAGGCATATCACACCCTGCTTCCACTCTCCCTTCTGTCAATGCAGGAGCGGCAACCTCCTGCTTGACAGCTGCCTGGCTGCTCAGGTCTTGTGGTCAGGTAAAGCCTCGCCATTGCCAACTTTGGGTTTTTCTCTTGCTGGGACAGAAGACACATGGCTCACTGTAACTCTCTTTATGAGTGGCTTACATTTCCTCTTCTTTTTCCTTTTCTGTGGGTACCACAGCCTCCTACCTGTAGGGACTAGCTCCCCTGGATCTTTGGGTTGGGGGGCACCCTGGGCAACCAACCCACTTGGGATCAGACCAACTTCTGGGAGGTCATTGCCTAGGATACAATTTAAGGGGAGGTCAGAACAGACTACCACCTTATACCAGTCAAAAGTACCATCCCTCTCTAGGGGGACCAAGGCTGCAGGTTTGGTTGTGATCTCTCCAGTGGCTACCCTGACTCTTCTTGTCTTTCCTGGCACATACAGGTCTGTGGACATCAACCTGTCACTCGCTAGGGTGTGACCGGCACATGTGCCTCTCAGGCCAATGGCAGGGATTCCATTCGCCTGAATGGAGTGGAAGTGTCTACTCACACCCAAGGCAGGACTGCCTTGAAAATGACAGCAGGCAACATAACAGTACATCCTTAAGGGTATTAAATCTGCTGGGTTTCTAAACATACATGCCCTACCATATACAAGGGACTTACAAGTAGGTTATCAGTCCCAATTGAAATTATATCTTATTACCATGTACTTTAAATCAGACCACAAAACCTGCAGTAGTCAAAATGGGGGCAAAAAGTGTGGGGGGCACTGCAAAGAGCCCTAATTTATCACAGGTGTCTAAAGCATACCCTCTTCTTAATAATCAATAATCAGAAAGTAACTTACCTGACTCATTGCCTGGTGACTGATTCTGCAGAAGGAACAAAACAGGATGTGAGGTTGATTAAGCCTCCCATTATCGCAGGAAGTGGAAACAAAAGCGAGCTGGTGGGGTGGCATGGGGAACTGAGCTTTTTTGGTCTTGGGACTATTCTGGTGGGAGGAGCTGACGCTCATTAATGTAAGGACCGTGACGGGAAGAGATCCGAGGAGGTAATGAGCACCTGGTGCTGTCATTTTGCCAACATTACCACATTGGTTCCTGCTTGTTTACCACCTTTTACCTCTGGCAATGCCACAGCTGAGATTGCTGGATGGTTCAGCACCTCCAGCACCTGAACTCTTCGATGTTCATTTTAACTGCAATTAACACTTTATACTTTTTTTAAATTAATATCCTTGTCCTGAGGCATTGGTGTGTAGTGATGCATGTTACCATTACTATTATTTATCTTTGGAACCTTTCCATCATTTCAATCCTACATTTGTTCTGTGTAATGCTTGTTTAAACATTTGACGTATTATTTACCCTGCCAGGGCTGGATAGTTATTAGTTGCTACAGAATGGAAAAAGGAAGCGCGTGCGTGCGTACCTACGCGAGCGTCCACGTTTTTCATTCCCACTGTAGATTTAGAACTCCGGAATATCTTCGGTCTTTGAGAACTGTACATCATCAGCTGACCAAATATCAAAAAACCGATCCACGTAGAGGCACCGTCAATATATCCTGAAAATGGGGTATGGAACGTTTACATCTGAGGTTGGGAATCAAAGAACACTAAGTGCCAAGATGTTGCTGAATAAATGATTATTGTTATGAGTCATTGCAAGGGCAATCATTTAATATTCTTTTAAATCATATATTAAAAGTTTTAGCCTCGGGGGAAGAACTCCACATATCCATTATTCTTTCAGACACTTTTTTTTAAAATGTTGTTTTAATAGGACTGCACGGGTTGTGAGTTGCAAGTTTACAAGATTAACATAGTGCTACACAAGCTGAAGCGAGGTGTAAATTAATTTTAATAAATGCCATAAAACGAAATAATTATAATTTCACCATTCTCCGCGAACGTCCTGAATTGCATGTTAAATTGATGTTGTGAATTGTGCAATAAAATTAAGCAATAATTACACCGTTTGCAATTAATCCAAATGAATAGATCTGAAACGTGTAACTTCGTACTAATTTAACATCAATCCATTTGTGGTGGATTTAGAGAAGACAAATGAAATCGTGATCTAAATATGTAACCCATATTTTATTAAATAAGCGCGTCATCACTATAGCTCCCAGGAAAACTTATACATTTGCTCTTAGTTGCATTAAATGTGCAAAGAAATTCTTGCAATTCACTGACATACACCTTACTTCCCTCAATTTAGCTTCTCATTAATGTATGTATCATGGATAAAACATATATATGTTTGTCTAAACCTTTTGCTTTTTTGTATGGGGAACGAATTTTCAGATAATAAACAATGATGCCCTTTGCCAACAAACGTACTGCATCATTTATGCCTTGAGCATTCCACATGAAGTTTAAAAGTGTAGTCAATTTGTTAACTTTTTTTATTTATTATTTATTTTCGAGTTTTATATAGCGCAAACTTGAACCGAGGGCCTCAGTCCGCATTTCAAAGTTTGTACAGACAGCATTTCCAAGGAGTACAGAAGAAGGATGGAATGTCTACATACAGCAAAATATAGTTGGAAAATAGTAGACAGTGGCAGTAGCAAGTAGTTGATAATGTTCAGGGTTGTATTGGGAGTTGAAATCGGCCCGGGCACGCAAAAAAAAATGGCCCACAGTCGCATACTGCCTTTTCGCAAAACACTGCTTAGGCGAAGTTTTATAAAAACAGAAGGGGGTTGCTCCGACAGAGGGATGTTTTCTTAACTTTGCTTGGATTAAAAAAATGCACGGACTAGTTCACACTGGTGAAACACACCTGAAAACAAGCGAGGCCACTTGTGCTCAGGCCCCTGCCCTCGCTCAATCTGCATACATTAATGGACCGGCCCAGCGAGAGAAAGGGAGTGACACCTCTGCCCGTTGATAAAAGTGAGCAAATGGACGCCCATCTGATTCCAGAAAGGCTACTCAGGCACTCACTGGGCCGCTGGTGGCATCTGAACCCCCCCCCCCCCCAGGCTGCCCAAAAAAGCAGCCCAAAGCTGGAACTTGGATACCGGTCCCTCGGCCATTGCCCAAGTGCACACCTTACCACTCCGACCCTGATAATGTTCAAGGGTAGTGATGGCAAGAAGTCACAGGGGTTGGCGGAATGAATGAACAGCAGTTTCGGAAGTAGAAAAGAGCAGGCTCTTCAATGGAGAGGGAAGTTGTCCTTGAGTCAAGTATTTTGGTTGGGTGGGTTCAGGAATTTATTGAGAAGAAATAGTTTGAGGTTTTTCCCGAAATATAGTTATGATTGTTGTCCCGTACTTCTTGAGGCAGAGCATTCTAAAATCTGGGTGTATCCATATCATGTGATATATTGGCACTACTTCTGCCTGCTCGGTGTGTGTAAATACGGGCTGGAGCCGAGCTGCAGTCTGAAGCGGTTGTGAGTGTGTAGATCAGGCTGTAAGCTGTCGAAGGATCACATGCAGCCCCTCCCCCTTGCCTCAGGATTGGTTTTCCTCGTAGCTCACATTACCCTGAATGGGGCTGCTCTTTCCACCGCTGTGCAGCAGGTGATGACGGATTGCAGTGATGCTGTCTGCATTACACATCTGTGGGTGCCCTGAGAGCCTTAGAGTATCTGAATGCATAAAAGCAACTGCAGATATACAGATCAAAGGTGTTAATCCCTGTACAGTAGCTCATGGGATTAATGCATGTACTTGCAAGAGCTATGAGTTTCATCGTGTGCTGTCACAAGCTACGGTCATCTAAGGAGGGAAGTCTAGGCATCCACCTGTGGGCTAGTCTTGACAAAGGTAAATGGCAAGCCGGATACAACTACCTGGCAAAAGGCCTAATCACCTTAGGTCTAAATGAACTCTGGAATATGCACATAACCCAGAAGGAATTTAAACGGCTAGCGAAAAAAAGCACAAAACATCTCTCAATAGTTGAAGACAAGGCTCGTCTAGCCAAAAGAAGTCACGGGTGGCTGACGCTGCAATCATACGCCTTGTCGACCTCACAACAGTATCTAACCGTGCCCTTTTCTGTACGCACAAAATTAAGTTTCCTAAAATTGAGACTGGGAGTCATTAACTTGTTGGTGCATTTGCCTAAATGGAAAAAAGAATGTGGAAGCGTTCTCTGCCGACTCTGTGGGGACCAAAAAGAAGATATTATACACATCATATGTCTATGCCCAAAACTACTGACCAATAGACGGTCCCTTCTCAAACACCACTGGAACACAAGAAAGATCAGAACTTGCAGAGAAGCAGTGTTGGCTTGCTTTGATCCCAAGAACATCAAACTA
The DNA here is from genome assembly GCF_964204655.1 of Triturus cristatus. Taxonomy (NCBI): domain Eukaryota; kingdom Metazoa; phylum Chordata; class Amphibia; order Caudata; family Salamandridae; genus Triturus; species Triturus cristatus. The sequence goes on from NC_140589.1 coordinate 648,082,409, forward strand.
AACTGTGCCCTGGTAAGGTTCATGGCCTACGCTGAAAAAAAACTTTGTGAGGGACCCCCCGTTAGCAATCCTTTGTCGCCATAACGTCCTGGCAGGCATAACATTTTATCCCTCAGTTCACAGGACCAATTTAGTCTCTTTTAAATGAAAAATTTCTTGTCATTTTAATTTTGTACTTGCAATGGTTTTTTTTTCAAATCACGCAATAAAGTATTATTATTATGTCTGCATTACACATCTGTGGGTGCCCTGAGAGCCTTAGGCATAAAAGCAACTGCAGATATACAGATCAAAGGTGTTAATCCCTGTACAGTAGCTCATGGGATTAATGCATGTACTACAGGTTCTAAATTCAGTATGTTATCTCATGGGATTCATGCGTCTGTTGCTTGCATCTGAGGCTATTCTGCGAAATACAGGCTAATATGCCCCCCTCCCACAGGCCATTATCGGCCCCGGGGACCCGATCCACCGGGGCTTGGTCATTTCTTTTCTTTAAAAAAAATTGCTTTAAAGGACGGGACCATGCCGCCCCCCTCCACAGGCCGATTTCGACCCTGGGTACCCCATCCCCCCAGAGCCCAGCCCTTTTGGGAGGGTGCCGAAACGGCCCCCTCCTGAGCCATTTTCAGCCCCAGGGACCACACCCCGGTGCTTTGCCTCTCGTTGGGGACAGTGGGGTGAGCCCCAAGGCCACCATGGTCCCTGCCGGCTCCATGCTTCCTGCGGGAGCTGGCCTTGCATTTGGGCAGATGGAGCTCATAACATGCAGCTCCCTCTGCAACAAAAGCAATTCTGCTTCTCTACATGGAAATGAGAAAATTTTCCATACTCTTGCTTCCATGAAGCGAAGCACTGTTTGCTATGGCATGGTGGGAGCAGTGCTCCCGCCAAGCCATAGCAAACTGCAATGTCCTGGGGGTGGGCACCCAGGGAGATTGCTGGAGCGGGCCCTAAGGGGTGGCAGTCCCCAGGGCCATGGAGGGCTCCTGGAGGGGGCCCGCATGGCTCCCCACCCATCTTCTGTGTAGCCCCAGGGAGGTGGTGGTCTCCAGGAGTCCGCAACAGACCCCACATTTACTAAATGTGTGCTCCCCCATACATTATCTTTAAAGATAACCCCAAGGAGGTGGTCGTCCCCAGGGTTGTTAGGTGACAACGTGCCCCTACCTCATTTAATGAATATAGCCCCGGGGATGTGGCAGCCCCTGGGGCTGCGTGGGGGGGCAGGAGATCCCCCACTCATTGAAAAAAATGATAAAGCCCTTGGAAGGTAACGGACCCCAGGCCTGTGTGGGCCCACGTGTGCCCCTGCCTATATTTTCATGATTGCCCCCGGGGGCTTAAAGAAAACAAAGCGTGGTAGACCGCACTTCATTTTTTTAAAACATTTCTGTTGGGAATCGACCACCTAATGCAACTCCTGTTGGATTTTTAAAAAGAAAATGCTTTTTTTGGCCCTGACCCCCTGAGCAGGTGCACAGACTTATAGGTTAAAAAAGAATCCAAGTTACCCAGAGCCAATACCTAAGCTGCGCATTCCAATGGTTTTTCGTTGTGTGCCGGGTATATTGCAATTCATTTGGTAAAATGTAAATAGTGAAAAATAGGTATCAAGGAAACCTATGTATTTCCTAAATGGGAACAAAATATAGAGTTTAGAAGCAGTGGTTATTTGTACATCTCTGGAATCTTGGGGACCCGTATTGCATGTGAATGTGAAGACATTTTTCAAAATGACTTCTTTTTTACACATTGTCTTACATTTGGAAGGCAGAAATGCATAGAAAGTCAAATGTTAATAACAATTGTTCTCCTGTTTCCCCAAGTCTCCTGATAAAAAGGGTGCCTGTGACAGGAAATGGCCCAAAACGCAACGTGGTCCCATCACATTTTTACAGTGAAAGCTGACCCTCTTTTCGCAATGTGACTAAGTGTGGATTTTAGACCCTTGCTCAGATGGCACCTAGGGAGACCTGGAAAATCAGTACATTTTTTAAAACTATGCACACAGGGGAATCCAAGATGGGGTGACTTGTATGGCTCTCACCAGGTTCTGTTACCCAGAATCCATTGCAAATCTCAAACTTTGTCAAAAACAACATTTTCCTCACTTTTCTGAAATGGAAAGTTCTGGACTCTGTGGGGAGCCATAAACATCCACACATCCAGCCTTCCCCCAAGTCTCCCCCAAAAAATAGTACCTCAATTGTGTCTAGTGCCAACGACAGGAAACGAGCCAAAACACAATGTGGGCACTTCACATTTTTTCAGTGAAACCGGACCCTTTTATCACAATGTGCCTAGTTGTGGATTTTGGACCGTCGCTCAGCCGGCACCTAGGGAAACCTAGCAAACCTGTACATTTTTAAAACTAGACACCCAGGAAAATCCAGAATGGGGTGACTTGTGTGGCTCTCACCAGGTTCTCTTACCCAGAATCCCTTGCACACCTCAAACTTTGTCCTCTCAAAAATGTCCTCACTTTTCTGTGATAGAAAGTTGTGGAATCTGCGGGGAGCCACAAACTTCCACCCACCCAGCTTCCCCCCCCAGTATCCTAATAAAATTGTTATCTCACTTGTGTGAGTTGGCCTAGTGTCCGTGACAGGAAATGGCCCAAAACACAACGTGGGAACATCACTTTTTTTCAGGGAAAACAGACTCTTTGATCGCAATGTGCCTAGTTGTTGATTTTGGACCGTCGCTCAGCCAGCACCAAGGGAACACTAGCAAACCTGTCCATTTTTTCAAACTATACACCCAGGGATATGTAGGATGGGGTGATTTGTGCGACTCTCACCAGGCTCTGAATCCCAGGATTACATGTAAACCTCAAACTTTGTAAAAAAATATACATTTGCCTCACTTTTCAGTGATGGAAAGTTCTGGGATCTGCAGGAGGCACAAACTTCCACCCACCCAGCATTCCCTCAAGTTTCCCGATAAAAATAGTATCTCACTTATGTGGGTAGTCCTAGTGCCTAGGGAATCAGCCCAAAATACAACGTGGGCACATCACATTTTTCAAGTGAAAACAGACCCTTTTATCGCAATGTGCCTAGTTGTGGATTCTGGACCCTCGCTCAGCCAGTACCTAGGGACACTTAGCAAACCTGTTCATTTTTAAAAACTAGACACCCAGGGGAATCCAGGATGGGGTGACTTGTGTGGTTCTCACCATGTTCTTTTACCCAGAATCCCTTGCAAACCTCAAACTTTGTAAAAAAAACATACACATTTTTCTCTCTTTTCTGTGATGAAACGTTTTGGAATCTGCTGCGAGCCACAAACTTCCACCCACCCAGCATCCCCCCCAAGTCTACCAATAAAAAAGGTACCTCACGTGTGTGGGTAGGCCTGGTGCCCATGATGGGAAACACCCCAAAACATACTGTGGAGACTCTCAACCTTTTCCTACCCAAAATCCCCTGCAAACCTCGAATTTAGCTAATCAAAATCACGTTTTCCTCACTTTTCTATGTGGGAAAGTTGTAGGATCACCTGGACGCCAAACATTTCCTACCACCCTGCATTACCCCCAGTCTCCCAATAAAAATAATACCTCACTTGTGTGGGTAGGCCAAGTGCCTGCAACGTGAAATAGCCCAAAAATATACTGTGGAGACTTTTTTTGCAAGGGGGTCCCCTGAATTTCTGGTCCCGGGCTCGGCGTCCATCTAGGGAAACAAACCAAATCCAGACAGTTCTGAAAACTAGACACCCAGGGGGGTCCAGGCAGGTGTGGCTTGCATGGATCTCCCAACATTTTCCAACCCAAAAACCCCTGCAAACCTCAAATTTAGCTACAAAAACATGTTTTTCTCACTTCTCTGTGTGGGAAAGTGGTAGGATAACTGGGCTGGCACAAGTTTCCTACCACCCAGTGTTACCTCAGGTCTCCCAATAAAAATGGTACTTCACTTGTGTGGGTAGGCTTTGTTCCTGCGACAGGAAATGGCTCAAATTGTACTGAGGAGACTTTAAAATTATCGATCGCAAATCTATCCAGTTTTCTGAGGGAGTCACTTGTGTTTTTGGTCGCTGGCTTGGTGGCCATCTAAGGAAACCTACCAAACTCAGACATTTCTGAAAACTAGACACCCAGGGGACTCCACGGAGGATTGGCTTGTATTGTTCTCCCAACCTTTTCCTACCCAGAATCCCTGCAAACCTCAAATTTAGCTAAATAAAATTACGTTTTACTCACATTTCTGTGTGGGAAATTTGTGGGCTAACAGGGTTGACACAAACTTCTTTCAATCCAACATTCCCCTAGGTCTCCAAAAAAAATGGTAACTTACTTGTGGGGGTGGGCCAAGTACCCGCAACAGGGAAGGATCCAAAACGTATTGTGGAAACATCACAATTATCTATCACAAAACAACCTGTTTTTGCAAGGGGGTCCTGTGCGTTTTTGGTCACGGGCTCGGCAGGCATCTAGGAAAACCTATCAAATCCAGACATTTCTGTAAACTAGACACCCGGGGGAGTCCAGGGAGGAGTGGTGTGTGTGGATCCCCCAAAGGTTTCCTATCCATAATCACCTGCAAACCTCAAATTTAGCTAAATAAAATTAAATAGTTCCCACATTTCTGTGTGGAATCACTGCGCTGGCACAAATTTCCTTTCCTGTCACACAGTGATCCCCACTAAATTTGAGGTTTCAAGGGGATTCTGGGTAGACAAATGTTGTCGAGATCCACGTAAGCTGTACCTCCCTGGACAGCTAGACACTTTTGTGAGTCCAGAGAGTTGTGGCTTACATTGATCCCCAACATTTTCCTTCCCAGAATCCACTGCAAACCTCAAATTTAGCTACAAAGTCATATTTTACTCTAATATCTTTGTGGGAAAGTTGTGGGATCACCACACTACACAAATTTCCTAACATTCAGCGTTCCCCTCAGTCTGCCGTTAAAATGATACCTTACATGTGTGGATGGGCCAGGTGCCTATGACATGGAAGGACCAAAAACATCTAAAGATTGAGGGGGGCCCAAAGAGTAGGTCCAAAAGGGCAGTTTGCTTCAATGTTTTTAGGCTGACGCTACTTTGGGCACTCACACAAGTGGGGTATCATTTTTCTCGAAGACCAAGGGCAACGCTGGACGATTGGAAATTTGTGCCTGCACGGTGATCCTACAACTTACCCACACAGAAATGTGAGGAAAATTTGGCTTTGTAAGTAAATGTGAGGTTTGTGGGGGATTCTGGGTAAGAAAATGTTGGGGGATCCAAACAAGCCACACCAACAGTCAGTACACGCACACCACCATCCACGCACACTAGCAGTTAAGCGCCATCCACACACACCGCCAGTCAAGCGACATGTTATGATATGTTATTGAAGTTTGTACCGCGCACAGTTACTCCTAGGAGTGTCCCGGAGTGAGCCTTTGAGGTGCTGGTAGAGGAGGCGATTAGAACAGAAAAGTTTTAAGCTGTTTCTTAAACTGCCCCAGATCCTGGATGCTACGCGGAGAAAAGGGCAAAGAATTCCAAGCAGTTGCTGCCCTAACGGCAAGGGACCTGCCCCCCACTCTTTGTAGGCGCACACGGGGTATCTGTGCAAGAAGCTGAGATGCCGACCTCAGGTGTCTGGCAGGCGTGTAAAAAGCAAAGCACTTTCTAAGATATTCAGGCCCTCCAGCATGTAGAGCACGATGCGCGATAACCAGGGCCTTGAACTTTACACGTTTCATGACAGGTAGCCAATGCAACATACGCAGGTGTTGCTTGACGCTCTTTGTAATGTGAATGTTGAACACAATCCTAGATGCTGCATTCTGGACCACCTGCAGTTTTCTGAGAGTATAATCAGGGAGGCCAATATACAATGCATTGGCGTAGTCAACGCGAGAAAGGATTAGTGCCCGGGTCACTGTTTCCTTCGCTGTCCTAGGAAGCAGCGGAAGGAACTTCTTAAGGGACTTTAATATCCCAAAACAGCTCCCAGATAGTTTTTTAATTTGGGTTGTGAAGGACAGCTGCTCGTCAAACCAAACACCCATGTTTTTTACTGGTAGGCCAGAGGAAGATGGCATAGGATAGTCGGATGGCCAGAGAGATTCTCTGAACCGGGGTGGAAACTTTCCATAGAGAAGGATTTCCGACTTATCCTCATTGCACCTGACCTGAGCAGGACAGAGCCATTGAAAAACACCTATCAGACACTCTTTTGACTTCACTGTAGAGAACTCCAATTTACCCCAAGTAAACAAAAGTTGGGTATCGTCGATGTTAGCAACGATCTTGGCTCCCTGCTTTTCTGCTAACTGGACCAGAGGGGTGGCGTAGATATTAAAGAGCAGGGGGCTCAGAGAGGACCCTTGTGGCACTCCCGGGGTCACAGATTGAGGCTGGGAGGAGAATGGCAGGAGCCAGACCTCTTGCGAACGTCCCTGCAGGACACCAACTGCCAAGCACCATCCATGCACATCGCCTGCCAAGCTCCATCCACATACACCGCCAGCCAAATGCCATCCATGCATACAGTCAGCCAAGCACTATCCACACACACCATCAGCCAAGAGTGACCAATGCACTCCACCAGCCAAGCATCAGTCCAGGTACTCCACCAGCCAAGCACCACTCCACACACACCACCAGGCAAGTGCCAGTCTACACACACTGTCATCAAGCATGAGTCCACACACATCATTAGCCAAATGCAGGTCCACCCACATCACCAGCAAAACGCCAGCCAATGGTCAGTACACGCAGACAGTCAGCCAAACTCCAGTTCACAAAGACACAAACTCTCCCTGATTTATAGTGGTTTGACTAAAAATATCACTGAAACAGCCAAAATGTGTGCCTAAAAAATGGGGACTGACCTTTGCCGATGGGGCTTCTCCCTGACATGACCATAAGCATATCCCTGGTGCTAGCGTGCTTTCTACCCCCTTGGAGGGGGCAGATAAGAGGCTATTGCCCTGATCTGCCTTCTGGGGAGCTGAAAGTCTTTGTTGGGGGTGGGGGCATTAGCATGCCCATTCTGGGCAGCTCCATCCTTACGTATAAAAAAATCAACATAATCCCTGGTGCCTAGAGGGTTTTCTGCCCCCCTGGGGGGAAGTTCGTGGGCTATTGGCCCCATCTGACTCCTGAAGGGCAGAAAGACTGGAAATTTAGAGGGGGTGAGGGCATTGCCATTTTGGGCAGCCCCTGTGAGAAGGTGGCCTGATATATGCTGTCCACTAGTTCTAATGGGCACCTTCTATCAGTCCAAACCCCTCATGGTGATAGGTTAAAGACAACTTTATGTGAAAGCTATCCTAGTGGTAGCAATGGAGAGCAGCCTTCAGGCTAAATCTTGAAGGAATGTAAAACAGATTGTTTTACCAGTCTATAATATCTTGAATGATCAAATGAAAAGACAACCACACCAGGTATATATTCAAAATACATGTATTTAAGATAAATAACACCCCTCTAGTCTCTTTATGAGACTGGAGTTCGAAGTACTTCAGTTACAAGTGTTTAAGCATCAGTAAAAGCACAAATACACGTTTGGGACCTAAGGGCGTACCAAACCATATACTAAAATAGTGGTATAGGAACCACGACTGAGATAGGCAAGGTGCCTATCACCTCTAGAATCACTGGGACCACCCAAGGTAGGGACGTCGGGGACCCAAGGGAGCCGTATGCAGTGTGGAAACACAACCGCGGGTTCCTATTACTTTCTATGGGGAATGTCGCAATTGGAATTTTAAAGATTAGGGACACTTCAAATCAAACTAGCACCAAACCCTTTTGGACTTAGGCAGTTCTAGGGCTAGCACCCTCGAGAGTACTGGAGTACTTGAGTTACCTCACCCAGGGAAGCCGGGTGCATAGGTGTCTTTTGGTGTCGGGTCGCATCGTCGATTCCAATGGAAGCCTGCACAGAACTGCTGCTGCCTAGAAGAGGAGAAGTATCTGGAGATATCCAAGCCTTGATCTAGGATGTAAGGAACCTGAAAGCAGAGAGGACGGAGTCTGGGTCACTTGCCAGTGACCTAGGGCAGGATGGACCAATGCCCACAGATGTCGGGTGCTTCAGGTGAGTTGTCGAGTGTCTTGACTCTTCAGCCATGAGGTCCAGTAGGCGTCGAAAAAGTCTACGAGCTGGATTTGAGCTGTCCCACAAAGTCTGTCGAGTGCTGCGGTGTCGGCGACCAGAAAGGACCCAACAAACCTTGGCAACGGCAAGTCTCAGGAAATCAGAGAAAGGACTGCGGTGCAGACCGGCAAGGTCTGATGGACTCACCCAGCAAGGGTAAGTAAGCACAAGTCTGAAGCAACCAGAAAAGCAAAAGTAGAAGTGGAGTTGCCTTCGTGGGGACCTGCTAGCCAACGGGCTAGTGATCGCGAAGGAGCGTTGAGCATTCGCACTTGGAGATGGCCCACGGGTCACTCGTGGAGTGGTGGCCAACAATCTTCGGTGCAAAAGGTGCTCAAAGCTGGGGCTATTCAGAGCCCAAAGCACAACTTCGAGGACGACCAGGAAGGTGTTGTTGCTGCAAAAGTTCACGGTGTCCAGGGGTCACGGTTCCACGTTACCCACGATAGCCACGGGCCTCAGCTTTGCTGTTTACTCAGGGTAGCCTCGGGGAAGTCTGGAAATCTACCTCTGGGGATGCAGAGACTCCGGCGTCCGGCGGGAGCTTCAGTAATGCAGATGGTCAGTTGCTTCTTTGGTGCCTGCCAAGCAGGGGAGTCACTCCTTGACCCTAAGGGAGATTTCTTCCGTCTTCTAGTCGTGATAGAAAGTCGAAGGTCCAGGATATATGTTTCAGAGGTTCATTTAGGTTAATCTAAAGTCCTAGGGACTGGGTTCCTATACTTATACTAAGTTTAGGGGATGGACTACCTCAGAGGCTCCACCTATGGGTGGACCTGGGGTGGGGGTGGTTACACCCCTTCCCCTTTGTCCAGTTTCATGCCAGAGCAGCGGCTGAGTGCCCCCGCAACCAGTTTGAACCGGGCTATGCACAGGGACACCTTGTGTGCCCCAGGCAGTGTCTCAAAAGCATTCTGTGAATGAACCCACCCTGCCCCAATACACGTCAGCCTGTCTGGGGAGGTGGTTACACCTCCCTGTGACAGGAAACCTATTGTCCAGGCATCCCCTGCTGGAGTTTCCCCCAGCAGCAGGAGGCCAGACCTGTGTCTGTGGCAGTGGCATCCATTTTGTGATGCCAGTGTTTTGAAAGGATTTAAGCGGGTTTAGCTAGTGTGACCATGTCTCTCCTTCTAGAAGGGTGGAATGCTAACCCCGCCGCCAGAACTGGCTGGGGGGGGATAGTATTCCAAAGCGCTTGACACCAAACACGACTTGTTTTGATGCAGCCATTCCAAAGTTGGCATTTACCGCGAGGTTATAATGCACTTAAGAGTATATGGTATGGCTGTATCACAGAACAACAATCTTAATGAAGCGCAATTGCCCATAATGCACATTTTGAGTGCCGTCAAGTTTTTTCTTTATGCTTAGAAATGGTGCAAATTATGTGAAGTTGTTTCAAGCATTATTATTAATATCTTAAGGGTGGGCGGGGTACATTGACAGATTTGTCTGGGGATAATGTTTCACTTGAGCAAGGGGAAGAGCAATGTTCATATTAGCTTGTTAGAGCAAGCTTGCGCATAAACGAAGCTGTAAGCAGTGCATTATGGGCAGTTGAGTTTCTGGAGGATAAATCCAATTGATGTGTGGTTGCGTACAGGTAAGTGTGAGGGGCGGAGTTACGTGCAGTTAATTTAAAGAGGGGGAAAATCAGGTACGAATGAGACGCTGTCCTTTTTGTGGGCCATACAAGTGAAGAAGTTTACGCCACTGGAAGAAATCATGAAGGTACGAGAGCAGCTTGGGTCTCTGTGTATCACAGCGCACTGTAGTTTACAGAAGTTAACAGCACGTTTACGAGGGTGACCATTTAGTCGGGTGGATCTAATAATAGGAAAGTTAACATGGGAAGGGAGAGAGAGTAGTGTAGAGGCTCCTTCAGGGTAACTGTTGAAGTGTAAAGTTACGGTTATAGAGGGAAAAACGCTATGTGAGGATAGTTGCGATAGTACTATTTTGCATCTTTTGTGTTACTGTTTGTGAAGGCAATGGGAGCTTGAAGTATTAATCCAATGGTATTGTTCTTTTATTCGTAGTAAACCCCCTGACGAAGAGCCGTCAAAAGGCTCGAAATGCATTGTGTACATTATTTCTCATGACCAAGGATGTGTGGTGAATTCTATCGTGCCAAGAAAAAGGCCCAGATGGGCATATCTGCTGCATTAGAAACAATGAAAACACCAGCATCGTACGTGTGTAACGATAAGAACAATAAACTAAAAAGATGAAACTCATTTGAAAATTTGGAATAATTATTTTTGAAATTATGGAAGAAACATTTACAGGAGAATCCTGCTATCCGCTGTGCGCCTGGGAAAGGAGTGTAATTGCTCTTCATTAAGATTGTTATTCATGAATGCGTGACACCAGGGTGGATCACGTTGTCTAGGCTGCACGCAAGAAGTTTCAATTCAGGAACTGGATGATCTATGGCATAGTTGGGAATATTGGTGTGCACTGTATCACTTGTCTGTATCACAGAACAGGCATAAGGAAGTATTTCCAAATGCTGCAGAGGGGCTCAGCTCATGCTTGGGCACCCTCTCACATGAAACCAAGCACTCTGCCTTCAGGATTGTCAAGGCCTGCCATAGGAGTGGCTTATAGGTTTATATGTGTCTGTATAAGGTAGTGATATAGGTAGCCTATACCACAGTAAGGGGTGCAAGCACACCCTGACCCAGGTTGCAGTAGCAGACCTGTGGTGTCATTTTGGAGTGCTTCCCAGGAGTGGCATAATACATGCTGTAGCCCCTGGTAGGCCTCTGAGGTACCTATGCCCTAGGTACATAGTATACCATATACTAGGGGCTTATAAGGCACTCCAGAATCCAATTAGATATGTACCTAATGTAAATGGAAACCATTTTAGAGAGGAAGCAGCTAGGCTGTGGTCCTGATTAGCAGGGCCACAGCCAGACTAAAGTCGAAAAATAGTGAAACACCAGCAAAAAGTGGGGGTACCCATGTGAAGCAGATCCTACTCTCCTACAGCCCCTACCCCTAAATTTGCTCTAAAAATAAATCCCTGGTGCCTAGTACGTTTTCTGCCCGCCCGGAGGCAGATTGGGGGCTATTGAATATGCCCCCAAAAATTGGGTGGAGTGAAGGCCCTTGCCCAAGGGGCAACTTCCCCAACCTGGTGTCCAGTGGATGGACTTCTGCAGTGATCCCCAAACAGGGATCCACTGGGCAGGGGTACCATTGGGAAGGGGAGATTGTCCCCTTTCCAATGATACCTCTCTCATCTTTCTACGTGCTCAGGGAGCTGAGAAAGCCCCACGAGCACATAGGAAGTGAAACTGAAATGAGCTGATCGGCTCATTTCAGTTTCAGTGAAATGACAACAGCTCAACATGCGCACTGATCGTCATTTAACTGAAACAATCCAAACAGCCTCTGAAGCTGAGGAAGCATTGCCCCAGCTCCTGAAGCTTTTTTAGAAGGAAAGAAATCCCGCTGGTGCCTGCACAAGACGGATTTCAAGTGCCAAATCCATGGACGGCCGGGAGCTTTCTGATGCACACGAGCACTGTGGCATTGGACGGCTCCCGGGTCATGCAATGCATGGAAGGGGTTAAGTGTCGGTGGCAGCAGGTCATCATGTAGCGCCCTATAGATGTTGGAAATCAGTCTGTGGCCTTGGGCCATATTAACAGTTTTGTCAGGGTGTTGGAACAGGGTGGTGATCAAAATTTTAACAAATTGAATGTATTGTCCTAACGGTTCTATGGCTCTGTCTCATGGTATGAACTGTCATCTGGGTAGAGGTCCCCCATAATGTCATAGCGTCTATCCTTCCATCTCTGCACCAATACAGAGTCTGCAATTTTTAGGAAGGGTTGCACAACCCACAATGGCATATCCGGGGCACATGGTGTGCACCGAATTATGCTCCAAACCACTCGTTCCCAGGTGTTGGCAACCAGTCAAATAATATAGGGGAAAGCGTCAAATAATATAGGGGAAAGCGGGAGAAACCCGCACTCCACTCATTAAAAGGACCTATAGGGACCATCCATCGTGGGTGCCCCTTCAGAGCCGTTTTTCCCAATTGTCGTCTGGGTCAAGCCAGTGAGCCAAATGTTGCAATTGCACCACCATGTAATATATTTCAAGATGCAGAACCTTAAGACCCCTTGACCCCAGGTCCTTTATAAGTGCACCAAGAATATTTGTGGTTTCATTTGCTTTTCCTTGGTTTTGCAAAAACACTCTCCCTCACTGACCTTATTGCTCCTGGACACAGTCAATTCAATGCTACTGTAGTGGCCAATTGTTCATCTGGCTTAATTAAAAGACGTACTTATGTCTTCGGGCCTAATACAAGGGTGCAATGTATCTGCAGGAATCGAAATTCAAGGTAATGTGAAGTTATCAGAAACTATAATCCCTGCACTACCACAATCCTATAGCTTTTCCTAGGTCAATTTCAGCAGAGCTGGCCTGTAGAAATTCTTTGGGCGAAAAGAGTTAAGCAATTATTGGAATATGCAGAATTTGATGCATCTAGCACCTAATTCTGTGTATGAACTTGTAAGAGGAAGTATTTTGGTGGGCCCAACGAATACCTCACACCTACTGTATCTGCGCTTGCAAGACCTGGTAGATATCTTATGGAACTTTGCCCAAATACTGATCAGGACGTTATGCAAGTCTGAAGTAAGTTGGTGCAATTACATGATCTAATTTTGCATTTCCACTCTGAAAATTATATAGGTTGTGATGATGATTTTATGGTGTTAGAAAGTGAGAAGAATACTACAGACTTTCTTTCAATAAGTTGGCTGAGGAGCAGTAAGCAAGGAGAGAGCCTGCTTGACCTCTTTACTACTTTTTGCAATGATATGCAGGTAAATGAAGGAGATGCAGGCAATTTCTTTGCCAGATGTACTATTTCAGAAACTGCCGTTTAATTGGGTAAAGTATGATGCAGGTCACTAGTGAACTGGATGAGTTCCTGCTTTATCTTCATTTGGCGACGGTGCCTATTTTCGCTTTTGTTAGACTTTGGCAACCCACCCTGAGCAACACTTCTTGGCATTCTCTGTGTGTCATTTTCTAATATATCTACTGCTGTAAGCCTCTTCCAGTATCCTTTGTTGGTGGTGCTATACAACCTGTTTCTTTTATTCTGAGTGATCCTACTCCAGTACAGATGGTACCTTCTGGACTGAGGAGAAGAGTCAGGTTTACCACATGTTTGAAAACTACCATTTGAAAATTTAACCTTATAAATCTTGTGGGACGTAGCTTTAGGGGGGTGTCTGAGTGTTACATCCCCATATAAATGTATTTGTTGGTAAATAGTTGAGTACAGGTGCTTTCAGTCAGGTATGGTGAGGTGTCTGTTTGATTTCACCAGGAATTATTACATACACACAGACACAAACATACACACTCTTTCTCTGTTTTGAAAGCCTTAAAAAATGTTGGAATGTTTACAAAATACTATGTTTTCCCACACTTAGTACCCCTATCAATCTGCATTCCTCTCTCTTTCCACTGCCCCTTAAATCCCTCTAATGCACCCTGCCCTCATTTAATGCATTTTAGTATTATATATGTCAGTGTGATTGTTGGAAAATGTTAAGATCACCCCCTTCACTGTTGCTAGGGCTCCACTCACTCTCCTATGTTGGCAGGGGCTGCTAATCTATTACATATGGTAACTTGCTGTCCATGTAAAAGGGTCATTGATGGACGTGTCTGAAGCAGCTACAAAAATCACCTGGTACAACTTCTTAACTACTTTTGTGGCTGCTTCAGCCGCGTCCATCAATGAACCTTTTACTTTTACTTCAGCCCCAGATGTCTTCCTGGGCCATACATTGATGGCAGGACACCACACAATAATCTGCTTGTCATCATGGGATTGCTAATCAGTTATACATGGCAATTCCATTAGAAAGTTCAGGTCTTGTCAGAAGTTAGGTTATCAGTTTATGGGGGTTAACCTCTGAAGACTTAATAAACACCGGTTAGTTAAGTGCAGACTCAGTTTTAATGGCGAATACCAGCTTAACATTTGCTAGCTATAGCACAAACAGCAGCCAATTCCCAACATAAATGTGTGTTATGCTCCAGTGGCACTCACAATAACAAAATCAAGAAAACAACACAATAAAATTCCAAAACTAATTTTGCAAAATGGGCAAAAAGACACCCAAGATTATCAAAATTGGATACAGGAACCAAAGATATTATTTTAACAGTTTTAAGGCCTAGAAAAATTAACGAGCCATTGAAAAGTATTCAGTTTTCAATTTATGGCGACCTAGGCATCATTCCATGCTGAATAGGATGGAGTGGCGAAAGGATACACTGGATAGGTCAGCCTGATAAAATATTTCACATTGAGGTGGAAAAATTACTAATGGCCTGATTATGAGTTCAGTGGTCCATCGGAGCACCAAACCTGTGGTGGCGGTCCCTGGGCCGCCAGACTGGGGGTCCTCCTGCCATATTATGACTATGAAGATGGGACCGCCACAATATCACCACAACCAAAGGGGATCAAGGATCCTTCTGTGGTGGCGTGGCAGTCAGAGGCCTGATTATGCTTGGTGGGCCGCTGAAGCATCGGCGAGCATATTTTAATGGCAGTGAGCCCACCATCAAAAGTGCAGTGATGAGGAAATTTAGGGGGCCATACAGGGACCCCTGATGCCTCAGTGCCATGGGTTGTTTTGCTACCCTGTGTGCAGTCACCTCCTTTCTTGTGCAGCATGGACTTTAGAGTCCTTGACATTTAGAATCGGGCTTTGGCGTTCCGATTGTGGTGCCTTTTTAATAAGTACCCTAGGAGAAAACTCCTAATCTGGCGGGTGGTTTAACTACGGGTTTGGCGGTCCTGGAGCAGGGTACTTGCTTGGCAGCCCGCTCAAGGACCACCAGACTCGTACTCAGGCCCTAATTCCCAACTTTTCTCCAACTGCTGATAAAGGTTCTTCTGCTCAGTCTTGCAGCCCCTAGCTTCTTGGGTGAGGCTTCCAGGCCCCAGATCTCCCCCATACATCAAATAGTGCAAGGGCCACTACTTTGTGGTAAGTTGGGCTCACTTGGAGTTATGAATCCCTCTGTTTTTTGCGTCCTTGAGACAGGCAATCATAAGGCCAACCATTTGACTCTTAGAATTCCTTTTGTCCCTTCCACATTTATCACTAGGTAGTACACTTAAATTTGAGATGATCTACCTATATAAGATGTAAGAAAGATGAAGGTGGAAATTTCCACTCACAGCTTTGTGAACAGCACTTTGTAGTAAGCAATTAGTACTAATTTCGGTACTACTAATCCTGACACTTCTAGTAGTCTGGTGGGACCTTTGAACGAAGACCTAATAGTTATGTGGTGAGCTACTAAAATCCAAACAACTCAATACATGTGTGATAGGATGTACAAGGTTCAATAAGTCATTTGTTTGATACAAACACCACTAAAATGAAGGTTGGAATCAGGTCACTAAGTTTCAATAAGTGTTTCAAAAACCATTGACCTACTAGTGATGACTATTAGCATTATGCAATTAAGTAAGGAGATGAGTGTATAGCATGCATTCAGGTGGACTTTGAACTAGTTGGAATATTTTTGTCTAAAGAATCAGCATTGGTGTCAAGATACTTTATACTCTAGTGAAGGTCAGCGTTTATGATCTATTCGGATATCTTCAAAGATAAAGTCATGTAAACAATCTGCATGAAAAATGTGCTTTCAGTCTGTGTTTGCTTCACTGGATCAGCTTCACAAGTGAACTTGCATTGTAAAGGTCAGAGGCAGCCTTTCTCTCAGCTATCAGGACCATTGATCTTTTAAATGTCAAATAGTCACATTTAGTTTTACAAATGGTTCCTAGCAAAATACCTCAACACAAAAAATATGGGAATTACTAATATTTGTTGCACCATGAAATGTCACATACTGATATTTGTTTGAAAATACTTTTAAAGTTTTTGTCAAATTGTAAGTTGAGTTTTAGGTTGAGGTTGCATTTAACTTCTTGCAGTGCCTTGAGGCAACCCACAATTATTATGGTAGGTGTGAGAAATTGGATTACTGGTTGAAGGGTGGTGAAACCCTACTCAAGCAGCAACCACAATCCTGGTCCCACTGAGTCACGAGCGACCCCACTTTAGCCTGTGCTCAACACACTGGCAGCTTGGCACAGAACAGTCAGGCCTAACGTTTAGCCAATGTATAAAGTATTTATGCAGCACTTCAAACAGTAATAAAGTGAAAACATGGCACAAGGTAATGTCCACACCAATTTTTTTTTTTTTTAAATGAAACTAAATGACATATATCCAGTCAGCAGAACTGGAAATATGCAAGTTTAAAGAATAAATGAAAATATGCTAAAAGCTTCAACTGTAGAAATCTGGTTGCCCTGGACCGGGACATAGTCACAAGTTCAGGCTGTCCGCAATGGAGCATGAGCTGGCTACTATGTTACAAGCAGCAGGAAATTCCCTATATAAATATGTGTTGTATCCAAGCGACACCAACAATTATAAAATCAAGAAAACAACACAATAAAATTCCAAAACCAATTTTGAAAAATGGCATCCAAGATTATCAAAATTGGATATGGGAACCAGCGATATTAATTTTTAAAGTTTTAAGGCCTAGAAAAATATACAGTGATGCAAAATCTGGCATTGAGAATGATTCACGCAGTTGAGGTGATGCATTGGTTCTGAGGAGCTATGAGGTTGCAATGAGAGAACCTGTGTCGTCGTCGAGGATGCCTTCACCAAGAAATTTGTGATGCGAGGGCATTCGTCAGGAAAGCATTGCACAGGTGGATTTTCCGATGTGGGCTGAGAGGTTGAGAAAGAGAACCCTTGCAGCACAGGCATTGTGTCGGTTCTGCTCAGGGTTGTGCCACGGAGCAGAGGAGATGCATTGCTTCTGCTGGGTCCATAGATGTGCTGCAGAGCACCTTCAAGCCCACTTCCAAGGTTACAGGACTGGAGTGGCACAACTTGGCAGGATAGGACTCTCAGATGGCAGAGTCCAGGTGCTGGGTTCAAGGTTGTTGGTGGCTTCTTTCTATGAGGCTCTACACAGAAAGCCATTACCAACTCGCCCTTGGAGTCACTTTGGAGTTCTTGGTTCAAGAGATGCAGGTCCAATACTTCTGACCGAGACAAGAGGGTAGCAGGCAGCAGGTCAGCACAGCAGGGGAGCAGTCCTTCAGAGCAGCAGACCAGCAGAGTGGCAGTCATTTCAGCGGCACTGCAGTCCTTCTTCTTGGCAGAGCACCCACAGGTCCAGAATTGTTCACTGAAGAGTTGGTGTTTGGGGTCCAATATGTAAACATAGGCCTTCCTTTGAAGTGGAAGATGTTTCTAGAGGTTTTCGTTTGAAGTCTGCAGGTGTCCTGCCTTCCTTGTCCAGGCTTCAGACTAACTACAGGAGGAAATGCAACCCTTTGTGTGGCGGCACAACACAGCCTATTTGAGTGTAAGTAGGGTTGTGTCCTGCTCTGCCCCTCCATCTTGCCGGTGATTGCCCATCCAGGCACACCTAAACACTCTATTGAGTTCAGCTGTCCAGGAGAAATCCACAAAGCTAAACTGTCAGCTACACCCAGTTATGTGACCCAGAGACAGGCTGCAAGCCCCAAATGATTAAGGCAGAAAAATGCCAACTTCCTAAAAGTGTCATTTTTAAAATTGTAATTTAAAATCTGACTTCACCATGAGATAGGATTTTTCATTACAATTCTAAACAATGACACCAATTATAGACTGGGTACCGTCTCCCATTGGGAAATTATCAATTATTAAATGTTTTAAGTTGGCTTCAAGGTAGGCCTAGCAGTAGTGATAAGCACATTTTCACTACTACGACATGTAAAACCTTAAAGTGCATGTGCTATTTTGTAAATGCATTGCACACACCCCTCTGGACTGTTCAGGGCCTACCCTATGGGTGACTTATATGTAGTAAATAGGAAGGCTTGGGGCTGGCGAATGCAATGGCAGGCCTGAGACATGCTTAAACCGCCAAAATCCATTTGACTGATTCAATAGAAGTACTTGTCTCTTCTCCCCTAATAAAAGTGGACCATAAAATTCCAATACCTAAACAAACTTCTTTCTGTAGGGATCGAAACTCAAGGTAAAGTGGATATCAGAGGTGAAAAACCCTGCACCGCCACATTCCTATTACTTTCCCCAGGTAAATTTCAGCAGGCCAGGCTGGTCAGCATATTCCTTTTTACAGTCACTCCCTCCCATCCCTCCCATATTTACTACTAAGTAGTCAACGTACATGTGTGAGTATCTTCCAATAGATAATGTAGGAAAGGTGAAGGTGAAAATGTACACTTGTAGCTTTGTGAATTGCACTTTGTAGCATTTAAGTTGTACTACTCTAGTACTAATTTAAGGACTACCAAACACATTTTGTGAATCAGACCCTAAACTTGAAGCCAGAAAAATGCCTGAATCTCCTACAGCCCAACAGCATTATTAACTAACTTCACTCCCATTTAACCTACCCTAGTAACAGAATACAAATCAGAGTTTATAAAAGATGGTTAAATTTATGATTATATCTATCTAGCTAGACACTTAATAAATAGTGGAACAAGTATGATACAGTCCTCCACCCCAGAGTTTTCCCCCTGTTAAATTTTGGCAGTTCAACCCTGAGGAAATATAACAGGTGAGAAAGACAGAGTGAATACAAGCACAGGCAGATTTTGGTTTGTAAACATAACAAATGTGCATGATAATCCCCATTTTGAAGTACTAAACTCAGAGGGGCAAATTTATGAGAGGCTTGCATCATGTTTGTACCACACAACATGGTACATGCCTGCGCAAACCTCTAAGTCAGATTTTTGAAGCCACGCAAAGCTACTTTGTGTGGCTTTCAGTGACTCCAAAATTTGGAATAACGCAATGCAGCACAAATCGCTGTGTTGCGTTACTCTGAGCTGGGAAGGTGGTCGATGAGAGTTTTGTGGGTGTTCCTGTGCAAATCCCATGGTTTTTGAGGCATTCCTCGATCTACAAGAACTTGTAATCCTAGGAATGCACTAAAATCTTACATCTTTCTGCAGCACACATAGAAAGAGGAATATGTCTCCCATGATTGTTTTTGTGCAGGAAAGGGCCTCTTCCTGCACAAAAACAATCCGGTTTGCAACACAGGCACCCATGTACAATGGTGCAAGGGTGCCTGCATTGATGCCAGTTAGCCAAAAGGGTGCCAGTGCAGTGGAAAGGACAGTAATGCATCATATTGCCTTATCGCCCATATCGAGTGGAGGTGGGGGATGGACTTCTCGCCCCAGGTGCACTTGCGGCTACAGACGCCTCTGCCGCATCAGTCATTCTGTGCCCAGAGACGCCTTCATAATTTGACTCAGGCTCCCACTGTGTGGGACACCCGTATCGAGTGGAGGTGGGGGCTGGACATCTCGCCGCAGCAGCACTTGTGGCAACAGATGCAGCATCAGACATTCTGCACCCAGAGGCACCTTCATAATTGGATTTGGGCTCCTGCTGCGTGGTATGCACCTGAGCCTGTGCCCGGGCAAAGACAAGGCCAAGAGCGGGCCGTCTGTGTCCATCATAGTCCGGAAGAGACTGGACTGGGACCACCTTCTTACTTCTGGATCCTGGAATCTGGGGATGGTGAGTGGGTGCTTCTCTGCTGTATATTACCTGATTTCATGGCCCTCCAGTCTGCTGGGAGTGCACTTCCCTACGTAACCTGTCAGCTTGGCCTGGCCTGTGGTCTTGAGGTAATCTGACTTTTGAGAATCAGCAATACTATATTTACTTTTTTAATGAAGCCATGGGGGTGCTCTTGGATGAGATTACCAGTGCTGAAACAGAGTTGGCAGCTAATTGTGTCTTAACACATGATATAGATACTCAAAGTGGGGTGGGCATTGAGCTTTTCAATATTACAACTAGTGCATCTCCTGCACCTCCTTTTACTACCCAAGCTCCTTTGACCAGCTCTTCCAGCACGCAAGCTATACAGCCTACTGTTAGTGATGTTACATTGAAATGTCTTGATAACCCTCGTAAAACGGGTGCTCTACGGAAAATATCCATGATGTGACAGCCTCATCCTGCTAAACCAACTAGGAAGGCCACACCTGGCCTTTGGAAGATTGTAGCTATATCTGTATCAGACAGTTACAGCCCCTGGGCAGAATACAACAGAGGGCTCCCTTGTGGTTCTTCTGAAAAATCTTGAAACCAAGATTTCTGAAGCTTTAAATGCTTCTCGTATATCTGTACTGGATTACATAGTAGGATCTTTAAAAGGGTCTGTGGACAATCTAGAATTTCTCTGAGCGAAGTTGCTGGCAACCTTGGAGCGGGAGCATCCTCCCTGGCCCAGGCTTAGGTTCCATCTAGAGACTCATTACACTCTCCTTTTAACATCTGTATAGCCGGGAATAATTCCGATCGGCCAACCTCAGTTCCAAGACAAGTACTCGCTCAAAGGAATCACTCCAACTCAGTATCAGCTGCTCCTAGTACATCCCAAAATCTTCCTTTTGTGGACTATCCTTCCAACATCACCATCAAACTGCCTCCATTGGTCACTCCTTATATTTTTGTATTTGTGGATGTAACTCCTTTGAGGAAGGGTGCAATGGAAAGTTACGCCCAGCTCAAGAATAAAGTAGTCCATAGGCTGGCAAGCCGGGTGCCTTATCAGCCTCCTACTCAGACTCTGGCAGAAGAAAGCATAATGGCTCGAAGGGTTGGTTGGATAGGTCAGTCCCATAAAACATCTTCATGTGACTGTATAATAGTGAACTTCAATAATCCTGCACAAGCTGGTTCAATTCTTCGAGCACTGAGAGAAAAATGTGCATCCATGGACCGTATTTCTGTTCTCCATTTGGGCTTATTCTACCCGCCATTCAGCAACGAAAGTCCGATCAGGAGAGGTTGGCACTTGATTCAGTGAGCTAACCAATCCCTCTGCCTTTTCTGATACCACCAGTCTTCAAATTAACAACCGCTATTTACCTCTGAGAAAGTTCGAAGACCCTGAGTCCTACTCTTAGTGTTGATATTTCAAACCTGGCTCCTGAGACTTTTAGTCAAGATATTGTTAGGGTTCTCAGTTGGAATATAGCTGGGGTTCAGAGCAAGCTTTCAGATGCTGAATAACTGAGCAGAATGAAGACCTTTGATTTAATCTGTTTACAGTAAACATTGGACGCAGAGGGATGCTTACATTTAGATGGTTTTTCCTCGTATTCAGTTCCAGCAACCCATTCCGCCAGTGGACGTGCTAGAGGTGGTCTTACCACCCTAACAAACTTAGCAAATAATTGTAAAGTAGAGGTCCTGAAGTATAATCTAAAGACCATTTTGGGCAACCGTTTATCATTTCCTAATAAGTGCAGATTGCTTCTTATCAATTTTTATAACGCAGTTACATTGAATAACAAGCCAGATGCTGCTGCTATTCTTAAAGTATTTATTGAAGATTTTAATCAATCAGAATACCCATTTACTGTAATCATGGTTGCCGGGGATTTTAATCTGCATCCCTGTTATGCCTGCACAATGTATAGAGATTCAGATTCTGAGTATCCACCTGATAACCAGGCGCACTTTAACCATACTCGTCAAGATAATGTTGTTAATAGCCAAATTTCTGAGTTTGATTTGACGATTTAAATGGTCAGCCAGGACAACTTGAGTGAGAGTATACCTACATTTAAGGGGGGGCTGCACTGTTTTAGAATATATTCTTGTTTCGTGCTGTTTCTTTTCTGCTCTTTTGGAATTCAAGGTTTTAAATCACAATTTGAGCGACCATAATCCGTTTACAGCCTTATTTTATTGGGACAAAAAATCCTTGGGATTAGTATCTTTATATAAGGAGCCCATCACCTTGACTAATCAGGCCAAAGGGTGAGGTGGCTTCCATTGTTCCCACATGTCAAGCTGATTTCCTCTCCTTCTTGTCTGAAGAAGAGTCACCCAAGAGTATTCTGAAGTCATTTAAAAATATCAGCAGTTTTATTAAATCTGGACTCTTAAAGATCGCTCCATCCTCCGTAACATTTGTAGAAAGATGGTTTGATAGGCAGTTTTCTAAAACCCATAAGGATCTCTGGAAACTTCTGCATGCAAGGCCACGTTGCCATGAGAAGGTGAAAAGAGCCAGGCTTTTAGCACGACCTTTAAGGACCATAAAATCCAGCTCAAAGAGAAGTCCTGGGATAAGTTATTAACTGCTAGTCAGTAGCGTGACAGCTCTGCTTTTTGAAGTGTTGTCAATTTTCCCCCTGTTCAGCAATGATCACCTCTCTAACCAGGCCTGTACTATCTCATTCCAGGCCTGCGTTGTTCATTTTAAGGCCATCTATAACCTTGATGAGGAGTTCGAGGTGTGTAGGGATTTGAGGACTGACCAGCATATTGTCTTTCATCTATCAGAGGTCATAGCGGCCATTTCTCAGTTACCATCAAACAAAGCACCAGGGCTAGAAGGGGTGCCAGGGGATCTTTTTAAAACCTATTTAGATCTGTGGGCCCCTCTGTTGACACTACATCTAAAATCTGCAGCCACTGGAACTCTTCCATTAACCTTGTCCCAATCAATAATAATCCAGGTTAAAAAGGGCAACAGGTCAGATCCTGCTTGTTTCAGGTCTATTTCCCTGATAGACTCAGAAGTGAAAATCATTGGTCTGATCTTATTAAACCGCCTTTCGGCTTGGGCTGAAGAGAGAGGCTTTTTATCCGACCTACAGTACGGGTTCCGTCCTGGCTGGGGCACTATAGAGCAAACCTTGAATCTTTATTTGCTAATTAGTAAATATACCAAGGCTAAGAAGGGGGAAATCCAGCTGGCCTTCATGGACCTTAGCTCTGCCTTCAACAGAGTAAACCGATATAAGTTGTGGCCCATGATGGCTCAGATGGATGTCGACCCGGTTTTAAATAATTTTTTGTATGATCTACATATATATCTTTCAGCCAGTGTTAGGTTTGACCCTAACGGGGAATGCACTGACCACTTGAAGCTGCTGCATGGTGTTCGGAAAGGCTGTATTTTAGCTCCTTTTTAATTTATTTTTTATAATAATCAAAGAGAGCAAACCATGATAGTTCCGGATGTGGATGTCCCTTAGTGGGTGACCGCCCCATACCAGCCATGCTTCATCCAGACGATACAGCTTTAATTTCTTGGACAGCTAAAGGTCTGCAAAAACGTCTTAATCTTTTTATCAGTTTTATGAATAGCCTTGATTTGACAACAAATTTTTCTAAGTCTCATGTCATGAAGTTTGGCCCACCCAGCACCAAAACAATGAAATTCGTAATAGATGGGCACCATATTAGCCAGGTAGATACGTTTAGTTATTTGGGGGTCCAATTGGACTCTGGGCTTAATTGGCATCCACTCATGACCCATAACTCTTTGTCTTTTAATAGAGCAATATTCAGTATAGGAGACGGTTCCTGCCAGCTTGGGAGCACTCACATAAAATTGGTCCTAGAAATGCACAGGGTCAGGTGCGTCCCATTAGCAAGTTATGGTAGGCGTTAGATTTGGGGGTCTCTAGTTGGCATATGTAGGTACCTGTGACAAATAGGGACCCTTGCGTCTAGTCAGGGTAAGGGGCTACACTCCTAAAATAACCCCTGCTCAACCCCTTGGTAGCTTGGCACGAGCAGGCAGGCTTATCTCAGAGGCAGTGTGTAAAGCATTTGTGAACACATACAGCAATACAGTGACAACACTACAAATGGACACCGCACAGGTTGTATTATGATAATAGGTACTTTTATATAGACTTAACACAAGAATAAACGGAAAAAATCCACAATACTGTACTCAAACATAGTCTCTCAAATTTTATAAAATAGCTCAGTGCTTTCAAGTTGTAAATGCAACACTTTACTCTCAATGTACCTTAGATGCGTAGCATAAAGAAAACAAAAGGGTTGCAGGGAAGGTGATGCGTCGGTTCCTTACACGCAGGGGAGTGGATGCCTCGGTTCCTTACTGCTGCGCAGGGGAGTTGATGCTCGCTTCCTTACTGTGTGGGGAGTTGATGCGTCAGTTTCTTACTGCTCTATGGTGCGATGCGACACGCTGGCACCTCAATGCGATACTCTTCTCCGTTGCGATGTGACAAAATGGTGTCTTGGTTGCCATGCAACAACGTTGATGATCTTTGGAGCCGCGACAGGCCCTGCGACGCACTTCTCCGCTGATGCGATGATGACCTCCGTGGCAGCGTCCCGCTTCTCCGGTGATGCGCTCCGCTTCGGCGATGCGATGATGATAGCGGCAGCGGCGGCTCGCTTCCTCGGCGATGCGATGGCAGCGGCTGCGGCGGCGACACGCTTCTCGTTGTAGCGTCGCACTTCCCGCTCCCTGCGACACGCAGTCTCTCAGAAGGCCCAGCACAACAGCAGGCACTTCAATTCCCAGCAAGGGAATTCAGGGGGAGCTGGTTGGTGAAGTCTTGTATCCCTGAGATTTCAGGCAGGAGGCAAGCTCTAGTTCAAGCCCTTGGAGATTCTTCTTCAAGTTGATAGAAAGCACACTCAGTCCTTTTCTCCTCTCGTTGGAAATGAAGCAACCACTGCAGGCCAACCCCAAAACACACAGCACAGGGGTAGTCTCCTCCTTCAGCTTCCTGGTTCTTCTCCTCTGCGAAGGGTTGTCTTGATTCCCAGAAGTGATCTACAATTCTTGGGTTTGGGTCCCAATATTTATAGTAAGTTTTCCTTTGTTCTCTGAAGGCAGAGAGGCCTTTGCCTAGTCAAAACCAGTTCTGGTCAGTCCTGGAGCACTTAGTTGACATGTCTCCTTCTTTCCTTTCAGAGTGCAGGGCAGAGACATCAGACACACCACAAGAGGTGGAGCCAGCATTCTGGAGGGAAAGCCCAGCCCTATTCTTCATAGCGAATGCCACTATCACAATCTATCATAATGGTATCATCCTCATGCAGGCCTCAGACCATAATCTTCACATTCTGGATAACATCTTCCCGATCATCAAAGCAAAAGTTGCAAGCCCCAACCCCACCTCACCAACCAATCATTCCCCCAACTATAGGACTGACCCCCAATCTGATTCCGCACCTGGACTTCCCCTAGCGTTATCCCACAACAATAAACCTCCCAGCCCTAGCGTAGCCGACACCCCATTAAGCAACCTACACCTACATAATTCTTATTCGGCCCCCAACTCCATCTCAATTTCTCCTTTACCCACCTCGCCTTATACTGGCGCTATCTCACCCCCAGCCTTCACATGCGCCCCCTCGCCTACCACCAACACTTCCCATCTCTTAAATTACACCCTCTCCCATCCTACTTACAGTATTCCCCTCTCCACTTCCATCACCATACCCAACACCCTCGTGGATGTCCGGGACCTCATCGCTCCCCCTTCTACATGCACCACTCCGGATCAGCATGCAGCCACATCTTCCCCTTCTCCCTGCACCATGAAGCGCATGGTCCCATTGCCTTCTGCTCACATCAACACCCCCTCCCATCCCCTTTGCACTCCCCCCAGCCACTGTCGGCCACTCTGATATACTGCCTTACATTGAACCAGTTACATCGAAAGTACGCATTAATACCCGGTCACGTCCCCTCTCAACCACTACAACCTATACATCAGACCACAGACTGGATAGGATACTTCCATCCCTTCACCAAATCAAACAGGACATCCAAACCCTTCATGACCTGATTCTGCAATCACACAAGCCATAAACTGAATACACTCATCAGCCATGCACTGTCCCCTTGTCTCAGTCGCCCCCCAGATGGAAAACAGTACCTTACCCCAATGCCCCATCACGTCCCAACAGGAAAGCAACCACCCTATCTGAGAAAGATCTTACCTCCCTACTTTGCTCCTACATACCCTCACCCCCTTCCTTGGAACCCATGCAGACAGACGACCGGCAAAAATTGTCCTTTATCCAACCCATCCAACCCAATACCTCTAGAGTCCCGAAACGACATACGCCTAGAGGTATTGTTGAAAACAACCTCAAGAGGGTACCCATCCTCCACAACCATAACACTACTCCCTCTATAACCCAGCTCAAATGTATCCTACTAAATTGTAGATCTGCATCGCCTCATGCCACGGATATGGCTGACCTCATATTAACTACAGAACACGATCTCATAATTCTGACTGAAACCTGGCTAAACAATTCTTCCACGCCCCTCTAAGACATACTAGTTCCCCCCAACTACTACATCACGAGACTTGACAGACTTGATAGGCCAGGGGGTGGCATTGCCTGCATCTATAAGAACTGCCTCTCGGTGAACCGCATCAACTCACCGGTGCTTTCTTCATGTGAGTACCTTTGCCTAGACATCAAGAACAACAACAAGCCTCTATGCTCTCTTCATTCTTTTTACCACCCTCCTGGAATCAATCCCATCTTCATCGAACAAATAATGGCTATCATAGCCGCAAATGTCAGACAACAAAATACGCAAATCTTCTTGGGGGACTTCAACCTCCACTGGAATGATCCAGAAGACTCTGAGGTCAATAGCCTCAAAGCTTTTCTGTCCGACCTTAATCTGGCCCAAATATGTGATTGCCCCACCCACGATAAGGGTTCCATACTCGACCTAGTAATTGCCAAAACAGACTCTACACAGCTAGATTCGATCCTCCCCTGCGATTGGTCTGACCATCACATTATTACTTTCCACATCAACAAGGAAGTCAAGCCGCTCTCTATCCAACCAATGAGAACGAAAATTTGGAAGAGGAACCTAGAAAACATCACCCCTGCCTCTCTCACAACCACTAGTCACACCCTCACACCCCCACTGGAGGGTCTAAAGGATGTACATGTTCTAACCAACCACTACTTCAACTCGATGAGCCAGGTACTAGATAACCTAGCCCCACTACAACTGAAAAGAACCACCGCAAAAGGATCAAACCCCTGGTATGATGGTAGGCTAAATGAAGACAGAAGATCTCTAAGAACAGTTGAAAGACAATGGAGAGCTGCTCTATCTGCTGCCCACCTCAAATTGCTAAGAAGTAAAAGAAACTCCTACTAAAGAAAGATTAGATGATCGAAAGCTGACTTCATTCGTCAACGATTGGACCAAGCCAAGAATCGTCCCAAAAGACTATTCGAAATAATCAAAGCCCAATCCAAGGGTGTCTCCCACTCCCCCCAAGCTGATCCTGAAACACTGCCCAATTGTGAGGATCTTGCATCATTTTTCTCAACTAAGACAGTCCTACTTAATGATCTATTATCACATACTGGCCCACAAAGGAGTGGGGCTCCGTTCACACCTAGCATCTCGATAATATCCCCTCCAAAGCCCGCACTCAAGAACAATGCCTCCTGGAACGACTTCAGCTGCTACAATGAAGAAACTATTTTAAAAATGATCACAGCACTGAATCCTTCCAATCACTTCACAGACCCTCTCCCAGCAACCCATTTAAAAACCTTCACTCCACTGCTATTGCCCCTATGGACCAGGATTATAAACACTTCTCTTTCACAAGGAACCATCCCAGACATCCTCAAGGTTGGTCAGATATCCCCCATCCTAAAAAAACCTTCGGCGGACCCATCTGACCTGAATAACTATCGCCCAATTTCCAACATCTCGACCCTCGCCAAACTGCTAGAAAAATGTGTTCACGTGCAACTTAGTAATCACATAGACCACTTCAACCTGCTAGATCAATTCCAATCAGGCTTTCGATCAGGGCACAGCACGGAATCAGCCATGACCCACATAATTGATGACGTGCTGCAAATCCTGGATCAAAACAAGGGATGCCTGCTAATCCTGCTTGACTTATCCTCAGCCTTCGACACAGTCAAACATGACAATCTTCTAGACCTGCTGAAACACAGGATGGGACTATCTGGTACTGTGTTAAACTGGTTCACGTCCTTCCTCCAAAACAAAACACAAAGATTCAAGATTAACCAATCGCTTTCCAACCCCTCCCCAGTCACTCTGGGAGTACCCCAGGGTTCATCCCTCTCCCCGACACTCTTCAATATGTTTATGGAACCACTCACTGAGCTACTCAATTCATCTAACATCCAATATCACATGTATGCCGACGACACACAACTCTACATTAAGGTCCACTCACTTGATGACATCAAGTCCCTTAATTCAAAACAGACTCTACACAGCTAGATTCGATCCTCCCCTGCGATTGGTCTGACCATCACATTATTACTTTCCACATCAACAAGGAAGTCAAGCCGCTCTCTATCCAACCAATGAGAACGAAAATTTGGAAGAGGAACCTAGAAAACATCACCCCTGCCTCTCTCACAACCACTAGTCACACCCTCACACCCCCACTGGAGGGTCTAAAGGATGTACATGTTCTAACCAACCACTACTTCAACTCGATGAGCCAGGTACTAGATAACCTAGCCCCACTACAACTGAAAAGAACCACCGCAAAAGGATCAAACCCCTGGTATGATGGTAGGCTAAATGAAGACAGAAGATCTCTAAGAACAGTTGAAAGACAATGGAGAGCTGCTCTATCTGCTGCCCACCTCAAATTGCTAAGAAGTAAAAGAAACTCCTACTAAAGAAAGATTAGATGATCGAAAGCTGACTTCATTCGTCAACGATTGGACCAAGCCAAGAATCGTCCCAAAAGACTATTCGAAATAATCAAAGCCCAATCCAAGGGTGTCTCCCACTCCCCCCAAGCTGATCCTGAAACACTGCCCAATTGTGAGGATCTTGCATCATTTTTCTCAACTAAGACAGTCCTACTTAATGATCTATTATCACATACTGGCCCACAAAGGAGTGGGGCTCCGTTCACACCTAGCATCTCGATAATATCCCCTCCAAAGCCCGCACTCAAGAACAATGCCTCCTGGAACGACTTCAGCTGCTACAATGAAGAAACTATTTTAAAAATGATCACAGCACTGAATCCTTCCAATCACTTCACAGACCCTCTCCCAGCAACCCATTTAAAAACCTTCACTCCACTGCTATTGCCCCTATGGACCAGGATTATAAACACTTCTCTTTCACAAGGAACCATCCCAGACATCCTCAAGGTTGGTCAGATATCCCCCATCCTAAAAAAACCTTCGGCGGACCCATCTGACCTGAATAACTATCGCCCAATTTCCAACATCTCGACCCTCGCCAAACTGCTAGAAAAATGTGTTCACGTGCAACTTAGTAATCACATAGACCACTTCAACCTGCAAGATCAATTCCAATCAGGCTTTCGATCAGGGCACAGCACGGAATCAGCCATGACCCACATAATTGATGACGTGCTGCAAATCCTGGATCAAAACAAGGGATGCCTGCTAATCCTGCTTGACTTATCCTCAGCCTTCGACACAGTCAAACATGACAATCTTCTAGACCTGCTGAAACACAGGATGGGACTATCTGGTACTGTGTTAAACTGGTTCACGTCCTTCCTCCAAAACAAAACACAAAGATTCAAGATTAACCAATCGCTTTCCAACCCCTCCCCGGTCACTCTGGGAGTACCCCAGGGTTCATCCCTCTCCCCGACACTCTTCAATATGTTTATGGAACCACTCACTGAGCTACTCAATTCATCTAACATCCAATATCACATGTATGCCGACGACACACAACTCTACATTAAGGTCCACTCACTTGATGACATCAAGTCCCTTAATTCAAAACAGACTCTACACAGCTAGATTCGATCCTCCCCTGCGATTGGTCTGACCATCACATTATTACTTTCCACATCAACAAGGAAGTCAAGCCGCTCTCTATCCAACCAATGAGAACGAAAATTTGGAAGAGGAACCTAGAAAACATCACCCCTGCCTCTCTCACAACCACTAGTCACACCCTCACACCCCCACTGGAGGGTCTAAAGGATGTACATGTTCTAACCAACCACTACTTCAACTCGATGAGCCAGGTACTAGATAACCTAGCCCCACTACAACTGAAAAGAACCACCGCAAAAGGATCAAACCCCTGGTATGATGGTAGGCTAAATGAAGACAGAAGATCTCTAAGAACAGTTGAAAGACAATGGAGAGCTGCTCTATCTGCTGCCCACCTCAAATTGCTAAGAAGTAAAAGAAACTCCTACTATAGAAAGATTAGATGATCGAAAGCTGACTTCATTCGTCAACGATTGGACCAAGCCAAGAATCGTCCCAAAAGACTATTCGAAATAATCAAAGCCCAATCCAAGGGTGTCTCCCACTCCCCCCAAGCTGATCCTGAAACACTGCCCAATTGTGAGGATCTTGCATCATTTTTCTCAACTAAGACAGTCCTACTTAATGATCTATTATCACATACTGGCCCACAAAGGAGTGGGGCTCCGTTCACACCTAGCATCTCGATAATATCCCCTCCAAAACCCGCACTCAAGAACAATGCCTCCTGGACCGACTTCAGCTGCTACAATGAAGAAACTTTTTTAAAAATGATCACAGCACTGAATCCTTCCAATCACTTCACAGACCCTCTCCCAGCAACCCATTTAAAACACAGATCTGGCTGGCAGAAAATCATCTAAAACTAAACAGTCTAAAAACTGAATTTCTTCTAATCGCCCCTCCCAACCAAACGGCCACCATCCTTGAATGGATGAAGCACATTACAGCATTCGATGGTCAACCCATCATCATTGACTCGGCTAAATCACTGGGAATAACCTTGGACAATAAGTTAAATATGCAGAAGCATATCAGCGCTGCAACCAAAGGAGCTAATTTCCAGATTAACACCTTGAGAAAACTCAAACCCTTCATACCGGCCAGCGACTTTAAACAGGCAGTTCAATCTCTAGTAATTCCCAAAGTGGATTACGGAAGCATTGCTCTTTGCGGCCTACCCAAATCAACGACCGCTCCTTTAAGAGCCACAATCAATACAGCTGCTAGGCTCATCACAGGCTCCAAAAGAAACAGCCACATCTCGCCTGACCTTCGTGCCCTCAACTGGCTTCCTTTTGAGGCCAGAATTCATCTGAAAATCGCTTGTATGACGCATAAGGCCTTACACCACAAAACACCGAGATACCTAGCGGAGAAATTGGTACTTTCGGGTGGTAACAGATCCACTAGGAGCTCCAGCAATCTTCTACTTAAACCACAACGGTTCTCCAAGAAGAAAACTTACTACCGCTCCTTCTCAGGAATGGCTCCCAGGATTTGGAATGCCTTGCCACATGAAACGAGACTTAATCCATCCGCAGCTTTTTTCAAAAAAGAAGTGAAATCTATTCTATCCAAATTCACTTGACTCTTTGATATTCCCATGTAAATACATGCTATTCGTGTTTGCTCATCTTTACAGTATTCACCTACTTCACGATACCTATATGTCTGTTTTGTTTGTTGTTGATATCTCTGTACTGTAAAACGCTCTGATACCTGCAAGGGTCTTGTTCGCGCTATACAAAACTGCTAAAATATTCAGGTCCCAGGTACAACTCCTTCCTCCCATCTAGATGGAGATCTCTCTATTCACCACTGGGCTGACTCACCCTGTCTTCTGGAAATCCCCAGCCCTGTCACTCAAACTCCAGACAAGGAATACACAGCCTAGCAGAGGCAGGTTTGAATGGTTAGACAAGAAAATGCCTACTTTCTAAAAGTGGCTTTTTCAAACACAGAATGTTAAAACTAAAAGTTGTATTTTATCATTCTGAGTTCAGGCATACTAAACTCGAATTTCTACCATGTTCCCTGAGTCAGTTAGGATTATAAAATGTAATAATCTAACTGCCCATTCTGGCCTATGGAGAACAGGTAGCCTTGCAATAGTGAAAAACGAAAATGGCTGTAATTCACTATTCGGACATGCCACACACACCAGGGCATGTCCTACCTTTTACCTACAATGCACCCTGCCCTTGGGCCTACCATAGGTGTGACTAATATATGTATAAAAGGGAAGGTTTACGGACTGGCAAGTGGGTGCACTTGCCCAGTCAGCATGGCAGTACCAGACTTCACACAGTCTCTGCGGTGGCAGACCTGAGACACACTTTACAAGCCGCTCCGGTGGGTGGCACAATCAGTGCTGCAAGCCCACCAGCAGCATTGGTTACAAGCCCTGGGCACACGCAGTGCACTGTACAAGGGTCTGACAAGTAAACCAATCAAGCCAATCATGAAGACACTAATTCATACATCAATTTACCAAAGGGAGCACTTGCACTGTGGCGCTGAACAGCAGTGGCACAGTGCTCAAAGCATCTATAACCAGCAAAAACACATGAGGCAACAGCAAAAAAATGGAAGGGAGACCCACGCCAATGGTGCCAGGTCTTACAGTAGGGGAATATAGGGATATGGCCCGGTAGACAATAAAAGTACCAGAAGATACATTTTTTAAGGGGCCTTTTAGGAGTTCCACAAAGTGTACCTTATGAAATTGTCCATGAAGAACTGGGCTTAGATTATATTATTCATCAGCTCCGTCTCAGCCCTCTAAAACTCTGGCATTCTATCTGGTTAAAAGAGGAACTTGGTTTTAGCAGACTAATCTTGCAGGATTGCATTAAACTGGATAAATCCTTCCTGATTTGTTGGCTGCCATATGTTGCACATAACATGCAGATTCTAGGGAGGTCTGACCAGTATGACAACCCTTCTAGTATAACTCGCTTTGATGGCAAATGGGTGGAAACCGCTTTTAGGGGTAAGCTGTTAGCAGAGCATGAGGATTCTGCACTAATGCAACACTCAATGAGACGTGATTTTAGTGAAAACTGTAAGCAACATAGAACCTTATTTGACCTGGAATCTGACACGGTATCAATACCGTCTCTTAATTTATTCTAGGCTGAACTTTATTTACTCAATTACGATTTTACGAATGCGGACTTGCCTTTCTATAACTGTGACAATATTGACTGATTTATTTTTATTGCACAGTTACTTAAAACCATTTGCAATGCAACAAAACAATAAAAACAGAACCTTAAAAGAAAATCATTTACAATTACACCCAATTTCAATCCATGGAAAGTACAAATAAAGTATGAAAATTTTAAAAATTAATAAATTATTATGTGTGACAATACTTCGATTAACAACACATTGCATGGTGTTATGATCTACTCTAAATATAATAACTTGTGACACACGTTTTTATGTCCAATTTGAAAACAATTGCATTTTACCCAAGTTAGGTCTGCATTACTACACAGCTGCTAAACACCCCTACAGTTTGCTTTTCCCATGTATGCTTTCTTATGGGGTTTTAAAATAAGTATGAAAATGTTGAAGATAATTTGTGTACTAGTTGAAATGTCTTGAATTTGATGATTTTATTTCTAAAATTGAATAAAGATTATGAACTGAACTGAGCCTTAAATATGGTGCAGTCTTGACTTTTTCCTATCATGCAGTGCAGCGCAGCAAAGTGACTGGCTGCACTTCATGACGTGACTTTCTCATAAATGAGCCTCAGAGTATATTGGGTGCCTTATTTATCAACAACCTCCTCTCCCCCCAGGCACTTGTAATACGTGCCTTGCTGTTTTTTTTTTTTTTTGTGTCCTCATTTACAACCCAGTCAGGCTTGTCCATGCTGAAGATTATTGAGAAAAAGCAACCGTCTCAGGACACTGGATCTGCTGCCTTATGACCTATTTGGGCCAAGACTGCTGGTGCTATCTCAGTCAACAGCTTAGGAGCAATGCCAGCTTGGGGTACCCATCGCTCACCTTAGATCACTAGAGCGTCTCAATCAAATCCTTAAAAGGGGTAAAGGATAAGCAAGAGAAAGAGGGTTGTGTAATCCTTGGACTAGGGGTAAAAAAAAACCCTAGCTCCATCCCAACAAGTTCCAAAACTCCCGCTTCTTCATGCTTCCTGCCCGTGAGAGGTCTAACCTCGACGTTTTTAATAGAGAGGACAGCCAATCTTGGTGCGTGGGTGGTAGCGTGTCTTTCCATTTGATGCAGATCTCTCACCTGGCAAGCAAGATAGCATAAAATAGGATTTTCTCAGATGCCCCTTCTAGATCATTTGCAAGGCCAAACACCAGCATAGGCAAGTTAACAATAATGTGTGACCCCAAAGCTCTAGAAAGTGTATTATTCACTGCTTGCCAGAAGCCAGCAAGGGCGGGACAGTAAAGAAACATATGGATGTCAGAAGCTTCTGCTGCCCCGCACTTTGCACAGCATACTGGTGCCCATTTGAAAATTTAGTTAACCTCAGTGGAGAGTAATAGGCTCTGTGTATTGTAAATAGATGATTCCTTCGAAGCCAAGCTGGTTTTACAATGTCATATAGCATTTTGCAGGATTTTAGCCATAGTGACTGAAGGTCTTGCCGTGGGATACTGCTCTCCCAAAGAAAGATGGGTAGTAGAAATTCGCCGTCCTGCCCTTCCATAATTGAGCGGTACCAAATCGCCACCTCTTTCTTTGCTGGAGGTTTATGTATGACCAGATGTTCAAATTGATTTGTACCACCCATTAGATGTTTGTTGCGGGAAGGTTGAACAGCATTAGCCCAGCTGGTTAGTTGGAGATATTTAAATCTGGAGAGGGAAGGACCGACTATATCTCCAAGGGCCTCCCAGGGAACCAAGGTACCCTCCACGAAAAGGTCTCCCCATCTCTTGATGCCAGCTACCCTGAGGGGAGTTGATAAACTATCTAACAAACACTCCGGAGTCCCAGGGGAGTTCCAGATTGGGGCTAATCCTGAATAGTATCCCAGTTTTAGTGAAGCTCTAAGGCCAGCCCATGATTTAGCCAGCCCCTGTAACACCTTCAGCCAGACTTTTTTGAAATATTTTGCATTGCCATATTTATATAGGTAACCTTGCTCAGATATACCCGAACCTCTCAACATGGCCGAAAACATAGCCCCGACACCCTCACTACTGGGAGTTTTTAGCAACATACGTGAGTAGGAACGTTGAAAGGCCCAAGCATACAGCTGTATGTCAGGAGCTGCTAAACCTCCCTTTTCTCTTCGCCTTCTGATTTTTTTCCAAGCTATCCTAGACTGTCGAGAAGCCCAGACGAAGGCATTTAAATCGCTCTGGAGCTGTCCCAGAGCTCTCGTATCAAAGTATAACGGGATAGCACCAAAGAGAAAGGTAAATCTAGGCATAATGGACATCTTAATAAGATTGACTCGCCCGAGTATTGAGAGCGGTAAAAGAGCCCAAGAATTCATTAATTTGCGAGTTTCTCTAGCTATTAGCATTAAGTTATGGGTGGATATCTTATCTATCTCCTGGAGAATGTAGATTCCCAAATATCTCATGCTAGTCTTCAAAGAAGGGAGCTGTTTGTGAACCTGCATATTCCAAGCCATTATTTCAGTTTTGGAGGTATTGATCTTATACCCTGAGACTGCACCGAATTCCAGTGCCATATAAGCACATTGTCAGAATACAGAGCCACCTTTTTTTCCCATTCCCCATATCTGAAAGATGATACTCTAAGATCATCTCTCAGAAGTTGGGCGAAAGGTTCGATATACAAATTAAACAATAAAGGGGAAAGGGGACACCCCTGGCGCGTACCTCTGGAAATCTCAAAAGATTCGGCAAGGAAGCCGTTTATAAGTAGATTGTCCGAAGGATTACTATACAAAAGGGCTACAGACCGCCTAATCTTCTTTCCAACCATGAACTTGAACAGGACCTCCGACAGGAACACCCAGTTAACCCTGTCAAAGGCCTTAGCCGGGTCAAGAGTCAGAACAGCGAGTGGAAGAGAACAAGCTGAGGCTAGGTCTACAGCCCCAATCAGATCATGGGTCAATTCTGAAAGATGACGCCCTGGTATAAAGCCCTTTTGATTCTGATGTACCAGGCCTCCGACCTCCCTACTAAGCCTTTTAGCCAAAATGGAGGCAAAGATTTTATAGTCAGCATTTATTATGGAGATAGGCCTATAGGATTCACAGCTCGTGGGAGACTTCCCCTGTTTTAATATTAAAGTTATGGTTGCTTTATTCCAGGAAGGAGGAGGAATCAAGCCATCTAGAAGGACTTGATTAAACAGAATTGTCAAAGTCGGGACGACCTCCTTAACAAGAGATCTATATAATTCAGTGGGGAGACCATCAGGGCCTGCTGCCTTGCCCCTTTTTGATCTCATTATTTCCCAGTGGACCTCCTTTTGAGTAATCGGGATGTCTAAGGCAGCTTGTTGTTCCGAGGTTAGTACAGGAAGATTTAACTTGCTTAACCAAGATTGGATCCTCACACAATCTGAGTCACCATCCTCGCTGTAAATTCCCTGGAAAAAAGAGTGGAACGCCCCTCTAATGTCGTCATCGGAGGTGTGAGATAAACCATCCTTAACGACCATGCTGATATTGTTTCGTGCCCGATCTGATTTTTTTTTCCAGGCGAGTAATTTGCCTGCCCCTTCGCCATACTCAAAATGGCCTTGCTGTTGTTAAGCCATTTGTAGCACTGTTGCTTCTAGCTTCCAAGTATCCACACTATTATGGTAAGATGCCAACATAGACTTTTATGAGTTCAAATAACTTGCATGTACCATTAAGCCATATAGGTCGATTGCATTTATTTTAGCCCTTGGGATTTTCTATCTATTCCTCTTGCACTCTTTTAACTGTTTTCATTTCTCTACATTTTCTGTCAGTCAGCCAGGATTTAAGGAATATTCCCTGTTTTTAGAGTGTCTCTTTATTCTACATGCTCCACATACAATGGAGATGGCAAATGTATTATAGATGAATATAAACACAGTTTAATCAAGGACATTCCTCATATGAACTAAGGGCCAAATTTATGACCCAGTTTGCGTTTGTCTTGACCCACGGAAAGTGATGCAAGAGCAAAGCAAACCTTAAGTCAGACTTCTAAAGCTATGCAAAGCCACGTTGCGTGGCTCTAAAAATCTGGAGTAACGCATGCATTGTGTTACTTTGCCCTGGGACAGCATCCAAAGGTCTTCCCACAGAACTCTCATGGTTTTGGTGCATTCCCAGATGTACAGGAACTTGTAAACCTGGGAATGCACCAAAAAGATACGCCTCCTAAGGAGAGGCGTAACGAGGAGAAATAGCTTCATTTTGCCTCATTATTTCATCTTTCTGCATGCTGAGTTCTGCAGCACACATAGATAGATGAACATGCCTCTCAGGATTGTTTTTGTTCAGGAAGGAATTCCTTCCTGCACAAAACAATCCTGCATGCAATACAGGCACCCTTGCTGCAAGGGAGCCTACATTGACGCTACGCTGCCCATTGTGCCCAGCGCAGGTGGAAATGTCAGGAATGCCACGTATACCTTAAATATGGCACATTCCTGCCCTTTCCCAGTGATGCAGTGCAGCGCAGCAAGGTGAATTGCTGCACTGCGCCACTATTTCATAAACATGCCCCTAAGTCCCGGAAGATTGGCGTAATCTACAGGAGCATTGCCTTTAAATATCAGATGTGTGTTTATAACTTTTTTTTTTTTTTTTTTGCCATTGTCCACAATGTCATATAAAATGCTATTCCTATGTTGCAATTCTTTATTAAGGAACAATGAAGATATACAACCAGGAGTTACATCATCCTCTTAGCGTATACAGTAACCATATTCAATAGTGACATGTATGATATGCGAATGTACGATGTTATTCCGCCGACTTTTACCCGCTTGGAATCACAATGCAGTTGTTACAACGACCGCGTTGTGATTCCGCATACCATTACTCCGCAAGTCGGAACAACGACTTGCGGAGGGGGGGCGCTGGATGTTGGAATAGTATTTACTATTCCAACTCCAGTGTGTGCAGACACTAGGGAAGGTGTTGGATTTTAAATCCAACACCTCCCCCCCCCTCCGCAAGTCGTTCTTCCGATTTGCGGAGTAATGGTATGCAG
Organism: Triturus cristatus; assembly: GCF_964204655.1. Taxonomy (NCBI): domain Eukaryota; kingdom Metazoa; phylum Chordata; class Amphibia; order Caudata; family Salamandridae; genus Triturus; species Triturus cristatus. The sequence continues at coordinate 648,120,393 of NC_140589.1, forward strand.
AATCATAACACGGTCGTTGTAACAACCGCGTTGTGATTCCAAGCGGGGAAAAAGTTTTGGGGTAAATGTTGTTTACCATGATATGCGTATCATAAAAATGAAAACAAAAAGATAGAAGGGAGAGGGACGGGTTTGGAAAGGAGGGGGACTGGAGGGACGATACCTGCTTTAGAGGGGAGGGCACGAGTATGAGAGGATTGGGCTCATATGCATATTATCCCAGACAGCATTGATGTCCATCAATTTGGAATTGTGTGGTCCTGGTATCTCCATATCCCTTTGTAGATGATGAGTTACCAGATATCCGGTGCCCATACTCCTAAAGGCGGGTCTACTCTCTCTTGTTCATCCCTGGGGAAATCCTAAGCATCACCTGTCTGCGGTCTCCGGGGGGATGTCTGGACGGGGTGTGCACCCAGGAGGGAAGCCTTGTGTATAGCTTAGCAGGGGAACAGGTTGGTGTTGGGATTTTTGGGCCTGAATGTATTCACATGAATGGAAGGGTGAATGGGCGGGTGTGTAGTGGAGTGTATAGGTGGGATGAGGTGTTGCTGTTGATAAGTAGCATTCTTTTCTGTCATGTCTATTAACTGTGATGGGGGTGTATGTTGCTGCCGAGGTGGGTGCAGGCTGCAGAGGAGGGTAGGTGAGTATAGAGGGGGGAACAGAGTGTACAAAACTACTCTGAAGCATCAGAAGGGGAGGGGGATTAGGGCGGGTTGATGGGGGTCATAGGGAAGGGGCGGTCACATTAGAATATAGAGGAAGAGGATGGGGTACACTGCGGAGGGGGTGAAGGCGGGAGGTGTGGTGGGTGTGGGGGGGACTGGGTACTCTGTTGAAAGTTCTCCCCCTCCATCTTCCTCTGTGCGCAAGCAGAGTGTCCATGTCTGTAGAAACTGATTGAATTGGTCTTCTAGATTATAGATGACTCCTTCATGTGAGGCAGTGTGGATCATAGCCACCAGCCAGGTCTCCTGTGATAGTGGTGTGTGTGACCTCCTCTGCCGTGGGATACATATTTTAGCTGTGGACATCGCTGTGTGAAAGAAACGGCGTTGCTGTTTTGACAACTTTGTAAGTCATGTAGAACAATAGCAAAGGGGGTAAGCGGTAGGTGCAGGGGCATAGAGGCACCCAGGACCTGGCCTACATGAGACCAGAAGAGTTGTATCGATGGGCATTCGCAGGTGATGTCTGTTGTGTCACAGTGTGTGTTTGTGCATCTCCAGCAGTCTGCATGCGGAAGTAGGCCCGCTTTGTTCAATTGCAGTGGTGTCCAGTGGCAGACATGTAGAGTCTTAAAAAGGTAGAACTTCCGCTGCACCTCTCTGGTGCCTCTGTCCAGGGCTTCTAGGGTGTCTGCCCACTCGTCCACCTCATAAGAAACTGATAGCTGGGTTTGCCATTTGGCACAAAGAGCTTGCGATAGGGGTTGTGAGAAGAGATGAGAGGAGAGTACACCATGTAGTCCAGACATCACTCCTTTGTGTTTACCCCATGTGTGGAGATATATCACCCATGGTGAGGCTAACAAAGTCCATGGGCGAGGACCTAGGCATTTCCTCAAACAGTGCTGTAGTTGGATGAGTTATCACGATTATGAAGCAGGGAGGCCAAACTCCTCCCGTATCTGTGCAAATGGTTTGAAATTTCCATTATGGAGGAGCTGATTGAGAGTGTGCATATCCACTTCCAGGATATCTTTGACCATTGATGCATATGCCAGCATTCCCGCATAAGGGTGCTTTCTCGTGAAGTCAAGGGTTCAACCCTAGCCAGCGATGTGCTTGTTGCCAGCCCTTGCGCATAGAAAATAGTACCAGGTGGTTGCCGTCCTGCTGGCATGCCTCTGTCCCGTATAAAGCAGAGAGGCCTTTGTCTGCGGATAGTAGATGTTGTTTGACATCTACTGGGACCCCCGGCAACATATATGCCAGCTGAGAGATGGAGGGCAAGGGCATAGTGCTCTGTAGACGGGAGACTCAGTCCTCTTCTGATACGACGGGCCTTCAGTTTTAACACAGCTTCATAAGGCTTCGAAGAGCCCCATACAAAGGACCGTATTCTGGAATCAATGAGGTGGAGCAATGTGAGAGGCACCTGGAGAGATAGTGTTCCAAAAGTATAAACAAAGCGTAGGAATGTTAACATGTGCACAGTTTGCACTCTGCCCCACATACAGAGGCCCATCACAGACCATTTTTCTAAATCCTGTTTCATCTGGGTGTTTCATCTGGGTGAGCAGTGGACTCAGATTGTCACCATGCCTCTATTCACCAGAATTCCTAGGTACTTAAGACGGTAGGGTTGCCAACAGAAAGGGTACCCATGTATGGTGCCTTTGTAATGCCGGCCAAGAAAGGAAGTGCTTCGCTCTTATCCCAATCTATTTTGTAACCTGAAAAGGATGAGAAGTTGTCAATGATTTTAATTAGAGACAACAAAGAGCGGTGCAGGTCTGTGAGAGTAAGAGGAACATCGTCTGGGTAGAGATAAAGTTTGGACTCACCGGTCAGTAGTCATTTGCCCGTGATGTTAGTCGGGTTACGTGTGGTGGATGCCAGAGGTTTCATGGCCAAATGGAAGAGGAGCAGGAAAAGGGGGCAGCCCTGGTGCGTAGGCCTGTATATATTTAGTTGACCAGAGCTTATGAGCTAAGGTGTGTAGGTTGTTTCTGGAGGAACTGCCTGGTATGAAGCCTACTTGTGCATGAGGCACCAGGGAGGGGAGGACTTTATGTAGGCAGTAACCAGGACACTGGTCAGGATTTCAATATCACTGTTCAGTAAGGAGATGGGGTGGTAGCTACCAATAAGCATGGTGTCCTTCCCAGGTTTGGGCAGGATGGCGATCACCACTCTATTAAAGAGGCGGCCCAATGAGGACGTTCATTCCCCCTCCTGGAATGCAGTCTGTAGCGTGTCAACTACCCCCTCCCCCGCCCATCTATAAAACTCTGCAGGGAAACTGTCTTCTCTGGGGTCTTTATGGTAGGGTAGTTTAGATATTGCCAGTGTGATCTCCTCTCTGCTGAATTCCCCATCCAGTAGTTCCCTGCCCTTGTCCGATAGACGAGGTATTACCGCATCCATTATGAAGGAAATCAATTTGTCATCCTCAGCCGGTTCCCCCGGGGTGTAAAGAGATGTACAGAATGAAGCAAATTTGTTTGCCATATCTTGAGGGCAGGTAAGGGTTGCGCCTCCTGCTGATTGTATGGCAGTGATGGCCATAGCCGCCTCTCACTGGTGAAGCTGCGCTGCCAGCAATCTTCCCACTTTTTCTCCCTGTTCATAATGCCTCTCTTTCATCTTCTGGAGGGCGTATTATGCTTTGGAGGTGAACAGACTATTTAGGGCCTTTTAGGCTTGTTCCACGGACCTACGGTGCTGCAAGGTAGGGGGGGCTGTGTAGAGGCAGGTAAAGGACATGATGTCCCTTTCCAGTTTGTTCTGTCTGGTAACTGCTTGTCTATTGGCCTGTGCTGCATGTCTCACAAGTTGACCTCTGATTCTGGCCTTTGTGGTGAACCAGAGAGTCCTGCAGAAGTCAACGGACTCACGGTTGTCGGAGAGGCATTCTTTGAGGTGCGGCTTCATTTGAGATTTACCTTTGGGGGCCCAATGGCGCTCAATATTCAGCTAGCCCTACCTCCAGTGATATGAGAACTGGGGAGTGGCCAGGAAGCGCTGCTTCCAGTTTTTGAGTCCCGAATTAGCTGTACCGTTCTTTGGGAGACAAGGAATTGGTCCAACCGGGAAAGCGTGCCATGTACTGGAGAGGTAAAAGTAAAGTCTGTGTCTGTCGGGGGACTGAAACGCCAGTAGTCCACCAGACTATTGTCCACCAGCACGTCGTCCATCAGAGCCTTGCGTGCAGCACTGCCCCTGTCAAGGTGTTTATTTCTATCCAAAATTGGGTCCCTCACCAGATTCCAGTCTCTGCCGATAAGGTATTGTGAGGCATCTATCTCCACTAGGAGGCGGTTCAACTGAAGGAGAAATTACTTTGTCGCACCCGTCGGAGCGTAAACTGAACTTGTGCAAATATGGTTGTCCCCTAGGCGTAGTTTGGCGAACGCATATCTTCCACCCAGGTCTGACCACATCTTTATTATTGTAACTGGAAGGGATTTGTGGAGGAGAATCGTTACGCCGTATTTGTGTGTGGGGGGTCCCTCATCTGTGGCAGCTTCACAATGCACACTGTGATGGATCACTTTAAATGTGTTTCTTGTAATAGTGCCATGTCCACTTGTTTAGATTGGAGGTAAGAGAGAATCTTTTTTCTTTTAATATAATGCGTGAGTTTGTTGACATTCCAGGTGATGGCTTGCAGAGGGGCTCCGGTGACCAAAGAGTTGTGAGTTCCTACGTAAGCCTGTTAGGGTCCCTTCAAGGAAGGGAATGTGTTGAAATGCAGTAGAGACCAGGGGCACAAATAGTGTGGAAAGGAAGACAGCTAAAACAGTATGCAAGCGGGAATATGAGGCCTGAGGATAAGGTGTACTGAGGTATACGTAATAGAAAAGGGGGAATGTACAGATAAGCAGAAGACAGATAATGGGGGTGGAGTTGGGGTGGGAGGAATAGAGAGGGGAACGAAGTTCCGGGGGAAGAGTGTGTATGGGTAACGGGATACCCCTTAGCACGCAGAGGATGTAATATATTACGGGGTGACGGCTAGCATCTGTTGTAGATGAGTTGTGACCCTTATGGCATAGTAAACGGTAAGAATGAATGCAGGTAGGGGATGGAGAGGGTGTGTAAGAATCAAGTTAGGAGAATAAGAGATGAGGTAAGATGAGAAAGGGCAAGCTTGGAGGAGGGTATGGGTAGGAGAAGAAAATCTGCTATCTTCTATTCAGCACTGGGGACACTGGGCTATATACAGCGGGTCTAGGCTCGCTGGTGCACTGCTCCGAGGGCATGTGCAGCTGTGCTCCTTGAGTAGCGCAGATGCAAGGGTCCCAGAGCACCCTCTGCCATTATCCCCCATGTACTTGTTCGGGTGGAAAGGCCTCCATGAAGGAATCCGAGTAAGTGTGAAAGAGAGACTCCAGGCCAGAAGTCATAGTAAAGAATAAGAGAAGGAAAATGGGAGGTAGGTAGGCCCGAGAAGCAGCAGGCAGAATTTGTGATTGATAGTTAGTTGTAGGTAGTTGGTAGTAGGCAATTGGTGACCGGAAAGGGCTCTGTAGCATCGTTGCTACCCAGGAGGGAGGGGGGAGCGTGCGAGGGTGGAATTAGATCATGAGATATTTGGCCTACATCAAACTGAGATCAAACAGCAATTTCAATTGTAGTAAGAGTAACAAGAACCACAACAGTGTCATCATTAAACAACTTAGACAATTATACAAGTAGCCGATACAGTGGAAATAATACTCAGCTGTTCGAAGTCTGGAAGCCGCCCAGTTTCCCGATGTAGCGTCAGCTCTCAGGATTGTATTGGGTTCGCATAGTTTCTTTCCCCCTTATTCTGCTTCTGAGGTGGGCTTTAAAGGGGAGTAGGATTTGTCTCTGTGTTGCTCGTGGATAAAGGCAGCTACAATGTGAAGGGCCGAGGCCTTGTCCTCTTGGGTACGTGTTGACCTCTCCTGATCCCTGCCATGGTTCCATGATACGCTTGTGATTAGCAGTCTGCTGTCAGTTGTAGGAGGAGGAGAGTTATGATGCCCTTGAGTAGACGCAATGTAATGGGTGTCCATATCCTGCCATCCATGTTGTCCAGGAACTGGCGCAGGACCTCCGGGTCATAGAAGTCCTTGGAGGTGCCCGCTTTGGTGATGCGAAAGCGGGAGGGCTCAAAGAGCCCATATTTGATATTCAATTGGTGTAGTCGGGGTCGTAAGGAAAGGAAAGCCTTCCGACAATCGTTGGTCTCCTTGGAGAAATCTGCGGCCATACAAACTTCATGCCCTTCATATGTGAAGGAACCTTCATTGCATGGTGCAGACAGCAGTTGCTGTGTTTGTTCGTGGTGTGAGAAAAAAGTAATGAGGGTTCAAGGGCGCATAGCAGAGTCTGAGCGTGGTGGGCCAATGTGGTGGGTGCGTTGTATCTCTAGTGGTGGGTCAAAGGTGACACATACAAGCCACTGTAGAGTGTCTCTGAGGAATGCTCTGGCATTTGACCCTTCTATTGCTTTCGGGAAACCAAAAAAACAGACATTATCTCTCCTACTGCGGTCTTCCAGGTCCATCAATTTACTGCGGAGAAAGAGAAGCTCTCGATCCCTGTTCTGCACCATGTCAAGGTGGCCCTCCACCACTGCTAACCTTTGGTCCAGTCCCTCCACACACAACTGAAATCCCACGATGTCCACTCTGATCGACTCCGCCTCCTCTATTAGTGTCCATCCCTTCTAGACGTCTACTTACTGCCGAGATTTCCTGCAATATGTGATCGTCCAGTGAGGAGGCTGGTAGAGGCTGAGATGGACTGCTCAGAGGTGGGAGGGGGTGCAGAATCCTTTGTGGTCATATTGCGTGGTTGCTTAAGTGCTTCCGTAAATAGGAGCTGCCTGGAGGACTTGTTTGCGGACTTGTTAGTGGACATTCACCCTGGCCGCAGTATGATATTCTGCTCTAATGCTCCTATGCACCTGGTGTCCAGAAAATGAGGGGGCCGACAGGGCAACTGTGATGGGGCAGCACTCTTTGAGTCTGAGATGATTGTCCCTGGGTAGCACCCAGAGGACAGGATGGGGGTGTACTCATCCTGCTGAGCTGTGATCCTACTGTGAGGGTTGCCCCAGATCTCCATGCTGGGGGGCCAGAGGGTGGCTTCAGGCCCTGGATTGCCGCTGGGTCTGAGGTTGCGCTAGTAGATGGAAGCCGTAGTCTCTCTGTGTCTCTTGGAGGCTTTGGGTTTAGGGTCTCCCCATTCGATCCGTCCTGCATGCCGTCCTATCGCTGCAGTCCCAATGCACCGCTGGGGCCTTGCAGCATAGAGCGCCAGCACTTACGCAGTATATGGCCTGAAGATGGGCAGGGGAAGTGTGATTCACTTTGTTCTTCCCAGGGTCCTAATGTAGGTCACAGCACAAGGGTTCACGGGCCGCAATTTCACCCAGGTTAAATGATGAGGCTGTCAGGGGCCGGCATGAGGGTCCATGCATTACCAGTAACGGCCTGTGATTGAGAGCACACAGGGCAACCAAAGAGAGACAGCAGGTGTGATACCGCCCATCTGGGTATAGCTCGAAGGGGGGTGGATTGCAGGATTCTGTAGAGCTCCAGAGCTTGCTGCCTCAATTCAAAGGCTAATCCACCAGCCTTGTTCTAGTGTAGCTGGTGTTCTAATCAGAGAGGGGTAAGTCTTCTGGCTGTAATGCCCCCCCCAGTCCCACTCCTCACATTCTTGTTCATGCGGTGCTCTCCCTAGCGTCTGCCCGGCCTGTGTCATTGCCCAAGGCAACACGGGTGTCCAGCAGGGCGCCTTTGCGGCTGCTGGTCTTCCATCAATCTCAGAGGTTCGGGGTGTGCATGTCCCGATGAGGCAGTGAGGCATTGCTGGTTGCTATGCCCAGGGGTGATGGCTGAGGCCACTTCTTCCCTTAGCAGTTGGGATCGACAGTACTGCAGTGTCACCTGACCCTGCTGATGCCCGTGAGGGCCTGCTTGTCCCAGGCGTGCCCAGCTGCTGTGGTTGGGACTCGTTACTAGCACGGGTCCGGAAGGGGCCGTGCCAGACCCTTGTGTAGCCGGGGTGGGGTAATGTCCCCACAGGCTAGGTCCACTGTCCCCAAGTCTCGATATCACACCTATTGGGACGGCCAAGCCCCTGGCATTTAGGCTCTGGATCTAAGGGGTGGGGCCGGTCCGCTGCTTTCTCCAGAGCTCCTAGCCTGCTGTTCCCTCCCGGCAACTGGGTGGCTCCACCCTGGTATGCCACCGTATATATCAGTCCGTGGCACATCGCTGTCGCCCGAGGGCCTAGGGAAGGGGAGAGGAGTGCATAAGAAGGCCCCAGCCACATGTAGAAGGCTGCTGCCTCACTCAGGGCCTGACTCAGAGTGGAGCTCACAGCTTAGGCGGCCGTCTTCACTCGTGGCTAGGCCACACCCCCAGATGTGTGTTTATTATCATAAATATATATGCAATATCTTTCCATTGTGTAGAACACAGCAACATATGTAATCAGGAGGAAACATCAGTCCAAAAGTGTATATTCTAATTTTGTACCACTGAAATAATAAAGAATCGGTTACCCTTTAACATACAATGCTAAATAAATTGACAAAAGAAAATATGAAAAGCACTAAAAAGTAATTTGCATTTGTGGAAATGTATGTCTTGGTTTGGTTCTTTCGGAACACATGACTTACAGTACATGCTAACAATGTATTGTAAAAGCAAATGCGATGTTTTAATTTGTGGTATCCTTGTGACAAGAATCCTATGTTATCCCAACTAGGGGGCCAAGCTTTTTAATTTAACCTTGGTAATGAGGAATACGTTGGCTCCAACACTGTCAGTGACCGGGCAAGATAATTACTGCGCAGCCTTTCAATATCCCTGAAAGCAAAAAGCAAGTTCTCTCGCAAGGGAGCCTAAGTGCAGAACTTGCCTGCTAGAGTGGCATGGGGTGTCTGAAGAGATGTTCTGCACACAGGCTTCCCTCCTGGGGAACTTGCTTCCAAGTGCATTATCATGGGCCCAGGTAATGTACTCACCTTAACGCAGGTACCATTAAGTTACTTACAATATTCAGCTTCTGACAAGTGCTCATAAAATTATCTGTCTTGGGCATTAAAACCCACAGAGCAACCATAATTCCTCCCCTCATTCCCAAAAAGAGGCATGCATTGCCTTCTTGTAAATTTGCCCTGCAATTTCACCCAGACCTTATTAGCTACATAAAGCTACTCACTCATCTGTTTTAACTTGTCTTGGTTTAGTCTCCTGCTCTGACCATGCAAGGAACTGTAAACCCAAGGCTATAATACAAAAAGTGCTGCAACATGTCCCAAAATGATATGTAGGAAAAAAACAGGACTGTTGTAAGGTCATGTTCAGGCAGCGGCGTAGTGTGGGTTGCCAGCGTCTGGGGCAAGGCAAGTATTGCACGGCGCAATTTGTGCCCTCAATATTGTGCCCCTAAAAATTTTGCGGTACTAAAGGGGGTGGTGATGGACGGAGTATCAGAACCAATCAAACACTCACACCCAGTCAATAGATCTGGATTTGATCCATCACCGTTCTTTAGCCCACTCTGCCACCCCAGTTCAGATATGGCCATATGCAAATCAGTCTGACCCTGTGCCTCATGGGAACAGTCCAGCCCGAACTGCCAAGCCATGCCTTCCCTGTACCAGAAACAAGCTTCCTAGGACCGGTTTCTGGCATTTCAGCCGTCTTCAGCCAGGCTTGCTTGAATCCAGTGGCGAAGTGAGCAAGGGACTCACGTCTGAGCATACCCTGCCAACTTATGGCGAACAAAGCGGTACAAAAGGGGGTGGTGATGGACGGAGTATCAGAACCAATCAAACACTCACACCCAGTCAATAGATCTGGATTTGATCCATCACCGTTCTTTAGCCCACTCTGCCACACCAGTTCAGACATGGCCATATGCAAATCAGTCTGACCCTGTGTCTCATGGGAACAGTCCAGCCCGAACTGCCAAGCCATGCCTTCCCTGGACCAGATCTCTGTACTGGGGTGAATGTATGACATTGTTCTGCATTCTGTCCATCAATTGCTGTTTTTGCATTTTTCACCCTGAGTTGGACGGGTATGCTCAGACGTGAGTCCCGTGCTCTCCATGCCACTGGAATCAAGCTATCCTGGCTGAAGAGGGGTGAAACCCCGAAACCGGTCCTAGGATGCTTGTTTCCAGTCCAGGGAGGACCTGGCTTGGCAGTTCGGGCTGGACTGTTCCCATGAGGCACAGGGTCAAGACTGATTTGCATATGGCTGGGTTCAAGCTGGAATGGCATGGTGAGCAAAAAAACGATGGATTTAGGCCCAGATCTCTGTACTGGGGCGAATGTATGACATTGTTCTGCATTCTGTCCATCAATTGTTGTTTTTGCATTTTTCACCCTGAGTTGGACGGGTTTGCTCAGACGTGAGTCCCGTGCTCTCCATGCCACTGGAATCAAGCTATCCTGGCTGAAGAGGGGTGAAACCCCGAAACCGGTCCTGGGATGCTTGTTTCCATTCCAGGGAGGACCTGGCTTGGCAGTTCGGGCTGGACTGTTTCCATGGGGCACAGGGTCAAGACTGATTTGCATATGGCTGGGTTCAAACTGGAATGGCATGCTGAGCAAAAAAACGATGGATTTAGGCCCAGATCTCTGTACTGGGGTGAATGTATGACATTGTTCTGCATTCTGTCCATCAATTGTTGTTTTTGCATTTTTCACCCTGAGTTGGACGGGTATGCTCAGACATGAGTCCCGTGCTCTCCATGCCACTGGAATCAAGCTATCCTGGCTGAAGAGGGGTGAAACCCCGAAACCGGTCCTAGGATGCTTGTTTCCAGTCCAGGGAGGACCTGGCTTGGCAGTTCGGGCTGGACTGTTCCCATGAGGCACAGGGTCAAGACTGATTTGCATATGGCTGGGTTCAAACTGGAATGGCATGGTGAGCAAAAAAACGATGGATTTAGGCCCAGATCTCTGTACTGGGGTGAATGTATGACATTGTTCTGCATTCTGTCCATCAATTGTTGTTTTTGCATTTTTCACCCTGAGTTGGACGGGTATGCTCAGACGTAAGTCCCGTGCTCTCCATGCCACTGGAATCAAGCTATCCTGGCTGAAGAGGGGTGAAACCCCGAAACCGGTCCTAGGATGCTTGTTTCCAGTCCAGGGAGGACCTGGCTTGGCAGTTCGGGCTGGACTGTTCCCATGAGGCACAGGGTCCAGACTGATTTGCATATGGCTGGGTTCAAACTGGAATGGCACGGTGAGCAAAAAAACGATGGATTTAGGCCCAGATCTCTGTACTGGGGTGAATGTATGACATTGTTCTGCATTATGTCCATCAATTGTTGTTTTTGCCTAAAAATTTTGCGTCCGGGGCAACCGCCCTTGTGTTCTCCCCCCCGCACTGCACCACTGCCCTCAGGACCCAGAGGAGGGACCTCCCATCTCAAACTCCAGGTTAGAGCAAGGGTGGCCCAATTCATGCTCCGTGGAAATTCAGAAGCGCATGGTTTGAAATGTCAACGGTTTTGGGCTGCATTTATGTGTGGCAGATGGACTGCTGCAAACTCCTTGAGCAACAGCAATGTGATGGATGGAATGCTTCAACTATTCTCAGCCAGTGACAGTCACCCTGGCCACATACCTCTCCATCGTTTTTCACCCATCGTGCCACACTAGACAAAGGCCCACCATATGCAAATCAGTACCAACCCGCTCTTCTTTGGAACAGTCAGTCTGAACTCCAGACTGGTTTCAACATACTTGGGTCTCATCAATGAGGTACAGCTTGAGTCCGATGGCACAGTGAGCAAGAGCTCATGTCTGCCCCTTGAACGTCAATTCACCAAAAAGTCAGGTGTAGCGAAAGTGACATTACACATAAAAACACTCTCTCTCACATACACACATTCACCTGCACGCATCCACACAACATTAATTAAAAAGCATTTTGGTTACCTAAGCTGCCAGGAAGGGTTATATTCCAGCTAATAGTACTCCATTTTTAATTACACTAATAGTAAATAACATATTATTATTCACTATCGGTGTAATACAAAATTGACTAAACACAAGGAGATTATGAGCCTCATCTGATGTCTATGGGATGAGCTGTTCCTGTGTTCTTGGCACTGGTTTTGCTCTCCCTGAGACCAGGGGTGTCAAGTGCAGTGCCAGGGGTCACAAGGGGTAAGCCAGAGGTCACAAATGCGACCCCTGCCTAAATGACGTCGCTGGTCTGCCCAATTGATGAGCCCTAATATGGACAATACTGTCTTGGGTTGCTTCTGTTCCCGTTCAGGGAGGACCTGGCCTGGCAGTTCAGGCCAGACTGTTCCCTTTGGAACAGAGTCAAGACTGAATTGAATATGGCTGGGTCGAAACTGAGAAGGCATTGTGTGCAAAATAAACTTGGACTGGCTTGCATCGCTGATGATTACCAGTGACCGAGACTAATTCAAGCATTCCATCGATCCCTTTTTTATACACTTCAGTGTGACATCCTAAGTGGGATGGATGGGTCCTTTGCACACTGCCACTGGAACCAAGTTACACCCGACTGATGAGTGCTAGTGTGGGTGAAAATGGTCTTTGATTGCTTGGGTTCTGGGTCAGGAAGGACCAGGTCTGGCAGTTCGGGCCCAGCTGTTCCCATTGGAGTAGGATGAACACTGCTTTGCCTATGGCTGGGTCCAAACTGATGTGGCATGGTGTGCAAAAAATCGATGGACTGAGATGCAGTCTGAGGGCCCGATTCACAGAATTAATTTAAGACAAAATCCTAAACTTACTTGTTATAATCTCAGAATACTTGGTATGTTCCAAAACCCCTTTCCTTTCCTGTTATATGGTATATCCCTTGGGAGCTCACCTTGGAATGTTCAGGTGAATTCCACCAGTGCTGTGAGAGCGGATGGTCAGAGAATAAAGACTACAGTTTACTCACCTTTGTGGTTGTATCATCTTTATAACACTGGCGACGACTGCGTAGGGGGCAGCTGGCCATCACCCCTCTGTCTATTCTCTCGAAGGAAAGAAATATATTGGAGTTGTTTATTTCTTCAACTGTGGAAAGAAGGAAAATTACTTACAAGCACCAGTCCTGTGGGCGCCGAAAGCTGATCAGAGTGGAAGGGACGAGCAGCAGTCCAGTGCTGTGCGAATTTGAACCGTCTTATCGGTGCAGTGGACACTCTCAAGTGAATTTTGGGGCGTCTCAAGTGACATCCGTGAGGCAGTTGGATTTTTCTGTTCGCAAGTGAACCTTCGGGCACTGGATCTGACGCTGGAGAACCAGGGAGGCAGCTGCATCCCGTCGGGGATGTAGTGGAGGCATCTTACGGTTCGCAGTAATAAATAGTTTCTGATCGGAGAATTTTAGAGGGCATGCGGAGTCTGTCAGGTGACGACCGCCAGCCGTCTCCAAGTGCCACTGAGTAGCTGATCCACGGCTCGGTGGGTCCTGATCGTAAGGTGGAGGAGTTTCCTGTTTTCTGGAGCGCTCCGAGCAACGCGTCGCTGGTGACACCAACGGGCGTCCTGTGAGGAGAAATCTGTCGGCGGAGACGGTGTGCCAACCTCTCATCACCGGGGGGTCAGAAGAGCCTCCAGTCAGTGGTCGGGCACCCCAGCTGCATCTGTGGCAACCGGCGCTACAATCTACACGTCGTCGGGTGGCATCAGCGGATATCCCGTGAGGTATTTCCTCTTGAGGAGACAGCCACTAAGCACCGCGCTGTCAAAGGGAGTTCAGTCAGCGGTCCGGCGCACCAGCCGCTTCAGGGCTGTTCTGATCCCGTGAGGTATTTCCTTCTGAGGAGACAGCCACTAAGCACCGCGCTGTCAAAGGGAGTTCAGTCAGCGGTCCGGCGCACCAGCCGCTTCAGGGCTGTTCTGATCAGTTTCTTTGTCTCCGTGAGCAGGGGGACGGAGTGCCTACTCATAAAATTGCTCTGGTGAAAATAGGAGTTCCAGCCTGTGTTGTCTGGCGTTTCACCATTTGAGAGCTTTTCCGTGCCATTTTCAACAGAATTTTCATCGTGTGCAGGGAGGTCCAGTGGAACATCAGGTACTTTTCTCCTTCGTTTTGGTTAGTTGTCCATTGCGATTCCAGTGACTAAGAGGGCAAGGAACTAGTCTGTTTGGAAGGTGGTACGGGGGTCTCAGCTATCCAGGCGTTGTGTGACACCTCATATTCTCTATTTTTCTGGCTTCTTCATTACTTCTACGTTAGCGTTGTTTCAGAGGTACATCTCTGTTTTAGTGGTGACGTGCAACTAGTTCACCATGGGCACGCCTGGGATGAGCCAACCCCCGTCCTTTTTAAATGACTGTGGTGACCCTGAGATTCACTGGAAAGATTGGGCAAAACTTTTTGAGTCCTATTTAATCGCCATGGGTGGTGAAAGGTTTTCGGCTGTAAGGAAACAGCACATTCTTTTGCATAATTTAGGCGTTCATGGGCGAAAAATATATGAGACTCTTCCTGAACCAGAAATGGAAGAGGAAGAAGAGATTGATGTATTTGAAGTGACCTTGATGAAACTTGAAGCACATTTTGGGGATAAGATAAATGTGGTTTTGGAGAGACACAAATTTTTCAGCAGAGTACAAGGGAAGTGTGAATCTATCAGCAACTACATTGCTGCGTTAAGGGGTCTTACCCAACTGTGTGAATTCGGGGACTTAAATGACTCACTTATACGTGACCAATTAGTTAGGTGCACAAACAACAGCAGGGTTCAAGAAAAGCTGTTGGCGAAAAACCCCACTTTGAAAGAGGCAGTAGCTATTGCCCAATCTATTGAGCATACAGCGAAATGTGTTAAAGAGATGAAAGCTAGAGACGAAGTTGTAGCAGCAGTACAGGTGAAGGAGCAGGGTAATGAGGTGCTCAAGTTGGCAAACAAATGGGGCACGAAGGAGGCCCAGATCCCTAAAACTAACAGAGATTTGCATAGTTTAAAATGTTATAGATGCGGAAGCAGTAACCATCTTGCGAATAACTCTGTGTGTACAGCCAGAAATGTATTATGCAAAAAATGTAATAGGAGAGGTCATTTGGCAAGGGTATGCAGGGAAGGGGCAAGCAACACTGTGAATGTGGTAAATAGTGGAGAAGATGATCAAGCCAGGTATGTCTTCCAAGTGAAAAGCACGGCGTTGGGGGTTAAACAAAATTACCCAAAGTGCATTGTGTTGTTCAATAACAAACCGCTTGAGGTGTTTGCAGACTCCTGTTCCCCCTTCACGTTAGTGAATGTGCATGATTTTGAGGGGTCGTTGGGCGGATCCAGAGAAGTTTTAGAGACTCCAGATATCACACCTGAAGGTTACACGAGAGATCCCATTCCCCTTGTGGGGATGTTGAACAGTTTCATTGATTTTAATGGGAGGATCACAAAAGGTAATGTGTACATTGTGGAGCATGGTGCTAATCTGCTTGGGTGGCAACACCAAAGGGAGTTGGGGATTATTTTAGATCCTAACAAGGAGAACCAAGTTATCATGGTTGACAGAGCCAGCGAAGAGACAAGTCTACAGAAAATGTTCCCCAGACTCTTTAGTGATAGTTTAGGCAAGTTATGTGAATTCCAGCACAAAATCAAAATCAGACAAGGGGCGAGACCAGTGGTTCACAGAACACGGTCAGTACCTTTCCATCTAAGGGAAACACTCAAGGTAGAGCTCGATAAGCTGTGTGACATAGGTGTCATACAACCCATCGAGGCCACGGAATGGCTTTCGCCTTTAGTTTTGGCATCAAAGGGAAATGGTAAAGGTATTCGCTTATGTGTGGATCTTCGCTCCTTAAACGAAAACATTTGGGTGGAGAGATTTCCTCTTCCCAACATAAATGAGATGCTAAGTACTATGGGCAAGGCATGTTATTTTTCTGTGATCGATTTGTCCAGGGCGTATCATCAAGTTGAGCTGCATCCGGAATCGAGACCATTGACAGCGTTCACGTCGCCTTTTGGGGCGTTTATGTTTGTGAGAATGCCATTTGGGCTGGCCTCAGCAGCCTCTGTATTCCAGAAAATAATGCAGCAAGTGTTGGTAGGTGTTAAGAACACTCTCTGCTTCCAAGATGACATATTGATGTATGGGGAAACGGAGGAGGAACACGATGCTACCCTCCATGCAGTGTGTCGCAGACTATCTGATGCAGGGCTAACAGTACAGATAGACAAGTGCAGAATTAAGGTCACATCAGTAGACTATTTGGGGCACACCATCACCAAAGAAGGGTTTCGACCCAAACACAGTTTGATTCAGGCGGTCAGCGATGCCCCGCACCCAACAAGTAAGGAGGAGCTCAAATCCTTTTTGGGTCTTGTGGAGTACATGTCTAAGTTTGTCAGGAATTTTGCAGATTTGTGTGCAAGTTTGCGAGAGCTTCTGAAGAAAAGTTCGGCTTTTGTATGGGAGAGGGTTCACAGTGACAGTTTTGAACTTATAAAAAAACACATAGTGGAGGCACCAGCATTGGGAACCTTTGATCCCAAAAGGAGAACCATCTTAACCACAGATGCCTCTAGTAAGGGTCTAGGGGCCTTGTTATCCCAGAAGGGAGATGGGGAAGAAAGAGTAATTGCATTTGCTTCCCGCACCTTGAGTGAGCCTGAACGCAATTACTCAGTCATTGAAAGGGAGGCTTTGGCGTGTTTTTGGGCAGTCCACCATTTTAGATTCTTTTTGTGGGGTAGCAAGTTCACCATACACACGGACCATAAGCCTCTGACTTTCATATTTTCATCTAAACAAACACAGAACTTGTCCCCAAGAATAGGCAAATGGGTGCTAGGGTTGGAGAACTTTTGTTTCAGGGTTGAATACCTTCCCGGTCCAGAGAATGTGGTTGCAGATTGCTTGTCGAGATTACCAATCAGAGGTAGTATAAGTGAAGAAGTTCTTGATGTACCCATTTGTGCGGTGCATTTACCCTCGCTGTCTGATGCGGAATGGGACAAATGCATGAAGGAAGATAAGACTATGGATATGTTGAGAGAACTCATGATCAAGGGGTGGCCGGAGAAGATTTCTGAAGTCCCTGACAAAGTTAAAGATTTCTGGGAAGTAAGATTTGAACTCTCAGTTATAGCTGGACGCTTACAAAGAGGGGAGAAAATTGTTCCTCCCGAAGGGTTGAGGAAGAGAATCATAAATTTGGCCCATGAAGGGCATTTAGGCAGAAGCCTCACTAAGAACAAAGTACGGAGCTGTTTTTGGTTCCCCAGAATGGATGCAGAAGTGGAGTGTACAGTAAAAGAGTGTGTCAGCTGTGCAAGGAGCGATAAAAGCAAAAGCATTCGTAGAGCTCCTTTGGCCCCTGTCGGTGTGCCAAAGACTCCGTGGACCAAACTGGCCATGGACATTGTCGGTCCCATGGACATCCTGGGGCCACAGAAGAGATTCTTGTTTGTGTTGGTGGACTACACCTCCCATTGGGTGAATTTCAAATTCACAGCGTCCACCACAACTAACAATCTCATAGCATTTCTGAAAAACATATTTGTGTATGAAGGAATCCCAGCCACTTTGGTAACGGACAATGGAGTGCAGTTCGTCTCAGAGTCTATGAGAGAGTTTTTGGAGGAACACAATATAAAACATGAGAGGACTGCTCTCTATTGCCCAAAAGCAAATGGGTTGGTAGAAAGGGAAAACCGTATGATCAAAGAACACATACAACTTGCTATGGCCAATGGTTTGAATGTGGAGGAAGCTTTGAGAGCGGCTATGTGGGCATACCACACTACGCCCAACTTAGTCACAGGGTTATCCCCGTTTGTATATCTTAGAGGGAGAGAACCCAGCACCAAAATGCACCCAAGTTGGTTGGGTGGGGGAAAAAGTGTTGTACCTGACTTAGAGCGTGTGGAGGAGCGTGTAGAGTCTCACCAACAGAAATACAAGTCATGGTATGATGTAAAACATGGAGCAAAAGAAGTGGAGATGAAACCTCAAGCACAAGTGTGCGTTAAAAAACCTGGTAGGGTACAACCTGGAACGAGCAAATTTGGTGCACCCCAAAGGGTAGAGGTAACAGGTAAAAGTGTAGTTCGTTTGGACAACGGACAAACATGGAGCAAAGATAGAGTTGTAAATACTGCATGTATTTAAGAGTTTTGTAATCCCTGCAAAGGGAGATGTGTTATAATCTCAGAATACTTGGTATGTTCCAAAACCCCTTTCCTTTCCTGTTATATGGTATATCCCTTGGGAGCTCACCTTGGAATGTTCAGGTGAATTCCACCAGTGCTGTGAGAGCGGATGGTCAGAGAATAAAGACTACAGTTTACTCACCTTTGTGGTTGTATCATCTTTATAACATTACTACTTTTGGTATTCACAGAATGCACTTACTACTTTTGGTATTCACAGAATGCACTTACTACTTTTGGTATTCACAGAATGAATTTACGACTACTAACTTTACATCCGCACTCGGGCCGGAAATTCCGGCCCAGAGGCCGGAGCTTCCGGCCCGGAGGTGGGGAATCCGGCCGGCGGCGGAGATTTAGCCATGGCCGAAATCTCCACCTCCGAGCAGGAAGTTCCGCCTCTGGGCGGAAGCTCCAACCCCGGGCCAGAAGCTTCACCTCCTGGCCGGAAGCCCCGCCTCCGGGCCGGAATTTCCGGCCCAAGTGCGCACGTAAAGTTAGTAGTCGTAAATCCATTCTGTGAATACCAAAAGTAGTAAGGGCATTCTGTGAATACCAAAAGTAGTAAGTGCATTCTGTGAATACCAAAAGTAGTAAGTTTAGGATTTTGTCTTAAGTTAATTCTGTGAATCGGGCCCAGAGTGATTTCCAGTGGCTGGGATTCATTCAAACTTCATCACCTTTTTGCATTCAAACTCTTTCAGGCAGCCCAGTGCAATGCTTGCCCTTGCTCAAATGATTCTTCCCAGCACGTCAACACCATATTTTGGTCTTGGGTCCAGCAAGGTTAGAACCTGATTAGGAAATGCAGATTCAATGAAGAAGATCCTATTGAGAAAAGAGAGGAGCGAACTCCCTGTCTGACAATCAGTTTGATAAACGTAAACTTTTCCCAAAAAACTGACAACAGGAGTGTAATAGCGCAGGGCTCTCATGCATGTGTAATGAATACACAGACACGGATGGTTACTTAGTGGAACTGGCCCAGCCGGCCGCTTTTATTGGCAGTGTCACATGTCCAGTGATGTCTGTGCTGGATGGGTTTGGGGTGGGGTGTAAGCCAGGCCTCTGGGAGTGGCTGGTACATCAGAAGAACTGAAACAGTGACGAGCAGGTCACTACAAGGAGTAGCACTTGCATATAAGAAGCAACAGGTGTTTAAGGCGATTTAAAATGAAATAAAAAGTCCTACCACAAGAAATTCTCTAACATGATGAGGCACAAGTCAGCTAGCAGCGAAACTTTAAGGCAGTGTATCCAGATCTGACCCCCCACACATCCTATATGGGTTGCCAGGATTCCTTTTGGCGTCGGACTCACAGGGACAGCCTCAAACACTGACTAGCCACATTTCATGAGAAATTGACTGTAATTCTTGAAAGCATTGCAAACCAATTAGCGGAGACAAGCCTACTGCATTGCTGATGTGTGTCTGAAACCGAAGTGGCACTATTTAGAATTCTTCCTACTCTTTCTCCTCGCCTGCTATGGCTGATCCCTGCTCTTGGCGAGGATCAAACGAAAAGCTTGTTCAGCATTTCAAAGATGCCCAGGAGGAGAAAATCCGCCTCTGAAGTGAAGGTGTCTGATGCCTTCTCAGTGGATGTCAGCTCCTATCATCCTGTGAGTGTTTCATCCTTCCCACTATATCTATATTACCATGATAGAGGCAGGTAACTGAGAGCTGCGCCGGGGTCATCTTCACACCCTAGCAGAAGGCTTTGCTCAGAACTCCACCTCTGAACAAGAGGGTCTCAGTACTGTGGACCTGCCCGGCGCCTCATAAAAGCTGGATGTATTTATGATAGACACAGAGGGGAAAATATACAAGAAACGAGGGCGGATTAACACATCAACGTGCTGTCATATCCTCTCCCCCATCTCTCATGCATATTTCCTTCTATGTTTGCTCCTTCCTTTGCTGAACAAAATGTGTACCAAGCGCACGGCTGCTAGTGCATCAGTGACCCAATTTAGACTTTTTTCTTACCTGAATCCCTGTATATTACTTTTTCTTTATTTTTTTCTTTATGGAAAGCAGACTAGGGGGCATATTTATAATAACTGACGCATCCCTGCATATCAGCAGGGATGCGCCGGTTATTTTGCGCCCCAGCTCCGCCATCATGGATGCGCCGCATTTATAATGCGGCGCACCATAGGGCAAAAACGGCACAGATGCGTCACGCATCTGTGCCATAAAAGTGACGCATTGCTGGAGTTGCGTCGCAAGTGCGACGCAGCTCCAGCAATGCTCTGGGGGGCCCTATCTGCACAATGCTGCCTCAATCCTTACGCCTGCTTCAAGCAGGCACAGGGTTTTGACGCAGCATGGGCTCAAAAGTGACTGAGTGAAATCTTGTAGATTTCACTCAGCCACTTTTAGGAGGCGTTCCTGCGCCGGAACGCCCCCACCTGCCCTGGAACGCCTACATGTGGTGCAGGGCTTTACAACGTGACGCATCTCCCAGATGCGTCACGTTGTAAATACCCCGCACCATGGCGCAGGATTTGAGCCGCTGCTGCGTCACAAAAGTGACGCAACGGCGGTGTAAATGAGGCGCAAGTCAAACATAAATCTGCCCCTACGTTTTTCTAACTTAAAGTATCCAGGGTTCCTCTGATTTACTTTTTTTTCTGGTGACATTTTGCAAAACTGTTCTCATTTGATGGGACTAAGGACGTACTTTGTCAGTGGATCACATTTTTGTGTTTTTAAACACTTCATACAATGTCGTAGTTACACGTTGACTAAGAGGAAGTTGTAACATTCCTGCGTCAACACAGATGTATACTGTATATACAGGGCCAGACTGGCCATAGCGAGTGTTGTGTCCTGCTGGACACGTCCTAGTGTTTCAGCAGACACAGAGTTTGTTAACCACTCCCTTGGGGGAGTGGGCACACATGCACCCTACACCCATCCATCACAGGCGTCACGAGTGACATGAGCCTGTTAATGAAAGGGCCCGGGTGCACGTGCTCGTGGCCAGTTCCATTATCGTAGTATTGTGTTTGTGTGGTCCTTCACCCAGCATGTGGGCCTAAGGCCCAAGATACAACAATGGCGATGAGGGTGGGATTGGACCCCACAATTGCTAATCCTCATAAGGGGATGTCAACCCTTGTCTCAGGTAATCCCTACACCCGTCACCAGCGCAGCGCCTCATCAGAGCCGTGCCAAGAGGCAGTGCCGCAACAAATGCATGGCCCGCGGTGCTGGGAACACTGCCGTGGCCTGCATATGAATCTACAGCCTGTTAGGTGAAAGAGGTGTGGCGCCACGGCCAGGGCAACTGACTCTGGAATCTGGGGATCAAGGTTCGATCCCCAGCGACGGTGGCAGATAAGCCCAGCACCATGTGATTCTGGGCAATAGCTTACTTAATCTTCCCAACGGCCCCCAGCGCCTAGAGACCATTACGGGTGATTGTTTGCGCTTTACAAATGTGGATTATTATTAGCTGAAGCCACTCTGTCCAGCACTTACGGCAGTCATCATCCTGACCATCTCTGCCTGTGGGTGAGAGAGCTTCGTGAACGGGAGGAGTGCCAAAGCCAGCACCGCTGCCAATGCTCTCTGCAAGAGATACGGACCCCTACCACGCTCCGGAAGTGCCTGCATGGATGAAGGGCAGCACCGTGTCTCGAGGTGCTTGCACTCTGCTGTCCGACACCGTAAGAGTCTGCCCTGCCCGGAGGTGAAGAAAGTGCGGATCAGCCCTGCCATGGCCAGCACAAATGCCACCCCTTAGAGCACCATGAACAGGGGTCGGCAAGTAAGAGGGCCCTCAGTATTACAAAGGCAGCCGTAGCAGAGCCCCCATGTTAAGCTATCACTCACTAACCTGCAGGCAGCAGCTGCTACAGGGACCGAGAGGACAATCTGCTTTCTGCATTGGCACTACATTGACCCCGCCCCAGCGCAGCAGTGAGAGCCCTGCACCGGCGTCTGCAAACCAGCAGTGCCTGCAAGCTGCCTGCCTGCCCGCTGTCGTGGTGCAAGGAGATGGGACCTGAATCGGCATTGAACGAAGGGAAAACGAGCGGCCAGCAGTGGGAGAAGAGTGCATCTTAGGAGGCCTTCTGGCTGCCACTCCTGCTGAAAAAAGACAGCCTCCCGCAATCACAGCACCACCTACCCTCACTCGGCAACACTGCACCGGCCTCGGGCGTCTGTGAATAGGATACCCTTGCCACCTCTGCAACAAACACAGTCTGCATGGTGAGCCCTCACGGGGCTCACAATAACAGAAAGCCTGCTCAGGCCGGTAAAAGAAAGAAAAATAAAAGAAAACTGCCTAAAGCCCAGCGAACAGCAAGGCCATCTAGCGGCCAGTAGTGATTGTGGAAAGGGAGCGGTTTACATAGGAACGGCCCACATCTGACACAGATTACCGTAATTCATTAAGGTAACGTGTCAGCACCACTCACCATGCAAGTTGTGTGAGGCGCCATGTGGGAAAAGCTACAAACTAGAGACTGGAGACCTTATCAGCACTGTACATGCCCCACACCTGCATCTCAAGCACCTTCCTGCACGTTCCTGCCAGAGACACGTCAACAGCCTAGTGGTTGCCTGGTGCACTGTACCATGACTGAGTAATTAGGCAGCCCCGGCCAGGTGAACATAATGTCATTGACAAGCTGCAATTTGCATGGACACAAGCCTTGCAGCATAGCACAGAAGAGTTAAGCAAACTGACTGACCACTGTGGCCGACTTCAGCAGGTGAGAGCAGCAGAGCATTTAGAAGTGTGGCTGCAGTGCCACCCAGCAGGTGGTTTCTTGCATCACACCTTGTTCCTTGTTGTGAGGCTGCACCATTAAGAAATAACCGTTCCAGCATCCCCTCGCATCAGCAAAAGACCCTTCAGTAGAAGAGCTGCCCCAGCACACAAAAAGTGGCTGCAACGCAACCTAGTGGAGAAGTATCGCAATGCTTCAATCAAGGAAGCTGTGGCGATCTGCATCTACATACGGGAATGGGTAAGCCAATAGCCTGCTGCCCGCAGGACCTCACAAACTCAAAAGGAGAAAGACTCTCATGCCCAGACAAGTATCGAAGTGACAAGATCAGCAAGGCACAAGGCGGTTGCCCCTAAAGGTGCAAGGAGTACCTGTGCTGCACATACAGCCAAGCGCTATCTGATGCCACATCAAGCGAAGACACGGTGACACAAATCCCTGGTGGTGAACGGCCACTACCATGAGATAAGGGATCAAGCAGGTCAAGCGCCAGAAGAGGGCACTGCAAAGAAGGACCAGGATCGCTAAATCCGAGGTACGCCAGAACATGCACCCAAATGTACGACTGCATGAACAGGCGCCTCAGAGGGTGAGACATTTCCACGAAAGAATAAGCAATGCTGGAAGCAGCAGGGAGATTTTCTACATCTCCACCGCATCTGCGAAGCCCCGCAGTGGGCCAAACACAGCACAGTGTCCTCCCTCACACTGCCTTAAGACGGAGTCACAGGTGACCCAAGACTGGCAAAAGGAGAGTCGCACACTCCACATGGCAAGCTGTCACTGCAACACATGCCCCAAGGACATGCAGCACGTGGCCGGATGCCGCATTGCACTGGAAGCAAGGAGAACATCACTTGAAGTGACCAAGCATGCCTAAAAGGAGGCAGGATCAAGTGCCAGGATTGCGCAGCCTCGAGGCGCTAACACACTGCCCTTGAGCAAGAAGGTAACGGCCACCCTGGCACCAAGAAAATCCAGGAAGTAGAAGAGAGGAGAGCAACTGGAAGTCTTGCCCGCATAGCCCAGAGACTATCAGAGTTGATAGGCCCAGTTGGCCTGATTAGAAGAAGGTGCATGCGACTGCACCCAGAAGAAGAATCGAAGAGAAGCGTGACAATCCTGTCACAATGAAGGACAAACACAGGTGCGATAGGGAGAACAAGAGAAGAAGCACAAGGACTCGTAGCACCACAAGCCAAGAGCACACCCAGAGACACCAGCAAACTGCCCCCTGGGAGAACCAAGAGTAAGCCGCAGTAACGTGAACCGCGTCTCTCTCCAATGCTTCCCAGTGCGACTGTCCATCCCGAGTGTCGGCAGTCTAAGTCGGACGGCATCCCTGCTCCTGACCGCAGATGCCAGAGGTGAAAGAACAGCCTCAGCAAAGCAGAGACATGTAGCTGCAAAGTCCCTCCAGAAACCTCCTCTCCTAGAAGATCATCACCTCCTGTCATCCAGGTCCCATGGCAACCACATCATCATTGCCATGTGCATAACACCGCACTCAGCAGGAAATGTGGAAGTGTGACCATAGGGTCTACACCAAGAATCGGACAACTGACCAAGTTCAGGAGGGGAAGTCATGAGTGGCCGGGCTGGATGCTGAGGAGAACCCGAGCTGCTAAAAGAGCGCATCCCGACACACCAGCAGCAACTGGAGGGGGTGACAACCAGAGAATGATCTGGCGACCACCCAGTGGGAGACCGAGAGCAAGCCGCAAGCCTGCGCGAACAGAGTCTCTTGCCTCACGTTTCTCAGCATGTCCATCACGCCACTGTCACCAACGATCTAGTAGCCTGAGAAGTCCAAGTGTACGGATGTAACTGCCTCACCAAAGGAAATGGAGGCACATGACCACCCCCGTTTTCAGGTGATCGTCTCGAGACTGAAGGCGTGCAAACATCGAGGCAAGTCATCACCAACTGTTGTCCAGATTCACCATACGGCTGGCAATGCCATCATGCCAGTCCTCGTCCAATGCGTCAAAGACTATTATCTCGAGTACCAATGGACTGGAGTCCTACACTGTTGCTAAACCAGATGACAAGCAAAACCAGAGGCCACCTGCTGACCTGGCTTACACCTGAACTACGGCAGCGAGAGCATGTCCTGGCCAAGACTCATCCACCACTGAGGTTTGTGCGAGCGACTGGGTACTGGCTCCTCAGTTGTCTTGCAGCTGCCCCCAGTTGGCACACAGGCAGTCCCAGCACATCTCACAAGCAGTCCCGTGGCAAACCCGACAAAGGGCCTACCCAGGCGGGAGAGTTGAACTTGATATTTCCCCACCAATGGGTTACAGGATACAGCAAAGTAGTCTAGCAGAGACTTTAGTCGATCAAGCAACACCATTGTGAATCTTTACCGTGTACTCCCACCATGCTCTTGATGCACCCTGCTCAATGAACTGTTAGTACCCACCACATACCATCCTCTACGTCAGCAAAGGGGAGTCACCTCATACCAAATGACATGTTTCCACCGGCATGGTACGAGAGTGCAGCTGACATCTCCAAGCCAGAGTTTTTGTCCTGAACCACTCAGGTTAAATTATGAGTGCCCACCAAGATCGTCCTGCTGCAGTCAGAGACACCAGCCCCTGTCTGCTGTCTGACACGAGAAGCTGATGGATCCTGTGGTGTATAGTTAATTGTTGTTTACCCCTACAGGTTGGACTAGTGATAATTTTGTTTTCATTAAAATTTGGGAGAAATGATGTATCCTGCTGGACACATTCTAGTGTCTCAGCAGACACAGAGTTTGTTAACCACTCCCTTGGGGGAGTGGGCACACATACACCCCACACCCATTCATCACAGGTGCCACGAGTGACATGAGCCTGTTAATAAAAGGGCCCGGGGGCATGTGGCCAGTTCCAGTATCGTAGTATTGTGTTTGTGTGGTCCTTTATCCAGCATGTGGGCCTAAGGCCAGAGATACAACAGCGGGCACCGGTCATTTCCCTGGTGGGCCGCCAGGTTGGGGGCCGGTTTTAGGCCACTTGGGGCTGATTTTGTTACCAGGGGCCGGCAATATCGGCCGGCAATATAGGCCCCCTGTAACAAAATCGGCCGAAACCAGCCCCAGGAACACAGCTCGGCCCCATCCCTCTCCTCCCCCCCAGGGGGGCAGTTCGAGCAGTTTGCCAGGGCCGGTTTCGGTTCCTAGTTCGGCCTGTGTATGTATGTGCCCCTGAAACAACAGGAAACCAAAACCATAGAATATTTACGGTAAAAACAACTTCCTACATCCACTCCTTCTCTGCATTACGTCATGAAGCATTCTTCTTCCAGTCCCAATCTAAAACCACTCCTGTCTATTTTTCCTTGTTCTCTGAATTAGGCCCAGGCAAAATTTCCATTACCCCGGTGTAATGATGTAAAATTACCGAAATTACGTGATTACACCAGGTTGCCTAATGAGGTGCCATTTGTGTAAAAAGTTTGCGAAAGTAGCCAGGTACAATGCAAATTACTGGAATGCGAGTGACTGCTGTTTGAGACCCTTGTGGTCCTCATTTACAAGAAAATGACACACTACAGCGCCGCAAGCAATTTTGCTGTGCCAAGCTGTGTCATTTTCAACAATAATACGATGTATCCATGTGTTTTCTCTTGTAGGGGTGCACAATTAGCTGCCATGCGCCAGAGTAGGTACCCTTGTGTCATGTTGCAAGTGTGCCTGTGTTGTGGTGATGATTGTTTTTGTGCATTAAAGGACACCTTTCTGCAGAAATACAATCTGAAGGGACACCTTCCTGCACAGAAACAATCATTGATGGCATTTTTCTCTTTTGTAAGCGTCTTGCAGAATGCAGGACGCATAGAAAGAGGAGAAAACGAGGAGAAATAAAAGTATTTCTCCTTGTTGTACCACTCATCTGCCTCTTCTGGAGAGGCGTAGGGTTCTGCCACATTCCCAGCTTTATAAAACGTTGTAAGTTTGGGAATGTGTCAGGTTCCATGGATGTTGAGTGGGATCACCCACAGCTACACCCATGAGGCCCCTTTCACTCAGAGTAATGCTTGAAAGGGGCCCATATTTACAAGGGTATAAAAAGTCATGCAGGGTGACTTTACGTGGTCTTGTAAATATGGGCAAGCTCATTGCTCCATCCATGCGTCATACAAAAGTGACGCAGCAGTGGCGCAATAGGCTTGTAAATAAGGCTCTGTGTTTTTTGCATTATTTTTTTGCGTAAAATGTGTCCTTGTACCCAAAATAGAGAGGAGAATGCATTTTTAGCACCAATACTTCACCAAAGTATTGTTTCAGAAATTTTGCTTGATTACAAAAAGCTAATTATATAAATTGTGTACACCCCCTACTCAAAATATGTAACTTTATTAGACCCACATTTCAAATATAATGAAGCTTTTTCTAACTGATTCAACTACAATATATGTCAGTTCAGGAACATCCTTAGGTTCTAGTACCAATGGTATTAGTATTTAAGGTTTGAGAAAAAATAAATTAACAAAGTACAATTATGAACCCCATGTGTGAGATAAAATAGAAGTATGCAGGCTATTGATACTTTCGACATGAGCGTACAAGACATTGAATATAGGCTACAATGAGACTCCATAAAGGTCTACGGGAGATGTGTGACTGGCTGACAGTCAGATTCTTTAACATTTAAAGGTCCTGTCTGACAATGAGACTCAATTAAAGACTCAGGAGCAAGGAAGACCGGATAGGAAGGGCCAAAGAACCTTGCTTTGATTGAAACTCCATAAATGATTAGGGGATGTAGTAGGATGGCATGGAGAGAGTTGACATGAAAGACAATGGCAATGGATATGAATGAGATTCCCTTAAAATTTAAGTGCCTGATTTTGAGTCACAAATGTGATCAATATTCATAGTGACTTGCTATAAGTGCTTTATATCCTTCTGCACTTCTAATAAGGCGGACTGGATATCTATCAATCACGTTTGTGATGGAGTACCCATCCACCAATCTCCAAATCAGGCCCTTTGTCTGCATAGAAGTTGAGGGGGGAGAAACATCATAAAATCTATGGCAGAGTTTAGTTTAGACTGCCAGGCATGGAGAATGTATTAAGGGCAATCACTTTAGCTTTCTGGGTAACCAATCACTTTGACGAATTTCTAAAATGTAGAAAGTCGGCTTCATTTTAGAACAAAGTTAACATGATGAGATACCTATATAGTTATGTGAATAAAAACAATTAGTTGAATGCTAGCCTGAGTGATTAGAAATGGTTAGACTTATTGAAAGCATTACTCCCATCACCTTTGGTGTGTATGATGTAACAACCTAAGTGGCAAAGGTATGCCGAGATGTGAGTCCCATGCTCAGTGTGCCATTGGGCCCCAGCTGCACCAAACTTAACAGCCCCAATCAGGATGGAACCAGTCTTCAGTTGCTTGTGAATCTGTTCAGGTAGGGTCTGGCCTGGCAGTTGGAGCTGGACTGTTCTCATTGCAGCAGAGTGAAGACTGATTTGTATGTGGCTGGCTCTAAACTGAGGTGGCATGGTGTGCAAAATAACAATGGACTGGTATGCAGCCCGAGTAATTGCCAGTGGCTAGGATTAATTGTTCCTATTGGAACAGATTCATTACTGATACTGAACTTTTGTAATTTTTTTTTTTCCTTTTATAATTGTAAATGTGATTTTATGTCTTTATTTTAACTGTAATTTGTGATACTATATGTTGCTTTTATGGCCTTTGCTGCCGAAATAAAGACAAATAATGGAATTACTGATATGTTTATGTCTGAGTTCACACTAAGGTGGCACCTTGGGCAAACAAACAATGGGTTGGAATGCTACCCTGAGGAATACTCAGTTGTTAGACATATTACAAATGTTCCTTTCATCACCTTTTGTGTGCTTGAAGTAATGCCCTAAGTAGCAAGGACACACCTAGAAGTGGGTTCATTGCTCACTTTGCCACTGAAGCCAAGCTGCACCCAACTAACTAGCCCCAATCAAGCTGAAACCAATCTTGGGTTGCTTGTGTTCCAGTTAGGGGAGGACCTGGTCTGACAGCTCAGGCTGGACCTGGAGCATGGCCAAGACGGATTTGAATATGTCTGGGTTTAAACTGTGGTGGCATATTGGGAAAAATAATGATGGGTTTGAATACTATCTAAGCAATTGCCAGTGGTTAGACTATTTGCAAGCTTTCCTCACACCACTGTGTGTGTGTGTGTGTTTCATGTAGCACCCTAATTGGTTAGGGTATCTCCAGATGTGTGTCCTGTGTTCACTCAGCCACTGAAGCCAAGCTGCACGTAACTGACAAGCCCTAATCAGTGTGAACCTGGTCTTGGATGACTTGTATTTCAGTTTGGGGAGGACATGGCCTAGCAGTTCAGGCTGGGCTATTCCTATTAGAGCAAGGTCAAGCCTGATTTGCATATGTCTGGGTTCAAACAGTGGTGGCATGTTGGAAAATAAAACAATGGTTTGTAATGACACTCAGTGAATTGCAATGATCAGACTGTGCACACATTCTTCCCATCACCTTTTTTGTGTTTAATGTAACACCCTAATAGGCAAGGCTATTCCCATTGTGGGTCCTATGCTCACAGTGCTACCTAAGCCAAGCTGCACCTGACTGACAGGCAGCAATCAGGGCGAAATTGGTCTTGGGTTGATTTTGTTGCAGTTCTGGGAAGACCTGGACTAGCAGTGTGGGGTGAACTGTTTCTATTTAAGCAGGGTCAAGACTGATTGGCATATGACAGGGTTCACACTGACGTGGCATGGTGGGCAGAAGAACAATAGGTCTAAATACTACCTGGCCAATTGCAAGTTAGTTGTAAGAGTTATTGCAAGCATTTCTCACATCATAGTTTGTGTGATTGATGTAATGCCCTAATTGGCAAGGGCAGATGTGGATCCTGTGCTCACTGCCACTGGTGCTAAGCTGCACCGGATGGATGAGCTCCAATGAGGACGAACCAATCTTGGGTAACTTGTGTTCCAGTTTGGGGAGGACCTGCCCTGGGAGTTCGAGCTGGACCGCTCCTATTCGAGCAGGGCCAAGATTAATTTGAACATGGCAAGGTTCAATCTGAAGTGGCGTGGTGGGCAAATGAACGATGGTTTGGAATACTACCCAAGCAATTGCCAAATGGTTGTTAGACTTATTGCAAACATTTCCCCATCACATTTTGTTTGGTTGATTGTCCTTCTACGGTCATCTTGGAAATAAGAAAACATTCATAATCAGCACATCCAAATAAATGAGGTCACAAAATTTCATAACATATTCAGCAGGGCAGCCACTTTTTTAAAAATAACAGGTGATCAGAATGAGTTTGCAGTTTAGGCAATCATTGCACAGTTACAGCTTTTATTATGTCGAAGACTGACCTCCAATCTGAGCCTAATGAGAGGAGGTTGCCTGAATGTAAAGAGTTGGGAAGATGATGCAATTGGCCATTTTCTTGGGGTTGGGTACAAAATGAACAAACAAAGTGATTTAAATAATTGATCAAACAGAGAAGTTTGACATTATCAGGGCAGTATAATACAGTCCCTAGTCTAAATACACAACCAGTGATTGAACCTTAAATCCAGATAAAGATGGGGCCCCAGTTTAAATGCTCAAAAAGAAATGTTTTTTAGTGATCCTTCATAAAAGATAATACCCAACCTGTCACAGATCAGGAAATGCTAATCTCTTTGAGCCTCACTCATCATCATGATTGTATTATTAGTAGAATCAAATCTGGGGTATAGATCTCATAAGATCATTCCAGCTGCATCCTATTATTGATTGTGGATCTCAGTTGCTCCACCACTCAGACCAAAGCCATCCTATATATCTAAGAGATGCTGCTGATCCAAGTTCTCAATCTTCTTCAGGTAGGCTCAGAGCTGATTGAAATCTATCCTTACTATTATCATACCCAATAGTGGCATTTGGCCATTGGTATAAATAGGATTTCTGGTTGGCTAGGGCATACGCCTAAGCCAGGCAGAAACTACCACTCTAGTCAGGGCAAAGGAGCTACACACCGAAAATAACCCCTGCTCACCCCCTTGGTAGCTTGTCAGAGCAGTCAGGCTTATCCCTGAGGCAATGGGTAAATCGTTTGCGCAACACACTCACACAACAGCGACACACTAGGCACACCACAAAAGAAACTCCACACAAGGTTATATAAAAAATAGCCTTTGTATTACTAATATAACAGATTAGAGCATAATCACATATATACACTGTGCCACCAGGCACTAGGTATCACTTTACAGGGGATTATATACATTACAGGGCCCATCACCACTCACAGGTAGTGAAACCAACCAGTAACTACTGGTAACAGGGCACTTAGCACCACACATTAGACATCAACATCCTGTCATCACCTAGGACCGTATATTATGCAAAACATAATATTCCCAAACCAGTAGCCGTGTACATTATAGCAACCTCAGTAGTGTGCACATATTGTCATTACATCACTGGAAATGAAATAAAACGTTACCTAATTGCAATAGGTCCCACCACTATAGGCATTACTTATTTGCATAACATCAGGGTGCCACTGCACCATCACTGAACATAATCAGCAGGTCCCAATCTTCCTGGGTGCCCACTGACCTCCAATTGGCAGTCCTTGTGCCTCTGAGCTCACGACTTGGACTGCGTGGTAGATTTGTGAAGGTTCCTTCCTCCTCGGGGACTATGAAGGCCACTCCTCTTCCTTGGGGAGAAGTGGGCCTCCGTCGAGGTTTACCCCGAGATGGCCAAAGCACAATGCCCGCCCCAAGTTGAAGGTAGCAGCCCGTGATCACACAGAGGGGCAGCTGCTGCAAGGGACTTGGTTGCAATTGGGGTGGAGATCCCTCCTGCCTCTCACCCACTTGCTGAGGGGCTTCCAGCACACTCCCCCGCGTCCCAGGTGAATCAGATTCCTTGGGACCCCTGCAGGGTCGAGCAGCCCGGTCTCCATCTCCCACGAGCTGCTACGGATGCAGCTGCCCTTGTCCATGCGGCGCAGCTGCTCGAAAGCAGGAGTGTCCCCAATAGGGCTGGTCTTGAGCCCTTGCCAGGCTCAGCACTCACTGGCTCCTTTCCGGTTTCAATCGGCTCCGCAGACGTCCTGGGAAACACGCATGGCTCTCCCTTCCCTCATGGCAGCCACACCCACAGCCATGCTCGGCTTTTGCCTGGCTTCCAGCTGTTGTTCCCAGTTTGTTTCTTCATGCTCACGATACCTGACTTCTGGCCACTGTGCTCAGTCTGAGCGAGGTCGGAGGCCTTTTCCTGTACTTAAGAGACAACTTGCCCTCCGCTGTTCCATAGCTACAGTGTCCCCCAGCTGATGGGAGGCCGCATGACTCGATTCTCTCTCACAAGTCAGTCCCTCCCACAACCAGCCAAAGTCACACCTGGCTTCTCTGCGGAGCTCGGTCCCTGACGAACGGCCGCGCTGCGTGCCTTCTCCTCGGTCGAATGAGGGCTCAGTCCAGAAAGAACTCCCTGGCAAGTTTCACCGCTCCCCTTGCAGTTTCAAGAGGCGCAATGTTAGATTTGAAACTCCCTTTCCCATAATGCACTTGTTATGTTATATTAGGTTAGCATTGTGTGGCTAAAATAAATGCATTTGTACTCGTGCTAAGTAACCCACTGAGTTATCCCTGCAGCGTGTAGGCCTTCGATTAGGCAGTGTGACTCCATTTTGTATTTCGTAATCCTTATTAGACTGCCTGGGCTGTGTTCATATTAGGCCTTAGTATTCAGAATCGCTTGCCTCAGCAGAACACTGTACTTCGTTATTACTTTCTTTTCTGTTCAAGGCTGCAACTCGACTTACTAACAGACAATTATTCTGCTTTTGCTTTCCATTGTATACATGTAGCTCTGGTCCCACGTTATAAGATGCTGAGACTCGGCAGAGTAGCCTTGAGCCGCTGATAGGGTGCCCATCTGGCAGTTTTTGGTTCATCTCTCTGTGCCTCCTTTGTTTGTGCCCGGCTCAGGCCGGTATTTTTCCATTAGAGGCGTGGCCGAAGTCTCCAGAGGGGCTTATTATGTATTAGCATACCCTGGGGTGCCAGTCCCTTCGGCATATATCTTAGGGTGAAGGCCTGACTGGGCTCCTCTGCAGAGTGCATACCTGAATAAATGTTTTCATTCTCTACTGTCTGACCGACTCTTAATTTTGGGAAGGCATAGCAGGTGGTCATAAGAACCCGCGTGGCCCTAGAGGGTCCCGTCCTTCAGCAATACCCCAGGATCAGGCAACAAAGATAGAAGTTCCCCCACGCAAAAGGGGGAGGTGGGTACCTCCAATGAACCCAGCGCTCTCGCAGGGCTCTCGCAGCTAAGTACTGCAGGGGCAGAATCAAGCACTCACCACACGCAAAGCCCCAAAGTCCTCAGGGGCAGAGCTGGCCCCAGGCAGGCCAGCTCACAGGGCTCTCTAGCAGAAGGGGCACCTTTGTGGTGGTTCCTCCTGGTACCCAGCAGTCCTTCAGCTCCAAGCGAGCACCCCCAGCACACATTTCATGGGGTCACAGCCCCAATACATATACCAGTTATGTTTTTTGTTCTGCCCTGGCACAGGGCTTGGGGACCCAGTTCAAACCAGCTCTGGGGGGCACATAACAAGTGCACAACAGTGCCCATTGACAGTGTAGGTCCTGGCCCCATACACACCACAGTGGGGCAGAGCTAGCATTGTACAAGGCAGTCACAGATCTATTCAGGGTCAGGGGCTACTCCTCCCACTACTCCAAATGCAGATCAGCCTATTAAGCCTAGTGCTGACTCACCCAGCCCCTGTCACTCCAGAGCCAGACATGCAATACACAACAGGCAGGCACAAACTCACATAGCACACAGAAATGCCAACTTCTAAAAGTGGCATTTCTAAAATAGTGATGATAAATCTGCGAACACCATCACGCAGCATTTATTACCACTATTCCAAACATACCAAACTTGATCACGCTACTCCTCTCATATCAGGAATTGCCACTGAAACACATATTAGGGAATCCCCAATGCATTCCAATGAGAGGGCTGCCCCACATTAGTGAGAAACCAAAATGGCTGTTTGTCACTACCAAGACATGCCACACAGTTAAGGCACATGTCCTAACTTTTACCTGCAGTGCACCCAGCCCATAGGGCTAGCTAGGGTCTACCTTAGGGGTGAAACATATGTAGTAAAAGGGGAGTCACAGACGTGGCACCCACTTTATGTGCCCAGTCACAGCAGCAGTAAACTGCACACACAGGCCCTGCAATGACAGAGGCCTGAGACAGGTTTAAAAGGCTACTTTGGTGGGTGGCTCAATCAACGCTGCAAGCCCACTAGTAGCATTTTAATTTACTGGCCCTGGGTATCTGACATACCACTTTACAAGGGACGGATAGGTGAATTAAATACGCCAAACAGGTTCTGACCAATCTTACCATGTTTACCATAGAGAACACATGCACTTTACACTGGACAGCAGTGATAAAGTGTCCAGAGTCCCAAAACCACCAACACCAGGTCAGAACAAATACCGGGAGGAACGCAAAAAGTTCAGGGATGACCCTGCAAAAAGGGCCAAGTCCAACAGCCATGTAACATGATGGTACTTCTGCATGATAATGAAACAAATATTATCATTTATTGGTTAAGGAAGTCACAAAATCCGCTTTGCATGTTTGTGTTTATGTGTTTTTTAGTCTTAACATGTGTGATCATGTACAAAGAACTGAATGGTAACTGGATCAGTCCTCAAATTGATGACAACATTTAACTAGAATGAATGACATCTATATGGTGACCAAGTGCATTAAGAGGTCTAGCCCTCAAAGTGGTGTGTCACATTTCTTAGTAGTTTAAACTGTGTGTTGTGTAAATGTTGTATAGCAGAAGGCATGCATATGTGTTTTTGTGTAACATGTTTCAACTGTGCTGAGCTGCATGGAAATGGTGTACGCAGTGAATAGCATCCTATAAAGGGCAGAGTGAAATCTGCAAAAAATGTTGCCTCCCATTTTGATTGTCATTGCCCTTCCTTGTACATGTCAAATTGAACATAAACTATACTCCTAGTACTTTAGAAATGGAATCCACAGTGAAAGATGGAGTGGCTGCTTCAAACAGCTGCTCCATTTTTTACCAATGCGGTGCACACAGTGCATCCTAGAGTTTGCATTTGCCCTGGGGCAGACAATTATATATATTGCGGTGCACTCTGCTTGTTTGCACCCGGTCACCTTTAAACAGGTGTTGTGAATCTGTTACATCATATGGACAAAGGAATTTGGTGCAACAAATACATATAAAGAAATAAGGTTCACAGTGGTTTTAATATGTAAAATCAAAATCAATCAATTGGTTTGCTTACAATCAAATTACATAATACATTATGTATTGACCCCGAGAACATAAGGAACGAAGAGAAAACAATGGCTATAATTGTCACACAATATTAAGAAACTATTTATACAAAATGGTGCCTAGTGTTCATCTTTTTGCACACTGGAGTTACGTACTTAAAAACATGCTCATATACAGACTAGCAACTGTCAGCAGCGTTAAATAGGACAAACTTTTTTTGGTATAAAAGAAATTACAGGAATTCAACTTGTCTAATATAGGCAACATTTTTATCCTAATTGACAAATGTGTCAATGGCTCCTCAACTCAGAAGTAGACCAGGGATCATCATCAGTACATGGAAAGATATTTAGTCCAATTTTACAAGTTCACCCATATAAATATGTTTGATGCCAGTCCCAATGCCCACTTCCACATGGCATCCTGTGCTGACACTGAAAGTTGTAGAGTGGTGACTGATACTATTTTACAACAAATAGGTCTCTGTGATTGATATTTTCTATGAATAACGTCTATTCCACACTACTGTGTATTT
This sequence comes from Triturus cristatus, assembly GCF_964204655.1. Lineage (NCBI taxonomy): Eukaryota > Metazoa > Chordata > Amphibia > Caudata > Salamandridae > Triturus > Triturus cristatus. The sequence goes on from NC_140589.1 coordinate 648,155,843, forward strand.
ATAGTTAGGACTGAATTTCCATACAAAATAGATGTTTTGTTTGCCAATAACTTTAATGCCGTTTATCAAATCCTCATGAAACTTTACAAACAAAAGGCTTATCTGCCTCTACTTCTTCCTGGAAAGTTTCTGACTGATCTGTCTATGAGAGGCAGAGAAAAGGGGGTCACAAACACATTTTATCCTAGGATCTTTTGACAGTGCTACAGCCAAAACAATTGCAAAGAATTACACTTCATTTGGCAGATACTGACCCAGAAAGTGTGTGTTGGAAGTGGGGGTCCTTATTGCTTCCTGCTGCCACCAAATGCTGGAGGCGGGCGTCTCTGACCCCTCGCTTCAACGTTAGGCTAAGTAAGGACACGTCTGAGATGGCCCTGCTCACCCCCTTAGTAGCTTGGCACAAGCAGCCAAGCTTATCTCCAAGGCACAAGTGTTCAGTATGTGCAAACACGCTCACAGTACCCCATGATGTCACCACAAATAGACTCCACACGAGTTTTGATAAAATTAGTATAATCTTTATATAAGCAAATATATGATACGACCAAACGATACAAAATCAACATATAAGAATGGGTAGTCATCTTTCCGGTGGGTTGGTAGGTTTGAATTCCAACCACCACTTCTAACCAACAGTTAAGCTCACTTCTAACCGTTTCCAAAAGGTTAGGCAAGTCGTATTGCTAGAATCACACACGTTGCAATATGAAACATATACTGCAATGCGTAACGATATTCTCTTATACCGTGCAACAGAGACACAATGCCCTACGTAGCGTCACAGTCATGTACTTTGCAATTGAAGGAATAATGCAATACGTATCACCACCAGCATGCCCTGTACCAGGAAGAAACAAACCAATGCGTCATGCTACAATCCTGTAGGGTGCAATGTAGGAATAATACACTGCGCCAAGTTATGATCAGCTACGGTGCACTGAAGAAATAATGCAATGCGTCACGTTACAATCAGGTAATATGCAAGCGAGAAATAATGCAGTGTGTAGCGCACCAAGCATGTAGTTCATCAGCCACAAATGAGGTCAGGCGTCATACGACAGTCCAATAGTTTGTTAGCAGCAATAATGCAAAGTGTAATACAACAGTTTTACATGCTCCGTTAACAGTGCCCCCGTTATGGATCAAATGATGACACAAAAGTACTGCTTCCCACTCCGGCCCCAGCACTGCCCCTCCCTGGGTCAGCACGGGCTGGGATCCGAGCTAAAGCATCAGCTCGCGCAGCTGACTGAAGCGGGAGGCCGAGAAAATGTCCCTCTGGACTCGCACCCCACCCCAGGTGTTGATCCACATTACCTGGGGGGCACGACCCCACTCTCCCCCCCCCGACGTCAGCAACTTGGGCCTTGATCCAGAACTCCGTCACGGGTTGCGGCTGGCTCGGGCCGGCGGCTCGGCTCCTCCGGGGCTGCTGGTCTGGGCTGCTGCTGGCTTACTCTGAGGGCCCAATGACTTGGCCCTCCTTCCGTCTGTCTCAGTCAACACAGCGAGCCGTACTCAGCACTGTAGAGACTTCACTTCAATTCGGTGCACACCCTACCCAGGCACTCCTCACCAGTGCCTCAGCTTGCACTTCGACGCCCACACCGTGCGTACGAGACTTGCCTCTTTTCTGGTGCTCACGACAATCTGGCGCTCTTTACCAATGCCCAGCTTGCTCCTCGAGACACGCACCCTACGCATCTGAGTCCCTCCTCATCTCCTGGTGCACACGATGTCCAGGAGCTCTTCACCAATGCCCTGGTTGCCCCACAACACGCACTCAGCGAGTTCGAGTCTCACCTCTTCTCCCAGTGCACAGGATGTCCAGGTGCTCCTCACCAATGCCCTGGCTGCACCCCAACATGCACCCAGCGCATCTGAAACTCACTTCTTCTTTCGGTGCACACGAGGCTCTGGTGCTCTTCACCAACGCCTTGGCTGCACCACGACACGCATTTGGCACGTAAGAAACTCTCTTCTTCCTCTGGTGCACAGGATGCCCAGGCGCTCTTCACCAACACCCTGGCTGCAGCACGACACGCACCCAGCGTGTCTGAGTCTCGCTTCTTCCTTTCGGTGCACACGAGGCCCAGGTGCTCTTCACTAACACCCGGGCTGCACCATGGCACGCACACTACGCGTTTGAGACTTAACTTACTCCTGTGTACCCACGATCACAAGGCACAACTTCTGAGAGTTTCAAGCTGCAAAAGCACGTGCACACAACATTGCTTGGGACTTCTCCGGAAAACTTTTATGATCCTGTATTTCCAAACAGGGAGCCAGCTCACCTTGGGGTTACAAGACACAGCACAAAACACAGTCTTCTTCAAGCAGGGGGACCCAGAGCCTCCAAGCACAGTCCCAACAGCCTCTCCCTTAGTTAGAACAGCAAACTGCAGACCTGCCCCAGATCATGAAGCAAGGATTGGTCGCTTGACCAGAAAATGGGTCCAAGCCTTTTCAGTCTCAATCCATATCTGTTTCATTCCAACGTTCAGGAGTTTCAACTCTTCTACATATACCCCTTAATGTCTTTGAAGTTCGTATGTGCTCAGGGGTCCCTGACCCCTCCCTAAATCAGTTCTTAGTGTCTCCCTCCCAGTGTCACCTCTCTCCCTTTGATACTGGGGGTCTGGATCCTTAATCACTCAGCAGGAGATGGGTCAATTGGTTTATAGCACTAGTCCAGGCCTTTTCACCTCCCAGGCTTCTCCTCCCCTACTCTCCAGATACAGGGCAGCCTGGTGCCATCTCAACCCCTCCCTGGGTCAAGACCTCTCCCAGCTCCTCTCACCTTTCAATTCCAGACAGACAATCCACATTTCAGCAGAGACACACAGAAATGCTCAGAGCACAAAACTCAGCCACTTTCTAAAAGAGTGGTTTATGAACACACAGTGACAAAACAACTTTCACAGAAAGATGTGTTATGACACTGTGAGTTCATACATACTAAACGTTACCTCTCCATTTTAAATTGACAGGAAACTAGGCTAACAAACACAACACCCAGCCTCCCTGATTCTGTCCTATGGGCTGGATGGCCTTTCAGCAGTGAAAAACGATATGTAGAGTTTTTCACTGTCAGAACATAGCTCACACCTCAGTATATGTTCTGCCTTTTACCTACCCTGCACCTTGGACCTACCACAGGGGTGCCCAATGTGTATGTTAAAGGGAAAGTCAGGCCTGACAAGTGGTTGCACTTGTCAGGACAACATGCTAACTTAGCATTGTGTGCACAGGCCCGAAACTGCAGTCCTGTGTTCCCTTCTCTGCGCGTCTTTGCAGAACTAGCCTTTGCACATACAGTGCACATAACTAGAGACTTTTACTAGTAAGGCAAACATACCAATCAGGGCCAACCAATCACCATTACATTTTACATAGGGAACACTAGTACTTTGACACTTTTCAGCAGTGGCAAGGTACCCAAAGCATCTAAATTGGCATCGCTATGTCAGAAAAATGGTCTCGGGGAAAAGCAAAAAGTTTAGGAAACTTTAGCCAAAAAGGCCAAGTCCTACAGTGTGCTTTTTGTAATTGGAGCAAATCAGTTCAATAGTTTTTGAGAAATTAAGGCTCACAATTTATAGATATCTAGCAGCAGAGAACCTCAGCAGTACTGCCCCAGAGTGCCTCAGTACAGTGAGTTCAAAATACGCACTCTGATTTGCTGGCCACATCATTAAGACAATGGTGCTGTGCCTGTAAAACAAATGAAATTTAAGAATAAGGTGGCAGGGCAGGGCTAACCTGAAACCAGGGCCCTCGTGGAGGATCCAAGAGGATCTCAACATGGGTGAAATTTAAAAAATATATATTTTTCATGGTGTGGCGGTCCCACAGTACTATCATGGCACTCAGCACAGCCCGCATGTAATGATTCTGTAGTACCACAGTGCAGCGGTACCAAAAAAAAGACAGGCTCTTGAATGCTGCAACACCATGGAGGTTAGCCAACATTGGGGCCTTGACAGCCGTCAGTGGTCTCAGGCCAGGACCTGCTGCCAAACCCACATGGTGCACGGCCTTTGGCTGTGCACTATATGGAGTAGGCCTAGCTTAGTATTGTAATTAAATATTTCTTCATATTTAAAAACACAGTAGAATATCATTGAACAAAAATAACGTTTAAAGTGTTTTTATACTTAGGTATGGGAAAAATATCTTACATTACATTTAAAAACTTGAGAAATTCATTTAAATAACAAAAAGGTTAAAGTGATATTATAGTGAGGAGAAAGTGTCAGTTAAAACCTTACATTTTAAACTCTAAAAAACACTGAATTGTGCCACTTTTAGTTAACTGCAGTGACTATAACTTGCACATGTGACATGCATTGCTTATCACCTCACATATTAAATCACTCATGACATGTTCTAAGACGTCATTGATAATATCAATGCAACATCTGAGATGACATCATTGATGAGAACACAGTGCATGGTAAGGGCGCAAGTTATAGTTGCATGCTTTGCCTTGCATGTAGAGATAATATTAACCCCGGGTGGGTAACTACGTTCCGCCAGCAGAGTTTGCATAGTTTGCCTATTCCGCGTTCTGCTGCGAACACGGAGTTCAGGCAAAACTATGACTCCGTGGCGGAGCGTAGTTAGCCGGCCCCTCCACCCTCCTAAAGTTATTAAAAATAAATAAAAAGGCACTTACCTGCCGTGTCTGACTGGGCTGCCTCCTCCTCGCAATGGCTGCTCTCTCCTGCCTCCTCCTCGCACTGAATAACCCCTACATTGTACTTCTTATGAATGAGCATGTGCACGCGCAAGACGTACAACGTAGGGGTTATTCAGTGTGAGGAGGAGGCAGGAGAGAGCAGCCACTGCAAGGAGGAGGCAGCCAAGGCAGACACTTCAGGTAAGTTCATTTTTAATTATTTTTAATAACTTTGGGAGGGCGTGGAGCGGAGGGTAATGTCACAGAGTTTTTTTTAAACTCTGTGGAACTACACAGAGCACAAGTCCGCATACTCCACCCAAGGTTAGATAATATCTCACTTCTTGACCCCTTTTATTAGGCATGCCAGTCGGAGCATAGTTGCTGCTTACCAGATGATCCTTTAGGGATATATATTTCCTGAATGAGAGATGATTATGAAAAATTAATTAATTGATTTGTGATAGACCTGGTATCCTTGGCACGGTTTCCCCTGACTTTTTGCCTTCTGACCTCCTGTTTTGCTCACTTTGTTTTTGCTGGCTTTAGGAATCTCGGCACTTTACCACTGATAACCAGTGCTAAAGTTCACGTGCTCTATACTTAAAACATAGTATTCAAGTTCCATCTTGCAGTAAGGAGAGTTGTGATGCTTTAGTATTCAAAGCAAGTTACAAGACCCAGAAAATCTCTTACTATACCCACGTAGCTGTTTAAATAATTTAGCAGGGATCAGTTTTGGACTTGTTTTAACAGACCAAAAATTCTACAGAATTGTAAAAATGAATCATATTACACCAACTTTCGAAAAATTAGTAAAATGGTCGTCAATTATTTTCCTTTTGTGCTACTGTTTTATTTATACGATATAATACACCCTGATCTGCTGTGGCTTCAATCTACAATTCTGTGGCACTCGATTGTCTCTGAGCGTCACAACAGGCTACATTTATAGCATTTTCATTCTTTATGTGTCATTTCTCGGTCTTGAATCTAGACTAGGTATGGATTTTATAAATAACACAGAAACTGTGGATGAAAGAGTTTATCCTTGCACACAACCCACGGCCAGGTTTAGGGCGGTGCGACTGGTGCAGCTGCACCTGGCGCTGACCTTGGGGGCCGCTCTGTTTAGAAATGCCATGGGCTTACAAACTCCTGCAGCAGAGTTTCCTGTTGGAGAGAAAAACTAAGGGGCATATTATCAAGCACGGCGTTAAAATTATCGCAGCTTTAGCGGCAATAAACTGTTGCTAAAACGGCGATAATAGGCTTGGTAATATGCCGCAGAGAATTCCAATAGAAGCCCATGTTGACACCAGAACATGGGCTTCTATGGGACTTCTCAAGGGCATATTATCAAGCCCATTATCGCCGCTTTAGCGGCAGTTTTCTGCCCCTAAAGCGGCTATAATTTTAACGCTGTTTCTTGATTAAGCTTTATCTAGTGGCAGTTTGACTCATCACAAAGTAGCAGAGAAAAAACATGTACTATGCAGCCCACAGAACTATATTTAATGTGGATAGCTCAGTGGGGTACTGCTTTTGTCAAATAGATCCTTTTCTTACTTGCAGTTCATAAATTACAATCCAAATATAGCACAGTGATTTATGAACTTCCATCAAAGATCTGCATGCAAACTGCATAGTATAGGTTAGGATGTTATGCTTTTTCCACAGTTTTTCATAATCTATTCCCAATGTTGCTGAAAAGGGTTTGTTTGGAACAAAATGCTTTCTTATAAGTAAAGTCAACCCAAACCAGCAATTGAAAATAAATGAAGTGTATGTGAGATAAGGGCTATGGAGATATGAGGGGCAGTACTGAAGGGTGGCAAAGAGGGAATCAGTGGAGAGGGAGGTGATTGTAAGAATACTACACATCTTTGGGAAACTCTTATCTTGCTTTTTGATCATGTTTGAAGTATTGAAACCTTCGGTCAGATATGATCTTTGTATGAACACTGTGGAGACTAAAATGGCAATAATAAGCTCCTTTGCAAAATGACCAGCTGCAAGAATCGTCAAAAATGCAGAGAAATTTGTCAAAGTATTAATCGTATCCATAGTAGCCATAATTGTCGTGCAGCCATCCGCAGGTAGTTATTGCACTATATCTTAATCACCATCATCATCACATCATGAACTTTTAGTTGTGTTCTACCTTTGAAATGAAGATATACCTTATAAGATTGTGTGTAACTTTGAACATTCTTGTGTAGATTAAGCTGCTATGAGTTTCTTGTTTTGTTGTTGTTTTTCATGATCTTTCTTCCTTTGTAACATATTATCGGTGTGTTATGATAGAATTTCACATTAGATAAACAGAGATACGAAGTGGGTATTAACATTCTATTTTTGAAAAACAGTAATCTGTCTTGGTATTGAATTCTATAATTTGTAATATTCATACTCATTCAGCTTGGTATGGTCACTTGGCCGCTGCTTGAACTTGATCAAAAAAGGTAACAGTTTCTACAGAAACAATTCTCCTTAGGAAGAGGAAAGTCCTCTCACAATATGGGGCCAGGTTTAGAGTTTGGTGGACAGGGTATACTCTTACACAAACAGGATGGAGAACTATATCCTCCAAAACCTTGGTCCACCCACTCACTGCAGAGTCCATTTTCTGACAGCGCTGACTTTGTTTCTACCATCAGAGAACTTACTATGATGGCCGAAAGGAGAAGAGTAAATTTTGTTTAGACTGTCTGTGCTATTATTGGTGGTTTGATAGTGTTGTTCTGTCTACCACTGAGAGGAAAAACCTGGCAGTCATGGACAGATAAAAAAAACAATGACCCCCACACTCAAGGAAAAAACTCCCTCAGTGTGGGAGTAATTATTAGTTTGTTTTGCAAAAGCAAACTCTAAATCTGGTGGGAGGTAGTGCATCAGGGAGGTAGATGTAATGCCCTCTCCACTCTTACTGATGACCTACTGCTCGCATATCCGGCCAATTGTCTTGCGGATATTTTGGGTAACCAGAATATATTTTATTCAGAAATCATACGATTGGAGCTTTGCATACCTAGGCATCATGCCCTTAAGGTGAGCTGGATATGCATACCTATAATGCAGAGGGTAACCGTAAGTTTGGCAGATAGTTGAGCGCAGTTTTAAATTTACAGCTACTTACATATTGCACCCTTTTTTGCTGTACAGTTGCGGATTGGGTATGTGGTTTCCCCTCAGGATAAGAATGTCTGTCATTTATACGGACTCCGGTAATTTAGCTTGTCTTGTAATAGGCAGGGTTAAAGTGCAGTGGACGCTGAAGTGTGGGGTGCTTCTTACATAAACACTGGGGTGAAAGGTTGGGTTCCGGAGAACAGTTGCTATTGTGAGAAGCATGTGATGAATTATACAGCATGCAACAGAACATACATTGCTGTGCTGGCTGTAGTGGCTGCACCAGAGTCACAAAGTTTTGAGTCCAATTATTAAGATTGTAGTATATACATGTTGAAGGGAAGACATGCTAGGAAATGTTTCAGTAGAGACAGACAAAAAAAATATAGATAGGTTGTACAAAATGCTGAAGTGACCGCTGCCATTCTGTTGGTAGTCATTGTTGTTTGCCCCGGCCGCGATCTGCACCATGGATGATCATCTGTACCATGGTTGTAGTTTGGATCAAGGTGCTGTTGCCTATACCAAAACACAGGGTGTGCCATGCATTTGAATAGTTATCAGAAAACAATGACTACAAGAGACTGTAGAAGGCACACAGTTTCACCACCTGAATCCACATTATTGTACACACACACCATGGCCATTGACAAATCACGAAGATTAATGCAGATCATGGGTGAAGGAGGGAGTTGTTGCTTTTCCTGCAGCTCCCATAGCATGCTTTCATGATACTCCCACGTATATCTTGAGCTGCAAGTCTCGACACAGCCAGGCTGGTTCCTGGCTGTCCACTGATGTCTAGGGATGGGCAGTGTTTTTGTGATGAGTAGAAGTTATTCGCCATCTGAAATATGGTGCAAACCTAATTTGCTGTATCATTGGTATCTGGGTATGTCAAGAGGGGGGTGGATTTGTGCAAATCCCAATTGTCTTATCTTGACTTTAAAACTTGAAATTTTTACAGTAAAGATCTGTATTAAAAAAATAGTTTGTCGATAAAAAGGAGGACAAATTTTTCTTGAAAAATAATTTATGTTACAGTGATGAAGAATTGCCAGAAATGTGGCTTTGGACTTCAATCTTGCTTTTTAAATGTATTTGAACCATTAGATTCACTCAGTGCTGTACATTGAATTGCTATAAAGAGTAACATGTGTGGGCATGTTGTGTTTTGGACTGCACTCCATATCCCAGCCCATACACCAAACCACTGTCATTATTAGGTCTGAAGCACAGCCCGCATTAGCCACTTGTAGCCAAAGACCTATTGTAAACAATACAATACTGTGTGAGTGGGATTTCGGTCTGCCCCTTGCTCATGTGTGCATGACTTTACACTCTATCTCAGTACCCTGCTTTTGATTTGCTGGCTTTCTTCCCTTCTAACAGCATTACTGCTTCACCAATCTTTTTATTGGATGAGTTGCATCCTTCCACTGCTGACATGCGGGAACCACATTTTCATGTTTCTTTCAACATTTCGTTGGATTGCGTGGCTTTCCTCAACCACTGCCCTTCAAGTACTTTCCTGATGATTTATTTTCCTTAAGACTATCCCTTCTCCTCCATAGCCTTTGCTCATCTACGCCTCCTCTTCTCACTTCTGCTTCCTGTTTTTTGTTAGAATTGTATTTACAGTGCTCGTCCGTGGGCCTAGCAGTTACACACTTCTACCAGATCTCTCCTTCATTGCTGCCCCCTTGCCTTTTGCTCCCCCACCGGTTCATTCTTTCCTTATAAAAGCAAAACATGTTTAGCTTTGCCAATGCATGCTATTAATATTGGTTTTATGCATTGAATCTGTGGATATGTTTCTCTAGGGTGAGCACATAATGCGGCATGTCATTTTGTGTACGTGAAAAGGTCTTTCATTGTACAGAGATATTTATGTTGTGTGAGGCACTAGATGCTTGTAAATTGAAGTTGTAAGGTTTCTCCTTTAGGAATACATCACACACTTCTAATTTAGAATTTTCGGTGAGCAGCTCAAATTTCCGACAGCATTCATTAGCGGTATTATGCCTCGTCTGATCCTTCTAAGGCCTCTTACATCATTTGTGTTGGTAATTGCTTCTCTGTTTTTCATTTACTGTAAGCGCGAACACTAATTTCTTGGTGGCACTGTCTCATCTATTAGAAGCGAAGGTTTAATAAAAAATACAAGAGAGGTAATTTCTTTTGAGAGCCTTCTGCACCGGACAGTCTGTTCTTTAGGGAGGCGGTGTATGCATTTGAATATCGAGCTGAGGCATTTAATTAGCACGTGCTTGCTTGCTGCCAGCAGGACATCACGCCAGTGAGTAAGTGGTTGAAGTTGCTTGTAATGTCAGCCAGGAGACATCTTGACAGTTGTGCTTTTCATTCTCTAGTGTCTAGTTAAGGGAAACACAGCGGCCGCCTTAAACTATTAAAAACTGCATCCATGGTTGCAGCGGCGGCTCCTCCGCTAAGGCATTTTGAGCAGTGGAGAAAGAAAAAATCAAATGATAACAACATTATCTTTTTATTTTTACGTTCTCAGGCATGTTTACGGGGCGGGGCAGGGCATGGCTGTGTCACAGCCAGCACAGGGAGGAGTGGTGGGCACTTAAGTCCGCATGACGGTTTGGCCAGCCGTCTTGGGTCGGCCAAACAGTCATGCGCACTTTGCATGTTCCCCACCAGACTGTAATACACAGCCTGATGAGGAACAATCACAGGCTCCCACTGCATGTCTGAGCACTGAACCAAGGCCCTCAGACCAATCACAATGCTGCATTGGGTGAGCTTCCTGCTTCAAGCAAGAACAGAAGAGGACAACGCGTGGCAAGGCAGCGGTCCGGCAGCAAGGTAAGTCATTTTCTTTTTTCTCCCCCACCATTCCAGCCCCACCCATGCAGCTTGGTGGCAGTCGCCACTGCATGACTGGAATAATTGCCGTATTAGAGGACAGTACGAAATCTCAAACAAACCTAGCAAAAAGGGGACCATTTATATTTCTATTGCAATAAATACAATGGCAAGTAGACAATATACTCTCCTTAAAAATAGTTTGAAACCAAAGGGTATAAAAATCATAGAAGAATATGTGCCTATTTTATTTGTTTTTGAATGTCCTTAAGCCAGGAGCGTAGGGCAAAGAGAGGTCAGAGAAAGAGAGGGGAGTGAGACAGAAGGTGAGGATATGGAGGCAAGACACACTGGAGCCTATACACAAACTGCATTTCGTCATATGTTTAGTAGTACTTTAATAAAAGGGGTAAAGTACCCCCTGCCATATAATATATGGATATTGCGAGTCATCAAGGAATTCCATCAACATATAGAGGAACAAAGGAGAAGGCTGAGTTACTTTATAAAGTTATGAAACTCTGAGTTTACTTGCAATATTCTTATCAGATACACCAGGGGGTACTTTATCCCATATAATACATGATCACAACATCACCTTTGCCACAGACCACTTAAAACCTCCATGTGCACCTAAAAATAGAACCTCTAGTGCAAAATTAAACACATCAAAAACCTGTTAGATATTTGTTACAGATATTGAAACAGTTCAATACAAGTCAGTTTCTTTAAAATAAAACACTGCAGTAGCCCAGAATGTATATAAACTTGCAGATAGATTCCACCTTTTCTCTAAGGAGTGCAAGAAAATAAACACATTCTCTCTGCTTGTCATTATAATGTCTTAAGATAGAGTAGAACAAAGAAGGGCAAAGTTAATTTTCCTTGCTTTAAACCGCTGCTTCATTGATGATCTGTGACCTGACCTGCCTCTCAAATCATCTGTTGACTCTGGCAGCAGGCATTGTGATGTCAGAACTCAACTGTAATAATTCATAACAGTCAAGTTCTGATGTCTTTTCTTTATAATCGCGACTGAGTGCGTCACTAGGCGCCGATATAAAGAAATTAGAGACAGGCATTTATACAGGGATTACAGAATCCCATTGTATTATAGACCATCCAGAACACTGCAGCTAGACTTGTCCTCGCCAAACCACGACAACACCACATCACCCAGCACCTACGAGGACTCCACTGGCTCCCCGTTGATAAGAGGCTGACCTTCAAGCTCCTCACATGCGCCTACAAATCCCTTGACAACATCAGACCCCAATACCTCAACAAAAGAATCTCCTTTTACGTACCCCAGAGAAGCCTCCGCTCCGCCGATCTTGCCCTGGCTGAAATCCCATGCATCCGTAGAACCAGAGCGGGTGGGCGATCCTTCTTCTACATGGCAGCCAAGACCTGGAACAAACTCCCCCTCAGCATAAGACGAACGCCCACACTGCAAGCCTTAAGGAAGAGCCTCAAGACCTGGCTCTTCGGATGAGAAGGAGCTGCCCAAAACCCCACCCCAGCCCCTCCAGCGCCTTGAGACCCTCATGGGTGAGTAGTGTGATTCACAAATCCCTGCTTGATTGATAGTGCTACTATTGTACTACAACGTGCTCTTCACAAACAAGAAAAGTGTATATCTCTACATCTACCTCTACTACAATTTCTATGGGAAGACAGTAACAGATGTAAGCTTACTACTTTTAGCGCATTGGAACCTGAGAGCTACAATGGAGAAGCTCTGTGTATATAATGGCTGGTATAAGCCCAGACCTACAACATTCCAATGTTTGTTTATATATTTCATCCTTTTTAATTTAGAACATTCTACCCTTAGTAGGTGAAATATTCTAATAGCCTCATAGCCCTTCTGCCTCAGGCTATACCAGTTGTTAAAGGCCCTCTCCCTCGTTAAAGGCCGGAGCCACATAACTCAGGTTCAGGTCCGGTATAGCCCTCAGAAGTGGGTTATAAGGCTATAGTACTGAATACACAAAGGACCGGAAGAGTGATTCAAAACAGGAGCATACTTTTGAAAAAATAAGTGGAATTTAGGGAGGAGTAAGGAGGAGTTAAGGTAGATTTAGAGAGGTGTTTGGGAGCAACATGCACACTGCCACAAAAGAGTAATCCCATTTCTTTTTTTTTTAAAACAGCACTTCTAAAGTTATTGCAGCCAAGAAAGACCCAAAAGAGTAGTAAATGTACTCCAACTTAGAGCTGGAGTAAGTCCAGCACTACATTTGGCCAACCAATGGTACTATAGCACCTGCCCATATACAATAGTAGAGGCCATAGTAAATAATGGTGAATTAAATTAAAATATTTAAAACAGTTAGCAATATAAATAAATGTAATTGAATGTCAGCTAAATATAAAAAATATTTTTACAATATTTTAATTAATTGTTTTGAATTTAAAAATTAAATTGACATTTAGTTTGTATCAAATATATTTAAATAACTTGCATTAAATCTATACACCATTTTTAATAGTTGTTAATACATACAAACATATTTTTATACTTTAGGATGGAGGTTTTAATTTAAACCTCAAAATAATAATGTTAAATTATTTTAACATATTCAAAATAATTACATTTAAAATTTAAATTTAGATATTGGTGTTGTAGCTTTTTTTAAACTTGCTTTCAATTTAAGATACATTTTAAAAAATGTACTGCAGTATTTAACATAAATAGATTTTTATTAATGTTTTAAAAATGAAATACACTTTTAGCTATACTTTAGCATCGGAAGATCATTGTCCCTTGACATATCTCTATTTGTTAAAGATACGGAAAATTTAAATGGATCGTAAAAATCAAAAAATCATTAGAAATACTTTCATGGTGAATATCAACGTAAATTATACATTATAATTGTAAATAGTTTATATTCATTTCAAAAGTAGAACAAAAAATACAGCACTGTTCCTTAATGTGAAATTGAATATATAATAACTATAAATATATTAAATTAAATCATGCTTAATGTCTATGGAGGGACTGCTGATATCATGTCTGGTGGTCCCACCTGCGATAGGATGGTGGTCGGACAAAAGTCTGACCCCCATCCTAAACAGCCTCTAAGTGCCAATTTAGCCTTATCAAATTCTTTTTTATTGGACATGGGAGAATTTCTTAAAAATCTATCATAAATTTGCTTTTGTAGTTTAGCTATTTTGCCAATTTCTGCATCCCTACCTATCACCATCCAACTTATAAATGCCTTCAGAGCATCCCATACTATACTTGGTGAAGATGTCCCATGGTTAAATGTCACAAATTCCTATATCTCCTCTTTACAAATTTGCACTTACTCTTCCTCCTGTAGATACAGTTTATTAAAAACGCAAGGTCTAGGGCGGACCAAGGATTATCCCACAACTATCTCCATAATGACCATTGCATGGTCTGAGAATACATTTGGTAAAATGTGTAGCGTTTTGTTGGAAATGGCCCTTTTTGCAGGGTTATCCCCAAACTTTTTGCTTCTTCCTCCTTTATTTTTTCTGACCTGTGGTTGTTGCCAATAGGACTCAGGTCACTTTACCACTGCTGATCAGTGCTAAAGTGCATATGCTCTCTGTATAAATTGTTATATTGATTGGTTATCCATGATTGATATATTTGTTTCACCTGTTAGCCCCTAGTAAAGTGCACTGAGTGTGTCAGGGCTGGTGATTCAAATGCTGCTAGTGGGCCTGCAGCACTGATTGTGCCACCCACAGGAGTAGCCCTAAAATGGTGTCACAGGCCTGCCACAGCAGTGCCTGGGTGCAGTTGCTAACTGCCATGCTGACCTGACCAGTGTCCACACTGGCCAGGCCTAACCCTCCCTTTTCTGTACACATTGGACACCCCTATGGAAGGCCCTAGGTACCTCCCTGGGCAGGGTGCAGTGTATGTGAAAGGTAGAGCATGTATTGGTGTAGGTGACATGCTCTGGTAGTGAATTACAGCCATTTTCGTTTTTCACTATTGAAAGGCTATCTTGCCCATAGGCTATAATGGGGAATGCTGAGTATAATGTTTACCTGCATATCTTACCATAGGAGCAAGATAAAAAGCTAAAGTCTGGTATCCCTGAACTCAGAATTTAAAAACACATCTTTCAGGAAGGATGGTTTTTAAATCCTGTGTGTGAAAACAGCACTTTTAGAAGGTGGCTGTTTTCCTTTTCTGCCCTTTCTGTGTGCCTTGGCCTGTTTGTGAATTGACTGTCTGGTTTGTGAGTGACAGGGACAGGGGTGGATCCCAGAGGCTGAAGTAGTCAGCCCAGGGCTGAAAAGGGAAATCCCCCTGTAAATGGGTGGGAGGAGTAGCACCTGGGTCTGAATAGGGCTGTGCCTGCCTTCCACAATGCTGGCTCCACCCCCTGCTGGGCGGCTGATGACCCTGCCCCTCTCTCTCAAAGGAAAGAAGAAACCAAGTAAACAGAGTGCTCCAGGACTGGCCAGAATTGGTTCTGACTTGGCCAAGGCCCCTCTGCCTTCAGAGGACAAAGGATTTTGGGGTATAAGTATTGGGACCCAGACTACAGAAAATGAGATCATCCTGGAATCAAGAAGGAACCTCTGCCAAGGAGAATGCTGGAAGACTGAAGAAGAAGGACTGACCTGCTGTAAGGCTGACCTGCAGTTGCTTTGCTGCCAACGAGAGGGGAAGGACTTTGCTGTGTGCTGTGCCCCCCGGCTTGAAGGAATCTCCAAGGGCCTGAGTAGAGCTGGACTCCTGTTAAGAAGTCCCAGAAACAAAAGGACTTCACCCCCAGCTTCCCCCTGAACTCTGCTGTGTGAGTTCTGCCCTTTCTAGAGTACTTGATCCAATTGTGGGGCCTCTGGAAGTTGTGCCTGCTGTTGGGAAGCTGACCAAGAAGAAAGAAGCAAAGGATCTACACTTTTTCACGCATCGCCGGCTTAGCGAGAAAATTTCCGATGCTCCGCTCGTTAGCGGGCCGAATTGTTATCGCTGTGAACATCGTCGCAGAGCCAGCCAAGATCATCGCACCGCTCGTTAGCGGGCTGAATATTTATCGCTGTGAACATCGTCGCAGAGCCAGCCAAGATCATCGCACCGCTCGTTAGCGGGCCAAATTTTATCGCTGCGAACATCGTCGCAGAGCCAGCCAAGATCATCGCACCGCTCGTTAGCGGGCCGAATTTTGCCACTGTTAACATCGTCGCAGAGCCAGCCAAAATCATCGCTGGTGAAATTGTCGCCCCGCTCTTTAGTGGGCCGTATTTCGTCGCATCGTGCCCTTGCGAGTAAATTTCTACCGGAGAAGCTGCGCCTTGGAATCCATACAAATATCTCCTCACTCCCCATACAGACCGGATTCGTCACACACGCCCACTGCATGCAGCGGGGTTGTCGCATCGCCTCCCCAGGGTCTCAGGACTGACGCTGTTGCTTGTTTTTCAACGCCTGAGCGCCGCTAAGAACTTTTATGGCATCACCAGGTACTGTTGGTTAAAATCGACACTAATGTGGATGATGCCATGGAAAGCCATGCGGGGGTTCCTGTCGGGGGCCCGTTGCGGGCCCCCAGCGTGGGGGGGCATGGGAGGTACAAATGGGCATTTTCATTGACATGGTGGCAGGCACCTCGCGGTGCCTGTCACCTTGTGCATGACAATGCACACAGTGCATTCCCAGCATTGTGGCAGGTGGTGCTGTGAGCACCGCCCTCCACAATGCTGGGAGTGGAGGATGCCACCGCCACAGTGGCTGTGGCATCCAAATTGCAGGTGTGGGACCGCCGCACGACTGCTGGCCAGTCCCAGCACCGCTAGGGCGGCGGGCGAACTAAAGTCCGCCTGCCTTCCTAATGGGCCCCATAGTAACAGGTTGAAATCACTGAGCTTAAGACTTATTAAAGATCTGCTGCAGCAGCTCCTGCACTTCAAGAACATCACAAAATAATTGAAATTACCCTATTACCAGCACTTTCTATTTAGATTGCTGCACAATTGTTGCGTGCATCCACTGTGCCTTGAAAAAATAGAGCATTTTTACAAATTCTTTCCGGCTCTTGATGGTCGAAGCTGACATATCCAGGAATATATGGCATAATGGGACTTCTGGCGTATTGAACGTTTGCTGTCTTATCGCTTTGTGTAACACTTCTTCTTTTACAGGATAGTCTCCAAAGTTAACCAATATTGTCAGAGAAAATTTTGAGTTTGAAGGTTGCCGTGCTGGCACGCGATGGGCTCTCATGAGTGTCAAAACCCCAGTATGTTCAGGGAGAACATGTTTTTTAATAAAGAAGTCAACACATTGGAGTGTTTTCTGTCCCTTGACTCCCTCCGGGACCCCTATAATACAGAGATTGGTGCACCAGGACTAATTTTCCAACTCCTCTAGCTTATATTCCTTTGAAGACTTTTGTTTTTTAAATTTGGCTACCCTTTCCTGCATTGTGGCAACCTGGTCCTCCAACTACGAAATTCTCACCTTCACTTCTTTTAGTCTGTCAGGGATCTGGGCCATGGTGTCTTCAATGTTTGAGAGCCGGGTGAGTCCAGCTGCTATCTCTATGGTTTATGAGACTTTAAGATCCCTTATAACCTCCAAAATAAGATTGAGCATGCCTTAAGCATCTCATTGCATAATGAGTAGTGTGGCCCCAAGGGTAGGACCCTCATATGAAGGATCTGAGCCAGACTTGTTTTGTCCTGCTTGTCCCTTTTCCCTTTCTTGAGCTGCCTGCTCAACATTTCCTGGTGGATACCACATCGGAGACATCTGCGTAAGAGGCATCAATAGTTGCGACAGTGTATTGGAGTCACTACGAGAACAAGCATCTGATATTGCGAATGAAGACTGTGGAGCAACAAACTAAAAGTTCTCTATAACATCTACCCCACAGATCAAACCAGTTTTTGCCTTCATAAATAAAGGGTATTCTTTAAATTCCTTAGGTTTTATAGCATTAGCTTCCTGTCCAAAGAAATCTCCCAATGGATTTTTCACAACTATCTGGTTAGGTGAGACTGCTGTGGAAATATGGATTTTTCTGATCAGTTATGTCCCCTATCTTGGACCCCAACGGTTTCATGTATGAATCACAAGTACATGGATGTTCCCTCCAGTTCCAGTTATGAAGACGCAAACACATGTGCGTCCACCGTCAACATGTCCTCTTTCAGATCCGCCATGAATAGACTGGATATTCCATTCCTAAGTATAAAAGGCCACCGGCTTTATACAGTTCACTTATGCCATTTTACAGTCCAGGCAAGTAGGCCCTGATTCTGTCATCAAGCTTTTCTTGCTTTCTGTCTCTGAAGCTCCAGTTTGAGCCTGCATCTGTGACCATGAACTTTGTCTCATTCCCTGCGCGGCTCACGAAGCCTGACATCAGCCTGTTGCCTGCCAAGAAACTGTATTTCACCTTCAAAATTATCTGCTACGCTCCCTGCCCAATGCATTCCTGTCTAGTAGTTTAAGTAAACATTCTTCCAGCTACCAAGCAAGGGCCCGGCTTCTCTGTCTTTATGCAAGTAATTCATAGCCCTGTTACTATGGAAGATTCCTACCCTCGCATCTAGTGTAGACACTTAGGCGCTTGTACACGCACTAACAGTCAGTATAGTCAGTATAGAATAAGATTCTACTCTAAGAGACCTCTCTTCTGGATAACATAGTTCTTTAAACATAGGATGTTAGATATGATTTGGGATTAGGTTGACTTGACCCTCCAGACTTCTGTCGCCACATGTAGAGCTAAATGTCAAGTCCCCTTCACCCCCTAGTTGCACGTCAATCACACGTCATACTGCTGCGCGCGCATCTCTGCCAAGTATTTCTGCTGACATTGCGAAATTATTTCATAGGTCCACCCATATGTGACATCACAACCAATGACGTTTCCTTGTTACTCCCAATTACGCCTCCTTCAGCTACGCATGTGAAATGTTATCTTTGCTATCAATTGTTACGCCTCTTGCATTTGCCTCACTGTAATGCCTATTGTATAAAAGTGATTAATTATCAATAATGTATGTACTTCACTTCCTGAACCTTCGTGGTGATGGAACTTGGAGCAACCGATTCGAATCGTCCATTGGAATAAAGCCCATTCCGAACCTCTAATACCACGGATTCTGCCTCTTATTTACTGAGCTATTTTTATTATGTTTCTGTATCAAATTAAGTCCCGGTAATTAAATTATTTACCACATGAATGGCGCCCGAACAGGGACACTTTCTCATCTCACGCGCCGGCGGTGCGTTGCAGGCCCGGTCTCCTGCCAGAGCTGGACGGACAACAACGCGTACCAGCAGGATTTCCTGTATCTCCCTCCGGTCAAGCGGGGGCGACTGAGGCTGCGATCAACACCCAGACGAGGCGGTGAGAAGTGCGAAGTATCCCGACCAGAGCCTAGCTGAGAGAGCAAGATCCGAGGTATACAGAGGCCCACCAGGTTTCCGAAGCTCAGAAGTGTCCGAAGTTGTCGAGTCGAGTCCAGTCCGGTCCAGTTCAGTTCAGTTCCGTTCCGAGGCCTTCCGTTCCGAGCTACCCGGTGAGTACCATTACTGGGGAGGCGTTCTGACGTGCACATAGGTTGTGCTGGTCAAGACGGGTTTGGGTACACAAATCCGGTCTGCACTGTTTCAGCAGTGTATCTGTACTGTTTAGCAGTATATCTAGTATATCAAGTATATAAATTCAGAATAATCCAGATAATGCCGAGTATTATGTTTAGTGATTAAGTTTTCCTTAGATCGTCATCATCATTGTTTGCTCATTTAAATGTTAAATGTTAAATGTGTTAATACGTTCTGCATATTGTGGTATGAATGACTGTTCATTATCGTGTTTATTGTATTAAGTTTGTTCAAGATCAAGTATCAGATCAGTTCTCAATATGCCGCTCTTTTCGAAATTAAGACAGATCACAACTAGAAAAGGGGTACTCGAAGAAGCTGTTCCTATTCCTCCTAGGGACACTCCAGGGTACTTCATGTATCATAAACACGGCTTAGACGCTATATTATTTCTTGATTTATGGGTAGACTACACTAAGGAATTACCAGAAAGTCAGAGGTGGCCCGCAGCTGGGACCTGGGATGCAGAGTGCATCGTGAAAGTAGAGGAAGAATTATGGAAAAAGAAAGCTAGACAATCACAGAAAGACGCCATTGAATTATGGCGTAAAGAATCGTATAGACGTACAGAAAAAGCACGTAGACAGGAAGAGAAGAGTAAAGAGAATTCAAATGAAGTCCGAGAAAATCTATTAATTGAAGAAGGTACACGAGTGAAATCAGAACAAGTAGACAGACAAAGAAATGCCCTTATGAAGGGTATGTATCCCCTTCTGGCCGAGGGATTACCTAAGGCTACTGCGGGGATACCAAAAGACTTGCCACCCCCATTGTTTCCAATAAAAGTACATCCTAAAGGGCATCCTAGAACCGCAGAAGATGTTTTTCTTTCCTCATATTTAGATGACGCAGCTCCCGAGTATGCTAACCCCGCCCCACATAGACCGTTGGCCGGGGAGGTTCAACGCCAAGATCCTGTATCTGTATCTCTACAGCACCAAATCCTGACACAAGGGCCGGCAAGCACATCTGTTTCCACATCTGTTCCTACAGCTACTTCTATAGCTGTGCCCACACCTATAGTTGCTGTATCGCGTTCAACGAATCCTTTCACGCCCGACACCCCAGACGGGGCTACCGGAGGTGCTACCAATATTTTTTCTACGCCACCCAGAATAAATAAACTTACTTTTCAAGAGTCAGCACATCCACGTACCCCCAAACTCATAAATGCCCGTACGCTTAAGGAACTTCTTATAGATTGTAGATATGACCCTGTGCCCGGCAAAGAGGACGAAATGATCATGGCATCATTACGTATCCGACGAGCCGCGGTGTATTTAGGGAAGTTACCAGGAATGACTATGCATCTAGATAATATATATCATTTTGTCCAAACAGGGCGAGATTCTGAATGTATTAACAGAGCTATGGAATACCAGAAAGTGGAGATACAAGGGGAACTGTTACGTTTCCTTATAAATTGTGTGATCAGAAATCAAGACCGACCGGGGGTAGACCCGGAAGCAATGCAAATTCTTACCAGATGGAGCCAGAATATATCAGAAGGGAGACATGATAAGCAAAACTGTATAATAGCCATGTGCCGAAAGATCCGTAAAGAAATAGAACGCCTACACGAAGAGAGATTAGCGGTAGACCAGTTCGAACAAAGCGAGGAGGAAGGATCAGGACTGCCCACAGGACAGTCAGACACCATAGCCTATGTAGGTAGAGGAAGATCTTGTAATAGTGCTAGATGTTTTACTGACCCGATACGTCCGATATGTCCAGATAATAACAGGAATTTCCAAACACCTATAATAAATATAAAGTCCCCCGAGCATTCGTTCCAAGCCGCTGACAAATTACTGCGAGAACGAAGGGGTTATCATTTTCTCGATTCTATGGATGAACAAGAATTAGCCAGGTCAGCCGTTCATTGGGTTGACAGTCCCGGAAAGTATGATGATGATACCGTAGCCCACACATTTTTGAATCTCACCCCAGATGAACAGCGTTTAGCTGGGATTTATATGATTCAACAACTTCTTATACTATATAAAAGCCAACATTCAGATCCTGGTCCTTTACCTGATATATTGACTGAATTACTCACGAATAGATGGAGAGGTGCAGGTACTAAGTTAATTAAAGAAATACTAGAATTAAGAAAGCAGTACATTCTTTTTGTATGTCCAGAACATGTCTCACTGCCCCTCAAGGAAAGACCGATGTATTACATGGACAGACAGAATCCCTTACGAGAAGTACACCCAATAAAGGGCGAGGACAATCAGTTTAAACGTGTATTTGTATATACGCCCATATCGAAAATAGAATTGTTAGAAATGAAGAAAGTGGTACCCAGTCATGACAAAGACCCAGCGGGTTTCCACCGAGAAATTAAAGACATGTTACTCATGGGAGAGTACACCTATCCCGACATTATGACAATATTAAAGGTATTAATGCCTGCTGGCATTTATGAAAAACTCAAGGAAAAAGAGTGGGAGGTGGGAGACCAAAAGATAGACTGGACAGCATTAGAAAATGAAGAAAAGGCCCGAGGTCCAGGTTCGGGGCTTGGGGACAAAACTAAAGCACTACCAGGTTTACTAGTACAGGTACTGCCACGTTTATTAACTACGAAAAAGGAAGACTGGGGTGCAATCTCAGCCTGTAAACAAAAGCAAGATGAAGACACTAGTGATTTCTATGCACGATTTGAGAAATGTTTTGGTATAAATAGTGGCATAAAAGCAAGTAGCGAATCATACCCACATCTGTTTGTGACAAAATTAGTTGAAAATTCCTTGCCCCAAGTGAAGAATAGAGTATTAAAATTCGAGAGTACCTGGCAAGGTAACACCCCATCACAAATGTTACAAATGTTACAGTATCATCACAATAGAATTAGAGAGGAACAAGATCATGAACAAAGACGCATGAAAGACACGAAAATGAAAATGCTAGTCTCCCAGACAGTTCCAGCTGAAGGACATAAAAAGGGTACGACACATTCCGGTGATTCAGCAGGACCTGTAAAAGGGACATGCAACTACTGTAAACAACCAGGTCATTATATACACGATTGCCCAGTCCTGAAGCGTAATATCGCCACAGGTATTACAAAAGAAAGACCACGGCCACTTAGACAGGATCAGAATGAACAAGGAGCCCCGCAGCATGCACAGTCCATGCCAGCTCCACAACAGTCTATACAGTTTGTGCCAGCTGCACCAGCGCTGCCTGTTGCTGCCACACAAACCACGACACGACAGCTGTACCAGACCGCACAGTACGACTATCCTGATTATCAACGATATGCATGAACCAGCCTAGAGAGGGAAGTTGACTTACCCCTTATCGAGGTCCCTGTAGACCAAGAAGGACCTTATGTACATAGTGAATTATTAGGCCAAGATAGAAAATTTTTACTCGATACAGGGGCAAGTCGAACAACAATAAACCAGGGGCACCCCTCTCAGGCTCACAGAATATTTCCCTTGGTTTTTCAGGAAAACCTATTGTTAATGAAGTATCACAGCCTCTTCCACTTACGATAGGACCCTTGACCAGAACTACAGATTTATTGCTTACTAAATCATGTCCAGAAAACTTGTTAGGTATAAAAACACTGAAAGCTCTAGGAGCTATAATATGTTGTTCTCCGGAAGGAGTAAGATTGTTTTTACGTGATTTCAAAGGTCACTATGTGTCTCGAGACATGGATCCCCGACTGCAGACTTTACCTACACATCTATGGGCACAAGGCCCTACTGACGTTGGTTGCATGAATATTACACCATATCGAGTTACACTAAAGGCAGGAGTGGTACTACCACGAATACGACAATACAAGTTACCACCAGATGCTGTAGTGGCTTTACTACAAATCATTGACGAGCTCATTGCCCAAGGAGTGGTTGTAGAAACAGACTCCAATGTATGTAATTCACCGATAATTCCGATTCTTAAACGAACAGATCCGAAGGCCCCGCCAGTATATCGATTGGTTATTGATCTGCGCGAATTGAACAAATGCATTGTGCCACAATTCCCTGTGGTCCCAGATATCTCGTCATTACTGACAGCTATTGATTCTGAAGCAACATTCTTTACTGTAATTGATCTCAAGAATGCCTTTTTCAGCGTCCCTATAGATCCGGAAAGCCAATACTTGTTCGGATTTAGTTTAAATGGACGTAGCTTTAAATTCTCACGCGCACCTCAAGGATTTACAGAAAGCCCCAGCATCTATAGCCAAGCACTGAAACGAGAACTCGACAGTATCCACATGCCAGTAAACACTGCCCTGCTTCAATATGTCGATGATCTGCTGATCACCGCTAGAAGCGAACCTGAATGTGAGAAAGCATCACTGACAGTTTTACAATTTCTAGCCGAAAAGGGGCACAAGGTGTCCCCTTCTAAGCTGCAATTCTGTGTCCAGCGAGTTGTTTATCTTGGACACTCGCTGTCCAAGGAGGGAAGGCAGCTTACACCCGACCGCATTCAGTTAATAGCTAACATGCCAATACCCAAGACACAAAAGGAGGTGCGGGCTTTTATAGGCCTCACTTCATATTGTAGGCAGTGGATCCCTCAGTATGCATTTTTAGCAAAACCACTCATTCAGTTGACAACACAGGAGGCAGCCACATCGACTGTTCTCCCTTGGACTCAGGAACATACACAAGCTTTTGAAAGCTTAAAGAAAGCTTTATGCCAAGCACCGGTTTTAGCAACACCATGTTACAAAAAACAGTTTACACTCTTTGTTACAGAACGCGAAGGTACTGCCTTGTCAGTACTCACACAGGAACAGGCAGGATCCCACAAACCATGTGCTTATTTTTCTAGTACCTTAGATCCCGTAGCTCAGGCTTTGCCTGCATGCCTGAAATCGGTGGCAGCAACAGCTTTAGCAATAAGACAAAGCGATGCCATAGTGTTAGGACATCCATTGACAGTTCAAGTACCACATGCAGTAGAGGTTCTCGTGAATCGAACGCAAACGCAACACTTGACTATAGCACGACTTACAGGGTATGAATTAACATTGTTCCAGCCACATATAGAAATCAGACGTTGTAACACATTGAATCCTGCCACACTTTTACCCGTAATTGGAACAGATCCACTAGCGCATGACTGTATTGACGTTATTACAATCACGACGAAACCCAGACAAGACTTGACAGATGTCCCATTGTCAGACCCAGACCTGACGTTGTATGTAGATGGTTCATGTATGAGAACAAGTACAGGAGAGTTAGTGGCCGCTTACGCAGTCACAACAGACACTGAAATCATTGAAACAAATTGCATAAATACCTTGTCCGCTCAAGCAGCAGAGCTCGTTGCTCTGACGCAAGCCTGTATTCAAGCCAAAAATAAAAAAGTCAACATATACACTGATTCACGTTATGCATTCGGAGTTGTACATGACTTCGGCGTGCTGTGGCGAGAGAGAGGTTATTTAACTTCTCACGGTGCCCACATTCAGCACGGACCCCTCATTCATGCCTTATTAGATGCAATACATCTACCCACTGCAATATCAATTATGAAATGTAAAGCTCATACGAAAGTTACTGATATCATTTCTCAAGGCAATGATCTAGCTGACAGAACAGCTAAACAGACTGCTCAAACTCAAACATCCGACATGACAAAGACAATAGTCCCGACGCCAACACATTGTATGACGATTAAAGATCCCGCTCTTGATGTAATTGACATACAGACGCATGCTACACCAGACGAAATAAAGAAATGGACTGAATTAGGAGGGATTCAAACGGACCAAGGATGGATGACGAAGGAAAAATCTGTGTGGTTCCTTCCTGATTCAATGGTCCAAGTTATTATTAACACTATACATAGTCCAGCGCATCTAGGAGAAAAAGCTATGCTAGACAGCATCCAACACATTTGGTTCAATAAACATTTACGAGCAGCAGCTAAGCAAAAAGTTCGTACCTGTATGATCTGTTGCCAGTTCAACCCAGGAAAAAGCGTTCCCGTAGAACAGGGTGGATTTCAGCCTCCTGATCACCCTTTTGAAATCCTCCAGATGGATTATATCCAGATGAAACGATGTCGAGGATTCAAATATGTTCTCGTAGTTGTCTGTGCTCTTTCCCGTTGGACAGAGGCATACCCGGTTTCAGATTACACTGCCCCGACTACTGCCAAACAGTTAGTTCGAGAATTCTTCCCACGATACGGTTTACCACGTGCTGTCTACTCAGATAACGGCCAGCCGTTCTCATCCGAACTAATGAAACACGTTTCACTTTTGTTAGGCTATCAGTGGAAATTCCACTGTGTCCGACACCCCGAGGCAGCAGGTCTCGTAGAAAGACATAATCAGATCCTGAAAATCAGATTGTCCAAAATATGCAGAGAGAAAGGTGTCGACTGGGTGGTAGCCTTACCAGTTGCACTCTTTTACATGAGAATGGTAGCACACTCTCGAACAGGGCTATCCCCGTATGAGGTGATCTTTGGCAGACCACCAAATATGTGGGGGACGCCTATACCACGTAAAATAACTGATATTGACTGTAATATGCTGACAGATTATTTGGCTTCCTTGATGTCTGCACTACAATCTTGTCGTTCACAGGTAGCTGCAGCCTTTCCTGACAACACTGAGGTGAAACCCCATGACGTAATTCCAGGGGATCTCGTTTTAGTGAGGAACTTTGATCGAAAGACTCAGCTGGATCCTAGGTGGAAGTCGCCGCAATTGGTCCTGCTCACCACAAGGACAGCCGTGAAGATCGAGGGCAGAAAAGGCTGGATACATTCAAGTCATATCAAGAAATTTCATGGACTACCATCGGACGTAAACACCACACCCCGTGTGTCTTCACCCATTGACTCAAAACTTCCTTTTGTTGAAACAAGTAGTCACGAACAATATAAACTAAAACTCAGATCTAACCGGTCGGGAAATTTGATTGTTTAAGTCCTCTCCAAGGTGAAGCGGTTGAATTTGTCTCTGACATGTATCCCTTAGATCTGAATAGAGAAAAAACTCGAAAAATGTTGAAACGACATGCATACTGTAAATCACTGCGTAGTCATTGCACAGTGACGTTATTAATTTTGTTTTTCCTAAGTCTTTTAATAATTACTGCAAGTATATTGTTGCACATATATTATCCTATTTCTAGACATGTTTATAATGTTACTGCTGAACATTCTTTTAGTGAATTACCTCCGCATGAGTTGTCTTATAGATTTGCGCTGCGCAATAACACGTTTATTAGTATGTTACATCATTCCCATCAGGTTAGTAATGCTACAAATTGTTGGATATGTGGCCGACTCCCTCCCTATCAGAATTATAAAGGAATTCTACCTCT
The DNA here is from genome assembly GCF_964204655.1 of Triturus cristatus. NCBI lineage: Eukaryota > Metazoa > Chordata > Amphibia > Caudata > Salamandridae > Triturus > Triturus cristatus. The sequence goes on from NC_140589.1 coordinate 648,182,430, forward strand.
CTTTCCATACCCATTCACACACAACGGCTCCTGTGGAGCATGGTTTAGTTTAATTAATTCCCTAGATTCAAATTCTGCAGTTTATCAAGACAATTGGGTATGGGGAAATCTGAACTTAGTTTTACTCAAAGTCTGCTACCCTAACAAGGAGGGACTTCCCAAGAGAACAGGAACTGATCTAGAAAATGAAGTATATGGATTAGGTAATTTTACGCTTAATCTTATGATCCTAAATGTCGAATCCGAAGCTACTCCAATTTTGCCCGCCATGTCAGTATTTCCAGTAAAAGGTGAATTATGTGTAAGAAAGAATGGTTCCATACATATGGGCCATAGTAGATGCACCACTGTAATAGAATTCAGTGATCAAGGCAAGTCGATATTTAGAGCTTCCCGCCATTCCTATTTTATATGTGGTCAGACGGCATATGTACGTTTGCCTCTAGATTGGGATGGTACCTGCTACATTGGATTTCTTTTGCCACCTGTTTTTCTAGCTCCTCCTGATTATCACAGAAATACTCATTTAGTACACAATAGAGAAAGGAGAGATCTCCCAATTGTCGATTACACTGAAACAGCATGGGAAAAATACACGGATTTCAATAAAGGTCTCTTTCTCTATATAGGTACCGTTACTAATAGTAAGCTGATACGTAGATTAACTAGAACCCTTGAAGCAGTAGTGAACGGAACTATTTCCGCCTTAGGCAATTTAACAGAAGAACATTCTGCTATGCGGATTGTTGTGCTTCAGAATCGTCTTGTCCTTGACGTCATCCTGGCCGATAGGGGCGGAGCTTGTAGGGTCATCGGATCAAGTTGTTGCATTTTCATACCAGAAAATTCGCCATCTGTATATAAAGCCATAACTCGCCTTCATAAGATTGTAAGCCAGATACACCAGAATCCAGGCACCTGGACTTGGTCCGGTTGGTTTTGGAGTGTATTATCTACCTTTGGATGGAAGGTCCTATCCTTCCTAGGTATTGGCTTTCTCATACTATTCAGTTGCTGTCTATGCCTACAATGTGGACCAGCGATCTGTGGTCTGTGTGCCACATCGTGTATTCCACCACCAAGATCTCGTTCGTCCCAGAAGAAAAAAGAAGAACAAATGATGCTATATGAACAGATCAATGGATTGATGAAGATTGATATCTCTTGACGGGCAAGTAGGGGACAAGGAGGGAATGTGGAAATATGGATTTTTCTGATCAGTTATGTCCCCTATCTTGGACCCCAACGGTTTCATGTATGAATCACAAGTACATGGATGTTCCCTCCAGTTCCAGTTATGAAGACGCAAACACATGTGCGTCCACCGTCAACATGTCCTCTTTCAGATCCGCCATGAATAGACTGGATATTCCATTCCTAAGTATAAAAGGCCACCGGCTTTATACAGTTCACTTATGCCATTTTACAGTCCAGGCAAGTAGGCCCTGATTCTGTCATCAAGCTTTTCTTGCTTTCTGTCTCTGAAGCTCCAGTTTGAGCCTGCATCTGTGACCATGAACTTTGTCTCATTCCCTGCGCGGCTCACGAAGCCTGACATCAGCCTGTTGCCTGCCAAGAAACTGTATTTCACCTTCGAAATTATCTGCTACGCTCCCTGCCCAATGCATTCCTGTCTAGTAGTTTAAGTAAACATTCTTCCAGCTACCAAGCAAGGGCCCGGCTTCTCTGTCTTTATGCAAGTAATTCATAGCCCTGTTACTATGGAAGATTCCTACCCTCGCATCTAGTGTAGACACTTAGGCGCTTGTACACGCACTAACAGTCAGTATAGTCAGTATAGAATAAGATTCTACTCTAAGAGACCTCTCTTCTGGATAACATAGTTCTTTAAACATAGGATGTTAGATATGATTTGGGATTAGGTTGACTTGACCCTCCAGACTTCTGTCGCCACATGTAGAGCTAAATGTCAAGTCCCCTTCACCCCCTAGTTGCACGTCAATCACACGTCATACTGCTGCGCGCGCATCTCTGCCAAGTATTTCTGCTGACATTGCGAAATTATTTCATAGGTCCACCCATATGTGACATCACAACCAATGACGTTTCCTTGTTACTCCCAATTACGCCTCCTTCAGCTACGCGTGTGAAATGTTATCTTTGCTATCAATTGTTACGCCTCTTGCATTTGCCTCACTGTAATGCCTATTGTATAAAAGTGATTAATTATCAATAATGTATGTACTTCACTTCCTGAACCTTCGTGGTGATGGAACTTGGAGCAACCGATTCGAATCGTCCATTGGAATAAAGCCCATTCCGAACCTCTAATACCACGGATTCTGCCTCTTATTTACTGAGCTATTTTTATTATGTTTCTGTATCAAATTAAGTCCCGGTAATTAAATTATTTACCACACTGCCCCCAATACTAAGTCATTAGCATCAGGGCTGTGACTTATATCTAATTCCTTTGACTCTTCATCCTGACAGTGTTTCTGATGGTGTTCTAGGGCCATTGAACTATCTTCCTGATCTTCCATTTTCACTGGCATTGCACAATCCTTCTGCAAGGAGGCAGTGTGATTTGCCGTAGCTGTTGCCTGTCCCACTTGTTTTGCAACCCTTTGAGTCAAAGCAGATGTATACAAATGGGTTGAAGCACAGGTGGCTTTAGGGTGACTTCGCAATTTAATGATCTATGGTCTTAAGGCTTATTATGTTTCCGTTTCTTCCTCTTCTCTTCCTCTTTCGGGGTGTTTTACTGTCTCTGTATTTATGTGACGTTTTTAGCCCAAACCGCGGTTGCAATGATGCAGACAGGAGATTGATGCCATGTGATAACCCGCCTGAGACCCCAGTGGCCCTCCACCATGTAGTGCCTAAGTACTTTGCCAAAGCTACAGCAGAGCGCATCCACTTACACCCGGTGAGAAACCTGGTGGTTGCTGCGGTGAGGGGCCGCCCTTTCTAGCTAATCCACTGCCAATCCACCACCAATCTTGAAAGGGGGGGCAGAGGGGTCTCCCAGGATGCGTCCCAATATGCTGTGCATCTTTTCCTTATCTCCGTCACACTGCCGCAGCCCGTACAACCGCTCATCGATCCTCAGCAAATCTTGTCCCGAAAATAACTTCAGCAAACACCCCCTGCGGTCGGGTGTAAAGATCAGGAGTGCCATGACAGCTTAACACGCTCTGAGACCACTAGGATTTGTCTTTCTTTTGGCCATACTACGATGCAGCGCCACAACATTCCATGATTTTCTTCGGCAGCACTTCAGCCAACAGCAGCCATCACACACCGCATGTCACACGCAGCACCCTGAGGTGGCAAGGAGGAGGGGCAGTGATGGCTTCAGCTGCTGAATAAGCAGCAATTTGTCAGAAGACAAAGCCTGGGGTTTGACCTCTCTCTTTGAACACGTTTCTATTATGACAGGCAAATTTATTGTTCATTCAACTTCTGAACTGCAGATTTAATATTGTGGGGGTGCTGCAGCACCCTTGCACTCCTACTTCAAGAGCCTATGCTTTTAGTTAGGTTAAGTTTCGAAACATGGTTCCAATAAATTGACAGAACCAATATTTGTGATAGTCCCACATATTTAGAAGTGAATAGGCCCTAACCTGCAGAAACAATATTTTGCATTCTTTACAATGTTAATGTCGTAGAGTTAGCTCTGCTACTTCTATCAGGTATGGCTATCACATGAAAAAGTGGGGTTACAGCATTTCTTGATGCAGTGATGCCATGTTTCTCACATTGCAAAAATTATGTTCATTGCACGGAATATTTAGCGTTATTCTCCGGACGTCCTGAGTACAGGAGCGGCTCGCATAGGGCGTGTGGCGGGGCGAGGCAGGGGAGGGGCAGGGTGGGGTAGTAAACTCGGACATACGGCGGAACGGAGGAAAGATTACTTTCCTCTGTTCCGTCGTATGTCCAAGTTTACTTCCCCCACCTCACCACCCCGCAGCACGCCCTATGCCAGCCGCCACTGAAGGAGTAGTATCTAAAGTGAGAATCTACATGGGTCATTTTTATCTGACCCATGCATACAGTTGTACTTGGCAAAGGTTTGGGTTTGCCGAGTACCTACATTGAAAGGTGCTTGATTATTACAAAATATTTTTATAGTGATGTTTGTCATCCTCGTTATCCAACTACATACCAGGAACATGTTTTTGAAACTGCATAAATTTGACTTAAAATTCTAGTCTTTTAAATATTTTACATTTAATTTATTAATAGCTTTCAGCTTTATCCCTTTTTATCAAAATTGCATGCATCTGGGAAGATATAAAATCACATTATCATATTATGCAATTTAAAAATGTAATAAAATGCCATGGAATCTTTCCCTCACAAATAGCACCATTTACTCCCAAAGCTCATTTTTCCGAAATTGCTCATGCATGCATAAGTAATTCTATGATCCTCAACGACACAGCTCTCTAGAACACCTAAAACGAGCAAAACATATTGGCAATTGGTTTCACATCTGAGATCTTTTCTTCATGCATAGTTAATGATTTCATTTGTAATTTGAAGGCCATCTTCAATTCAAAAGAATGTTTGACAACAACGTTGTTCAAGTTTGAACTCTCAGGTCATCGTTTAAACCGCATTTGACTGAGCTTCTTGTGTAAGGAGTATTTTCAACAAATAACGGGTTAGCAAGAAGTGAAGTCTTATCGATTCGCTCTGTGACCCTCTTACTGGGAAAAACAGATCGTCCCCCCTACATCATACCGCGCTTTGAGGAATAAAACACGGGGCCTGATTTCGGTTTCCAGTGAATGACACTTTTGTGCTTCTTCAGTGGTTGTGAGTGGGGCTGTGTGCTCGTTTAACTTAGAAAGGGCTGCTCTCTACGGGGCATATTATCAAGACCGGCGATGAAATTATCGCCACTTTAGCTGCAGAAAACTGCCGCTAAAACGGCGATAATGGGCTTGATAATATGCCCTATGGAATTCCAATTGAAACTCAGGTTAGATGTCCTTCACATCTAACATGGGCTTCAATTGGAGTTCCATAGAGCATATTATCAAGCCCATTATCGCCGTTTTAGTGGCAGTTTTCTGCCGCTAAAGAGGCGATCATTTTATCGCCTGGCTTGATAATATGCCCCTACGAGACATACGATTATACGCCAAGATGAGATAAGTGCTAGAGACAGAGGGCCAGATTAACTAATATTTGATGCAATGCACATTTCTGCCAGGCATCACATGGAGAGAGCACGAATGTGCCATATGTACTGAGATATGGCATATTCCTCCTCTCTTCCTGCGCTGGCACACTGTGCAGTCAAGGGCCAAAGCAGGCACACTTGCTCCGTGGTGCAAGGATACCCGTGTTACAGCCAGGATTGTTATTGTGTTGGAAGGGGTCCCTTCCTGCACCAAAACAATCCTCAGCGGCATTCCCCTCTTTCCATGTGTGCGGCAGAATGCAGCACACAAAGAAATAGGAAATCACAAGGAGAAATAAACATACTTCTCTTCATTACACCTCTGCGGGGATGGCAAAGCATTTTCATGCATACTCATGTTTAGTACGCTTAGAAAACTGAGAATGCAGCAAACTTTATGTGTGGATTCGTGAGAATGCCCACACTCCACCCATGGAACGCCTTCCCAATGCAGACTAATGCGGGGCAATGAATTGCACTGCCTTGCATTACTCTGGATTTACTAAGCCATGCAGAGCAACACAAGATGGCTTTGCATGGCTTAGTAAATAGCATTTAAGTCCATGAGACGCTGCATACTTGATTTTCTTTACTACAGAAAAGATGGTCCTGATTTTGAATCAGGAGATCTGTAATGCTAAAAAGAATAAATAATTCAGAGAGGATTGTATTAGTGATTTTCATTTAAATAGCCTTCTTGAATCCAACCTAGATCCACACCCCCACTTATCTTTCTGGTCTGAATCATGATTCGAATCATGTAGGCTTTGAAAATGAATCCACCTAGTAAGAAGGGGGCGTTTTGCCACTTGCAAATGAGCGGAGTAGAGCATTAATGTAGCCTTTATTTTGAACTAGAGATCTCATTGCCTTACAACTCCTGGTGCTGGAAAATGGGTTGTAGCTCTTAAACAAGGTTTCTGAATAGGGAAAGAATGAGGGACGACAAGAGAAACTTTGGTGCCGATTCATAGATGCAAGCAGTCACTGGTGCAAACTCTCTTTAGCTAAATGTATGCTTAAGAATCCATTAGTTTGTGATATTCATGTGCATGGACGAGGAAGTGTTTTTTGTGAACTCTTAGCATGCTCACTTGTCACACTGGATATTCTATTCCTACATATGGTTATGAATTGAAGATATTTCTTTCCTATGATATATTATTTCCATTGAATTAAAATATATTTCTCATGAATGTATCCCTTTTCGGTACTCATTGAAAAATCCCATTTCTTGGGGTACTTTGCAACTCTTTCCATGCTGCATAAACCTGGATAGGTCTTATTTCAGTTATAGCCACAGATACATACAAAGAAGTGTTTTGCAAAATGCTTCTGAATAACCACTATATTCTGAATGTGAGGGTGTTCACCTTCTTTTACGAATGCATTTCCTCATAATCACCCATGTATCACTCAGCAGTGAAGGCACTCTCCTTTAATTTACCTTCAAAACTGTGGGCCTGATTAACAAAGCGTATCTTTAACTAGATGTGTCTAACACCTGCTCTAGGTATGAGTTACTATGTAATGTCCAAAAGTGATTCACAGTAGCGGTCCATGGAGGGAGTTCGGTGGGGCAGTGAGGCGGGGCGGGGGAGGGGCAGGGTGGGGAAATGTAAACACCGGAATATGGATGAACGGAGGTAAGTACACATTTTAAATAAATAAAACGAATTCCTTTGCGGGCACTGCATAGCATTTTGCGATGCAGCGCGCACAAAGGAATTCGTTTTATTTATTTAAATGTGTACTTACCTCCGTTCATCCATATTCCGGTGTTTACAATTCCCCGCCCCGCCTCAATGCCCCACCGAACTCCCTCCGCGGACCGCTACTAGTGATTCACAATTTTTATGAATAGTTTTGCTTTACTCCAGGCTTAACTGTGTCCTACTTATTGACTTTTAAATGTAATTCCTGCTTATGTATGTTTTCTGTAATCAATCATACCTTACTCGTGGAAACTACTCACAGTAAATACTTGTGAATTAGTTGTAGATATTCAGTTATTACTCACTTCTGAGACAGGCGTAAAAGATCTCCCTCTCATAGAAATAAGTTTGTGCCTATTGTACACATGAATCAAGTATACTACCCAAACATAAAGCCCGGTAGCAGGCACATGTCCTGTCCCTCCTCCTACACTGAGGAGGTTTTTCCAGCACAGGTACAGACCACGCAAATATTCACAGAGTCTTGAACAAAGGATTCGCCATTCTTTTTATTAATATCACCACAAGTAAAACAGACAAGTGTCCGCCCCAGAAGCGTTTCGATCGCACCTGGCGATCTTGCTCACATGACGCACCGGTGACTACTCACCACTAAAATATTCAATGCGACTAATCAAAAGACAGGACTGGTCACTCAACAGTGCATGGAAAGAGATAACAGACACATAGTAGTAGGTGTTGTTTGGAAAACACACTAACAAATACAGTTTAAGTTCAATGTGCACACAAAAATACATAAATAATTAAAAGCTATTGATGCAGAATTTAAATAAGCTTGCCCATTGACAAAAATAGGAGATTATTTAAAGATCTTAAAATCATTCTATGTGTAGTATATTATCTTAAATAACATATTATGTATCTACGCACAGAGTAAAATCAATATCAAGGCACCATTATAAAGAAATTCATGGTGAGTGCCAATAAAACAAGGAAGTGCAATTTTACCCAACAGTCTAATATCTCCCTTTCTAAAATTCTTTTAAGAGCAAACCAAATGAGCATATTAACCAAAATTGAATAGCATCAAAATGCAATGAATATACTTGGCGCGTACAAGGAATAAAAACATTGCGTTATTTCATCCAAAACAACTGTGCAAATGCTCAAAACGTGCCCAAAAAATATTTCCTCACCCCGTATACAATGGTATATACAGAAAAGTTCTAGTGGGTGCTGTGCAAAAGGCGCAGCAATGCTGTAACAGCCTTGGGTTGTAATCTAGATGTCAGTGCTAAATGTAATAAGGTAACAGTGAAACCTATGAGAAAATATGTGAACGTAGTTAAGATGGAAGAAAGAGACAGTGAGTCAGGGACACCCAAGAGACAGCCATATGGCATTGCAGACAAGTTCAAAATACAGCCATATTTCTAACAATGTTATAGGAAATTGTGTAAATCGCTTGTGTTAAGCCCGTTGGGCATCTTAGTGGCAAGAGTCATGATAAAAAAAGACTTTAACTGTCACAACTTCCTGTCTCTGTTGCCCCCTTGATTTGAAATAGGAACTACCCCAATGACAGAATATTGTAACTCACTGACTTTATTCTGATGAATAGGTTTAAAATGCCGGGCAACTGGATAATTGGGGTCAGAATTAATTATTGCTCGCAAGTGCTGCGAAGTCCTGTTAAACACCGGAAGCTTGGTGCTGCCTATATTTGAGGTGACATGTGCACTCAATCAAATATACTGCATACTCTGTACGACAAGTATAATGTTCTGTCAATCATACAGGAGTAACACTGAAAGCAGTCAGATATTCTGACCTGTTGACCCCAAATTTACAGGCCCGGCAAGATGAACATTTAAAAAAAACAGATTTAGAAGCCAAGTGGATTTTGGAATCAATTCACGACTTGATTTGACCAGGGGTCGGCAAGAGGGATTTCAATGTTAAATACGTTAGCACAATGGGCCAATATGAATATATAATCTTGCGGATTTGCATTTCCTGCTTGCTAAAAGTTATTATTAATCTGATTTCTTGTGTCTTAATGTTTGCATAATCAAAAGAAGGCTAAACTACCATTTCAAGATTGCGCTCACTCTTAGTTTTTAGATAGATCTCTTGTGGTTGGGAATTAGCCTAATCCAAGGCTATTTGTAAATCCTGTAGTTTGTACCCACGTGCTAGGAAACGATCCAAGGCCTCTGATTGGCACTGTTTTATATTGGACTCTAAACTACAGATACGACGTAGGCGAAGAAACTCGCCATATGGTATACTGCAGATAAGGTGCTGGGGGTGGGAGCTGGTAGCATGTAAAGTAGAGTTCCCAGCGGTAGTCTTCCTGTGCAATTTGGTTTGAATATTATTCTCACAAATATACACTTCCACATCCAGAAATTCTACCCTGTTTTCAAGTGCGGGTTGAGTTGGTATCATTGATAGATATTATAAATTACATTGCAGTCTGCCTTGTGCCATCCCATACAATAAATACATCGTCGATGTACCTGCAGTAATATTTGATATGGGTGCCCCAAAAGTCCTTGTGGATTATCCTGAGGACGTGCTCCTCCCACCATCCCACCAACAAACAGGCGTAGCTGGGAGAGAAGCACGCCCCCTTTGCCACCCCTCGCAACTGATGCTACAGGATTTTATTAAACAGGAACAAATTATTATTAAGGAACAAATCAATCATAGTAAGTAGCATGCAATTATGATCATGGAAACAAATGGCACGGTCACTAAGAAAGTGTTTCACCGCCTCCAGACCATCAGTGTGGTGGATACTTGTGTAGAGAGAAGCTATGTCCATTGCAATTAACAAGTAATCAGGGTGCCATATCACATTCCAAATCACACGTCAAACAAGTATTGATGATTTATAACTTTTTATAACATTTTGAAACACTTTTTGGAGTTCGATTGACAAACTCAATTTGGTCATAAAATTAACTTTGTGATCGAAAGTGACTGGTAGTTTTTCACAATGGATGACTTAGCAGCCATAATTCCTTTTACCCATGTGTAATATTGCTCACTTGTAGTTTAACAATACACAGGATTAAATCCAACAAAATGGGTGGACAGGATTTGGCTTAAAATGTTCTAACACTAAAAACACATCAGTTTATGAGCATTCACAATCTTCCCTGGGAGCCATTCCCACCCTGAAATCGTCAGAAATTTACATCAGAGTCTGATTTGCCACATTTTTCCAGGGAGCCGCTTTTTGACCACGACAGAGTTCCATAATCTAGCTGCAACCCTATGGCTCTTTTCAATCCTGCACTGTGGGTTTGGACGTTTTTGCTCGGGCTGATTTTGATTTCCTGTCTGTCCCTGTTTTTTTTCCAGTCAAGGATTGGAGTTGTACTCCTTCCCTGGTGAGACGGCAAATGCCTTATCCCCAGAATTTATTGAAGGCAAGAGAGTGGATGTTTCCTTGGGAAAAGAAATTTTAAAATGGGCTTATTTATGAAACTATGGCACAGTGCAGCGCAACAAGTCATCTTGCTACGCTGTTCCACAGGGAATGGACAGGAATGCACTGTATTTCAGAGAATACAGCACATTTGTGTACTTTCCCTTGTGCTGGAGCTCTGTTGACAGCCTAGCACCAATGCAGGCACTCTTGCACAATGGTACAAGGGTGCCTGTGTTGCATGGGGCACCTTCCTGCACATAAACAATCTTGGTAAGCATATTCCTCATTCTATGTGTGCTGCACAATGCAACACACTTTGAAAGACGTAGTAAGAGGAGAAATAAAGGAATGTCTCTGCGTCACTCCTCCATTCCCAGGTTTACAAGTTCTTGTTAATCAGGAAATGCATAAAAACCCATGAGAGTTGTGTGAGAACACCAACAAAAATGCCCATGGGACACTTACTCTGGACAGAGTAGCCCAACGCAATGCATTGCACTGTGTTGTGATACTCTAGATTTATAAAGTCACTCAGAGCAACACAAAGTGGCTTTATTTGGCTTCATAAATCGGTCTTAGAGGCTTGCGTAGCACATGTACCACATTGCATGCTGCAAAAGCAACCTAACTCTCTCATACATATGCCTCAAATTTCTTAATGGTGCTACAGTTTTGTAATGAGTATGCAATTGTGTGGAAGTGCTACTAAAATAAAAGGCGTATGGCGTTTTCTGGAATTCAACAAGGAATCTGTGATTGGTGCAGTTCTCTGGATTTACTATTGAAAACAATGACTACCAAAACAAAGGAAATGTAAATTCAAGCTATAACAGAAATATCCAGCTTAATTGTTTTGTGACATGACACACAGGAATTCACTATTTTGTGCTTCAACATTTAAAATGTTACTATGTTTCCAATCATTGAAGAATGATTAGTTTTTAACTTTTGTAAAGATGCCATTGTTGTAAACTGTAATGAACTTTAGGGTAATTTGCTGAGCATCGTGCAAAAATAAAACAAAATAAAATAAAATATGCTAAACGCAGTATATTCACATGAAATATTCAACAGGTAATACTAATTCGATATAAAGTGGCCAAAATGCTCACAATGTACCAGAAATCATAAAGGAAAATCGCGCTTTTGCAAGTTGCACATGGTGAGTCAGTCAAGCAAATCAATTTAGTCCCTGTAATTTTACTTTGTTTTTATTTGGGATCTATAAACACATTCAAATTAGCTCGCAGTCACAATTCGCACATTCAATAGCAACATACAAGAAATACATATTTCTTTGGTGGAAGAGAAATGGAAAAACACATACAGTGAGAAAATAACTGAAAACAACTTTCCACTGTTTATAAAGTTGACCCATTGGCACGACTAAAGACGCAGTGAAACTAAATAGCGTTAGTGTGCAGGTAGAAGGAGGATTAACAATTTCTTGTACATGGATAGTATTCAGTCACAGGCAACCACCACTTTTAGGTACAAAACACACTTTTCAATATGGGGAACCTGAAAATTCAGACTTTCGAAAGCTCACGGAAGACTCTAAAAGACAAAGCAGCATATGTACAAGCACCTATCGCCACGGGAACGTATTTTTTTGGGGACGACCCTGTAGCTATAGGGGCCTTGCCTTATGTACAAGGCAGCGTTAAGGCACTTAGAGTGGCTTAAGGCTGCCTTGTACATAAGGCACCCTTTTGCACTATGTTTAGCGTGAAAGGGCGTACAGTGGGTGTTGTGGTGGGCGTTCCACTGCAACACCCATTGTATTTGACGCAACCCCCTATGTACAAGGGTGGCGTACATAGGAGGCAGCGCCAAAATTAAGACTCGGAAAACCCTGGTCTTAAGTTGGCTTCACAAGGCAGCACACATGGAAAAAGCAAAAACGAGGAGAAATAATGCATTTCTCCTCGTTTTTGCTTTTTCCGCGTGTGCTGCCTTGTGAAGCACACATGGAAAAAGCAAAATGCCATGGTTTGTTTATGTACAAGAAGGTGTCCCCTCCTGTACATAAACAAACCTTTTTTAAAAATGCCATTTTGTAACTTTCATATCTGCTGCATGAAGCAGCACAAATGAAAGTGACAAAATGGCATTTTAGGATTGTTTATGTGCAGGAAGGAAAACCCTCCTGCACATAACCAATCCTTCCCTGCACGCGGACACCCTTGCACTCTGGTGCAAGGGTGCCTGCGTTGGCGCTAAGTTGTTAAACTTAGTGCCATCGCACGGGGAAACGTAAGGCTGCACCACATTCTTGTAAATATGGTGCAGCCTTGAGTTTCCAAAGTGGCAGAGCGTGTCATTAAGCCCAGGAGGCTAACGACACGCTCCGCCACTTCTTTTGCACATATCCCCCTAAGATTGGTAAAGTTTTTTTGTTTGAGAAACAAGGGGACAGAAAGAAGCGAGCATTTCAATCGTAAAATAAAATGCTGATCTAGGTAGTTAAATCATTAAGACGTTTAAGGCAGTCTGTAAAAACAATGCTGTTTCTGTACCAGGTGTAGTTAACACTGTATTTTAATGGTTATAATGCAACACACCTCATACAAATAAGGTTTAAGATCAATTACATGTATAGCACAGAAAACATTCTGAAGTAGACATGCTATTCCTTTCTTAAGTCGTGGTACTGTTTTGCTACTTTAATGATATGTTTGTGACAATCAATTATTAAAAAATTGATCTAAACAAACTGTTTTCTCCTCCTCCTATAAACCATATATTAATATGAACCTGATACAAAGGATTCAGATATTATGGCATAATAAATATGGAAATAGCATTGCTCTTCTACGAAGTTCAGAGGAGGTAGATGATGGGGAGCATGTGGTGTAACAACAGCAAGAGCTGCCAAACAAGGTCTTGGCATCTCTCAACATCCTTTGAGTCTCGGTAAATCCCTGAGGGCCTGATTATGAGTGGGGCCGTTAATTCTGACCTGTGTGTAAACCCCTGTTTACGCATGGAACGGAATTACAAGTTTGAAGGTATTTAACGCATCCATTAATTATTGAATATGTTAAATAACTCAACCTTTATTACATTTTTGCAGGTCAAATCTGCCGAAATTTAATGGGGGAAACGCTTATGGTATTTACGGAATCTTGTGGATTTTGTTGCAGTAAATACCAAAATCTGAATGTTATTCCACAAAATCTCATAATAGGCACTCACTATAGCACCCCATAAGTAACTCATACCCCGTGGTATTGTTATTTATCTGGTGCAATAAATAGCACCTATACTTGTAATGATGCCCATACTCTCCCTGTGCTTAACAAAAAATGTGCCCTTGTGTAATGTAACAGATGCTCGTATAAAGCGCTCCAATATCATTGTGTCAAATATGGGAGTTTGAGCTATCTGTAAACTGTAAAAAAAACAAAAAAATATGTGGATTTAGGAAGGGCCCAATTTTGAGAAATTCATGTAGATAGGTAAATACCGGTCGGTAACGGCCGAAAATCGGTAATTTTCCCGTTACCGACCGTATTTAGCCCTTTCTAATGTAGGAGGCAGGTTTTAAGGATTCGGTAATTTACCGAATTGGTATTTTAAGAAATCGGTAAAATACCGAATCGGTAAATTACCGAATCCTTAAATCCTATGTAGGGAGCACTCAAGTGAGTGCATTTTTGGTTTAAGGGTTCGTTATTTACCACCAACTACAAGTTGATGGTAAATACCAAATACCTTTTCAAAAGCAATTTTGTGCTTTTTTAAAAGTGCCATGTGGCAGACATACATGCCCTTAGGGCATGTATGTGCGCCACATGTGCACACATGCACTATTCAGGGGTGCAAAAGGGTGTCAATGTGACACCCTGCCACCCTTGAATATGCTCCCCCTATTACCGATTCGGTATTTACCGAATCGGTAATAGTGAATGGCTTCCTATTCATTCCTATGGGCCTCCAGGCTCATAGGAATGAATGGGAAGGTATGCCTTATTACCGATTCGGTAAATACCGAATCGGTATTAACAAATATTACCGAATCGGTAAAATTTAGCAATTTTTTACCTACATTCTATTTACCGATTCTTAAATACCGAATCGGTAAAATTCGGTATTTAGGAATCGGTAAATAGAAATTACCTACATTTGGCCCTCCTTGCTCTTTTGTTGGAAAGAAGAAATATCTATATTTGCAAGGGGGGACTGTTTCTATTCTTTAAGTAGTCACCATTTCAGTACAAAGTAGGTTAAAATGTAAAGATGTATCTCATAACAACTATTGGACCTTATTCATCATAATCTTCTGTAAACTGTGCTTCTAGGCCAAATCAGTTAATTATTAGTGTTGGTATTATTATGGTTATTAATATTGTTCTTATTATTTTTGTTATTGTTGTTATAATACATGGGATTCGGCAATCCCTGTATAAACGCCTGTCTCTAATTTCTTTATAATCAGCAGCTTCTGTCACACTCAGTCTCTGAATCTAAGGAAAAGGCATCAAAATTCAACTGCTTCATTCCTCCATATAGCCATAGAACTCCTTGGTGACGTGCCAATTCCTTAAAATGTATAGCAGGGGGTACTTTATTGCATATATTATTATTATTATTATTATTATTATTGTTCTTGTCAATATTTCATCAGTATCATATTTATTAATGTTTCATGTGCAGAAACATCCTTCCACTTTTACCACGATGTGAAAAATGTCCATGGAGAAAAGCATTGCAATTTAGGTTCCTGGGGTTATCCATTATTCTGTGGCCTGCGACTGATAATTTTGGGACTTTTATGTGAACATACCATTGGGATTATTGTTAATTCTGGCCCTGGTATCTATTCAAGCAGTTTCCAGCTATCCGATAATGTGAGCCTGAATGTCGAAATTCATTTGAAGTAAGAATGATATCTGTGCAGTGCAAAATTGTACCAAAAAAGAAATGACAATAGAGAGAAAGACAACATTTACAAAATACAGATAGTGATCACTACATACAATAAAGATTAGCTGACACATATTACTGTCGTGTAGTTCCTAGGAGTCCCGCAGGACCTGCGCATTTTGGATGACCTAAACTGAGGGCTTGGTGTCCCAACTGCTTCCAGACACCCCCACAGGATTTGTCAGCCATTAGACCGGCTAGCTCTACAGTGCCTCTACCACCCCCCAGTATCCTACAGTGGTGTAGGTAGTCTCTGGCAACCACTGAACATGACAACCCTGATTCCTCAGGGATCGTGGAAAACTGTACAGTACGTTTTGCTCAGGCACTCGTGCTTACTTTCTCTCAGAAAATACACAGGTTGGCAATAAGAATGTTTAAATAAGAATTTATTGGTCCAGTGACAGCCTCACATAAAACATATATGCAGTGACAATCAGGAGACAGAAGCATACACGAGATATTGCTAGTACCAATGTAGTAAATAGTTGATACATTTCTACCATAGTGCTAATAAGATGAACATGAACAGTTCAAATAAAAACAGTAGCCCTTGCATATTCCTAAAATGTGCCTTAAGTAATTGGCCTAACTGTACTTAGCCTAGATCTGCATGTGTAGCATGTATATGCATGTAGCTGTATGTATCTGTAGCCAAGAAACCCACAGGGATGAACCAGCCCCCTCACCTGATGGTTCGGAATTAATGCCCCTGTCTCTGCGTCAAGAATGACAACATGCAAGGGATGTCAGACTGCTGCTACTTGAAGATCCAGCATGCCGGACCCCATCTCAGCTTGGAAAGAATTCTCCTCTAATTTGTAGGGGGAGTGAGGGTCTTTCATAACAAAGTGGTAACTGCAGAGTTTTTTCTAGAATCAATATGTTTTAAAACCAATCGTGGATGATTTGAAAATAATCATAAATGGTTTGAAAACAATCACCAATGCTTTTCTAAACTAATGCGATCATGCCTAGCTCGCTGTTGGCCAAGGATGAAAAATTGATGATTTTTATACAGAATAATTCTGCTGTGCCTAGGGACATGTTTATGTACATCAAGTTCAGGGATTATGATAGAATACTTGGAGCCTGGTGTCGAAGAGACAGTAGCAAGCTAATAGGTAAAAGGTCACCTGTTTAGAATTGTTATTGTAGTGTGGATCAGACAAATGTATGGAAAAATGGGGTATACATGACAGGAATATCCTGAAAGACATGACAATTATATCAACAATTAGCGCTTGTTACTTTGAACTACCACATATAGATTATTACAAATTAATTATATAAATGTCAATTCAAATGATAGTGTTGTCCTTTATATCCACGTAGCATCAATAAACTGAGCCAATGGACTGCCAATGTGGGAATTGCTCCCCAATTACACAACAATCAGCCTCCTGACTGAAGTTTTCTTATTCCTGAACATGTCACTGTACATGTTCCCCCCCCCCCCCAAAGACTCTGTCTGGCCTCCACGGCTATGTCACAATGTGTGTGTTGTTGTCCAAATAACTGAGCCAGTCTGTTAACTCCTGAAGCACTAAAGTTACAAAGATGTGCGTTGCCTGTGACCATTCAATCTTTGACGGGACAACAATGCATGAGCAGTTTAGGCAGCACAACAAATCCAGGGGGCCATTCGAAAAAGGGGTTCTGCTGAGTCTGTGTCCCTGATAGGTAGTGAGATGACAGGAAATGTGTGAATTAGCAATTACTTCATATCTCAAAGACTTAATTTTTGCTGGAAGATTACATTTCCTTATGTTCAGGATGGGGATAGGGTCTTGTTTCAATATCCAAGTCAGTGTCATGCCGATACTGATATACTCATAGTCAATGGTGTGGACAATGGTTGTTGTGATGGGTGTCATGCCATGCCACATCTCAAGATAGATCCCTCACCATATTCACAAAAATGATGAAGCAGAATGGGTCTAACAACTCCATCAGTTCCTCATACGTTGCTAACTAAATCAGCAGACTATCGCTATGCAGGGTCAGAAGTCAACTGTCTGACTGTGAGCAGCAGCTCGATGACAACGTATGGACCCACATAAACATCTGAAGAGCCTGGCATTGCTTCTGTGTCCCTTCCGCCACTTTTCTTAGCAAATTCGGGCAGTTATTTCCAACTTTCGGCTGCCTGGTCCTGTCAGAACATCCAATCCATTGCGTTATATCCCTTGGCCACACTTTGGATATGTAGGTACAATTCCTTCCTAACTTTGAATTCACTTACCTGCTCAGGTGACATGTTATCTGAAAAATAATACTTATGTAAGATCCAAGATAAATGACAATGTTCACCATGTAAGCTTGAATTACAAGTGTATGAAAACATGGACTCTACATTCTGATCAAATGTTTGCTAATTCCAACATGACCATAACAATGCAATGTGAATGAAAGGACTAATTACAACCTGATAGTGATACTGACATGTCAATGTATGGCATGGGACATATCAAGGGAAGAGCAGAGCCACTAAATTCGCAGATTAACAGAGTGAAATGATGGTGCGGACACAGACTCAGACTGAGTCTACCTGGAGATTGACCTCACGGAGGCAGCTTGACAGACCCTTTCCAGAGCCAGGCCATGCCATGCCAAAAAAGACAAAGTGCCATATTTACAAGGAAGTGGCGGAGCATGGCAATGGCCTCTTTGTCTTAACGCCAAGCCCTGCAACTTCAGGAACGCCGGTCTGCACCATATTTACAACAGTATGGTGCAGACCTGTGAATATCCCTACATTGGTGCCAAATTTAGCAGCCTAGCGCCTATGCAGGCACCTTTGCACCATGGTGTAAGGGTGTCTGCGATGATGGGAAGATTGTTTATAAGCTGGAAGGTGCCCCTTTCTGTACATAAACAATCTTTAAATTATGTCTTGTCACTTCTAAGTGTGCTGCAGAATGCAGCACATATTGAAGTTACAAAATGTAATTTTTGCAAAGATTGTTTATGTGCTGTAAGGCTCACCTTCCTGCACATGAACAATCAATGGCTTCTTGCTGTTTCTATGGGTGTTGCACAATGCGGCACACATTGGAACAGCAACGATGATGAGTAAATAAACCATCCTCATTTCTGCGCATTTTTATCACATTTTTGTCAGGGTATTACACGTTACGCACTCCACCATATTCACACTGGGCTGGTGGATATGGGCCAGACAACCAAAAGTTTGGCTATGCAGGTATGGTGTGAAAAGGGGATCTAGAGCACAATGGTGCATTAATCAGAAGTACTTGCCTTAACAATGCATTGTGACTAAGGCTAAAAGCCAGTTTTGCTACCACAATTTTGTTCCAAGTAACGTTGCGGAGTCGTTGGTGTCCTTGTAATATGCACCAACATTTCAAAGATACACCAGATTAGAGGCAAGAGAGTGACTACAGACAAAAATTGAATGTTGGCACCTAACTATCTCTTACAGTGATGTCGACTCATCCAAAGAAGGTATGACTCTGGCTCCTGCCACTCAAACTGATTTCTCACATACACCAGCTCTCATCTTGTGTATGAGACTGACTCTTTGGACTGATACGTGTAACTGATAACTGTTGCTCCAATGAACTGATCATCAGAGACAGCTATTTCAGTCCAGGGTGTACATGGAGTCCATGTCTGGTCATACCCATTATCAACATCACTCATGTTTCCTCTCCTGTATATACACACTGTGGAATCCACATGCATCAGCTGGAGTGATATACCCCTTTTGAAGGTCAGGCCTCAGTGAAAAGTGTCTGTTGAACTTCACAGGTTTCATTGACTGAATCAGTCAGTACAGACTGACCAAATGATATGTCATTTAGCTGTAGCCATACAACGTGAGCCTATGCTGCCTCATACACATACCAATACCAAAAAGGCATCTACACTTAGTGATTTGGACATGAATTCACATTTGGACACAAGGAGACCATATGATCAGACATCTGATGAAACATATTTAAGATGGGCACCTTTTGAAATGTTCGTTGTAGTGTATTGATGTAACAAAATCTTAGTAATACTTGTCTGACATGTTGCTAATGCATGTTGGAAAAGAAGGTGCCATGATAACGTGCCAACAATAATTTGCATACACAACAGTGTCCATTTGCTATGGCTAGCACCAAAGCAGGCCCCCTTGCACATTTGTGGCAGAGTGCCTACAGGTTTGGCATGCCGTGAAAATTGCTCAAAGACAGGGCAAAAGCCAGTGATAAGCAGGATATTTGCTAACACGGTGTGGTGATGAATTAATTCAAGAAGTCACATGCTGGGCTCATCATAATATCATAAATATGTGCATACATCTCAATTTACGGCCTCCTCCTCACACTAGAGGTGAGGTCCATGTGATACACACCTAGACTCTGTTCAACGACATACAGGAACATTTCCATCAAACTACACATCTCACAAAAATAAACATATATGAGGAAGGCACTCACCAGTGGCTTGTGGGTCCATTAAAGCATCTAAGTCACTCTGAGTTATCAATGGTCTTCCAGCTGTGAGACATGTAAAAAACATGTATTAGTATCAGACGTGAATTTCCACATGTGTCATGTTCATTATCAAATTCATCTACATTCATTTGGATGGCCTGTAACAGTTTTGTTTCTGTTCATGTTGCAAACAAGAAGGGTTCTGCTTTGCCTGTTTGACATATAACACATGACCATTGCAGCCATGTGGACTACAAGACAATCCTGCAGGTATATGTGATCATTTTGCACACACTACTTGAGTGACAAATTCACAAGGCCCCATTTCCAGCCACAACATCAGTTTCCATACGTTGGATAGTCAATATGTGCTTAGCATATTTCACAAGGGTGTGTTCAGACAACTGAAGTGGTCTGATCCCACATTGTGTATGAAGTGGACTTACACACAAATTGTGACAAGTGTTACAATGGGAATGGGTTTTGGGATGGACATTGCACAACAACACCCATGTCAGATTGCAATGTAACAGATTTGAAAGTTTGGCATACATGTGATCCAGCGCCTACATTTGGAACTGTTAACAAATGGTTGGACCCTTGCCCTACAGGGATGGAGGACAAGGTAGTCCATCAGGTTGTGTGTTTTGTCATGTTTGCTGCATTGTGCAACTCACATGGGCACTTCAGCCACATTGTGAGTACTCACACCCTAATATCCTTCACCACTATCTTTATATGCTGCACTGCGTAGCACACATTGAAACGTTATACAGCACTTCATGATTTTTTATGTTCAGGAGGCCAATCATTATCATCAACACAGGCACACTTGCACAATCGTACAAGTGTGATTGTGTTGGAGCAAGGCAGCTTTGCTTTGGTAAAGAATGGATGGCATCATCCTGTAGCATTTATAGTATTGTGTCACCGACTACAGTTGTTGACAGAGAAAACACACTGTTATTCAATGTAACTTTTGACATGTACTTACCACCTTGCCTGCCAAGGATGATTCCCAGGTGATCCAAAAGGACTCCCTCACAACCCACGCAATCCTGTCATCTGTGCATCCATTGGTAGACAGTCCTGTCCACCCAGAAGATCCATATTATGTGGTTGTGTATGTGCTCCCACCTCACCTTCCGGACATGAACACTATTGCTCTGCAGGATTCGTCCCCCACTCTCCACCATCAGTGGTAAGTAGAACTTTACAAGCTAGAGGAAGCCCCCAATGTTTTTTGACTTGCGAGACCTTTTTACCCGCTAATGGGCTAAGTGGGAATTTTCATTGTTGTAATATGTATTTTGTGATTGTTTTCAATGGCGGTTATGAAACAAATTATAACTTACTTGTTAACGCGTAAGATTTTTAACGCTAAGTGCTAATTGATCATCAGATGTACCATATTTCATGCTATTGCATGAATAATTACACCATATGCTATGGGATGTAATCTGTGTTGTGTAGATGGCTTCAGTCATGCTGGTATGTCATGAGATCCGTAATCCAGAGCTGTCAACATGCTCCTGTTCCTCACATTGATGCCTATCCACATCTAGTCATGTGTGATCGTAAATGCATGCATCATTGGTAGTCATAATGGTTAGCATAGGTTGTATGTGTGACCAGATATGTGATTGTCACATTGCACATTGCTGTGATGTCTGTACCTATTTAATGGGCTTGCAATGTACATGAACATCTACATCAGGCAATCACTAACTTGATATTCAGACTTAACATGCAGCAAACAATGCGAAGGCTTTACCACAGATTCCCATTTGAATATTTGCTTTGCTGTAGTTGAAGATGTGCACATTTACAACGGGCTGTGCAAAATCACTCATGACCATGATTTTAAGTGGTTGTGGTATGCATCTGAAAATTTGCAAATCTGAAAATATTTTTAGATGGTGTCTTTGAACCAAATCCATTGTCATGTTTACAACATATATACAATACGTTGTTACATGGCGTAAGGATAAGCTTGTGTCAGACACAATTTTCTATCAGTCCAGTGCGACAGTGATATACAACTTGAAGCTAGGAGAGAAAATTATGTTATGGCTGGACAGGGAGAGGACAAGATATTTGATGTGAGTAAGCTCTGCATCACTTTTCTGCCTCCGTAGGCTACAGTAGCTTATAGAGGCACCTCTGATGTTTCTTTAAGAAATGTATGCACCAGAATGCAGAATGAAGCATCCATGACCAAAATATGCAAAGGTCAATTAGCCACACAAAGCCAAGTAAAAACATGTTGTAAACCCAGAGTCTCAGGTGGCAGGACATTGTTGGCTGGATACAGCAATGCAGCACTTTACAATGCACACTCCTTGCAACAGCATGGTGTCCAATGCTGGTAAGCGCAGATAGTCCCCATTAACCTGAGACCACAAAAAGCTATAGTGATGGACACAAGTACGGCAGAGTTACTGCAGATTGATGTTGAAGGCAGTGCCTGCATTATGCACAAGCCTGTGTGTCCTGGCTGTACATATTGATGTGTCAGCAATGCCCCTTACCTGGTGGCAAAGTCTGGCATGTCAGAGTAGACACTTTGCTGACATGAGAATCCTGCATGGTGCACCTTGTAGTGGTGAACAATCAAGGTGGTCCTGATCAGGAACAAAGGGTAGTCTGCATTGCATGACACGCACCAACACTACAATGGGGTGACAGGGGAGACATCCTATTTTGTGCTGTGCCTCTCAACATCAGAATGCCGGAGGAGTTTGTGCTGCCCATTAGCTGTGGAGGGTGAGGCCCCCGACCTTGAAAAATTTTGTGTGGCAGGGAACGTGTGGCTGGGTAACTTAGAGGGGCCATTTGCACCTCCTGCACCTGTGGGTTCCCCTGCATACTCAGAATATCCTGCTGTACCCAGGCTTGTGTTCTCTGGACTGACAAAGGGTTCAGCTGACTGAGTCTCTGATTTGGAGAGGGCTGTGTGTTTTGAGGACTGGTGTTGTTGTCCAGGTTGGGAGATGATTGGTTGTGAAGCAGAGAAGGTTAAGGGGTGGTATGTAGCCAAAAGCCATGGGCACACTGCTTGTACAACCCAGATTTATGTGGATTATGTTGAACATGTTATCTGGTTGCCAAAGTTACCATCCAGGAGGCATACACCTGACTGGAGTTGAGGGGCTGGTTAGCCACACTGGACTGCAACAAATGCCATACATGGTGCATGGCCATGGATAACATCTAGGTAAGGTTCTAAAAATGTGTATTGCTTATGGAGATAAAACTCTTCCATCAACCTCCCTGCTCTTAGGTTGCTAAGCTCTTGGGCATCGACCCAGGCCCAATAGCATCTTTTAAGGTCAGCCTTACTAGGAGGGGTGTGCGTGTCCCATGCCTCCTTGAAGCCTAATGCAACAAGAGATTTTTGGAGATTGAACACCCAACTAATTCTTTGATTAGCATCTAGAGCCATGACTTCTGTAAACACGGCAGCATAATTGGTTAGTTCAGGGGTCCGACATAAGCGGGCCCAGAATAACAGGGGTCGAAGTCTGTCTATATCTTTAAAAGAATGCCTACCCATATCTTTTAACAGCGGTTTCAGTGGCACACTTCGGGGTAGCATCACTAAATCTCTTAAAAACTTATGTTCAGACCTGCAAATGCTTTCAGTATTCTCAAAACCCCACAGTTCAGCTCCATAAAGAGCTGAACTGACAGCTTTAGCTGCATAGATTGTAAGGGCAGGAGCCACAGGTCTGCTCTGCGAGGAACAGTGTTCTTTGGTTAGTATGCCCGTGACACGCTTGTGATTTAGGAGCATTTTGTCAATGTGATGCCTCCATCGCATTTTATCATCTAATCTTATTCCCAGGTAGACGAACGTTGAAACTTTATCCAAGCATATTCCATCTAAAGTAAAATTATCTCTATACGGCTTGTAAGGATTAAACGCCATACGTTTAGTCTTAGAGGTATTCACAATCAAACCCCTAGACTCACAGAAAATATAAAATCTGTCTAGGAGCTTTTGGAGCCCTACTGGTGTTTTAGAGATAAGCAATGTATCGTCTGCAAAGAGTAGAGTGGGAACCCTGTCTCCTGCCAGGGCTGGTGCATCGGATGGGAACTCCTGCAAATAGCTCACCACCCGTTCATATATAAAGAGAACAGGGTGGGAGCCAGGACACAGCTCTGGCGTACTCCTCTATTTACTGGGATCCTGTTTGTTTTTTGTCCCTGGGACCCCCACTTCACTTGGGCATAATTGCCTTCATGTAGGTGAGTCAAGATGTTCAATAATAACGGAGGCATCCCCATTTCTTCTAATAGATGCCATAACCGATCACGGGGAACTAGGTCAAAGGCAGTCTTTAAGTCAATGAATGCCAAATAAAGGCTGCCCTTGCCAATCAGGACCACCTTCCAGTATATTAAAAACAGCCTAAATGCTTGGTCCACCGTCCCTGTACATGCCCTAAATCCAGCTTGGTATTGGGAGAGTATGTTTTCTTCCTCCACCCATTGATGAATTCTCTGTAGTAACACCCTGCCAACTACTTTCTGCATAGCGTCAATCAAACTGATTGGGCGATAGTTGTCGGGGTCATCCCTTGCTCCTTTTTTAACAATAGGTACAACCTCTGCCCCTTTCCATGATTCTGAAACTGCACTCCCTCTTGCAATTGAGTTTATTAAAAGCATAACATTATTTGCCCAGTTGCTAGGGTCTGCAAGAAAAAGATCTCCAGGGAGGCCATCAGGTCCTGGGGCTTTTGCTGGGACTATTTTCTTTATAGCCATCTCGACTTCTTCTAGTGTGAAGAGATCAGTAGGATTTGAGATAGTATAGAGATTTATTTGTTCATGTATCCCCCCTCAGTGGATAAGATCTAGTTCAGAGTAGAGGCTCTTAAAATGATTATACCAATCCTGGCATGTAATATAGTTAGGAATCACGTCAGGATCTTTATTACCGACCCGCCTAGCCTTTTTCCAAAAAAGCTTAGGGTCTCTGGCTGTACTTGCATCTTTTAAGTCTTGCCAATATAACTCATCCCAATCTAGTTTCGCTTGGTAAGTTGCAATTTTATAGGCCTTTCTAGCTTCTCTAATTAGAAGGTAGTTTTTACTTTTTATTGCTAAAATTAAGGCCTTTATTTTTGTCTGCAGTCCCCATTAAACCAAGTATAGCACTTTTTGACTCTTCCAATAGGTTTGCCTCTATTACTTACTATAAAATATGCTCCTATCTGAGCTGTCATGTTATCATACAAATCTGGTATTTTCATTGGTCCCCCTGAATCCTCAGTGGCCTCTAGTAATAATCAAGTGTTTTCGCTCAGAGCATGACTAATACCAGATGTCAGTGATTCTTGGGCAAGAACTTTAGGCCATTTGAGGGTCCTTCTGGAATTCGAAGGTACTAGCTCTTTAGTAATCATAAGGGGTTCTAAAATCTGGTTATAAGAAGGGAGAGAAACCCAAGGATTATCTATAGTCATACTTAGTGTGTTATGGTCACTGTCAGTGACTCTTCTAATAGGTTTGCCTGTATTACTTACTATAAAATATGCTCCTATCTGAGCTGTCATGTTATCATACAAATCTGGTATTTTCATTGGTCCCCCTGAATCCTCAGTGGCCTCTAGTAATAATCAAGTGTTTTCGCTCCGAGCATGACTAATACCAGATGTCAGTGATTCTTGGGCAAGAACTTTAGGCCATTTGAGGGTCCTTCTGGAATTCGAAGGTACTAGCTCTTTAGTAATCATAAGGGGTTCTAAAATCTGGTTACAAGGAGGGAGAGAAACCCAAGGATTATCTATAGTCATACTTAGTGTGTTATGGTCACTGTCAGTGGAAGGGAGATCTTCCATGTCCAGTATCTTTTTCCATAACCTCACATCTACTAGTATGTAGTCAATTTGTGAGGGGCAGTTAACCCTATTAAATGTGTTAGCTCCTGTAGCATCAGAAGGAATTCTACCATTCACGGCCCTTAATCCAAATTCCAGTGTGAGTGTGCTAATCTGGATTACAATTTGAGACCATTTTTTGATGGGGGGTAAATTTAATGTGGGGACGCCCCATTTGATATCTTCTTCATCTAGCCCCATCGAATCCTCTGAATCTAGTGGCTCGAAAGTGCAATTAAAATCGCCTGCAATCATAATACATGAGTTTGGTGAGCAGTTGGCTAGCTCCTGTTCTAAGGACAGTACAATGTTTGACGGTTTGCCCCCAGGTGTACCTCTTATGTATACATTAAACAGTTCCACAGTTTTACCGCATCTATGTCCCTTAATCAAGAGCCGCATAATATCTGGATTATCGCAGTGGTGTTCAATAATTTGGCAGCCCATATCGATCTTAGTCCAAACAATGAGGCCTCCAGAAGGCCTTCCTCTCCCTTTGGAAACAGCAGATTTAAAGAAGCAGGTATAACCAGATTTGTATAATGGGACTAGACTCCATGTTTTCTTGGAATATGCATATATGATGTTCCTCGATCAGGTCGTTCCAGTCAGGTAGCAACATTTTCCTATAAAGACCTGCAATGTTCCATGAAAGAATCTTAAAATGAGATATTGGAGTTCTATTACAAATAAAGTTTTGGCATTTCAATTGTGGTTGGGCCGGTGACTGGGCGAGAATGTTAGTAGATATTACCACCCCCTGGTCTCTCGGGCCATTTGTAAAATTATTACCATAAATGTTAAATTTTTGAGAAATTTGAAGGCCATCGGAGGTGACATTTAATCCAAGATTACCAGGGACATTTAAAGTATTGGTGGTTATAGTGGATTGTGATTTCTGCCTAAACTGAACAGGCTGCCGTAGTCAATCCACGGCCTCAAGCAGGGACCCACTAAGAATGGATGGTAACTGCACACTGTCGTAGGCCCTAGCCATGTGTATGTCTGTTCTTGGGGTATATTCCCAGAATAAGTGTTATTTGATGAGGATGTAGCCAATTCTCCACCGTCAATGCCATTCCACACTCATGTTGTTGTACGTTACTTCAACACTTTGTTTCCATTGTATTGCCATGACAATTGTCCTACATACACCTTGTTGATTGTTGATGCCTTGTCAGTTGTCCCATGGCTGACCTATGTGTCATTGTTTGTACTTATGGAACTATAGATTGCTAGTTCAGTGCAATGTTGATGGATGAATCATGCACAGTGCTAGTGACACAAGACATGCTTATTTGTCATTACTTAACACATGTGTCGGCTAGTGTGGTTGTGTCATTTGCTAATGTTGCATGAATGGGTATGCTTGGTGTTAGAAGCATTCCCTGCAGTGAATTGATACATACTTAGTATGGCTGTACTATCATATCATAAAAACTTGGCTGTTTGACCACTAGCTCTGTCTCTTTCCGCTGATAACAGGGGAGTCGTCCGCCAGCGCCATGAGACCTTCGGGTGATGTGTGCGCTAAATAAATGCTCCTTGATTTGATTTGATTTGATTTGATTGTATTCCTGTGAAAACACAACACACAGTTGTTGATTCTCAATTAGATACCATACACAGTCATAAGTTCAAATGCCCAATACATTGTCCCATTCCCACTCTTTCTTTAATTGTTGACATATCCCCTGCTAAGTGAGTGAACTGTGTGACACCATTTTTTGTTAACATGACTTTACATGATTGTTCACCTTCTGAAGTCACAAACCAATCATATAATACATTGTTGTAGTGATATTTTATTTTATAAACTCACAAGGTGTAAACTTTGGTTGAAATAAATGTTTGTAGCAAGTCATTAGTTAATGGTGATTATGAAAAAAGTTGTGGATGATGGCATTCCTCCTTGCTGTTCCAGTCGCAGAAGCTGTGGTGTGTCTTGCATCATCTTCTTCATCCTGGCCATCCTCTGAATTGCCCTGCTTCTCCTGGTCCTCTGGTAGTGGTGTGTTGGTCTGTACACTGATGTTGTGCAAAATGCAAAAGGACAGTATGATTTTGCAGACCAGTTCAGGATTGTACAGGAGTCTTCCCCCCGAAATGTCAAGGCACCGGAGCCTTTATTTAGGACACAATAGATCTGTTGCTCAATGGCCCTTGTCCATCCAAGTGCCACAGTGTAGCCTCTCTGGGCCTGTGTGTGTGTCACTTTTATTGGGGTCATCTGCCATGGTGACAGTGCATATCCTTGATCACCTGAAACAGAGAATGGAGAAAAGTGTCCATCAGTATTTTGGCCTGATATGTTTGCAGAGTGGGCATGTTTAGTTTGTGTCCATTGTGCAGCTTTGTACTTTCTACTTAATCATGTTGTGGTACATACATATGACCTACATCACTGTCATTGAATTGCCTATACTTCCAGCCTACACATCACCACAATGCTATTGGCCAGGTTATGTGTATTATCTCCATGCTGTAACTGTCAAGATGTCTTGGTACCTCAGAACACATTTGGGTTTTTTACAAGACCCTGGTGCCACTAGTACGTCACTTTTGCACATATTGAAAATTACGCACCCATGGCGCATGGGGCTTGTAAAGAAGCCCCCTTGACATTTAGCACATTACTATGTATGTGCATCAGCAAGATACTTCATTGTGAGTTATTGCACTGATGGTAAGTACTTGGATGCTAAATGTTGTGCTCATTGTGGGTTAGTTACATCCCCCTTGCAACCCAGTTGGGTCACTGTTTGAGATGCAGTAGCACTGCTACCTGGTGCACTCGACTTACTGGGACATGTCAAGAAAACGCACATGTCTATTCATGTCCTTGGGCATATGGTAACTTTGAATCTGCTTGAATGTATGTTGGGGGCAGGCCATTGATATTGCTGTGTGGGTTCCCACACAACACACATTTATTTGGCTACATTTGTATATCTGGTATTCATTTTACACCTGGATGCATCATATAGATACACCTCACCATGGGAGGCGTAGGGATGCAAAACATGGAGTGAGATTTACATTTCTCTTGTTTGTATGCTCTTTCTATGCATGCTACATTCTGCCATGACCCAGAGTAAAGATAATTCCACTTTTGTGATTGTGTGCAGTTAGCTGTCCCTTATGGCAGAAATATTTTCTTCCCCATGATGCAGGACCCCTTGCACCATGGTGGGTGGGTGTCTATGTTGGTGCATATCAGCTAATTGGGTACCAGCGCAGGGAATAGGAGAGTGATCTGTCATCTTGTTGAATGTATTACACATGTCTTTGTTTCAGAATTAATGCAGCAAAGAGCAAGCATATGTCTTGGGGCACATGCTGCATTAATTCGTTGCAATTTTGTCTGATGAGTTCTACAAGATCTGTATTCCTAGAGTGACTTGGTGGTTTGTGAGAGCATTTCTAGCCTACTCTCTTTTTGGCACTACTTACATATATGTTGTTCTTTGGCATTAGGTGTTTGTGTATAATAGTTGGTCAAGTTACAATGTATGCATAATTCAATTTAATACATGTGCATTCTCACAGAGTTGAGCTACATGATTGGTGACTTGAGGTGTGTGGTGTGTGTAGGAGAGTAGGATCTGCTTCACATGGGTACCCCCACTTTTTCCTGGTGTTTTACTGTTTTTAGACCTTAGTCTGGCTGTGGCCCTGTTAATCAGGACCACAGCCTAGCTGCTTCCTCTCTAAAATGGTTCTCATGTACATTAGGTACATATCTAATTGGATTCTGGAGTGCCTTATAAGCCCCTAGTATATTGTATACTATGTACCTAGGGAATAGGTACCTCAGAGGCCTACCAGGGGCTGAAGCATGTATTATGCCACCCCTGGAAAGCACTCCAAAATGGCACCACAGGTCTGCTACAGCAGCCTGGGTAAGGGTGTGCTTGCACCCCTTACTGTGGTAAAGGGCTACCTATATCACTACCCTATACAGACACATATAAACCTATAAGCCACTCCTACGGCAGGCCTTGACAATCCTGAAGACAGAGTGCTTGGTTTTATGTGAGAGGGTGCCCAAGCATGAGCTGAGCCCCTCTGCAGCTTTCAGAAATACTTCCTTATGGCTGTTCTGTGATACAGCCATACCATATACTCTTAAGTGCATTATAACCTCGCGGTAAATACTAACTTTGGGATGGCTGCATCAAAACATGTCGTGTTTGGTTTCAAACGGTTTGGAATACTACCCCACCCCACCAATTCTGGTGGCGGGGGTAGCATTCCACCCTTCTAGAGGGAAAGACATGTTCACCCTGGCTAAACCCGGTAGGACTTTCCTGAGCCAAGACACGGGTCTGACCTCCTGCTGCTGAGCGAAACTCCGGCAGGGGAGGCCTGGACAATAGGTTTCCTGTCGAGGGGAGGTGTCCCCACCTCCCCAGACAGGCTGATGTGTATTGGGGCTGGGCAGAAGCACTCTCTGGTGCTTTGAAGTCCTGCACTGGGGGCACACTTGGTGTCCCTGTGCATACTCCAGTTCAAACCGGTTGCAGGGGCTACCTGCCCCTGCTCTGGCGCCAAACTAGACAAAGGAAATGGGTGTAACCACCCCTCTTTCCTGGCCCACCCATAGGTAGGGCCTTCGAGTTATTCCATCCCCTAAACTTACTAAAAGTATAGGAATCCAGTCCCTAGGATTTTAGATTACCCTGGACGAAACTCTGCAACATTTATCCTGGACCTTCGACGTTCTACTTTAACTAGAAGACTGAAGAAATCTCCCTTGGGGTCAAGTAGTGACTCCCCTACTTGGCAGGCACCAAAGAAGCAACTGACTGGTCTGCAATTCTGAAGCTCCCGCCAGACGCCAAAGTCTCTGCATCCCCAGAGGTGGATTTTCAGACTTCTGTGAGGCTACCCTGAGTCAACAGTAAAGCTGAGGCCCGTGGCTATTGTGGGTGACGTGGAACCATGACCCCTGGACACTGTCAAATTTTGCAGCAACACTATCTTCCTGGTCCTCCTTGAAGTTGTGCTTTAGGCTCCGAGTAGCCCCAGCCTTGAGCACCTCCTGCACTGAAGATTGTTGGCCTCCACTCCACGAGTGACCCGTGGGCCAGCTTCAAGTGCAACCGCTCAAGGCTCCTTCGTGATCACTAGTCCATTGGCTAGCAGGTCACCATGAAGGTGACTCCTTTTCTGATTGGGCTTACCTGATTGCTCTAGACGTGCCCCGACTTACCTTCACTGGGTGTGGCCCTCAGACCTTGCTGGTCTGCACCGCAGTCCTTTCTCTGAATTCCAGTGACTTGCCGTTGCCAAGGCTTGTTGGGTCCTTTTTGGTCGCTGATACCGCAGCACTCGACAGACTTCATGGGACAGCTCGAATCCAGCTTGTGGACTTCGTCAACACCTCCTGGACCTCGTGGCTGAAGAGTGAAGACACCCATCAACTCAACTGAAGCACCCGACATCTGTGGGCATTGGTCCTTCCTGCCCTAGGTCACTGGCTAGTGACCCAGACTCTGTCCCCTCTGCTTTCAGGTTCCTTGCATCCTAGATCCAGGCTTGGATCTCTTCGGACACTTCTCCTCTTCCCGGCAGCAGCAGTTCTTTGCAGGCTTCCATGGAAATCGACGACGCGACCCGACACCAAAAGACACCTATGCACCCGGCTTCCCTGGGTGAGGTAACTCGAGTACTCCGGTGCTCTCATGGGTGCTAGCCCTAGAACTTCTTAAGTCCAAAAGGGTTTGGTCCAGACTCGATTAGAAGTGTCCCTAATCTTTGAAATTCCAACTGCGACATTGCCCTTAGAAGATAATATGATCCCGCGGTTGTGTTTACACACTGCATACAGTCCCCGTGGGTCCCCTATGTCACTACCTTGGGTGGTTCCTTGGGGTCCCAGCGATTCTAGAGACAATAGGCATAGTGCCTGTTCCAGTCGTGTTTCTTATACCACTTTTTTGGTATATGGTTCGGTACGCCCCTAGGGCCCAAACGTGTATTTGTGCTTTTACTGATGATTGCTGTCCTGTACTTAAGTACTTCAAACTCCAACCTCATAAAGAGACTAGAGGGGTGTGTGTTAACCTAAATACATATATTTTAAATATATACCTGGTGTGGTTGCCCTTTCATTTGATCATTCAAGAGATTATGGACTGGTAAAACAAGCTGCTTTACATTCGTTCAAGACTTAGCCTGAAGGCTTCTCTCCATAGCTACCACTAGGATAGCATTCAATAAAGGTTGTCTTTAACCTATCACCATAAGGGGTTGTTTGGACTGATACAAGGTGCTCACTAGAACTAGTGGACAGCATATATCAGACCACCTTCTCACAGTGTGTTCATTTTCTACTTAACAATAAGCAGTCCACTTCCATAGATGCCATTCTGGAACTGTTGGTTGATGACAGATTGGCGGAAGATGTATGAGTCATGCAAACTGCCTTGAAACTTGGAGACGACATTGATGAACAGGCCAAGATGGTACACAGCTGCCTGCACATTCATCGAGCATGTGTGCTTCCTGATCCTACATATGTGTGCAGTAGCCGCAAAGGGCACAAGTTGCACATGGAGCAGTCAGTTGCCCCAACACATGCGGTAAACCAGGAATGGCATAGAAGCCGTGCTTGTTGGCGAGTAGTTCTTGCGCAGTGTTGGGGAAGCGTAGGTGCTGCGGTGTCAGACTGATGATGGTATCCAAGAAAGTGGGGAGAAACCATGAGAAGGATGCCTGGGAGACCCTGGTCACTCTGGCAGTGGTCGGTTGGAATCTACCTGACACCAACATGAGCAAAAGCGCAAGTAGCTTGGTCTGTGGAGGGATGTTCGTGATGCTCTGGGATGGAGCCTGCAGCCTTGGTGCTATCTGGTTAAGTAAGCGTAGGATGGATGAACTTTTTAACCTGTAATGGGCTATCACCTCTTCTGGCCGGAGGTGTATGAGGGTGATTCTTCAGCAGTAGACCGTTTTTTTCTTCACCGCTGTCTCTGTGGTAGTGGTGGTGGTCTTCTTGTGGCTCGAAGTTGCAAGAGCAGTACCTCAATGGCGTTGTTGAGTTTGCCAACGAGGGTCTCGGATTATCTTCCTTATATACAGGTGTATTTGCACCATTTTTAAGACCAGCTATTTTTGGGGCTTAAAGAACTGCTGCTGAAAGGACTTAGCAGCAGTTTTGGGGGGTAATCGACATACGGAAATACGGAAATGTCATTGTAAATATTGCAAAGTGTGCTTAGTGGCAGTTTTTTTCAAAGAAACGCCGTCCTTTGATCTCATATTTATCAAGTCCTGCCAACAGCAGGTACAATCTTGAAAATGCATGTTTATGCTGAAAAAGTTCCGCTAACTGCAGTTAGCATCACTTTGTAAATAAGGTGACAAAAAACGCCTCCTTAACATAAAAAATTGACGCTAGGGCAGCCGTAAGTTCTTGCAAATTTGCCCCCAGGAGAGCCTTCTGAAATTGTGCACAATACAACTGCACCCCACCAGAGCTAGCCCCAACATTCCAGAAGTAGACTCTAGAGGGATAACATAATACATCAAAGAGTTCTACAGAACATGATATAGGGTGCCAGAATTAGCTTCCAGATTTGGACAAAATATGCCAGAAACTACAGTATAAAAGTGCACGAAGAGTACAAAGGGCAGTCAACCAAATTTCAATATGTGCAGTGTATTTTTTTTTTAAACTGTTTTTATTGGGTTTTCGTTAACATGAAATCATACAATTACAGCGTTTATCATGCAGAAGCACACACATATTGACCGATATACAAGTGTCATACTTTCCTCTTGATGGCTGTTCAAGGCATAGGAATGTGTTCCCAGAGTTCATAATGCCATTGCAATATCCGCGTCCTTATTCAGAAAAAAACAAAAAACAGTAGATCATGGCCTACAACTCTATTAAAACAGGATATGATTTCCAGTCATACATGCGTCATGCGTGTGGGCTATAGTGTTTGTGAGACCAGCGGTACCAGGAGTAACAAAGTGAAACCTGTGAAGCTTATTTCCCAGAGCACCGGAAAGGGAGGGGGAAGGGGAGAGGGGAAGGTGGCGTAGGATGCATGGATTGCGGTGCACATGGGCGTTACATGGTACTTGCTCTACATTTCTTGTATCTCTGTGATGGCTTCAGGAGCGGCTACTGGGTGTGTGAGGAGATAAGTTCTGAGCGGATCCCAGATGTCCCTAGGACATGAAGCCAGGGGGAGCAATTCTGCATAGGTAGTCAATTGCTCTTGGTCAGTGAGCCAGTCCTTGAATTTTGGTGCTCGTCCCCTGCCCCATCTACAGGCCACACGGCGTTTAGCCATTAACAAGGCGGTGTCAGTGTAGCGGCGATACGGCTTAACAATAAGTGCAGTGTAACCCAGTAGGGCAACTAGCGGGGTGCGCTCCAATGATAGCATAGTCATCTGGTCTAGGGCGGTAAAAACCTGTTCCCAGTAGTCGTGCACCCCCGGGCACCCCCAGGCCAAGTAGAGGAAATCAGCATCCGGTGCTCTGCTCCTATCACAGCAGTCAGTATCTTTCAGTTTGCACCTGTACATTTTGACAGGGGTGTAATAGAGGCGATGCAGAAATTTAAAGTGCGTAATGCACAATCTGCTGCTTACTTAGATTTGCTGTGTTTGCAGGCAGCAGTTTGCCCATTGTTCGTCAGTAAGCTCGTGTCCTAGCTCCGAGTCCCAGTGCGCACAAGAGGGGCAAGGTGATCCATTCTGTAGTGTGTGTATGGTGTGGTATAGTGTGGACACCATATGACTCAGAGAAGCTGTGCAAAGCATCCGGTGCAGTGGTACCAGCAGTGGAGGCTCTTGGGGGAA
Source organism: Triturus cristatus (assembly GCF_964204655.1). Taxonomy (NCBI): domain Eukaryota; kingdom Metazoa; phylum Chordata; class Amphibia; order Caudata; family Salamandridae; genus Triturus; species Triturus cristatus. Next base: position 648,216,802 of record NC_140589.1, read on the forward strand.
GTCAGAGGTAATGGAACGTATGCATTGGCGAAGCCTCGCGTAAAGAAATACATCCAGAGAAGATGGCTGACCGTCAGGGAATATTTGATCTAGTGCCCAAAATTGTCAGTTGCTATAAAGGTCGTCCCATGTTTTGATGTGGGTCCACGCTAAGAGCCTGTGAAATCCCCCCTTCTGGAGCAGTTGCATGCAGGGATGATATGATAGAGGGAGCAGTGGTGAGTAGAGAATGGGGCACTGCAGTAGAGCCGAGATGCGGTTCCAGGCTGCGATCGTGCAGGAGATCGTAGTGGATGCCTCATTCCGTGGCTGGGGGAGCTACGTATAGTGCACCATCTAGAGGCACAGGGTGAACCAACCATTGCTCTGCAGTGACCTGCGGCATGTAGCGGGTGGTGGACCCAGTAATAGGCGTAGAGTGCTTGAGCGCATATATAGCAGAGTTCAAAATTCGGGATATCAAATCCCCTAAGGGAGTGAGGTCTGGTAAGAATGTTCCATTGCAGCCGTGGTTGCTTGCCTCCTCAGACTAACCTGATCATTTCTGATTGTAGCGCCCTAAAAAAATGCCTTCCGGGATGATAGGGGATATTGAGAAAGAAATACGATAATTGTGAGAGCACCACCATTTTCATCAGGGAGGCACGACCCACTAGACAGAGAGGTAGTGCTATCCAACGGGTAACACTATCTGTAATGCGATCTAAGGCGGTACCATAATTGAGGTGCATTAGTTCCTCCCTGTCTCTGGTGACGCGGATACCAAGATACCGCATATCCAAATGACACCACTCCAGCGGGAAATCTAGGGGAAATGGCTGAGCCGCAGGGGTGAGTGGGAATATTTGCGACTCACTCCAGTTTATTTGTATCTCAGAGAGTTTCCCAAATACAATGAGTTCATGTAAGAGTGGGTTTATGTTTACCTGCGGATCCCTGACATAAAGAGTGATATCATCCGCATAGAGCAAAAGCAGTATTTGGCGTAATTGGCAATGCAGTGCCTTATCTTGATAGTGTTGGCGTAATTTTGCCGCCAAGAGCTCTACCGCTATGGAGAAAAGCAGGTGAGAGAGTGGGCACCCCTGTCTCGTGCCTCTAGTGATGGGGAAGGCAGCAGATAAGTGGCCATTGATGAGAACTTTGGCCGTGGGGAGTTGGTACAATAGTCTGATCCAGGAAATTAACAGTGAAGGGAAGCCCATCCGTTCCAGGATTCCCAATCGGTAATCCCACTCAACTGAATTAAATGCCTTTGTGTCATTCAGGAAGACCGCCGTCAAAGGCAATTCAGGGTCAACGTTATGTGGGATAGAAAATAAGGTGCAGAGGTTGTGTGTTGTCGCTCGCCCGGGGATAAAACCCGCCTGGTCAGGAAGGACCAACTTCTCCATTAGTAAGTTTAAACGGTTGGCTATGACTTTAGCTAAAATTTTGGTATCGCAGTTGATAAGAGACAGCGGCCTGTATGAATCGCAATACATGGCTGGTTTCCCAGGTTTAAGTAGGGAGGTGATGAGAGCTTCCCTCATGGAAGGGGGTAGTATGCCAGAATCAAGGGCATCTTCATACACTTCTTTAAGGATGGGGGCAAGAGGTCTATGTATGTTTTGTAGAATTCGATGGAGAGTCCATCTAGGCCGGGGGCCTTGCCTGATTTCATTTGCATTATGGCTTCCCATATTTCATCGATCTTGAAGGGAGCGCAGAGGAATTCCCTTTGGGAATCACCCAGCCAGGCTAGCGCAACGTCATTCAGATAATTATCCAGGTCTAGTGTGTCGCGTCATTTGGGACGTATACAACAAGGAGTAATGTGTGGAGAATGTGGTAAGAATGTCATTGGTGTCCCTGTATAGTGCATCCCCTGGGCCAGCATTCTCTAGGACGTAAGTGGAGAAGCGGGGATTCCGAATCGTTTCAGTCAGGGCCCTTCCCGGGCGTTCCCCTTCTTCATATCTACAGGCCACCCAGTGTTTGCCTCTGAACCTTGTCTCGCGGTCCACAGTGTCAATGTACTCTGTGAGTGTGTCTCTGAACTGGCGTCGTGTCTGACCGTCAGGATCTGTAAACCTATTCCCCAATACCTTTAGCTTAGCATCAAGCTTCTAGAGTGTGCCCTGTATGTCCCGCAGAACGCCTGAGTTCTTTGAGATGCAGATCCCTCGGATCATGAGATTGAATGCCTCCCAAACAGTCTCGACACTATCTACAGACCCTTTGTTGTGCTGTAAAAACTCCTGGATTTCTTGCCCCAGCTCATCCTGAAATACCGCATCGAGCAGCGCTAGGGAGGGCAGTCTCCAGTTGCTGCGTGAGAGGTCATGTCCTGGGAGTGTAAGAGCTATTCTTGCGGGGGCATGGTCTGAATACGTGCGTGCTAAGTGCGTCGTGGCGTGAAGCTGGGGGCCAAGTCCTCCAGTGAGTAGCAGGTAATCAAGTCGCGCCGATGACGAATACTGGGCAGTAAAGTGGGTGTGTGGGTAAAGGTGGCCCCATGCATCCAGTAGGCCGTTTTCTGAAACTATGCCTTGTAAAGCTTTGTGTGATCTGGTGTAGTGGTGTACCGAGGGGTTAGATCTGTCTACAGCTGGGTTAAGGGCAATGTTAAAAACCCCACCCCATATAATGTGCGTAGACCCTATCACCATGATCTTCCCCCATAGGGCTGTAAAGAACTCAGTAGAGTCGGTGTTGGGGCCAGGGTGACCGAGTCTGTGCCCAGTCTGCCCCATGCGAGAGAGAAACGGCCCTGGGCATCTCGCTCCAATCCAATCAGAGGAAAGGAGTATGCTTTTTGAAAAGTATAGCCATCCCCCTGGAATAAGAGGAATAAGAAGAGAAGATCCTATGATCAGCTCATGTGTGCACAAAGGTGTTCTTATGTAGAGGATGGATATGGGTCTCCTGGAGCATCGCAATATGGGTCTGGTGCCTATCTAAATATGCTAATATTTGGTGGCGTTTCCTAGGGTCTCCAAGCCCTCTGACATTCCATGTAAGGATCTGTAAAGTGTGTAGAGTTGTCAGGCTAGGCATGGACTGGAGCGGGTCATTGGAAACCAAAGTATGAATACGCCTTGTACATTCAGTATGCAGGAAGGATGATAATTCTTCTTGTCCTGTGTGCCTCGTGTATTGCAGAAGAATGCAAATAACATTGCCAATCCCACCCCCTCCCACTGAAGCATCCCAGTCATGGCAGTAAAGTGTATCCCGCCCCCTCCCTAATCCCCAGTAACACCATAAATATACTGCGTGCAACTAGGCAGTGTAAGAACAGTCTGAAGGGGGAGCACCCACGGGGGGGACTTCCAGGTGTATACTCCGGTTCACCCCACCCTCTGAGAGCTAAAGCGATGGCGTGGACAAAACTCAGAGAGGGCAGGGGTGCACAGTGTTGAATGTCATATAGTTCCAGTGTATCACTTATCATGCTAACGGTGGCAGGCGGACAGTCCTGAGTAGGGTCAGCTCATGGCTATTAGGGGTATTCGCCAACTCTCCACCCCGGAGCACCCAGAGCGAGCCCTCTGTGTGACACCAGCGTCAGTCATTCAGGGTCAGGAGATTTGGATCTTGGTGGGGAAGCGGGAGTGGCTGATCTGCTGTTGCATTTTAGGCGTTTCAAGAAATCCTCTACTTGGTGCGTGTTGGTAAAGAATGTTTGCTTGCCTTGTTGTGTGACTCGTAAGTGCACCGGATAGAGCAGAGAATAATCAATTTGAGCCTCTCTCAGTTTCTTTTTAGCGGGCAGGAATTTTTGTCTTTCTTCTTGGACAGTTGCTGTGAAGTCAGGGTAGATGGTAAAGTTATTGACTTCGAAAGTGAGATGGCGTTGTTCCCGAGCTGCTCTGAGGGCAACATCATGGTCCCGGTAATTGAGAAACCGGGCTATGATGGGACGAGGCATGCTTCCAGGGGTAGGCCTGCAGCTAAGGGTTCTGTGCGCTCTTTCGACAATGAATTGAGACAGAAGGATTCCGCACCTATTGTTTCACGCAGCTGTCTTTCTATGTACTCCTCCATCTTGCCAGTACTGGTACTCTCAGGGATGCCTAAGACGCGAATATTATTCCTCCTGCTGCGTGCCTCAAGATCCTCATTTTTTGCTGCAATGACTTTTAGTAGTTTGTCCATTTGTGCCATACTGGTCTGGAGGTGAGCAGTGGAATCCTCAGTGTCGGAGATTCAACGCTCTGTTTCTTTAATTCGTTCCAGTTTGTGCACAATGGCATCCAACAGGGTGTGCATAGTTCCATTTTGTTGCGAGAGATGTGAGGCTTTGGCGCATCTCCAGAAGTAAGGTCTTCATGTCATCATCAAGGGAGGGCGAGGATCGGCTTGCAAGCTTAGCGCCGGCGAGAACCGGGTCTTCCTGCTGTGTTTGGTTACCTTTTTTGGACTCGAAGGTGAGTCTTGGTTGCCGTGTGTCAGGTTTCCCCATGTTCACTGTGATGACAACTCCTTGACAATTCCTGCTGATGTGCCCGCTATCCATCCAGCGGTTTGGAAGGTCAGTATTATCGGCCAATTAAGCTACAGCTTAATGCTCTTCCCAGGCCTGCTGGATGTGAAGAAGGATTGAACGTCTCAGTATTGTCCAACTTGATGTCTGGTGATTGCATTTCACTGCACCAGGTAAGCTTCCAGTGACAGCGACGTTGTGGCAGGCACTGTTGATGGAAAGGATTATAAGGCAGGAGCGTTGAGGCAGGAGTAATGCGCAGGAAGGACTAAGGAAGGGGCCTGGTTCGTGAGGTGCCATCGCCAGGAGGATAGGAGTGCAGAGTTCCCACAGTGTTGGATTGGGCATTTGCGCGGCAAACTCTGGAGTGGCTGAGCACTTAGCGCAGATGGGAGGTCCCAGGGGAGATCCTCTGCCGCTGAGCATATCAGCAGCATTTTCCTCAGGAGTTCTGTATTGGCATGGGTCCTGGGACCGCGATGAATGTGCTGGAATTGGTTGGCAATAGCTGTTGCCAAGTCCCTGGATGGCAGGAATATCACGGTGCACTCTAGGATTGAGGCTATGGCGGTGGTGAGTTTGGGGGAGCGGGCCCTCTCAGCTGTTATGATTGGCAGAAAGGCACACTCACCTCCAAATGCGCTGGCCGTGAGGTCTAGTCAGCCTGTGGGTGCAACAACATCTGCTGGAATGAGCGCCCTCGCCTGAGCGCAGCACCAGAGATCCCCACAGTATGTCTCTAGCTGCGGGTGAACAGCGCCTCCAAACCGGGGGGGGGGGTAGGAACTTCAATCACCCGGCGGCAGGGGCCTCTCTGCGCAAATGTGTTGGGCCAGATAAGTGAGAGCTGCAGAGAAGTTTGTGGCAGGGGTCGTGCTATCTAGTGAGCCAGCGCTTAAATTGAGATTCTGGTCCAGACTGCCACCGGACCCGCAGCAGATCCTCAAGCGCCAAGCTGTACCACACAGTTTATGGAGTGTCCTCCTGCAGCCTACCTGCATCGTTCACCTCCCCTCGAGCGGTGATGTGCATGCAGCTGGTAGGTAGTAGTGTCCCCAGGCCCCAGAGAGGTGACAACACCTCCGCAGGGGCAGCTGGATGGTGGCAGCGAGGAATAGCGCTTGCAACAGAGGCGCAGGGGTCACCAGTGTGTGAGGAGGCAGCCCCAGTATCTAGGCATGGGGAGGAAGAGTCCGCGCACTCAACGCCAGCGTTCTAAAGGTCGAGTTCTCTGCGAGCGCCAGTCTTGAGGCCTGGGTACCTCGTGGGCGCCGCGGCGCTTGCACTAGCAGATCAGCCGGGTCACAGCTCGAGGCAGACAAGGCGGGCACAGCGCTGTTTCTCCGGCAACGATACAGAAGCGGACAGCAATGCACTATGAGCCTGAAACTTTCAGTATGATTGCACTAGCGTATATGCACCACGTTACTGCAGGCAGCCAGCCGATGTGAACATCTGGACAGGATAAGTGCACTGAGCAGCAGGAGCCTCACACATGTGCAGCCATCTTGCTAGTGCACCACCTAGCGCCACACCGTGCAGTGTATTTTTGGATTATTGTAAGTACTGTGTAATTTATACCCCCTTCTGTAATTACAATTGTATGTGTACAAAGCATGAAGTAATGGAATGACAAGTAGATAGTCCTGCTACTTCATGAGGGCATGGGCATGCAAAGGAAGCAATCCAACTGCCTACGGACATGCTTCATGTTAATGAGCCATACAAAGAAAACACTCTGGGAGTGTCACTGAATGTATGATACTGAGAAGATGGCTCACATATTACATGACCTCTAGGTCAAGTGGTACTTAGTGGAGGATGATTTCCTTTGAATTTCTATGTTGATCACTCATCTGCACCTAATGTGCTTAGCGTTACAACTAGTTCTTGCATTGGACAATGGCCTTGTTTTTGTCACTGAGAACCATGGTACCAGTGTGCTCCTGTGAAGAAATCAATCAATCAGGATTTCTAAAGTGCTGCCTATTACCCATGAGGTTATCAAGGCACTTGGCGGGGAGGGTAGCTGCTGCTGGGTGATGTCTGTAGAATTGCCAGATTTTTAGGCCATTTATGAAATCCTGCAAGGGGGGGAGGTTTAGCGGTAGAGCGGGAGGCTGGAGGCTGTTCCAGGTCTTGGCGGCCAGGTAAGGGAAGGAACAGCAGCCGCTCCTGCTCGAGAGGTAGGTAGCATGGAGTGTGGGCGAGGGAGAGGGTGGTAGAGCGCAGATGCCTGATGGGTTGGTGTATACTGAGTCTGTGGTTTAGATATGCTGGTCCTTCGTTGTGCAAGGCCTTGTAGGCATGGGTCATCATTTTGAACTGACATCTTTTGTTTACAGGGGTTGTATGTCATTTCAACACCTTCCTACCCCACACACGTGTTTACATCGCAGATTGACCAATGAATACCACAACCACGCATTTACATTCACTCACATTAGAAACACCTTCACCAAGCATTCCACTGTCAAGCATACTTTTATCACGCTTACTGTTTCTGAAAAATCCTATCACAGTCCAATCCTACCACCTATTGTTAAAAAATTATACATTAATTGTTAATACATTTTTAATTGCAATTGTCATTTACTGGTTTGGTGCTGTTTGAAAATGTTATGTTTTTGGAGGGGGAACCCCCAATCCCTCTTTTTTAATTACCCTAAAATGCGTTTTCTGTGTTGCGTTGTAAAGACTTATGATGTAAAAATGCATGGAAAATGTAATGCGAAGTAAAATTTTTAGAGTAAAGCCTGTTACCTGTTTATAGGGAGCCAGTGGAGTGTTCTGCGGCAGGGGAGGATGAGCCTAGCTACTGCATTATGGATGGTCCGTAGTCTGTTAGTAGCTAAGTGGTGACTCCTATGTAGAGAGTGTTGCTGTAGTTCAAGAAGTTGGTGATGAGGGGCTGGGTGATGGTGCATTTGGTGCTGATGGGGATCCACTTTTTCTGAAGCATGAGGAGCGTGTGGAAGCAGGCTGAGGAAACTGCTTTAATCTGTTTTTTCAAGGTGAGCCTGCTGTCAAGTATGATGCCAAGGTTCCTGGCATGGTCTGTGGGAGAGGGATACAGTTCTGCTGGCCACCAAGTGTCATTCCAGGGTTTGGTGTTGTTCCTGAAGATGAGTACCTCCATTTGGTCAGTGTTGAGCTTGAGGCAGTTGTTTTGCATCCAGATAGTGACAATAGTCCCACACCTGTGTAAGTTAGCTTTTGTGTTGTTGGGGTCATCAGATAGGGAGAGTATGAGCTGGGTGTTGTCAGTGTATGATATGGTGTTCATACTGTGGGCTCTGAACAGGGTGGCCACAGGTGCCATGTATGTACTGAACAGGGTATAACTCAGTGAGGAACCTTGGAGGATGCCACAAATTATGTTGTTAGGACTGGTGGTGTAGGGTGGGAGGCGGATGCACAAGAGAAGGATGCAATCCAGTTCAGGGCATCCCCTTATATTTTCATCTGGTGGTGACTATTCAAGGGGGGTGTGGTGGGACACTTTATCGAATGCTGTTGAGAGGTCGAGAAGGGTCGGGGCTGCGGTGTTCCCCTGGTCTAGGAGAGACCTGTTATCATTGGTGGCTGCAATTAGGGCAGTTTCTGTGTTGTGGTTTGAGCGGAACCCAGATAGGGAAGGGTCCAGGAAGCTTCTGTTCTCCAGGAGGTTGGTGAGTTGGTGATTGATGGCTTTTTCCAGAACTTTTGCCGGTAGGGCAGTAGTGAGATGGGCCGGTACTACTTGAGTTCTTTGGGTCTGCGGTGGGATTTTTGAGGAGGGGTTTTATTTCTGCGTGTTTCCATTCCATTGGGAAGAAAGCTGCGGTGATGGAGGTGAAGAGCATTGAGGTGAGCTGTTAGCTGATGGTATTGTTCACCAAGTTGAACATGTGGTGGAGACAGTGGTCCCTGGGTGCTCCTGCGTGAATGGATCTCATGATGGTGGCGGTGGTCTGCATGTTGAGAGGGTCCCACCCTGTGATCCTTTGGGTTGAGGTGGAGTTAGTGAGGTAGAGTTGGTTGTAGATGCTGGAGGTAGGTGGTTGAGGAACAAAGTGTTCATAGAGGGACACAATGTTGCTATAAAAGAAGTCTGCAAGGGTGTTGCAGTGTGTCTGGGAGGGGGTAATGTTTTTCTTGGATGCTTGGGGGTTGGAAATCTATTTGACGATGCTGAAGAGTTCCTTGCTGTGGTTGGAGCTGGCTTTGATGTAGGCTATCAGGGAGTCCTTTTTAGATTTTTTCAGGTGTCGGTGGTAATGGTTTAGAGGCAGTTTAACGTTGGCTTGGTTGATAGATGATTTGCTGGCACGCCAGATCCTTTCCAGTAGTTTTTCAGTGTGTTGGTGGCTCAGAGTTCCTGGGTGAACGAGCTGGTGTGTTTTGTTGGTCTGCTTGATCTGGCAGGTTTGAGGGGGTGACTTTGTTGGTGGACTCGGAGATCCAAGTGTTAAACTTTTTGATGACAGCCTTAAGATTGGGGGTGGTGTCCAGGGTGGTGGCTCAAATGGTATCAGTGTCGAGATCCACAGTTACCTTGTTCCAGTTCCTGTGAGATGAGCTGGTATGGTTAATGGGGATGTTGTGGGTGGCTGTGATGGATAACTGGACAATTGGGTGGCCAGACCAGGTTAATTCAGAGGTGTGGCTGTATCTGATCCCTTTGCTCGATATAAAGATGGGGTGCAGTGTGTGTTTGGTGATGTGTGTGGGGTCTATGAATAGTTGGTTGAGGTCTAGGTTGTTTATGCTCCCAATATGGTTGGTTTGGTTTGTGTCATTGGGGTCCTTGATGCAGAAAGTGAGATCCCAGAGGAAGATTAAATTCCTGGATTTGATGGCCGGGGGGCAATAAAGTCGGGGATGGTTTCACAGAAGGTGGCCTGTGGACCTGGCGATTTGTATGTCAGGGTGCCTCTAATTATGGTTTTGTTGTCTGTGTTGAGTTGGAAGTTGAGATGTTCCATGATGGGGATAGAGTCATCCGTGGTTGCTGTGCAGTGGAGGGACTCCGTGTTTTTGATGCATTCCCAGTTTATGATTTTGTTTTTGTTAGGCGTGGTGGTGGTGATGTCCAATGCTGAGGTGGGATTGAGCCAGGTCTTGGTCAGGAAGATTACTTTGGGGGTGAGGGAGTTGATGGTGTCCAAGATCTCAGAGGCTTGTTTGTGGAGTGAGCGAGAGTTGTTCAGAAGACATTGGATTTCTCCTGGATCCATAGCAGGGCCCATTGGGAGGGTTGTGTGACATTGCAGGTGAATCAGCTGTGACAGCAGGATAAGGATTCCTGCATTGAGCATGGGATTTGATGATGAAGTAGTTACTGCTGGGTCCAGGGCTCAGAGCTGTGATCTCAGTGCTGGTGTAGCTGTAAGTGGGGGGAGATCCAGGGATCCTGGCGCTGGGCACGGTCCACGCATGGGCCAGTGCAGACGGGCTTGCCCTTTGGTGTGCCTTCACCATGCCAGCGGCATGCCCGCTGCATTCGGACACTGCACGGCTGCACTGCGGCCTGCATCAAATAGGTTACTGGGAGGGAGCTGGGTACTGGGTAGGGTCACAGGAATGCAGGATGCGGGGGAGTGAGTCGGGGGAGAGTGGGAGAAAAAGCCATCAAATTGAGCAATTGGCTGAAAAAGGCGCCACAATTAGGAGGCAATAAGTGAGAAATGAGAGGGCAAAAGTTAGAGTTAAGCTGCAAGGCAAAAGTTATGAAAAACAAAGGAGGCACAAGTTATGGGAAATGAAGGAGACAAAAGTTATGAAAACGAAGGAGGCAAAAGTTAGAGGGCAAAGGAGGCAAACGTTGTGAAAAACGAAGGATGCAAAAGTTATGGGAAACTAAGGATGCAAAAGTAATAAAAAATGAATGAGGCAAAAGGTATGGAAAACTAAGGGGGCAAAAGTTATGGGAAACTAATGATGGCAAAAGTTATGGGAAATGAAGGAGGCAAAAGTTTGGACAAATGAAGGAGGCAAAAGTTATGAGAACATGGGTGGCAAAAGTTAGGGGATGACAAAAGTTAAAGTTTGTGCTGTAAGAGAAGGGGACAATAAGTTAAGTACAAAGGTGAAATGGTCTGGCACCGTGTTGTAGGGTCGAGCAAGGCCTGACCTGCAGCAGCGGAGGGGAGCTGGCCCGGAGACCTGCTCAATGTGGTATTGTTGTGGCCTTTATTAAGTAGGTTCCTGAGAGCGGGTGGGACACTGGGCACAGTCACAGGAAGGCAGGAAGCAGGATTGTGTGTGGGGAGTGAGTGGGAGAAAAAGGCAGCAAAGTTAGCAATTGGCTGAAAAAGGTGGCACAACTAAGGCAAAAAGTTAGACTTGGATTAAGAAATGTGGAGTCAAAAGTTAGAGTTAGGCTTTAGGGCAAAAGTTATGAAAACGAAGGAGGCAACAGTTATGGGAAATGAAGGAGGCAAAATGTATCAAAAGTGAAGGAGGCAAAAGTTATGGGAAACAAAGGAGGCAAGTTTAGAGATCTGCAGTGGGTACTCAGGTGCTGCAGGCATGCACCACAAATGAAAAACGGTAACCTTCATTGCTATTGTTTACAAACAAATTGCAAATTTGCATGTAGTCCCCCAGGGGATATAGGCACAATCACACTTAATAATATTCCCTGTAAAGGTGGCAAGCCACCAAAGTGGAGTCATCCTCCTGCCCAGAGAAGCTCCTAGTTTCTAAACCTTGGCTTCGTGGAAAGAGCTCCTGTCTGGAATCCAGGAGCAAGCCAGGTTGACAGCATTAAATGCTGAATGTTGAATGCTGAGAGAAAGGCCACTGAAAACATGGGTGACGAGACAGGACACTGTACATTTCCCATATTTCTTTGGCATGTAATAGGAGAGCAGATCTGGGTAAAAACTATATTGTAAACTGTGAGGAATTGAAGGAAACAATTAAACCGCTAACTCACCTGTAAGGACACTTCCCAGTTAGGAATAGGCCTGTGATATATTTCTCACAGAATTTCCAGTGTTTTGAGTTAGAACTGTTATGCGAAATGCTCAAGATTATGCCATTATGACATGTGTAATTGACATGTCATGTGGATAAAAAAAGAGCCCTTCTTGTAAGCACATGACCAAAAGGAACAAACTGAAAGCCGCTGGTGTTTGTGTCATGTCTGAGTATGATAATTTTTGCACAATTTGCATCCTTGCTTTCAAAGTAAATTCCAGGGTGCATTTTGAGCTGAAAAATCACATAAAACAAAATAGGCATTTCTTTTAATCTTATGGGAATTTTGTGTAATTTCCACAAAATAAATTGCGCACATTTCACACCAGGCTAGTTAGGAACTCAACATCCAAGGCATCACAGGCATCCGTACAATTTAAGACTCAGGAAGGTATGGTTAACTGCCTGGAAACTAACTTTCTGTTCATCCTATGGCGTTCGTTTTTCAAACTTGTTCCAAACTTGTTCGGCACCATATTCTACTTTCCCTTACCTTTGTTTTTGTCTCCCTTTCCTTGTACACTCATGTTGGTGGGATAATTCTCCTTGATAGTTATTGGTGCAGTTCTTTCTTCTGAAGATTGTATTCTCCTTAGCATCTAGAATCTTCACACCTTCGTTCAAGTTGTTGTAGGGCTCGTGACAGGTTAGCTTGCCGAAACTGTTAATTAAGCAATGAGAATTATTGTCTATTTGCTTGAATACTTCCTACAGTATACTTTCCTCACTGCTGTGTATTCTTTGGCTGAAAAGATTACATAAACTGCTGAGCATTTTGATCTTCTTAACATAACACAGAAGGGGCCATATTTTCAAGGAGCTGTCGCCGAGTTATCGGCACCTTACCGCAGCCAAATTTGCGATAAACTCACCACCCCATTCACGATCTGGTGCAAACAGCCCATATCAACACTTTTCCGGCGATAACAGCTGCAAAAAACATCGCCAAGGATGACCCCGGCAACTATCGCTAATGAGATGCAGAGTAGGTGTTCCCGAGCAAAAAGCCGCAACAACACCACTCCACAACATTCTCAACGACCAGCCACATCAGTGATAAGAACACAAAGCATGCGATAAGGCGCGTTCGCACCAGGAAACTAACACCTGCTCTGACCTGGTGCAAAGTCGGACTACAACCTGCACCACAAAAGGGAGCCCAGCCCAGAGCCTCACCTGAAGAACAACAGATGCCAAGGAGCCACAGAACATGCATCCCAGAGCCCCAAGAGGGCAACAACACCTACCACCGTCACCCCCAGCACCCCACCTCCCTGGGCCCCACTCCAAGCACCCCCCACCCACCCCCAGACAAAGATCTGTCACATCAACCACACTGAAAAATATACCAAATAACCTGCATGATGTCGCACAATCACATCTGGTGACATGCATGTGTCGTCACAAAAATGAGCATCACCAATTCACCCATTCACCATCGAAGCATCAAATGAAAATGTATTAAAATAAACACAGAACAGAAATGAAGACACATGTTGGCTCCCCCCGGGAAAATCTGTAGGTCACAGCCTGCAAGACAAAAACCATGATGAGAAGGTGTGTCCTGTGCACATCAAGGGATAGAGAGAGAGCGAAGAAGAGAGAGAGAAAGAGAGAGATAGACTGACAGAGAAGGGGGAGAGAGATATAAACGGACAGAGAGGGGGAGAGAGAGATGGACTGACAGAGAGGGGAGAGAGAGAGAGATAGACTGACAGAGAGGGGAGAGAGAGAGAGATAGACTGACAGAGAGGGGGAGAGAGTGGTAGATGGACAGAGAGGGGGAGAGAGAGATAGACGGACAGAGAGGGGGAGAGAGCGATAGAGAAAAGAAGAGGGGGACAGGGAGAGAGAGTGCCTACACTGCACACCCAGGCCACACTGCTCACCTGCTGCCACCGCTGTGACTCCAACCACGTGCCAGTATGAAGTGCAGTCCACCAGGTCCCACATCTGAGACAGACCCGTCATCTGAAACAGAGTCCAGATACCTGAATGGCAAAGTGCAAGCAATTGCGCACGACACCATCGCATGTCTGCCCCAGCGCACCTAAGCAGCTGCACCCAGCCCCTCTCGCCACCAAGTGGTGCATGCCAGCCCCTGCGCACGCAGGCCTCACTTCTCCCCTTCCGCCACCGGCATGTAGAAAAGAGGGCCCACCACGTGCCGCTGCAAGCCACAATCCCGGGGCCTGCAGGCATGGCACCCTCCACATCATGCAGCCCCGCTCCGCAGGCCACCAGGTCTCACATTTGGTGCTGGGTCTTGATTACTCCATGGCAGAGGACATACCAGTGCACCCGGCATCATCGCAGGCTGCACACCGGCTCAGCCTCATAGGTGCTACTAACTCTGTGATCCCCGAGGTGACGCCACGTGGCAGTAGGCCCGTGCTGCCCATTGGCTCAGGACCACACTGCAGTCAAGCAGGGCACACAAAACCTGAGCCATCCGGACTGCCGGGAAGGGGCATCATCGCAGGCTGTACATCCGCTCAGCACCTAAGGTGCCCCTACCTCAGTGCACCGAAAGTCACTATCCCATGGCGGTGGGCCTGTGCCGGCCGCAGTGCATCCGGTGCCACCAAGTCTGTGCCTGCTAGTCATGGACCCTCTATGATTGGGAATCGTGGTGCGGACGCCATCATGTCCCCTCCGGGCCTGCGGAATGTGATGTCGCAGGCCCCTGCACCCCCATGCCTACATGTACACCACACGGATACACCCCGGGAGAGGTTGGAAATGGCGTCGTGCACGTGCAACCGGCCTGTTTTATTGGCAGGGTCACGTGCTGTGACGCGTGTGCTGGATAGGTGTGGTGTGGGTGTTAACCAGCCGTGAGGGAGTGGCCATGGCATGCTGACAACTAGACCTGTGAGCAGCAGATTACTACAGGGGAGTCTGGGCACATGTGGCGTTGTTGTCCCCCCTGGAGCGTAAGCGTAGTGGGCTGGCCTGGCGTATGCTAGTACAGCGTAAGGGTTTGAACAATCACCCTGGGGCTCTGTGCGTGGTTCCGTATAGGGCTGGACAAGGGAGTTACAAATGCGCGTGTCGCTGTTGTTGCGTCTGCGCCACATGGACGACAATAGGCAATGTGTCACCCTGTGACCCAAATCCAACATCATGAGCCACATGGACGTAAGAGGAATTCACTGACCCCACATTCATCCATACTACCACACTTGAAAGACCATTGAGACGACACATCTGTGTGATTCAGAATGTTTAATGCACATTCAGTGGAATGTTGAATCTGGAGCAGTACAGGGCCATGAAAACCACAGTTTAGTTTCAAATGTTTGCCCATGGAGGGCCAGCCAGAGTCATTCAGGGAATGACTGGCACAAAGGAAGTGGAAGAGTTCAGTCCGCAGTCTGATAGCTGGGTCATTAGCGATCAAACAGAATATGGCAGTCCATTGCGAGGTCCAAGGTGAGTGTCGCAGAGTGTATCTGGGGACAGTGGAAGGTGATGTTGTAGAGGGCAGACCCAAGCTGAAACCGGCAATGAGGCAGAGATGAATGCTACCACTTCCTTCTGACCACAAGAGCAGATTCATCCACATCTTTGTCCTCTGCTTTTGCATGTGCCTCACGTGTGGGTGGTGCTGGCCTCTGTCCAGCACTGTGTGGCAGTGACACTTCAGGGGGCAGAGGTGGAATGCCTGCCGCACTGTGTGGCACTGACACGCAGGAGGCAGAGATGTTGATGCAGTGGTAGCAGCAGCATGCATCTGCGCCAGGCCTTGTGGCAGCAATGCCATGAGGATGGTTTTTAGGTCATTGTGGAACCCAGCTACCTCTCGCTGGTGTGTAGCCGTGTCAGCCGCTCTTTCCGCATTGGCCCGATCCATGTTCTCCATGCGCCTCCGCATGAGTCCCAGCTCCCGGGTGAGATCGCTGGAGGCACTCTGACTGGACAGTCGGTCTTGTCTCACAGTCAGGACTCAAGCGATGTCAGCCATGGTTCATTGGAGAGCATGGAGCGGACTGTTGGTGTCCGGTAGGGACTGTGAGTGGTCTCTGATGGGACTTAGACACCCACGTATGGCATCTAGTTTGTCTGCCATGCAGTCGAAGCCCACCCGCACCTGTTCAGCCAGCTGCTCCTGAACACATGGCATTGGAAGGCGAGGTGTTCTTCGTGGGGGTCCTGGGAGGCAGCCGTGGTGGTGGGTGCTGCCTGCAGTATGGTCTGTGTAGGGGGTAGGTTTTCCTCGTTGCAGCTGGGTTGCCCTGCTCCTGGAGATGTGCTGCTGAGACTGTCAATGAACTCTCGGAGGGCGTCTGAGTCAAAGGTGTCGTGGTCCTCTTCATCATCAGAGAAGAGAGGTTGGGACTGCTCTGCAGGAGGTGGTGATTGTCCCTCTGCAATGTGAAGGGGAGATGCAGTTTAACAATGTGTTCACATGTGTGTTGTCGCATTGTACATGTTTACATACAGACTGCATGACTGTGCTTCGTGGCTGTTTTGGGAGTGCTGCCAATTTGCTGCGGGGCAGTGGACATTCTGACAACATCATGGCTGTGCGTTCGTACTTGTACATTTTCAACTCACATTTCCCTGCAATGCCACTTGTGACTGGCCAGTGTCTACACCCAGTCGGCACCAGTTGTATCCTCTGTTCTGTGGCGAACGTGTTGCGGTTTGTGCCACTTCGTTGTCAATGTTGATGTGCTGTGCAAGTGATGTGTGTGTGCCACATTTTGGAGGAGTCGCCTCTGCAGCTCTGATTGGGCTGCCCCTTCTCCCTTACATGCGGTGTGCCTCTGACTTGTGTGCTCATACAGTGCTGAGATGTTGCATTCTTGAGTATATAGTTCTCTTTGTGGGTGTTTGGGTCTGGGGCATGATTTGTCCACAGCTGTGCTCTACTTACTTGTGCATGTGTGCCATTGTGCCCATCTCCCCTCGTCCCCCCAGTCCCTGGCATTTACTCACCCTGGTGCTATTGTGTCCGGTCCTGTTGAGCAGTGTCCGTTTCCCCAACTCCTGCCACCATCTCCTCACTGATGACTGTGGACACCAATTCCTCCATGTCGTCCAGCTCCTCCTGTGGTGGAGGACTGCCACCTCCAGTCTGCATTGCTACCTTCCGGTTGTTGGCGAGTTTCAGCTTGATTTTGCGCTTGACGTCATTTCAGTGCCTCTTGACCTCGTCCATTGTCCTCTTCAGCACTCCAACTGCATTCACCTTGTCCACGATGGCCTGCTATAGTCCATTTTTTGTCGCCAATGACACAATGGAGGTGACAAACAGTTGTTGATGGTGTTTGACCACCTCCGTTGTGAGTATCCTGTTCTCCTCCGGACTGAAGTGCTTCTTCCTACTCTTCTTGTTCTTGCCCTTCCCTGACCTCGAGGTCCCAGGCAGGTCCTCCGGGGGGCTTGTGGGGTTCTGGTTCCCCTCCGTACTTGCTCGGGCAACATCCATTGTGCTTGGCTGTTGTTTGGCATTTGTTTGTCAATTTGTTTTCTACTTTTTTGGTGATTGTTCCCGCCTGACGTGTGTGAATTGCAGGCCTGTAGCTGGTTTTCGCTGATTTTTGTATCGCGATTGGCCTCATCGCAGCTTTTTTTGCGTTCGCGTTTTGCATTTTTGCTGTGTGGCGTTGATTTTATCATGGTCAGTTGACGCATTATCTGGTGACTATCACATGGTACTGCAGTGTTGTGAATGCCTGGTTAACAAGGCTTAAAATTCCCGCGATAGACTGCTATGTTGGGAGTTGCGTTAAGTAACTTTTGTGATGATTATCCACATTCTTGGTATTCTGTAGCGCACCGTAGCACTCCCACTGAAACTCGACAGCTTGTAAGACCAATAACTACCTCACCCGCTCCCCTCGCACATGAAAGATTAGAGTACTGGGGAATGGGTACATGAGGATAACAGAATAAATTGTTCCACCACCCTCCAGTTTCATGTGAGGCAGAGAAAGCAGAATGAATGCACTGATGAAAAATCATGCCAGGTACACCACAACAAGGCTTATGCACTCACAAGTAAAAAAAAAATGTCTCTGCAGCTGGAAAAGTAAAACATTATTTAGTTTGGGTGTAGGAGTTGTGGCGTGGCTCATAACAACCCCTTCCAGCATTAATAAATGTCCATATTAAAAAGCAGGTGCCCCTGACAGACCGGGGAACTTGAACAACATCTATTGAGTCCTCTGCATTAAGGGAGTGGCCTTTTTCCACATGACTCTCAGAAGCAGGGAGATTTCAGTCACTGCAAGACGTGCAAAAGGGAGAATTTGAGTGCCCAGGGCACATTCCCTTAATTAAAAGCCCCAACATGACTTGAGGTAGGAATGCTCAGTTGGACTATTGTGATGTAGGATTTTTGAACCTATTGCTAGGCACTATAGGAAAAATAATAAGTGGATTTTAGTTTTCTGTAAAACTAGATTTCATGTTATGATAAGGCAAAAAGGCTTAGGGCCTGATATACAGTTTGGCAGTTTTGGATACCTCAGCACAAATGTGGCAGATATCTCATCCGCCATATCACAAGTGCTTTATATGCCATGGCACATGTCATATGGTGGATGGGATATTTGTCATGTTTGTGATGCAGTACCCCATGCGCCAAACTCTAAATCAGGCCATTAGTTTTATGTATTGTTAATTGTCAATATTTTCATGTAATGTTAATCTTCACAAGTTTATATTTTTTATTGTGAAATGCTCTGGAAAAGACAATGAGCCTTTTTATGGACTGCTAATACATTGACTTTGTAAATAGACATGATGTTTGATTAGTGAAAAGACATTTATATGTGTTTGCAAAGGGTTTGTTAAGGGGCATTTTAGTTTTGAATGTTAGGGCCTGCAGTTGCACAAATTGCCACATGGTACCTTTTCAGGGAAATGGAACACACTAGATCTATGAGGGTTACCTGCCCCCTCTGACTATTCATTAGGGTACGTAATTTAGGGTTTGGCTAATGAACAGGTAATGATTCGAGCAGTCTTTAAATGATATCCACACACAGCAATTCAAGACTGTTGTTATCCTTTCAATCATGCCTGATTGAGATATCTCCAGAAATTCACATTAGGTATAGACTATTTTACCAACACTCAATTTGCCCTCAAAATGAAATAGCTAATTGCCACATCACATGTACCGCCATCAGTAGTTACCAAACATGACAATATAATGTTAGCATCACCATTCTACCGAACAAATTAGAAAAAACTAACACCCTTCTTCGACTATTTTGAAGATATTTGGGTTTGATGCATGCATTGTTCAGGGCACGTGTGGCAACCCAACTTCTACGTAACCTGGTGGAATGTTTACTATCCCATGAGGCCAAAATTGATAATGCAGTAAAAGGGTGGCACAGCGAAAGACACTTTTCAAAGGAGACACAGCACCCCATATCAATTAAGTCTTTAAAGAGCAACGCTATCAAGAACTCTACTTATCTACGTCCATGGCACACCAAATAAGACCTAACATATGCAACCAACCTTGTCAAAACATGGCATGCTAGTTAGAAAAGTCCTACTCTTTTCAAACAGCCAAGGACTACACTACCTAGAATCAATTGCTCACACTCTACTATTACGTTAACAAGCATACTCATTTAAAAACAAGAATACCAAAGAAACTACTAAAATAATCTATACCTAAATTGTATGTACATTTAAAAAATATATATTCATTTAATTAGATCAATGTCCCAATATAAATTCAGAATTATCTAAACAAAATATTAGTATAATACAATAGAATAAAAATTAAAACACTGCATGTAATTTGAACATGACAAATTTGAACATAAAAAAATAACTACTAATTATCACCTCTTTCTTTTAACCATAATTAAACATATTCTGATTTTACTGTGAAATATAACATTATAATGTGCACCAAGATTTAAACCTACTATACCAGGAAAACTGAAAATAAAAACAAAGAAAATGAATATTACATTTTGAATGTAAAAACTACTCCTCTGTAAAATAAAAATTGGTATTGAAACAAAACATACATTTTCATCCTCAAAATAAACAATTGCTATATTGTAAAATATGTGCTGCAAACAGTCTAAAACAGTCTATACAAGGAAAATACTATAGTCTATCACTTACTATACCAAATGTAATGAATGTCTAAACCCAACAAACAAAACCAATATAATAAAGTAACACATGCAAACATTACTTCTAAATCAGCGGTCCCACTTCTGTTACTTAAGAAAAGAATGCAAAATCCTGGAACTACCATCCAGGCTAACTGTCTACTTAAGGAAAAAAAAGAGTAGACATTAGAGTTATTGGTAAAAAAAAAATTGGCAAGTAAATTGTGATGAAAAATAGACCTTCTTTGTATTGAACCAGATGTAAAAAATAATAACACTTGTTTGTTACAAGAATTTCTTTTTATAACGTATAAAAAAAGATGTTACCATGTATTTAAAAATATAATAAAGTAAAATGCAAAACTATTACTAAATACTGCTCAATAAACAATGTGTTAACAGTATTTACTAATGTATAATATATTTAAGTATGTTAGTTAAACTATTTGCGTGTTCAGTACTACCTATAAAACTATAGTTAAGGGTTTTGAAAATGCATGCATATTTTATTTAACTGTTACAATTTGTTGAAATGATGTTATATATATATTAAAATGTGTAAAACATATTTTTTGAATGTTACTTTATTATATAAATATATTTATTAAAAATAAGAAAATAAGGAGTATTTAATTTACTACTTGAATATTTGACATTGATGTTATTTAATCATGCACATTTTAACACATGCAATTTTTTATATAATTAATGTGTTAATTATGTAAAAAGTTTTTTCATTTACATGACCAAGTACAATGGAGTTTAATTACACAAAATAAATATATTTTCAAAAGTCTTGTATTTTCATACTTAAAAATTAATAATAATGTATTCGTTATATAAAACAGATAAGTAAGTTATGCCAAATACAAATATATTATGTTAAAACATGCTAAGAAAGACAAATGGGGAATGTCAGACTCTCACCTATGTTTCCCCAGGAACGACATGCACGACATGCAAGACAAGAGGTCCCAACTTCCCCTTCTCACTCATCATACGCAACAAGTTCAAAGCAACAATGGTGAATACGTGGAAGAGGGGAAAACAGAGAGAAAAATAAAAGTGTCCCACGACCTCTCTCTCTCAAGTGTAAGGCCAGTCAGTCAGGAGTGTTTCCTACGTGTAACAAGACAAACTTTATTTATTAATATGTGAAACAGTTGAGCACTTTGAGACAATTTTGGTATTAATGGTATAGTGTATCACTCTAAACTACTCAAACAAATCCACTAAAATCGACAGACTGTCTTAGTGGGATCTGTGGTTCTCATCTACAGGAAAGAAAAGCAGAAATGCCAATGAGGAAATGCAAATTGCTGTAAAGAAAAGAAATGAAAAGGAATAGAGTAGCACCCACCTATGTTATAAAAGAAATGCACCACAGTAACAGGAGAACTGAAGTGGAAAAAGAAATAAAATCCTCGCAACTTCCTAGTAAAATATAAAGGAAATGTTCCGTATTTAAGTTATGCATTATGCCTCCTTAAATTCAGGAAGAAGTAACAATGGTGTCCTTGTTATTTGCAGGAACAACCTTTGGCTATTACAAACACTGAAAATGAGGTCTCCAAGGACGAGAGTTCTAGCCTCAGATAAGTATTTGTTTGTCTTCTTATGATGCAAAGCATTTGACAGTGCAATGCGCACTGTTACAGCAAATGCAGAACAACTGATGGTGGTTTTTTCTTTTACTTACAGGACTCAAGTGACTGGAATGTGGATCCAAGAAGATGTGGGCGAGAATTGCAGGAGTCATGGGGGAACCCAAGAAGGACCACCGAGAAGGAATGCAGAGACCCCGCCTAAGGACCAGAAGTGCACAGGTGAGTGACCCAGAAGCGAAGGCTGATATGTTCCAGCTCGAATACAAAGCGTTCTACTATGGGATCGGAGGAGTTTTATACTCACCTGCCATAGCCTGTGTGAAAGACAGAGTGGGCACAGAAGGCGTGACTGTACAACACCCCGTTAGCTCTTTCCACACGCTTAGGTTTTCCCGGATAGCATCTATGAAAGAGTCTGAAAAATCAAGGGGCATATACATGACTTGCAGGCTCCCAAGTGCGATCTTCAACACCATAACCTTTCCAATGCAAAAAGTATTGTAGCCTTCGTCTCACCCTTCTAGAGTCAATGATAGCCTCAACATCAGGTTCATTATTTTTTACCACTGGGGCCAGAAGAACAGGCAGTGTTGGACCAGCTACAACTAGCTTCAATAAAGACGCATGAAAAACAGAGTGTATCTTTAGTGGAGCAGGAAGGTTTAGTCTCATTGCTACAGGATTAATACCTTTACTTATTTTTCAGGGGGAAATAAAACATGGTTTGAACTTACAAGACCCCTTCAAAGCAATGCCTCAGGTGGATAACCACACCTTGTCTCCTTTTGCGTACATAGGTTCTAAACAACAAAGGAGATCAGCCTTTTCCTTCTAAACACATTTGGCCCTCTCCAAATTCTCTGTAGCTACTTTCTGTATGTCATGCAAGTTCTTCAAGAATTCAGGAGAAGAAGGAGCACGGTTAGAGAGAGGAGGAGGTAACATCATGAATCGAGGGTGAAAACCATACTTGCAATTTAAAGGAGAATAGTTAGTGGAAGAATTACAGTTATCCATATGAACGTATCCCAATCTGATGTAGAATGCAGAAGTTGACATCTTAGATGTTGTTCCAGACACTGATTTGCTCTTTCAGTATGACCATCAGTTTGAGGACGATGGCCGGAAGAAAATCTGACATCAATCTACAACAAAGCACCCAGCCCCTTCCAAAAGTTAGAGATAAATTGAGGTTCTCGGTCTGACACCATAACAGAAGAAAGTCTATGTAACCTGACTATATGTTGCACAAAAAAGGAACCAGCTGTTTGAAAGAGGGGAGTGCTTTCAAAGGAACAAAGAGGACCATCTTGGTTAAACCAGGCAGGTTTTAGGGCCCATCACAGCACGGAAATGGTCATGTTGGCAGTGCAGGACAACTCAGGCTTAGAAAAAAACATGTGCCCTGGTTCTGCTGGACCTATTCGCGGCATTTGATATGGTAAACCATGACCAACTTCTGTCACGGATCTCGGAGCTAGGCATCCAGGGTACGGCCCTCAGATGGCTCAAGTCCTTCCTCAGTGACCGATCACAGAGAGTGCAGCTGGGTGACCATATGTCTAATTCCGGAAAACACTCGTGCGGGGTGCCACAGGGCTCGGCATTGTCGCCCCTCCTTTTCAACACCTATCTCCAGCCCCTGATAGCTGCACTGAATCTTATGGAGTGCCAGATCTATAATTACGCTGACGACACCCAAATCATCATTCGGATAGACAACTTCCAAGCTGCACACTCACGAACGCAAAATATTTAAAAATATATGGTCAATTAGATGACGGCTAACTTCCTCAAAATCAATCCTGAAAAGACTGAGGTACTGGCCATCACCACAGACTCTAACCCCTGGAGTGACATCTACTGGCCACAAGAGCTGGGCGCAAACCCTGTACCAGCCCAGGCCGTAAAAAGCCTGGGCATCAAAATCGATGCCAAGCTATCCATGACCCAGCAGGTATCGGCAGTAGTAGGAACATTTGTTGGCCTGCTTAGACAACTATGGAAACTTGCCCCCCTGCTCACTTTTGCAACACTCAGAACGGCAGTTTCAGCCTTGATAGTGTCACGACTGGACTACGGGAAGTCCCTGTACATCGGCCTCCCAGATAAGTTGCTAACCAGACTACAGGTCATCAGGAATTATGCTGCCAGACTAATTTTTAGATTACCGAGGAGGGCCCATGAAACCCCCCTGCTACGCCAGCTACACTGGCTTCCGATCAGGCAGAGAACTAGGTTTAAGGGCCTTTGCATCGCGCACAAAGCCATGTATGGCCAAGCCCCGTCATACATTAAAAATCACCGAGCAACCTACACTCCTAGTAGGACACTTCTGTCCTCGGAGGCCGGCATGCTGGCCTGCCCCCACTTTAGCATGACTTCTAAAGGAGGCAGAGCCTTCTCAACTTCAATCCCTGTGCAATGGAACAAGCTGCCGGAGAATCTGAGTAAGGAGCGTGCCCTCCTCCCATTTAGGAAGAAGTTAAAAACACTTGTTTTTTTATGGAAGCCTGGGGCACAACCTAACCATTCTGTACCCGCTCCACGTGCTAGGGTATGGCTCCCTCTCACAGCACTTAGAGACCTGACGGTGATTATGCTCTCTACAAATGACAATTACAAAAGGTCCACTACTACGAGGAAAGTTGTGTTTTCTTGTGTGGTCTTTGGCAATTCAACAATGAAGTCCATAGAAACGGCATGCCAAGGACTGGGAGGAATGGGTAAAGATTTAAATAATTCTACAGGAGCCTGATGGGAGGATTCCCCTTGGGCAAAAAAATGGCTTGTCTGGATATAATGCTTGGTATCGGTTGCCATATTGGGCCACCAAAATGTGTTGTTGTAAGAGTTCTAATGTTTTTTATATCCTGGATGCCCAGAGAGGGGATGAGCATGACACCATTCTATTGTTTGTTGCTGCAAGTATCGTGTAGGTACCTCTGAACCACCTTGAATATATAAAAGATCTTGAATCTTCATTCCATTATGTTTTTGTGCTGACCCCTCTACTTCTGTGGAATTTTGAGCCTCTGCTACTGCCTTCATGTATTCCTATTCAGAACAGATGGTGCCTATGTTACGCTCCCTAGCTATAATAGAAGAAGGTTCGCACATGGGTTCCTCAGGTTCATATCCTAAATGGGATAGGGCATCTGCTTTCCCATTTTTCTTCCCAGCCTGGAACAGTGTGGTAAAATCAAAGTCACTGAAGTACTGTGTCCAATGTTATTGCCTCATTGATAATGCTCTGGTGGTCTTAAGGAATTGTAAAATTCGATGATCGGTGAGTACTGTAGCCCTGTGAAGTGCTCCTAATATGAATTGACGCCACTCTTCAAAAGCCTTCTTAAAGGCCAGCAGTTCTTTATCGCCTACAGAGTAATTTTGTTTGGTAGGAGTCAACTTGTGTGAATAAGCAACTGGGTGAAGACATCCAGTACTCAGGTCTGTCTGAGAAAGAATTCCTCCTACCGCCATTTGTGAGGCACCTACCTCTACAACAAAGGGCCGAGAAGAATCCGGGTGTTTTAGTATAGGAGCCTGAGTAAAAGCCTTTCTCATCTTACAGAAAGCTTCCTCGGCTGCTGGAGTTTATAGAAATGTAGCTCCCTTTTTCAATAATTTGGTTATGGGTGAAGCAAGATCTGAAAAGCCTTCAATAAAGTGCCTATAAAAATGGGCAAATCCGAGAAAGCTTTGTATGTCTTTCACATTTTTGGGGGATGCCAGCGAGTTATGGCTGCCACTTTCTTAGGGTCCATACTAACCCCTTTGGGGGATAAAACAAATCCTAAAAAACATACTTGAGAGGTATGGACCTCACACATGTCTAGTTTAACATACAAATGATTATCTGAACATTTCTCAAGAACACTCCTAATGTGTCCTTCGTACTCCTTAACTGAAGAGGAGTAAATCTCATCGATGTATAAAATTGCATAGAAACCCATCATGTCTTTTAACACTTCATTTATGAAGAACTGAAAAGCAGACGGGGCATTGACCAGTCCAAACGGCATTACCAGGTGTCAGGAATCAACACGCAGCTGCCATAGCAGGTTTAACTAATTGTTTTATTTGTGTGTCTGCACAGCTTAAAGATATCAATCTTGTCTGCATTCCTCAAAACATTAGTTTGTGTTTAATCTGTATTTGATCTGTGTTTGGTATCTGGTATTATCTGTATTCTTTGTCCCTTAAAAAGTGTCTTGAATACCTTAATAATTGATAAATGGCACACTATGAAGGGACTGCATAATTTCTTTTCCTTTCCTTTAAAGAATGAACATTTACTTTCATGCGCTTATGCACGCGCTGTTTAAGCGTGCACTCAAGACGCTTTCCACGGTTGCTAGGCAACCGGCCGAGAAAACGTTACTTTCAGACTTTAGCAGACACGCGCTCGGCAACTCCCTACCTCGGCTATAAATAGCCGCGAGTCAAGCATTCCCTGCTTGACTCCGTTGATCTTCACCCAAGGAAGCGTATCGTGCCGTCACCTAGCAACAAGTACTGGAAGCCTTTCAGAGCGATGAAGAGCCGGCTCCAACGCGAAGTCAAGACGACAAGGAGCTAAGTCCCGTGAACTCTTATTGTATCCTGGGAATTTGTTGAAATTGATGAATCTTGCGTAATTTCTGAAGATACTTGGTAGCTATTTAAGGATTGTGCCAAATAGTTAATAGCTGGGTTTAGCGCTTCTGTCTGGAAGTGCCTGAATAGTTTAAAGACATTTTGTTGATGTAAAAGCAGAGTCGCCCGAATAATGCAAGACATTTGTTGATGTTAAATCGAGTTCTGCTTAATCTTAGAGGTGTTACACTTTTTGATTACTAGTTACTGTATCACGCACTTAACTTTGTATATGATTTCATAGTGTTTTTGGAGCAATTATGTTAAAAGACTTATACGAACGTTCGTGTAATAAATAAAGGTGTTAAGAAAGAAAACACAGAAAGGAAAACAGAATAGACGCAAAAGGGTAGCACTAAGGTTAGGAATATTACCATACTTAAATACATATATATATTGCAATAAGAGGAAAGCAACAGATTGTATTTTACATGTCACATTCCTTTTACTTCTGATAAATCTAGTCTGTTCAGTGCTGATTTTAATGTGAACCTTATTGGTGACAAGAGACCGAAGTGTACATATCACCTCGCTCTTGTGGATTTCGCGCCTTTACATCAGGTGATTAACATTGTTTAGTTCAGTATATTTAGTCAGACTTCATTTCTGGTATTATTATGCTTTCATGAAAGTTTTATTTTATTTTATAGAATACACAAACATAGGCGACTTTGTATATAAGAACCCGGCTGGTCCAGGCAGCAGAGTTGCAGTGTCTTTTCTTTTTCTGTGTCTGTTCGTCGTCCCAAAACCCCTTCCCTTTCAGAGTATTTGCTAGGTTCACTGTTTACAAATCAGTGGAGCTGGTTTATAGTCTGGAATGGCTGGGGCATAGTCATCGCCCCTGTTGACTACCTGGATTTCAGGTGAGTGGTTAGACCATCATAACACCAGGTATTCGTAAAGGCCAAACTTGGTACAAAACGCTGTCTTCTACTCATCTCCCTTCTTGACTCTCACTAAATGATATGATCCAGTAAATCCAACTTAGTGAAGTTTTCAGCATCCTTTAATTGATCAAGTAAGGAGGGTATCAATGGTAAAGGATACAGATATTTTATTGTAACATCATTAAGGGCCCTATAATCAATGCAGCATTTAAGGCCTCTTTCTCGTTTTGGGATAAAAAACCGAGGAGACGGTTAATCGAGAAGGCCGAATAAAACCGATACGTAGCAGGTCAACCAAATACTCTCGTAAGTATATATTCTCTTTTTCGGTTAATTCGTAGATTTTGCTACAAGGTACGCGGGCTCCAGCTGTTAAATCTATCCTGCAATCATAGGATTTATGTGGCAGGAGTGTAGAAGCCTTTCCCTTGTCAAAGATGATCTTCAACCAAGAGGGTAATTCTGGAGGTACAGTATCTGTGGTTATGGCTATATCCCCTGAATGACTTTGGTCTTTTCCACAGTGACCACTACAATACTCAGAACCAAATGATATGGACAGATCTCTCCAATTGATAACCGGGTTATGCTGACGTAGCCGCTGAAGGAGATTGAATAAGGTCAAAGGAAATCATCTTTTCATGGTTTTCTTATATTACAAGAGTAAGCTCAGCATTGGCGTATGTTCTAGACCCTGATTTAATGTTTTTGCCATCTATAGTTTTAACTTCCTCCCAAGAAGCCTTAGTAACAAAAGGGATGTTCTTGTTTTTGCCCAATGAAGGTCCATGAAATTGCCTGTGGCACCCGAATCTAACACAATTTGTACTTCAAAAGACTTCTGTCCCTATTCATACTGTGATGAAAGAAAGAAATAATGGAAGAAGGCATAGTCTCTTTTTGAACCATGTGTTGTGAGACAATTAGTCCTAACTCATCCGAAATCTTTGTCGCCACAGAATGCGGGCTTTTGACTTTTCCGTCCCACGTCTTTTCTTTGGTTTAACAGGACATTCTCTGAGGAAATGTCCCTGTTTTCCACAGTGCAGGCATAATTTCTTATCCCGCCTTCTCTGTCGTTCTTCTTCACTGAGGGGGCCCGTAATGCTTCCCATCTGCATTGTTTCTGGATTATCTGTTGCTTTCTCAGATTCTTGTAATTTCTCTTTGTATACATTAGTACGCACTTCAGAGCACTCTTTCTCTCATTTTCTTTCATTTACACGATTATCTAATTTCACCACCAAATCAATGAGGGCAGTTCGTCTTTGAGGCCTTTATAAAACAGAGCACTGCGTTTTGACTCTGGCCATCCTGATTCAGCTACCAGTCTCTTAACCCCTCCAGCGCGGCGCGGATTTCCGCGCCGCGCTGAAGATTCCGTGCACGGGCGGGGCCATGACGGAGCGGTTCCGTCATGCGCACAGCGCAACCGACGCACGTGACGGAACTGCTCCGTCACAAGCGTCGAAGGGGTTAAAGGTGGAGATGTAGGTCATTAGATCTTTTGTTCCTTGTTTAAAATTTAGCAATTCTGTGTCTACAGACTGCATGAAAGGGAATAGACCAATTTGCTGCGGTTCCTCCCAAATAGGAAAGGAAAAATGCTTCTTTAGCTTGTTCTGTGGGAAGACAAGAAGCCTTACACATGAAATGGAGTTGGCATTGGCTAATAAATGTAGCAAATTTGGTAGAATCTCCCGTTAATGTCAATGGGATAGCAGGAGGAGTGGTCATATGAATTACTGGCGCACCTGAACTAGAAGAAGGAGATTGGGGTGAAAACTGACCTCATGCACCATCTGCCATGTTCCCTAAACTAGAATCATGTCTAATACCCATTGTAAAGAATATACCCTTAAGGCAAGAGCTTGGGTTTCTTTCTGGTGGTTACCAATCATATGTGCTAAGTCCGTAAGTATTACCTGGCTCTCTTCCATATTGTTCAGGGAAAAAAAAGAACGCGGGCTTCATGTTCTATCAGACTTTTGCATATGTTCCCACAGGAGCAACATGCAAGACAAGAGGTCCTAACTTCCCCTTCCCACTCATCGTACCCAACAAGGTCAAAGCAATAATGTTGATTACGGGGAAGAGGGGAAAACAGGGAGGAAAATAAAAGTGTCCTACAACGTTTCCCACTCAAGGGTAAAGCCAGTCGGCCAGGAGTGTTTCCTACATGTAACAAGATAAACAGAATGTATGAATATGTGAAAGAGTTGAGCACTGTGTGACAAAAATGGTATTGAAGGTATAGTGTATTACTCTAAACTACCTTAATAACTCCCTTCTTCCACTACAATCAACAGACTGTCTTCGTGGGATCTGTGGTTCTCATCTGCAGGAAAGAAAAGCAGACATGCCAATGAGGAAATGCAAATTGTAAAGTAGAAAAGAAATGAAAAGGAAAAGAGTAGCACCCACTTATGTTACAAAAGGAGTGGCCCACAGTAACAGGAGAACTGATGTGGAATAAAGAAATAAAATCCTTGCAATTTGCTAGTAAAATAGGACATTTTCTGTATTTAAGTTATACAATATGCCGCCTTAAATTCAGGAGGAAGAAACAATGGTGTCCTTGTTACTTGCGGGAACTTCCTGCTATTACAAACTATGAAAAGGAGAGCTCCAAGGACGAGTGTTCTAGGCTCAGATAAGTATTTGTTTGTCTTATGATGCAAAACATTTGGCAGTGCAAAGCGCGCTGTTACTGCAAATGCAGAGTAACTGTTGTTGGTTTCTTCCTTTAGTTGCAGGACTACAGTGACTGGATTTGGATCCAGGAAGCTGTGGGTGAGAATAGCAGGAGCCATGGAGGAACATGAGAAGTATCGCTGAGAGGGAACACCAAGACCCCACCGAAGTACCGTAAGTACACAGGTGAGTGACC
This sequence comes from Triturus cristatus, assembly GCF_964204655.1. Taxonomy (NCBI): domain Eukaryota; kingdom Metazoa; phylum Chordata; class Amphibia; order Caudata; family Salamandridae; genus Triturus; species Triturus cristatus. Next base: position 648,246,360 of record NC_140589.1, read on the forward strand.
CGAAAGTAAAGGCTGACGTGTTCCCGAAATGCTAGAATGTGAAGCGTTCTACTATGGGATCGGATGAGTTTTAAACTCCTCTGCAGTAGCCCGTGTTAAAGACGGAACAGGCACAGCATGGAGTTTACTATTCTCACTCCAACTCAACTACTGTGAAAAAGTGGATTATTTGTAAGGGTGGATGGTGTTTCACCACAAGTAAAGATGTCACTGTTCTTGTTAGGTTCATTAAAGGGTTTAGTCATTTAAACCTGAGCTCAAACCCTTGTAGCTATGGTGAAGAACAGACAGGCTTAACTCAAATAAATGTGTAGAGCATCGAGAAGTATGAAAACAATAAGGATCTTAGCAGCATAAAATAATAACAATTCCATTCTAATATATAAAAAATGAATATTTCAAGTAGCATAATGCCACCAAAATGTCAAAAATAAAATAAGAGGAACTGGAGACATCAATTTTAAAGTTTTAAAATAAAAATCGCTCCAAGAAGCACACACCACCAACCGTGGGTAACTTGTTATTTTGAAATGGAAGAAGGGTAAGGTTTGAGTCGGGCCACAATGGAGCATGGATTGATTATGAGGACCACGCTGGTTCTGGTGAAGCGTTTACTTTCAATCTTATACATTTTTGGAGCAGGAAAAGTCTTCAGGTGAATAGGCAGCCTTCTGGGTCGCAAGATGACGAAGGCGTGGAGCCGCTGGTTGCGGTCCCAGTAGAATCATGGAAGAAGGTGGAAAAAAACTTTGAGCAGGAAAAATTCCAAATTTTGCACCCAGAAAGTTGTCGACATCGATCAACTGCTGTTCGGCGCTGTGCCCTGTGAAACCTTTACCTTTGGACTTACATAGTTTTCTGGAATTCAGATTCCTCCAGTTGGGCAAAACTGTAAATTGTTGTTGAAGAGGGTTCCAAGTAGTCGAATGCCGGTCAGCGTTGGGCCAGCTGAAATATATTTGCTGCTGTTTACAAGTATGTAACAGCAGCTACAGCAAAGTTAGGATCACTGGTAATGCCCATCAGCAGATCAGCTTAGTAGGTTGGACCCCATGCAAAAAATCCTTCAACAATGTTTTAAGACCCATGTTTAAGTGTTAGGCAGGAGGATACTCTGACTTGAGTCCAGGGTTCAAGGACATCAGGAACAACACTTGGGGGTCAGGACTCACTCGAACAGAATCCACCAGCAGGGTTCAGGGCATGTCCAGTTGAAACTGTGGTCAACTGGACTCTTCCATGAAAGTGAGTTTCTTGGAGCTTTTGTGTCCCTGCAGCTTAACAAGAGGTCAATCAGCAGACCCCTGGAGTCCACGTCTTTGTCCTGGGTACTGGTGGGAGCAGGGCCAATCCTTGAGGTTATATTCACAGTTCTCAACAGCGGGTGCAGTCCTTCTTCCATCTTCTCCTGTCTTCCACAGATGCATTAATGTTCTGAAGAGAGTGCCGAAGGGTGCCACATTCATGTCTGGAACTTTCCTGTAGGTGGGGGATTTTCCTGCCCCTTCCCTCGGCAACATGGAAAATGTTCCCAGGGGTATCCCTTCTCACTTTTGCAGCAGTTCCTATATGATTTAATGCAAACAATCCCACAGTGACCCTCTCTACCTAAACTCAAGATGGCAGAACATTTCCTCCCTTGTGCAGAACTCCTGTTTCCACCTTAGAAGTATGGCCAGGGAAATGCCCCGATTACTTACCGGTAATCTTCATTACTCCGAGTATAGTCTTCCTCGCCACATGACTAACAAAGTGAGCTTCAGCCCCACACCAGAACCCTCCAAAGCAAGAAAGTCAGACTCCCATGCCTCCCATCCCTTCCCAATATGGCCGACCAATTACACCCTTGACCCCTATAGGAGGCGGGCCGGCCCAACCCATCAGCCTGAAACTACCAAGCACAAACATGAAGCCGATAGCCAGACAGGGAGGGAGGGATGGGAACTCATGTGGCTAGGAAGACTATACTCGGAGTAATGAAGATTACCGGTAAGTAATCGGGGCATTACCTCCTCGTTAGTCTTCCTCGCCACATGACTAACAAAGTGAGCACATACCAAAGACAAGCGGCTTCATGGAGACTCACAGGAAACCAACAGACCAGAAAGGGACGCCCACGAAAGAAGGCAAACCCAACAGATCCGAAGAGTGGAATGACCCCCCAAGAGAGGCAAGCACAAGCAGGAAGAACCAGCCCGGGACAGAAAGACACCGGAAAGGCTGAAAACCAGGACCCCAAGAGACCCGAAGTGCAGCCAGAAAAACCGCCTCAAGCAAAGCCGAAGGAGGACAGAGAAGGCACGGAAACAGACCGCACGGACCAAAGGCAACAGCAAACAGGGCCCAGAACAGAAAGCAGCAAGCCGGCCCAGACACACCAAGACTGCCCAATGGACAGCCAAAAGTGAGAGGGGAGCAAAAGCCCAGAGAGGAACTGAAAGAGAGACGCAGTCTGAAAAACACAGCAACACCGCAAGGATGCGCACCACCCACGAGAGAACCGAAACCACCAGAGGAACGGGGCAGTGGAAGCAGACGCAACCAAACAGACCGGGAAAAGCCACAAGAACGGAAAGGGGTGAAAAGAAAACCAGCACGCCAACCGAACAACAAAAAGAACGAGGGTCACCGCAACCACACCCGCTGGAAGAGAAACAGGTGGGACACAGACCCCAGTCACACAAAGGACCCCCCCCGGAAGGGATCGCGACACCAAGGAGAGAACCCAGGCAGGCACAAGGCCAAATGGAACCAGGAAGGTGCCGGAAGCGACACCGAAGAGACTCGGCCACCAAGGGAACCCAACCAGCCAACAGCGAAAAGCCCGGCAGGAAGGGAAATGAAGCGAGGCTGCCGAGACCACCCCGCACAGGGACCAAGCCACCCGACCCAGGAATGTCGCAAAAGAAGGAAGTGAGCCCCGAAGCGAGCACACAGCCAGCCAGCCAACAACCAGGCCCTGCCCAGCCCAACAAAGAAGGACCGACAGGATCAGGAGTGCACAGGGAGAAAAAGCCACAGGCAGCAACCCACCAAGGGCGAGGAGGACAGAAGGGCAGGCCGAAACAAGCTTGAGCCACACCAAGACTCCCAGGGAGCCACCAGAGTCCACTGGCCCCGGGACCCCAAAACCAGGGACAAAAGACGAGGACACAGAGCCACACCGTAAGTGCAGGACCCCGCCAGGGAGCGGAAAACCAGGAGACCCAGCACCCCCTGACACCGAACAGCACAGGCGGAAACAAAAACCAGCAAGGGAAAGCCAGAAAGCAGGGGCAGGACACAAATCCGCGCCCACAGAGGCAAAACACGAACCAAAGAGCAACAGGTCCCGAGACAACCTCCGCAGACGCCAAAGGAGAAAGCCCACAGCACCCGGCAGACCCAGGCCGTCACCCATCCAGGAACCAAGCAGGCCCGAACGAGCTGAACAACAGAGAACAGACGAGGACAGGCGTCGCCAGGGCGGAATGGCCATACTCAGCACCCATGTGAGCACCACCAACGGGACAAAGCCCAGGCCAGGCCAAACAAGCACAGAACCCCTGGAAAAAAAGGACCCCAGGGAAACAAAGCCGAGAGCCCGGACAAGAAAGCCCAAGAGCCAACACGGGGACCTAAAAGAAGCAGACAGCACCAGACGTACCCAGGAGAACTCCTATCCAGGCACCAAAGAGGCCCGACCCACAAAGCGCTGCACGAGAGCCGAAGAGAACACGAGCAGGCAGGGAGGTATGGCCGGAGCCAAAGGCGGCCCAGGCAAGGACAGCACCACTGCGCCAAAAAGTCAACAGGGGCGAACCCCGCAAATGTCCAGAAAGCAACAAAAAAGCCCCAGCAAGGCAGGGGAAAACCCTAGAGAAGCCAAGGAATGGCAAACAGAAGCCAGACCCAGAACAGATCTGGACCCCAAGCATGCCCCCCAGGAAGGCCAACGTCACCAACACTCAGGAAGGAGGCACCAGAACAGAAAGACCACCGGCCACACCAGGAGACAGAGCGGGAAGGGAGTCACCAGGGCACAGAAAGGAGCCAAGGAAAGGCCAGAGGCACAGAGAAAAACAGGAAGGGGAGGAACCGCTAAGGACACAAAGCGGACACACCGCCAGGCAACACGACCCAAAACACGTCCCAAGGAAGGCCTCCACCAAGGCAGACAACCCCGAATGGAATAGCCAGGGGCCAAACAAAACCTTGAAGAACAGGACCCGCCAGGTAAGGACTTGCGAGCCAGCAACCAAAGGCTAGAACGCACCCCAACGAGAGGCGGGCGCTGAACCCCCGGCCCGACCAAGGAGGCACCACCCAAAAGGCAGTAGAGCAACTGAAGAGCCACAGCACCATGGACAGGAGCAGGGGAGCACCACAACCGACAACCGGAGTGGCCAGGCAGAGGGCAGGACCAAGGAACCGCGCCAACCAGGATGAGAGGAGAGGCAACAGAAAGGACCACAACAAATCCCCAACCCCCAGGAGGCGAGGAGAAGTCCGGCGACAGGAGGAAGCCGCCAGGAAGGGGGAGCAGGAGCCGCCCGTGTAGACAGGGAGCAGGAGGAGGAGGGAGCAGCCAAGCTGCGGCCCTGGTCAAGATAGGGTGAGACCACCAGGACCAGGCGACCACCGACACAGCCCAGAGACGGATGGACAGGAGCCAACCGCAGCTCGCCCCCACAGATACGCCGAAGCCCACAGCCCCCGGAAACCCCTGGAGGACGTCCAACAAGGCAAGGACCAGGACAGACCCCGCACAATGGAGGAGGGAACAGGAGTCCACAAGAGGCAAGGACCGCAGGCCCAAAGCCCGGGAGGGACGATGGAGACAGGGACAACACAGCAAAAAAAAACTGAGCCGTTTCCCTGGAACACCCAAACAGTCGCAGCATGGACCACCACCAGCACGTACATGAAAGGGAAACAAAGAAGCACTCCTACAAAACGCGCAGAACCACAAAGAGTCACAGCAAAGGGCAAGACCACCCATGAGTAACTCGACGGCGAAAATCAGACGTCCACAGACACGCGCATGCGTGAGGGAGAGATACAGCAAACCACCAACAATCCCAAAACTACCCGCAGGAAAGCGAGAGGTCCGGCGCCACTCCTGGGACACCTGCAACCAGCACCTGGACCGAGGAATGTGTGAGTGACCATGGGACCGGAATCACCGCGGAACCCGGGAGGAAGCGCGCCCACCCTGGCAACAGAAGTGAATGAGCAGGGCAGCTCGCCTAATAAACAACACCTCCCACCAACACGAAGCCCTCTCGTACCCGGCCCCAGAGGCCGGAATCATGCAGATGCAGGCGTCCAACCGAGGCCCACCAGGACAGCAACAGAGGCGAAAGGCAAGGGCCAGGTCGCAGCAAGTACAAACACCTCCCCAATCACATCGATGTTCGCAAGCGCCAGTTACCTAGGCTGGGCGGGAAAGCAGCTCCCCGAGACACCACAGAGATCGCGCTCCGTGTCGACAAGAAGCACCCCCCCTGCCCCTGTTCCGATGGGTAGGGCGCATATGAAAACCGAGAGAAGGCAGATATCCAACCTCTGGCATAAGCACCGCTCTCCCCAGCCACAACGCCTCGAGGGGCAGGCGGGCGGAACACACAAGCACAGCCGCCACAGTGCCATGGAAGGCATGCGAGCGGCGATAAACCAGGTACAGAGCAGAGGGAGTACCCCCAAAGGACAGGCTGTATTTTTGTATTTATAAGAATTGAACCTGTAACCTTGAGAGTAAGAGTCTCAGACCCAAGCCATCAGGCCACAGTGACTCCCCGGGAGCTCCAATGAGCAGAGGCAGCCCCCCATCCAATCAGTACCCACCCCCCCCTGTAAACCCATGGTCCGCTGGAGCAGGGCCCAACCGGCCAGAACACCGGGGGGATGGGGGGAAAAAAGAGGCCAAGATCCTAGGGTCGGCTAGAGCAGGACCTCCAACCAGAGACCCACGTACCCGCTACTGCATACACCACTTACCTGACGCATCTGGAAAGACGTGCGCAGAACTAAAAAAACAGGCTGATGGGTTGGGCCGGCCCGCCTCTTATAGGGGTCATGGGTGTAATGGGTCGGCCATATTGAGAAGGGATGGGAGGCATGGGAGGCTGACTTTTTTGCTTTGGAGGGTTCTGGTGTGGAGCTGAAGCTCACTTTGTTAGTCATGTGGTGGGGAAGACTAACGAGGAGGTAATGACCAACCCTTTCTCTGTGGTAACTCAAAACTGGTTCTGGGGGTCAGCTCCTGTTCCATTGGGTTAGGTGCCCGCCTAGCTAAAGAATAAATGACAGGGAAGGCCCTGTTGTTAGATACATCTGCCTGTGAAAGGGTAGGACCCTTTGAAGATAATTAAGTTCCTGGGCTCTGTCTAGATGGTTATCCTGTCAGAGGAACAGAACAACTCTCAACACCCAAGGCATTTATCACAGCTCTGGGAGCAAGCTCACATCTCATCAAGGAGCTATTCAGCTTCTTGTTGACTGTGGTAAGCTCATGCAAATATGCTTAGAGGCTTTCAGAAGACAGAAGGAGACTGTTATAATATACAGTTTGTAAAATATGTAATATTATTCTAACTCTTACCCATGAATTTAGTTTGTAATACCTATTTTAATAAGTTCAAGAATTAACTTTTTACCTAGTTCCTAGGAGGAGATTATAATATTTAGTTTTAATATTAGCTCCCAATGTTTTCCTTTTCAATAGCTAACCCTGCTACCAAGAACTTTGATTTGGGGCCTTGTCACTGTAAGTATATGATTTACTTTAAAACTTTACATGTCCTACTTCTGAATATTATTCACCTTGCCTTATTCGGAACTATGGCTTACTTAGAGGTGACCCATTAATATATAAATGGAGGGTTTTGGCCTGGAAAAAGGGGTCATCTAGACACCTTGAATTTTTGCATTTAAATCTGCACAGCCAGGTTACTGGTGGCAGGCTTGCAGTCATGTTTTGCATTGTGAATTTAGTGGTAGCACAAAAAGTGCTGGAGTCCAGTAGTGACATTTAACTTACTGGGTATTCTGGGAACACTATGTACTATGTACTATGTACTAGAGACATATAGGTAAATTAAATTAGCCAGTTAGGGGCCAATACTGATCTTGCTCGGAATAGCTCCGAACGCGATCCGCCCGGAAAAAGTACTAGCCGGACGTGTGTTTTCCGACCAACTCGTACAACTGTATGAGCGAGCAAATACGATACGGAAAACGTGAAATTGCGGAGCGAGAAGTTTCCGGGTCTGATTCATTCCGTACGTGTCAGCCGTAAGCGAACCGTGTCGTGCAATAGAGGCGATTTCTGACCGAGCCAGTACGATGCACGATTCGGACAGCTGGATCGAGATGGAATGTCTGACTCGTAAACGCTCTCTGAAGCGAACTTCGGGGGTCCACGCCAGACCCCCCTTCACCCGTAGCCTTACGAGTCGGTCACAGGGGGATCCCAAGGGTTCCCCCAACACGTACATGTATGGAGCAGGTGGCACAGACCCAACCCCACTACAGGGGGCACCCTTTTGCGCAACGTACCTTTTTCTTCAATGGGAGCCTATGTACGCATCGTACAACAGGCACCCATTGACTTCAATGGGGCTCCGAGCGACCTGTGTTTGCATTGTACTCGGGCATTCGGAGCCCCGGAGTGCGAGTCGGTCAGAAAGCACACGGGATCCGACTCAGTTGGAGGACTTTCCCAACGAGATCGGAATCGGCCCCTTAGTAGTATAGTCGAAATGATAACAGAAAATGAGCAGCTGTTTTTTGCACTATTTTCTTTTTTAACTCAAAATGCACCCTCACATTAAAAATTGACACAAGAATGAATCTCTAGCAAAAAATATAGTATTCAGGCAATTATGTGTAAGTTAGTGTATTTTGCCAACATTTTCCTTCATCATGCAAAATCAAATTATGCAAATGTTGCACACTTCTAATTTCGAGCAGGTTAGATTTAAGATTCTCACTCCAACCTAATTAAAATTGGGGACATTTTTAAATTTTGGTGACTGCATATTGACTATTTGCTCTTCAACCCAAATACCATTTGGGCAAGGTTTTGACTTTGGAGAGAGAAGAATGACTTACTATTCTCACTCCAACCTAACTTGGGAAAGTATTTGATTTGGAGATGTCAAATTCACTATTCTTACGCCAATCCAACAAACTTTAAGGATAGTCTTGGATTCAGAGGAGTGCAAACATAATACTCTCACTCCAAACCAAATAACAGGAAAAACATTGGAGTTTGTGAAGGTCAGATTCACTTCTCTGTCTACAACCCAAATTACACTGAAAAAACATTAATGTTGGGGGTACAAATTTACAATTCTCACACAACTAAATCAACCCCTGGGGAAAGAGTTTGATTTTGGGAATGACAGCTATACTACTCTCACTCCAACCCAACTAAGAATGAGGTAATCATAATCCCACACAATTGTACAAATAATTTTCTTTAATTTAAACTGTTGTTTGTGTCCTTAAAGAATCTAAATATTAAAATGATCGTATTAATGTATTCATATTTTTATTTAACATAAATATTACATTACCAATATTTATATATTCATTTATCAAAAGAGACTGAGGTTTTTTATCGTAATAATAAATTAAATGATGTACTAACATAAAACACCATTTTGAAAATAAGCAAAGCAATAAAAATATCAGACATTTAACATATGAAAAACATATTGCATATAGCATATTAAAATTGAAAATTGGCAATTTCAATAAGTAAATACAAACATAATATAAATGATTTGTTACCAGAAACTTCTCCCAAGTACATTAAAATCCTTTATATTTAAACTCTAATGTATTAATAAAATACAACACTAAACTCATAATTAGTTTTGTATTACAGAAAAAACAATAGCCCTGTATTAATAACCAAAAAGCTAAAAAAAATAAGACCTTAATATTTTACCAATAAAATAAGTAATACATTATTGGAAAGTATAAAAAATAGCCCTTTATATTAGCAAGCTACACATTAACAAATATATACATTATTAGAATAACAATCAATAATATTAAAATACCACAAGCTATAAATGTATATAAACTTTCAAACCTATCCAGCAACAAACTCAACTACACATATCATGCAACAATAATACATTTTTTAATTTTTTTATTTCTTTATTGCGGTTTTGAGGTTCACGACACATAGTAAAACAGTTCTATTTTACAAACCATTCTGCTTAAGAATCCTCCCTGTCTCTGTCCAGCAACTGTTAGTCCAATTATGGTTACCTTCGAAGTGCGTACCAAACCGGCAATATGCATGAACAGTAGCAATACCAATCGTTCGAACTTTCAACTGAACATTCCCCCTCCTACCCTCCCCCCACCCCCCCTCGCCAGGTCCACCCACCTAGAGGTCTATATACCTACATCTCAACCAGGGGTATCCTCCCGTCTCTCCCCCCACCTGGGGGATTCAATCCCCACCTGACTAACATCTGACACCACTATCTGTGTCAAAGTCGGGGAGCTCCTCCCTATCTCCTGGATCATCAGCCCCCATGCCTGCAATACTTACGGGAGTTTGGCATCCTTCCTAGTGCTGCGTATATGCCCCTCCTTCACTAATGCCCATTCCTGCAGGTCCGTCTTCCATCTCTCAACCAGCGGCCCACTCTGTTGCAGCCAGTGGATTGCGATTCGCCGCCGAGCAATCACAAGTCCCAACACCAAGAACTTCCTGCTGATTTTAAGTTTAGGGTCCCGGGGAATCAGTCCCAGGATACAAGTATGCAGCTCCAGGGCAACTCTCCACCCTGTTATTCTATACAGGTCCTCCAGGATGGCTGTCCAATATATCTGAATCATCGGACACGACCAAATCATATGTGGGAAATCTGCCTGTGCATAGTGGCATCTGGGGCACATTGGATCCCTCAAGCTATCAGTAGCGTGTAGGCGCTTGGGTGAGAGGTATGTCATGTGGACCATATTGTATTGTATCTGTTTAAATCTATTGGACACCGCTACCTTACGTACACCCTCATGTATTTTTCCGCACTCCCGTGTTGTGATATCCTGCAGGCTCACTTCCTGCCATCTATCTTCTATTTTGAGAGGTGCATGTTGTTTGTCTTCCCGTAACGTACTATACAGGTGTGAAACAAGTTTCCGTCCTCCCGCCATAGCTATCATTTTAACCAGAGTATTCATGTGTTCCGGGGCATCCGGGAATGTAGGCCATAGATGTCGTGCTGTTGCCGCTATTTTGGCATATTGTAGGAATTACCCCGGTCCCAACTCAAAAGATTCCACTGCATCCTGATATGTTATGAACCTTTGGGCGGGGTAGAGGTCTTTACAACAACATAAGACACCCTCCCGCCTTCCATTTATCAGTAGTCATGACCCGGTCTATATGCACGAAGGGCGGCATCAGTCAGAAGTCCGCCTCTGGGGCAAACGGTCGCACCCGTATAAGTCGTCGAACCACTCTGGCCCAAATGGCAGCCAACAACCTGCCCAGTGGGGAGCATTGGTCCTGTCGCCGTTTTGCATGCCAGAGAAGCGCACCCAGCTTGATCCCCATATGTGTTTGCCAGGAGCGATCGTTCCCATGAAGGGTCTGTATCGAGCCAGGCCACCGCGTGCTGTAGTTGGGACGCAAAATAATAAAGTTCAAGGTCCGGGATTTCTAAACCGCCCCTACCCCAAGTACGTTTCATGACTTCTAGGCTTACCCGGCACCGTTTTCCATTCCACAGTAATTGTATAAGCATCGCATCAAGATCCCTGAAGACCTGATGCGGGAGTTCAAAGAAGGAGCCCTGCATTGTGAAGAGACATCGTGGCAGCACCACCATTTTAATCAAGGCAATCTTCCCCATCAGCGAGAGCCCGAGTGTGTTCCAGAAGGCAATGCTGCCTCGGAGACCTCTAAGAACCCTCCCCATATTGTGTTGGTAAAAAACTTCTCTGTCCCTACTGATCCAGATCCCGAGTTAGCGTAGTGCATCCGACACCCATGGAAGTCCCAACTCTAGGAAGGGAACCCCGCTCCTCACCGCCTCCGCCCCAACTGGGTATAATTGTGATTTAGTGTTATTGACATAGAGTCCCGAGGCCTCAGCAAACTGACCCAGAGTTGCCATCAGCACCGGGAGCGAGCGCTCTGGCTCCCGTAGATATTCCAGTGCATCATCTGCGTACAGTGACACAATATGTTCAATGGCCCCAATTTGGATACCCTGCCCCTGGAGGATCCTACGGAGGTGGCACGCTAATGGCTCCATTGCCAGGGTGAACAGCAAGGGGGAGAGCGTCCCCCTGGCCAGTGATATCGTGTCCGAGACATAGCGTCCCGTACGGACCCTTGCCACCGGCTGAGCATAAAGAAGTCGGACCCAATTCACAAACCCCTCACCGATCCCCATTTTTTGGAGCACCTGCCATAGATAGTCCCACCTGAGCGAGTCGAACGCCTGTTCGATATCCAGGAATACCAGGGTATTTCGTTCGGCCTTGCCCTCTAGTGATTGCATGACATGGGCAAGGCGGCGGACATTCCGCAGCGCGTTTCTTCCCGGAATAAAACCGGTCTGGTCATCTTGTACCAAGCGCCTAAGATACGGTAATAATCTGTTGGCCAATACTTGACTAATGATCTTAAGGTCTACATTAAGCATTGAGATTGGCCTGTAAGAGGAGGGGAGTAAGGGGTCCTTCCCCGGCTTGGGGATCATCACAATCAGGGCTCATGCATGGAGGCAGGCAATACGCCAGTCTCACCGGCCTCCAAAACTATGTCCAGGAGCCTGGGGACCAGGACTCCCCCCAGCTCTTTGTATAGCTCCGCTGCCATGCCATCCATTCCGGGGAATTTAGCTGTCTTTAAATGGGCGATCGCGGCTCTCACCTCCTCCCCTCTGAAGGGTGCCCCCAGGCTTTCCTGACTGTCTGGGTCAAGGCCGGGTAAATCCATCTCAGCAAGGTAGGTTTCCAAAGCCTGTGGGGCAACCCTACATTTGGGCTCGGAATATATTTTTTGGAGGTGGGAGGCAAATACTGCGTTCATCTCATGCTGGGTATAGACCATTCGGTCCTGACCATCTTTAACGGCCAGTATCGGGAGAGGTTGGGACTCCACCCTTATCAGGCGCACCAAGAGGCGTCCGGCTTTATCCCTCTCAGTGTACCAGCGACGCCTACTCGTGGTCCTATTATACTTGCCCAGTGACTCCCATAGATCCCCTATCCTTTGTCGCTGCTCCGCCCATTTGGCCGGCCCCTCAGGGTCTGTGGGCAGTTCTACCTCTAGGGTCCGTAAACGTTGCTCTTGCTGCTTCAGATCCCGTTCTAACACTCTCCTCACCCCCACCTCCGTGGACAGGCATATCCCCCTCAGCACAAATTTCATCGCATCCCATTCGGACTCCCTTGAGCCTGCCGTATTCCAATTTGTCGTGAAATAGTCTTCCAACCCCGTTGTGATCGCCGCCTTGTACACCGGGTCCGTCAAGGCCTCAGTATTCAATCGCCATAACGGTTTTTTGGAACGCGGATGGCCCAATGTATAGGCCACCAGCAGGGGGGAGTGATCGGACAGATATCGGGCCAGGTACTGTGTCTCGAGAATCCGACCATCCGCTGTTTCCTGAATAAAACAATAATCCAACCTACTATGCGTGTTAGCAGCCGGAGTGCAACAGGAAGAGACCCGAATATCGGGGATACGGTGCCGCCATATGTCTAGTAAGTGATAATTATCAATCATGCGGCATATGGATTCCCGTGTCTTAGGTTTAGCATCTACCCTCGGGGAGTGTCTATCCCGTTCCCCATCCAATGCACAGTTAAAGTCTCCTGCTATGATGAGTTCCATATCAGGTGCCAGGTCTAGTTTCCCCAGGACCTTACCCAAAAAATCCCCATCATCGGTGTTTGGAGCATAAACATTCACTAAACAGATATGTCTCCCATCCAATGTCCCCTCCACCACCTCGTATCTCCCATCGGCATCAGGACTATTCTTTGAAACCTTAAAGGGGACTCCAGGTGCCACCCAAATTAGTGCCCCCCTGGCAAACCCCGAGTAGGAGGTCGTGAAAAACTGGCCCCTCCACCACCGTTGGACATACTTCAGGCAATCCCCCCAGAGATTAGTCTCTTGTAGAAAGGCCACACTTATTTTATACCGCCTCAGGTACGTTGCTATCCAAATCCGCTTGACCCTATTGTTGAGCCCCCTGACATTCCACATTATAAGTTTATAGACCTGTTGCTCGCCTGCCATAAATAAAGAGTTCCGGTTGACCACATTACCTGATGCAGAAGTGGGAAAAACCCCAATGTATAGGGATCGGTACCTCCCTGTCCCCTCCAAAAATTCTCATGACCCCTGGTGACCCGGCATTGAACATTCCCCTCAAAAAGACCATAAAACCCAACACTGTGAACCATCCCCCCCACCCACAGGCAGTAGAACCTCGTTCGCACAACACAACCTAGGTCCGAGAACTCGGGACTCCGCCCCATAGCCACCACCCTCCCTTAAAACCCCCCCCGCAACAATGTAAACAACAGTGACAATCTACAAAAATAGGAACCCCAGTCCTTGTTGTACAACCCGACTGCCCGATGCTGCACAGCCCCGCCCAACCTGAGGCCTAGCCGAGCTGACACAGCACTCCACAGCCGGGAGATCTAGACTGCAGTGTGGCAGAGACGCGCCCCCCCCAAACAGCTACTCTCCCATCCCCCCCTTATAGTCTCCTAAACCGAGGATCCCCCCACAGTCGCTTCACTTTTAGAAACAGGTTACAGTGGCGATGAGGTCCTTACTTACAGCCTTCTGGAGCGGCCCCTCCGACCACCATCCCCCAATTGGCAGTCCCTATACTTGCAATACGTGGCTCACGAGTCACCAGCCAGTGGGTCAGCAGTGCCTTCCATTTCCGATTGAGTTTCTTGGACAAGGCACAATGGGGAAAACTGATTTTGCATCGGTATGCCCCCAACTCTTCTCTCAGGGTGCCATCCGGCCCCACCATAATGCAACCTCCGTCCGGTGTCCCCTGTGGCACAGACCGCTGTCCCCCAGTGCGGCCAGGCTGAGAACGCTGTCGACCGCTCCGTCTCTTCTGCTCCTGCCATCCTTGATGTTGGGACTGCCTCTCCAGGCCTGCCAAATCAATCCAGTCCGTGGCCTCCTGTGGATTGCTAAAAAAAGGGACCCTGTCTGCATACTGCACTCTGAGCCGGGCTGGAAACATTAGGCCGTATTTTATATTGTGATCTCTCAACCGCCTTTTGATCCTTAAATAGTCACTTCGCAGGGTTTGCACTTTTTTCGCATAGTCCGGGTAAATATGGATCTCCTGGTTCTCAAACCGGGGGGACCATTATTGCGGATGAACTGTAGGATCGCGTCCCGGTCTCTAAAGTTGAACAGACGAGCGATCAAAGTTCTAGGCGGGGACCCCGGTCTTGGAGGGGGGCCGAGGTAACGGTGGGCTCTCTCCACCGCAAACATCTTGGATAGTCGAAGGCCCAGGAGGGCGGATCCAATCCACTCCTCCAGAAATAGATCTGCCGCCGGTCCCTCCACCTTTTCCGGAAAACCCAAAAAGCGGAAGTTGTTCCTCCTCGAGCGCCCCTCCACGTCTTCCGCCCTATCTTCAAGACGAGAGGTGTGCTCCTTCAATTCAGACACCGTCTCTTGCAAGTGTTGGACCTCTGCCTGCAAGGAGGTCAAGTTTCCCTCTGTAGTCGTGACCCGATCTGCCACCTTCCGTAGGTCCAGGCGCAGGTGATTGATGTCCATGGCCATACCATCCATCTTGGCCTCCAACGCCGCCCGTGAGTCTCGAATGGCCTCCAGGATATCCGCCTTATCCTGCGCCGCCGATCCCTGTGGCGGTCCCTGCTCAGGGTTCGGTTTGACGCGTTCCGTCGACGTCGGGCCCGGCACCGTGTACTGCATAATTTTATTCGCCTGCGCTCCTCTGAGGGGTCTATCCTTCCCCATTTCCACAGCGGGCTGATCAAGAGCGTCCACGAGGCCCCCCAGTCCGGACCCCCTGACCCAGAAAGACCGGCACGGGGGAGCCCGGGCCCAGGTGGTGTGTGTAGAAGTCGCTCACTGTACCTTGATCTTTCCGCTCTCCAGGCTAAAGGTGCAGGACCTGCCCAGGGCCCCGTCGGATCTGGAAGATATCCACCCCGCCACCATGCGTTATCCCCAGTCCGGTTCAATATGGCACCTCAAAGAGAATGAATCACCCCCACAGCTACCTTGCTCCGCACACGTGGCCGCCAGTGGTCACCTCCTGCCCAGTCTTCACTGAGGGACTCCTGCGTTCAGTCCGGTGCAGATCCCCTGGCCGGCGACCGCTGCCAACACCACGGTCCTGGCCTCCACAGCCACCGTCTGCCCAGGGGGGCGGCAGGCTCATCGTCAGGGCAAGAGTCCCGGCCTCACAGTCTTATCCACGGACCTCTCTCGCGGACCGCCGCTCCGTTCGGCTCAAGGGTCCGCCAATTCACGGATCAAGTGCGTCTGGTCGTCACTTGTGTGTCTCAGCCTCGCCGGTAATGGGGGAGCCTGTGTGTTATGGGGGGGCTCCTCACCTCCCCTGCCGGAGCCTCCGACCCAGACCGGTGGAGCGGGTAACTCAGGCCCTTCCTTTGCGCCTCGCGGCCCCTCCAGCACAATGAGATCCCTCGCGTTATGGGGGTGGGTATCTCCTCGCCACCTCCGCAGGAGTCTTCGTCCTGGGCCAGAAGAGCAAGCGTTCCAGGCTTTGCCCGGGGGGGGCACCTCAGTTTCTGTGCTGTAGCCTCTGACTCAGGCCAGCAGCTCAACGCCCGGTTTTGCAGGCCCCGTGGTGTGTCACCGTTCACTGCGGGCGCTTCTGCCCCCTACTCTTGCAGGCCACCACGAAGGCCGCAGTCGCTGTTCGCCATGCGGCCGGGCTCTCCAGGGGACACGGGCCTCCTCCCAACTCACCAGGAGGCCCGAGGCAGTTCACAGCGGTCCCCTTAGTCTTCCGGGGCCGCCGGACCAGTATATCAGCTACTTTTGGGCTACGGCGGGCTGGCCTCATCACACCCGTCTCGCCCAGCGCTCGTTCCCGGCTTCTCGCTCCCTGTGCAGCAGCCGTACGCGGCCGTCCCTCCACACCAGCGCCTCCACTTGGGGCCTCACCTCCGTCAGTTAATGTTGTTGGGCCTCGCCTGGAGTCACGGGCACCTCCTCCTCCTACCAGCAAGCTCGGGGGCCGTCCGCCGCCGCCTTTCGCTTTTTGCACAACATGGGGGCCGCTGTGCACTTGGGGCCCAGGATTGCAGCGGGTCTCCGGTCGCCCGTCACGTCGTTGCAGGCCACTATTTTTCGCCCCACCAGGATCCACGCACTCAGGGGGGGATCCGGTATCACTCCAGGGCATCGAAGGTTGTCATCACGCCAGGATATTCATAGGATTTTGTCCGTTGGGGCAGGAGCACCGCGAAGACACGTCTAACCGGCCATGTTGTCAGGCCACGCCTATGCAACAATAATACATCCATTCAAATATTTGTATAAACGATAAACAAAAGATTCAATTGATCATTATTACATTAAAATATAAATTACTTGATATTTCGAAACCTTTCTCACAATCTTACACCATAAACCCAACAAACTGCAAAATCAATTATTTGAAAGAAAAAATTATATTTAGCACAATCAATATTAAATAAAATGTTTACAAAAATAATTACAAAAAGACTGTTAACAATTCATAGATTATGCATGAATACTTACATTTAAAAAGCAATTATAACTATGGGTGGTCAATAAATTCCTCTCTGCCAGCACCTGTGTCAGAGTTTTGGTCACTCCACTTTATGCATGTAACACAGGGTTCCAGACAAATTCTGCCAACTCTAGCGTGGTGGAATAGTTTCCGGTGTGCGGCTGTCGAACAGTAATATGGTGAGCAAGATTTTGTATTCCCTAGCATGATTTACGGTATGTCCCCAACATGGGCGGTCATGGGTGGTTGCGACCATTTGCGGTCATAAAGTTGATGCACAAGTAGAAAAACTACCTAAGAGCAGCAAAATCAACTCGAAGAGTAGTGTCCTATGTCATGCCACATGGTACCGTTTGCAAAGATTTTTCAGTGCAGAATGAACTCCCTTCAATAAAAATCAGCACAAGTAGCTCAACGTGACAAATTCTGCTCTTTCATGGAAATCCGCGGAATCTCGCTGAGTTTTCATGTAACTCCGTGGAATTCCCCTAATTATACCTCACACAATATTAAAATAAACAATATTATAAACATCGACGTTTTTAAAAAAGTGAAAAAGATGTTTTTCAATTATGTTATTCTTTACTCAATATTAGGGTGAGCAACCATCGTTTGAGGCCGAGCAAATATCCAAAGGGTGTTTGAATGCATATGCAGCATTCATCCCTCTTTGAGAAGCCAGAAATTGCACTGACCCTGAGTAAATGTGCAATTGATTGAGTGAGAAAGTCAGTGAGTGAGTGAAGAAGTGATAGGATGGTTAGGAAACCACTAGATGAATGAGCATGTAACTTCCATCGTGATTTGTGTTTATATGCGTATTTTTATTTTATGGGGAGCACAAATATATTTCTAGATTTATTTTTATTTCAGGAGGTAATGTGAAGCACATTTATCATGTTGATTGTGTGCTAAAATACAAATATTTAAAACATTGAATAAAGACATGCAAAGTGTAAACACAGCCAGGTTCTTCTAAACTCAGCTATGACCTTATTCTTTGAAAGCCAGAGCTACTGTCAGCAGTAGCACAAAATAAATTAATATCTGAGATTTGCCAGAAGAGTTAATAGGTCTTTAAGATTTGGACAAAGTGCAAAGGCTTTGCTTTTGAAGCATTTGAATTGCAACAAAATAACATTCACTTTTTAATAAACAGGAGTGACAGCTCATTTCTCATGAAATGGCCCTGCTCTTCTAACAAAATGTTTACATTGCAAATTATTTTTATCTCAGTTTAATAAAATTGCTAATAACTGAAATAAATGCACAGGAGCAGAAAAAAACAGCTATCTTGCAGCTTGTGGGTGGTGTGATGCAGAGGTAACTTTGTGAAATAAGACTTTCGGGCCAGGTTTAGCAAAACATTTGTCAAACAAAGTTGTTGTAAACTATGCACTGACTGCGGCCAAACTTTAAATATGCAATTTGCCCTATGTTCTAATAAGTTGCATCACAAAATCTCCAGTTGCAATGGATTGCAAAACGACATGCCTAATGAATATTAATTAGTCAGGTCACTATTTATTACCCCCTGAATTGACTAAAAACACAGGGATGGTGGCCTGCAAAGACCCTCATACCACCATCCTTTAATTTGATGGGATTTTTTTAAAGTATGCTTTGGTTCTTAGTGCTTTTTATATACATAATTTGTCTTTTTAGGCAAACAGCAGAGTGAACAGGCAGTGGTCCTCTACTACCCCCCAAAGGGACACCTTTCCCTTTATAAATCAGGTATAACCTCCTTTGCGGTACCAGTAAATGATCAATGGTTTGCTACTGTGACTGTAGTCACAAACCATTGATACATAAAGCACAGAATCATAATTACTAAGGAACACCACTTTCATGCCTCTTCCTAACCGCAATTAAACATGTGTCTGTAAACAGACGTGCAATCCAAAGAATGGGATTCATGAAGTGGGTTTCATATTTACCAGAAATACTTTTGCAGTAACACTCTCTGTGAATTGGGTAACTAATTACAGGATTTTCTATTGAAAAAAGATTTTGCCTAGCAGGGCCCCCTTCCTTCCGCAGCCTCTGCATTTGCCGCTGAACATCCCTGCACCGCTTGGCAGGCATCATGAGCTTCCTACCACATGGTGCAGGGATGTTCACAAACTTCGATTTCTCAATAACACCTTGTGCTGCCAGCAGGTTCTAACCACTGCACAAGCTCCCATAGAGAAATGGATATTTCCAACCGCACTGTGTACGTTCGCATCATAATTAGGTGTTCGGAACCGCCGACCTATGGCCAGGTGGTTTCCTCACCGACATCGTAATGAGGGCTTCAGTATCAGTATGGAGAGCCCCCTATTCTGAAAGGATATAAAAGTCTCTGGCATTTGTAAAGGTAATGGCACTTATTGTGCAGAAGGAAGACTTTTTTTATTTAGACATATGCATTTTCTGTGCACTACATATGACCCATATATGTATGCATTTATTAGTGAATGCTAAAATACATTCTATTTTATCCTCACATTTTTTCTAGCTGTCCTGCAACTGGTAGAAAGATGTTTCTCCCATCATCACCATTTTGGGTTCCAAGCCTCGATGCCTATCACAAGAGTAACCTTGACCCCTTCTCCTGAAAGCTTGGGGCAAGCAATCTCGCCTGGAGCTCCATTCCTTCAAGGCAGCTCACAACAATCTAGTACCCTGAAACTTGGTTGTTCAGCCGGTGCTTTTATGGATTTAGGGAGATTCAGGAGGATGGAGGAGCAGGATTCGGAGGAGTGTACTGTGAAATATAGACAGCTGAAACACCTGTATGGCAATAAAATGAGTAGAAAACGGTGGTGATGGATTTGTTGTGATTCGAAATTTCTAACCAGAAAGACAGACACACAAATAAAAGAAAATAAGGGAGGAAGACAGTAAGAAGTGCAAGCCTAATTGTCAGGGAAGTATAGCTCGTCCTCAAACTCTGGGGGTTCAACCAGAAGTAGGTAATCATCATCCAACACACCACTTCCGTCACCTGAGCCGCTGTCCTCATCTTTCTCCCTTGATTCATGTATTGTGTAATTCGGTGGTATAAAGTGCTGATTCATTTTGATCATGGTTAACATCGCCACGTTTTTGGGCGAGTGACTGGTCCTTCTAACTGTTACAATGGAACCAGCAGCACTGAAAACACGTTCAGAAGAGACACTTGTGACAGGGCAAGCCAGATAGTTTATCGCCAGCCTGCTGAGCAGTGACCATTGGCCCCTTTTCCCATACCAATACCGCAATGGGTTTTGATCAATGTACACCTCTGGTGGGTCGTCCAGATAGGCCTGGACCATCCGCTCAATGTTCAGGGGTGCTAAACGTTTTTTGGGCTCTTTCCTCGTTGCATCAGCACTGGACTTACCAATGCCTTGCTGTAAATACCAATCGTTTAACGATTTTACTGGGCCTAATGATCCAGTTCTTGCTGTTGTCGATAGTGTTGGTGAGTGTTCTGAGCCAAACGCACTGCCCTCAGGCTCCGAAGTTGAACTTGACGCCGGATGCCCTGCTGCAGTACTTGTTGTGGGTTTATCTAGCGGGCTTTTATTTAATTAGCAGCCCTTCATTTTCCAACTTACTCGCTGACTCAGCTATTCAAGTTTTGTACCGAGCAACATCCTTTTCTGAAAAAGGAATTAATGTCTTCAGTACCCATTTTGTCAGTGGATCCAGAATTGTGGCACAACTGTAATGTTTTTGTGACAAAATCATATTTTGCACCCTTGTATTGCCAGCTAAGCGATGGGCTAAGCTCTCCACCAACTCGTATGCTTTTTTTTTCCCTCTCCACCTCCTTCAGCTGATGCTCTAGCATTTGCAACAATGGGATAGCTTGGCCCATAGTACAGTCCTCCTTGCTGACTTCACGTGTTAACTTGAAGACCTCGAAAGGAAGAAGCATCTCAGTCAGGCATTTAACTAGGCACCATTGGTCCATCTGAAGGGTCATGCCTTTTACAGTAGCATCCCCTCTTCTCATGACATATTCATTGATTGGCCTGTACTGCTCAAACAGATGGTCAAGATGTAATAAGTTGAGTTCCAACGTGTTGCCACCTCCTGGATGAGTGCTTTGACTGGCATTCTATAGTCACCTTGAATGATCCTCAGCTGCTTCCGAGCTTTAAAAGAATGGCTGAAATTAGTGCATATTCTTCGGCAGGTGGTCAGTAAGTTGCTGACTATGGCTTCTTTTTTCAGAAAGTAATGAACTATAATGTTAATGCAGTGCGCCAAACACAAAACCCTGAAATAGGAACCAATCTCCATGGCCTTAAGTACATTACTGCCATTATCTGTGGAAACAAAACCAATCTTAAGCCCTCTTGGGTGCAGCCATTCAAAAACCTTGCTGTGAAACTTTTCCAATATGTTTACAGCAGAATGAGATTTCTCCATGGCGAACATGGATACAGTTGCATGTTTCCGAGTAGCTTTAAAAATCTCAGCTGTGTCAACAGCACCTACTTCAGATAGCTTATCTCTAACCCCCACAAAAGAGATCCAGTGTGGTGATGCACATATAATTAGTGGCCTGATAACTGGTCCACATGTCTGTTGTCAGGTGGATATTGTGAACAGCACTCTGCTGCAAAGCTTGTCCAACCAATTCCAGCATATCATGATGTAGTACTGGAAAAGCAACTCTTGCAAAATA
The DNA here is from genome assembly GCF_964204655.1 of Triturus cristatus. Taxonomy (NCBI): domain Eukaryota; kingdom Metazoa; phylum Chordata; class Amphibia; order Caudata; family Salamandridae; genus Triturus; species Triturus cristatus. The sequence goes on from NC_140589.1 coordinate 648,267,801, forward strand.
GGACCGGCTGGGAACCTTCCATTTAGGGCAGATGGTTGACATGAATTCAAGGAAATCCATCCCTTTCACAAATGAAAAATGGAGAAGGTCCAGCGCTAACATTTTAGCCAGCTTCGCATTGTACAACCGTGCCGTTGGGTGGTTGCGTTGGTACTGCCCCTCCAACCTTAGCATGCTGTAAATGGTAGGCTGGATTACTTTCCCTTGTGGTGCAGTTGTTTTCTTTAACCCAGTTAGGCTCAACGATGCACTTTGTTTCATTGCAGTACTACTCGGTCGCCTTGGTGTCTCAGCCTGACTCTAACTCTTACTGTGGTGCCACTGAGATGTTGCTGAGGATGTGGGCGGTACCACTACACTACTGGGGACAGGGCTAGAAATGTCTCCCTCTTGTTCACCTTCCACCACGATAATATTGTCCCCTGATTCTTCATGCCGAACAACAATGGGTTGAGTTTTACTTTGTTCTAAGTGAAGTAGGTGAGCCTCCCACATGATAGTGTGGTGTATTTTGAGATTACTTGTTTGGCCTCTGGTACCAGAGTTTTTACCAAGCTTACCCCGCTTAACAGCATGTCGACAAATTGAGCATATGGCAATGTTCTCCTCCTTCCCTTACCGAAAAGAAGTCCCAAACTGGGGAGGAGAACTTTCTGGTGCTGCTGGATGTGCCACTTTCAATACCAGATGAACTGGAGGGTGTGCTTGGAATGTGACTCTGTGCAGCTACACTGTGACTTCTACCACTACCTACTGAGGTGGTGGTTGCGCTGGGTGTAGGTCCCTGCCTTTCCTTTGCAAATGAAAATATGGAAGCTGGATGTCGTGGTGGTGTTACCTGTGTTGGTGATATCCGTGCTACATCCCTTGCAGCCATTTTGGATAGGGTAATAATGTTGGTCTCCATCTCCTTTGGGCCGGGAGTGATGCCCGTGATGACTGGCTCGTCATCATCATCATCCCCCTCTTGTACATCTACCTCCATAACTCTAAGGCTTTCTGGAACCTTCCTTTTCACTAGCCTTGTCTTGTGGCGTGCATCACTCTCAGACTGAGCTGGTGGCTTCCAAGTGGCATCTAGATCATCAGAAGCGGGGCTTGAAGAAGGAGATGATGGACTAACCCTCCTTTTCCTTGCTGGGTGTCTTCAAGACAATGGATCTTCTGAAACAGTGGTTTGCTCCACTTTGTCTGCAGGAAGCTCGATTTCCTGAAATGCCCCCACTTCAGGAGGAACAACTACTATTGTGGGCTGTTGTTGTGGCTGCTGCTGCTCTTGTGGTGGCTGCTGTTTTTGCCGCTTCTGCTGTTCTTGCAGCTGCTACTGCTCTTCCGGCTTCTGCTGTTCTTGCTGCTGCTGCTGTTCTTGCGGCTGTTGCTGTTCTTGCGGCTGCGCCTGCTGTTGCACACTTATCTGCTGAGATTCCACCTGCGTTGATTGTGTACTACTTTACGATAATGACATTTCAACATCGCTGCTCGTTAGTAGACTGGCTACCTCTGCGACACTCATGGGCTTGGGCCTAGGTTGGTGGGGTTGGCCCGCTGGTGCGGAGGTGCTGCTCCCAGCTTGGTTCCCGGACAACGCTGCTGCAGGCGTAATTTTTTGGGTCCGAAAAAACACATTGGCCGGCACACCAGTCGTGGTTAGTGCCTCTTCCTTTTTCTGTTCCTTCTTCTTCTCACCGGCAACTTTCTTGGTACTGGAGGACCTAGTACCTTTCTTTGGGGCCATCTTCTTCAGATTTCAGGCAGGACGCAGGTGCACAAGTTGCAGAGATGTCTGTGGTCACACGTGGACGTGATGTGGTGCGCAGCAGGACTTCTGTCTGGCAGTACAACGGATGATGTTGATACCACCTCCTCTGTCTTTTTGTGCACCTAAAAGCAAATAAGCCAGGAGAAGAACATCAGTGAAATGTTGCATCTGTTGTTGTGGTTCAATTACTATTAGTACAAACAAACAAATAAAAGATATAGTGTAGCCATTTGTGAGACTTTGGCAACAAGGGCTATGGTATACTACTTACTGTGTACAGTGTACACACTACACTCTCAGCAAGGATAGGAAAGAATAAGAACAACAACCAAAATACAAATGTAATGGAAGGGAGCTGCTGCTGGCAAAGGGGATGGATGGAAGCAGAAAGCCAATAGGAAAACCATGCAGGCCATTATGGCAAAAGCAGCACACTAATAACTCCCACCAGAAAAGGCCACCAGCCATATGGACACTCACAAGCAAATCACAAGCAACAAGCAGGAGGCCTGGAAAACAATGAACTGACAAAATGCCTATAAAAGAAGCCAGGCAAAGGATGCATGCTAAACCACACTGCTTTGCCTTTTTAATGCAATAAAATGCAAAAACGAAAATCCACAGGGCTAAACAAGGTCTGCAGGGTGCACTGCACACCAACACACCAGACACGCACAACAAAGGCATTTCTTTAATACACACACAAAAACAGAAATACCCCCCAAAAAAACACATTTTCCAAGTCAATCCAATGCCATCCATGCACTAAATGATGTTTAAATTCAACAGTACACACAGAAACACTTGTTTATGCACCTGTGTCTACCTGCTCTGAGCCTACTGGATAAAAGCAGGCCCGTGGGCAGACAAAGCCACACAAGCTTGCAGGCCTAGGCTTCAAAATGGCCACCAGCCACATGGTCAGGCCCACCCAACCACAAGAAACAGAAGACAGACAATGCAGGCCTATTGCAAAAAGCACACTGCCTGCTTTCAAAATGGCCACCAGCCTCATGGCCAGGCCCACAGCAAGAAGCCTAGGCCACAAAGGAATACCATGCAGGTCTATATGGCAAAAGCAGCACACTAATAACTCCCACAAGAAAAGGCCACCAGCCACATGTACACTCACAAATCACAAGCAACAAGCAGGAGGCCTGGGAAACAATGAACTGACAAAAGGCCTATAAAAGAAGCCAGGCAAAGGATGCATGCTAAACCACAGTGCTTTGCCTTTTTAATGCAATACAATGCAAAAACGAAAACCCACAGGGCAAAACAAGGTCTGCAGGGTGCACTGCACACCAACACACCAGACACACACAACAAAGGCATTTCTTTAACACACACCCAAAAACAGAAATATCCCCCAAAAACACATTTTCCAACTCAATCCAATGCCATCCATGCCCTAAATGATGTTTGAAAAACATTCAACACGCACCAAAGGAACAAAAAGAATGATAAGTACCAAAAATGTAGTGGCAGCAACTGCAATGCCCCCAATCAAACAGACACAACACCAACTTACTTGTAAAATAAAAAATTCAGAAATCCTCAAATCCAATGATAATGATGCAGCAGACACAAAGAGTGATCCTTCCAGCTCAAAATCAAAAGGCAGAATGAACAGGAGATGGACAAAGCACTGGGAGGAGCCTGCTGGACAGGAACAGGAAGTTGGAGACTCTGTAGCACTTCCTCCCTCTCCCCCCAAAAAAGGACTCCTTGCACAAAAAAGGACAGCCAAATGTCAATCTGAGGAGTTCTTTTCATCCAAATCATCATTTACAGAAGGTTTTATGCTGTTAGAGATAATATTCTTCTCCAGATTGAAAATTTGGCGTGTTCACGATCGCGAGCTTCACCACACTTCCGCCGGATGTCGATGGCGCGTCCAAAATGACGTGTTCGTGATCTCATGCTCTCTGTTCCAGTGGAGATTGACGTGTTCGTGATCTCACGCTCTCTCTCGTGGTGGAAAATGACGTGTTCGCGATTTAAGACTCTCGCGGTGTCTGATGGCGAGATGAATGACTGGATAGCGCGACCGGCTATCAACATCTCGTGGAGCACCCGAATGGATTGGAAAACTCATCAGCAAATGCAGAGATTCCGGTAAGGCGATCGCACACGTGAGAATGCATTTTCAAAGAGCGAACATGAAAAAAATCTTCGCAACGCTGCGAATCGTGGAAATTTGGGCATTTTCGCACTCTCCGCGGAACGCAAACATTTAAAAATATTGCAAATTCTGCAAGCGGAACGGAATTTGATGCCCACCCTTAATCCACCCTCCTTCCGCCCATCCCCCTCCCTCAATCCATGCCCCCTCACCCTGAATCCTCTACAGTGCCCCCCGGCATCATCATCTCCTACCCTGTACCTATTATCTCCCTCCCTGTACAACACATCACCCCTGATCCCTGATGCTGCCTTTCTCCATACTCCCCATGCCCTTTCAACTTCTCAAACCACACCTCCCGAGGCCATAAATCTCCTGTCCCCATCCACTCTACTCCTCTCACTCAACAACCTGAGCACTCCTCATTCCCCCCTACTGGCCTCTCACTCCCCTCACTTCCCCCACACAACAGACTTCCCTCCACAGTTTACACAGAACTCTCCATATCCCCACCCTCCTCCCCCACTGTGTTGCCTTTTACTCTAATAACCCAGACTCAACTCAACATTGAACACAATCTCTCCACTCTGACGATGGAACTCACCAGTCTTAGAGATGATTTTAATTCCCTCAGCTGCAAAACCCTCCCCAAGCGTCCAAATTCCCCTACCCTGTCGTAAAAAAACACGCTTACGTCAAACAGTGGAGAACTACTCCTCTCCGCTGCCCTATTCATAGGCCTTGCCGCACCGCGAGCCAACTCTCCCCATCTGACATTACTGACCTATGCAACTCTTACCATCCTAGTTCCTCAATTAACAATCTCCCCTCCCCTACTCTAACATCCCGGTTATTCTGGAGACTAGCAGAATCCCCTCATCGCCCATCCCCTCAACTCACCACTATCCATTCCAGCCCACCCCCAAAAGAAACCCTAAACCCCTGTCCTGCATGCTTGTGAACTGTTAATCTGCTGTCCGACATGCAACTGAAATAGCTGAAACCATCCTAAGTGAAATCATTGACCTCGCCTTCCTCACGGAAACCTGGCTCCATGACAATTCTACGAGCATACTTGACTGACTCTCCCCACCCGGTTACTCTATCATCAGAAAAGACAGACCCGACAGAATAGGGGTGGTCTAGCCATAATCTTCAAAAAATGAACTTCAGCTCTCCCTCGTTAAAAACTCCAATCACTCCACCTTTGAATACTTCGATTCTGAACTAAAAGTGCAGGGTTCCCACTCAATTTGTCTACATAATATTTTTCACCCTCCAGGAGATCCTCTTCCCTTCGCTGAAGAAATATCTGGCCTTCTGACACAATCCTCCATATCTAACTCCAATAAACTCTTCCTTGGAGATCTTAACCTCCACTGGAACGATATTAATGACCCTACAATCACCCTCCTCACCAATCTTCTTGAGATTAATGACCTTAAACAGCTGTGCCAGTCCCCAACTCAAACGAAAGGAGCCATCCTTGACTACATTATAACCAACAATGACTTGGCCTGCTAATCCAACATCATTACCATCAACTGGTCTGACCACCACCTCATATTATTCACCACAGCTACCACGCCCCCACCCCCACTCACTAAGAACATTAAACCTAAGAAATTGACCAGAAATCTAAACCTTATCCCCCCTGGAGAATTTGAGTCCGCGCTCCAAGCCCAACTTCATCTCACCCCATTCTCCCAAAATGCTAATGAGCTCACTGAACACTTTAATAAAGTTGTTATCGATTTCCTAGACCTAATGGCCCCACCTAAACTAAAAAATCAAAGAAGTATCCCATCCAAATCATGGTTCAACTCAGAGCTCAACAACGAAAGACGCTTGCTTAGACTGATGGAAAGAACATGGAGACAGCATCCTTCTCCCTCACATTTAGCACTCCTCAGATTAGCTAGATCTTCATACAAGAAACACATTTTTAAAGAAAAGGCATTCTTTTTTCGTTCACAACTTGACCGGGCTAAAAATAGACCTAGAGAACTGTTCAATATTGTTTGTAACCAAACATCCTCTGCCCCCCCAAAACCGACGGCCTCAACTGCTAAATGCGAAGAAATTGCAAACTTCTTCTTGGAAAAAATTGCCAAAATTGATCAATCTTTCCTGTTAACACGAATCCTTACCAACCCAGAATATACTGCTGATATCACATCAACAGCTCAAACCTTATTTCCCTTATCCCCTGATCCCGACTCACACTTGCCCATTATTACACCTACCCTTAGTTACTCCTTACACTTACCCACCAACACACCTCTTGAAACCAACCACTCTTACACTCAACTTAAAAACAATACCTCCTGGCATAATTTCCACCCTGTTACTGAGCTTGAAATTCTTAACATCATTGCCAAACTAAAACCGTCCTCTCACACCAAAGACCCCCTCCCTTCAAACCTTGTCCATGACCTTAAGCACATCATTGCTCCATCTTGGACCACAATCATCAGCTCCTTCCTTGCCACAGGATGTGTCCCTATCTCCCTCCAGCTCGGACAAATCACCCCCACTATTAAAAACCCTAATGCCGACCCTAATGACTTAAACAATCTCCGCCCAATCTCTAACCTCCCCTTTCTTTCTAAAACCCTTAAAAAATGTGCACTGCTCCAATTAGACAAACACATCAAAAATTTCAACTTACTGGATTCCTTACAATCAGGCTTTAGGAAAGGCTACAGTACTGAAACTGTCATACTAAACATAATAGATGATATTCACCACTCCCTTGACAATGGTGAGACCTGCCTACTTATCCTCCTTGATCTTTCTGCAGCGTTCGATACAGTTAACTACTCTGCTCTTCTCACTGTGCTCAGAGACCATTTTGGCCTCAGTGGTCCTGTTCACAAATGGTTTGTCTCCTATCTCCAACACCGTACACAGCAGATCAAACTCTAAGACTGCCTATCTAACCCCACACCGGTCTCTATAAGGGTCCCTCAGGGATCTATTCTCTCTCCCTCTCTCTTCAATCTCTTTATGGAACCCTTCACCCTCATTCTAAAACAAGCCGCAATCAATTACTACATCTATGCTGATGACACCCAACTCTACTATAAGATTAAATCCCACTTGGAAGTCATACACCTTAACAACACCCTGACAAAGGTCCAATCCTGGTTCCATTCAAATCATCTCAAACTAAACCCTAACAAAATGGAAATCATTCACTTCTCCCCTAAAAATAACTGTCTTCCCATCCAAACCTGGATCTCCAACCTTAATGCACTCAATTGCTCACTCTCCTTATCTAACTCACTAAAATCTCTTGGAATTTCCATTGATAATAACCTCTCTCAACGTCAACATAAAAAATTTGACTAAAGGAGCCCTCTTCACTCTCCGCCATCTCAAGAAAATTAAACCCTTCATTCCAAATGATGACTTTAAAATAGTAGTCCAATCACTGGTCCTTTCGCGAATTGATTACGGCAATGCCATCTTCACCGGAATTCTAAAAGTCCACCTAGCCCCACTCAAATCTGAGCTTAACCTTGCCGCCAGGCTTGTCGCCGACAGCAAGCGTTCCGACCATTTCTCCCCAGTCCTCAAAACACTTAAATGGCTTCCCATTGAAGGTAGATCCTCCTACAAGACTGCTTGCATTACACACATAGCCCTCAATCAAAATAACCCCATTTACCTTTCCAATAAACTCAGCAAAGCGGGCAGCACACAGCTGATGAGAAGTACCAACGCTCTCCTCCTTGTCCCTCCAGAGCCGGACTGGCTGTAGCGGACACTGGGCATTTCCCCAGTGGGCCACCAGGGTGGGGGCCAGTTTTCGGCCCCTGGGGGGCCATTTTTGTTACTGGGGGTCAGCAGTATCGGCCCCCAATAACAACATTTTTCCAAAACCGGCCCTAGCAAACAGCTCGGTCGCACCCCCCCTACCCTCCCAGGAGAGCCGGTAGAACAGTTTGCCAGGGCCGGTTTCTGTTCCCAGTCCGGCCCTGCGTCCCTCCCCTGCTAACAAAGAAAAGCACACAATCTCGCTCCTTCTCCGGTAATGCCCCAAACATATGAAATGCCCTCCCCAAAGACCTGTGATGAAACCCTTTCTACATCAGCTTCAAAAAAGACATCAAAAGCCATCTACTCAATAATTACTGGGGGTCATAGCCGTTGCCCTGTAATCCCCCTTTCCTACCCCCATTTAGGCCCCCCATTCTATTACTGTACCCGTCCATCCCCCTCTACTACCTCAATTTTCCCCTGACACAGTTGCACTTGCCCCCTTTGTTGCCCTTCTGCTCCTCCCCTTCCAAACACTCTTCCTTCTCTTCCATCTTACCCCCTTCTCCATCTGTCTGCCACCCTCTGCCCAACGTCTTACTTTGTTCTACCTGCAGCCTTCTATTCCTACCTCCTCTCATATATCATATTACCAAATGTGCCTTTATGTTTATATGTAAATAGCTTTTGTACTATCTGACTGGTATACTCGTTCTGTATAAGCGTAAACAATGTCTCCTTTATTAACCTGTCTGAATTCCATGCAATTGAAATATTATTGTTGTACCGTTACTGTTTTCACACTTATGTAAAGCACTCTGATACCTCTGGGTCTAGCCAGCGCTATATAAAACCTCTACAATAAAATAAAATAAAATAAATAAATGTAAAATGTGAGGAGATGGGTAGTGAATGGTGAGGCAGATAGTTACAGTTATCTTAGGACAAGAGCTATAGCTAGTTGAGATAACTATAACTGGTGAATTTTAGTGGTTTTGTACGCTCAAAATGTTTAATTTTTTCAGTGAATATCTAGTTATTGTAAAGTAATATTTTGTCACCAAAGCTACAGACAACCCCCTTGCAGGCATCCAACCCCACACAGGACACAGCCATGCACAGTATTGGATTGGCTGCCTGCTGGGGGTTGGCTTTGCCTATGGTGACAAAATATTACTTTATGTTAAACCCATAAGAGCAGGCCCCCTCCACAAGCCACTTTGGGTGCCAGGGTCCCCAGAGCCTGTAGCGGAAAGATATTTGTAAGAGATGTGGTGTTCCCCTCCCCAAGCCAATAGTGGCCTCAGAGACCACATCCCAGGGGTCATCACTTAAATATAGGGGAGGGGGTGCAAAATCCCCTTACCAGAGCCTATCCCCAGTGCCGAAAAGGGGAGAGGGGATGCATGTCCCCCTCCTCAAACCTTCATGAGCCCCAGGGACCCCCTTGACCCCAGAAGCACGGCCAGGAAAACAAATATCCGCTCCCATCCAGTGGGAGCATTTTTAAAACGCCTGCCGGGTTAGAGCAAATAAGCCCTCCCTGCCCTCACTCCTGCAGTCAGGGAAGGCATATATATATATATATATATATATATATATATATATATATATATATATATATATATATATATATATATATATATATATATAGATATAGATATGGATATATTACCTACTGGCGGTCGCCAGTAGGTAGTTATAGTAAGGACCACGTTTCCATAGGAAATCCGCAACATTCTATTTTGAATAACTTTGGCGCCGGTCGACGAATCCTCGCGAATTTTTCAAAATAGGTGGGGCGCTACGCTCCGCTCCTACCCTGAAAGTCTCGGGTGGATTCGTCAAGCGGGGGCTGAGATAAAAGGGGGGTCCCAAAACGCGTTTTTCCCATGCATTTTTCCATAGGACCTTTAGACAGGGCTACAGCCCGAACGGCTGAACAGAATTACTTGAAATTTGGCAGAGAGGTAGTCCCTAGGTCAAGGAAGTGCCTTTTGTAGGTTTGGTGTAAATCTGTTCAGTAGAATCTGAGAAAATAGCCTTTTAATCAATATATATATCTGTGGCAGCTTACGGTGCGCTTACGGTGCGCTTACCGTACGCGTACGGTGGCGTGCGCGAGCACGATTCTGATTGGCTGTTAGATCTTAGTAAACATTCGAATCGGTCGAAACCAGGAAGCGGCGGCCGCCATTTTGTGTGTTTCACTCAGAAAAAAAAGAGTGATATCTTGAAAAGGGGGCAAGGTGGAGAGTTACAGACCCCCTAACATTTGTAAGGGGGTCAAAGAAGGACAGAAAAGTGCAAAGAAAACATTTATTGATTTTAAAAAAAATCGCGGGGTACGCGTACGGTAAGCTTACGGTAAGCTTACCGTACGCGTACGGTAGAAAAAAAAAATAAAAAAAGAAATGAAAATCAGATTTAAGTGTTTAGATATTAGGGGGCTCTAAAAAGAGCCGTTGTGTTTATGAAGTGATTTTTTAGTGGTACCTACAAGTAAGTACCGATGCAGAGTCTAAGGTTCAAGAGGAAGACTCTGTTCCCTTCATCATTGAAGTGTACACCATCTCCTCTATAAATGTCTTGCATGTCGTAAAGCAAGTTGTTGTGGAAAATGGAACCCATACCATAGTCACGGAGGAAAGCAGAAACAGATTTGTTGACGTGCTTTCTTGCTTTGTCAATCTGCGGACAGAAATGATTGGACCAGTTCCATTTTTGCCTTTGGCATATGTTAGAAAACACAAAGGCAGTTTTAGGGAAAAGTGAAAACAGTTGTGCAAAGGTGTCCTTCATAAGCATTTCCAGACCTACCCCAGTCAAAGTGCCTAGGTCATTGCCACCACAGTGCACTATTATGAGGTCAGGGTGTTGGTTTTGCATGAAGGATTTCACCAATGGCATCAATTGGTGCCACTTTAACCCTCTCTGACCAATCCATTTAATGTCTACATTTGGCAAAGCAAGGTCTCTCACCATACCTGTTTTCTCTGCAAACTTTTCACTCCAGAAAACATAGCTGTGCCCTACAATCCACACTGTGAACATCTTCCAAGGAGATCTAGATGCACTCAGGAGGTGTAATTCAGTAGAATGGGAAAATGAAATGAAAGACAGTTTGGAAATGGAGGAATACATATTTTTTTCATTAAAAAAAGAACTGATTGGCTGTTTCATACCATTCTAGAATAAAAACTAGGCTGCATGTGTAAATTAATAGAAGCATGTTTTGTATTGGTACAGAAAAATGTGTTACCAAAGAACAGTACTTTGGATTTGCTGTTAGGTTTGAAAAGTCAAGCACTCTTGCTCTGTGGAATTGAAACATTGTTTGGTGAACTTCTGACCTAACTCCACACAGCAGTGTTCCATGAGCTGTTGCTATGGTAGCAGGCAGAAGTCAAGTTGGGGGAAGGGTACTAGGCAGAAGTCAAGTTGGGGGAAGGGTACTTTTGGAAAAGGGTTGGTTTTCAACCAATAGAAATGTGTGATTACATTTGAAAAAAAGGGGGAAGCACTGAGATTTGAAATTAACATGTATATGTGTGGAAAAAAAGAGGGAAAGTTTGCCATTATCTGGTTCTGCTTAGAGGAGAGAGGTGTACAGAAGAGAGATCCTGGCTCTGATAATCTGCTGTTTGATGCCACATTTCTTTCACAACTAACTAATTTTAAAGGTGAGTTTAGAGTTTGAGAGGGGATGTATATGGTAAATTAAGAAATGAATAATAGAAATGGAATTCCTTTTGTTGAAGTTGTGTTTATCATTTTCTGTTTTGGGAGAAATTTAAATGTGAGGAACATGTAAAATAATATGGACTATGTTTTCACGATAAATTAAGGTGTACTGGTATAAAAAAAGAATAGTTTAAGGGTTTGAGGTTGGACTCAGTAATGCAAATACATTCAGCATCACTAAGGCTGGTTGCCCTTGCTGGAATGTAGGCAGTCACCCAGGTTACACATGGTGGTGGTCTGAAAAAGCAGTTTGGACATGTGCTTTTAAAAAAATCTGAAAAGTGGATTCATAATGTGTCAGTCTGTAAAAGTGATTATCACTTGTCAAAAAAAGAGCAGTAAGTGTGCTTTCAAATTGGCAAAGAAATTTCGTTTTGTGACTAATGTGAAAACATGACTCTGTGTGCAAAGAGGAATTATAGGCAGAGATTTATTGCGTATTGCTCTGGTGATTTCACAGTTGCATTAGATGGAAAGGGGGAGCCATTTTTTGGTGCAGAAGCAGACTCTTAGCACACACCCAGCTGCTTACCATGTGGAATCATGCACAGTATTTACAAGCGAGTGGGGTTTGAGGTTTCAGTCAGTAATGCAAATACATTCAGCATCACTAAGGCTGGTTGCCCTTGCTGGAATGTAGGCAGTCACCCAGGTTACACATGGTGGTGGTCTGAAAAAGCAGTTTGGACATGTGCTTTTAAAAAAATCTGAAAAGTGGATTCATAATGTGTCAGTCTGTAAAAGTGATTATCACTTGTCAAAAAAAAGAGCAGTAAGTGTGCTTTCAAATTGGCAAAGAAATTTCGTTTTGTGACTAATGTGAAAACATGACTCTGTGTGCAAAGAGGAATTATAGGCAGAGATTTATTGCGTGTTGCTCTGGTGATTTCACAGTTGCATTAGATGGAAAGGGGGAGCCATTTTTTGGTGCAGAAGCAGACTCTGAGCACACACCCAGCTGCTTACCATGTGGAACCATGCACAGTATTTACAAGCGAGTGGGGTTTGAGGTTTCAGTCAGTAATGCAAATACATTCAGCATCACTAAGGCTGGTTGCCCTTGCTGGAATGTAGGCAGTCACCCAGGTTACACATGGTGGTGGTCTGAAAAAGCAGTTTGGACATCTGCTTTTAAAAAAATCTGAAAAGTGGATTCATAATGTGTCAGTCTGTAAAAGTGATACAATTACATTTTAATTATAAATTAACTTGTTGGGTGGGACAGGTAAGTGAGAAATTAGAAGGTCTCTTTCTTCCACTTTATCTCAAAAAGATTTTTAAAAATTAGTTATTAATTTCTCAAGGATCTTGAGATGTGGTAATTGATTTTTAGTGTTTTTTTTTTAAAAAAAAAAATACGCTTACCGTACGCGTACGGTAAAAAAAAAAAAAAAAGTTTCAAAGAAAAAATAAAAAAAAGTTGAGAGGTAAGGTTGGCTCTTATAAGAGCCGTTGGGTTCATACAGGGATGGTGGAAAGAAAGAATGGGAGTATTATGAGCGTCTACAAACATGCTGGTCTAACTTATTGTTAATAAGGGGAAGACTGATCTCCCCAAAAACAATAAGACCACCACATCTTGTACACCTCATTTCAACCCTCCCAAATCGAGGGTTGGTGTCCACAGGAAAAGAAGAAGGTGATGCTCCAACATCAGAGGAAGGGCTCAGCTGAGCTGCCGATGATGTACTCGGCTGAGCATCTGAGGCTGGGCTCTGGTGACTTACTGAAGAGTTTTCTCCAGTATGTCGAGCAAAGGTCCTTGGGTGTCTGTCCTGGAGGTGTCTCTTCATAGAGTGATTTCCAAAGGAATATTTCTTCCTTGGATTTCCTCTTGATAAAACATGACCACAAAGTATGCAAGTGACCAATTGAGCATTCACCTTTTTCTCTCCCTCTGGAAAAGTGAAATACTCCCATACAAAAGAAGTCTTTTGTTTCCTCCTTCTCTGGATCATGGTGGTGCTGCTAGCCTCACTCTCAGAAGAGGTCTGCTGTTCTGCCATTGTATCCCAATGTCAATCCAGCTCCTGCTCCTAGAGAATCACAAGCAGAAATGAGGGGAATGGGTGTGGTGTGGGAAGAATCTGGAACTGAAAGTAGTTTCAACCAATGAAAAGTGTTCTTTCAAGCAGTAATGAGGGGAATGGGTGTGGTGTGGGAAGTTTCTGGAAGTGAAAGTAATTTCAACCAAAAAGTGTTCTTTGTAAGTCACATGACCTGCCGTGCGCGCACGTGACGCTTACGGTGCGCTTACGAAGCGCGTACGTCACACTCGCGCATGCGCATTATACGCCCCTGCGTAACCGCGACGTTGCTTCCGGGTGTACGCGTACGTCACGCACGTATTGCGTATCGCGCATTACACGCCCTTGCGTACCCGCGACGTTGCTTCCGGGTGTACGCATACGTCACGCACGTATCACGTACGCGCACCGTACTTATGACGTACGAAGCGCTTACCGTCAGCTTACCGTACGCGCACGGAAAAAAATGCATTAAAAAAAAAAACCTTTCCATAATGCAGGATATAGTACATATATTATTATATACAAAGGCTTACAAAAAATGACAAAAAAAAATTTGCATTTAAAATTCCGTACAAATTCACTGAAAAAACCATGGGTTTCACACACGTTATAGTTAGAAATTAGCATTTTAAAAACCTTGCAAATTCACTGAAAAAACAATAGGTTTCAAACATGTTATAGTTAGGGATTAGCATTTAAAAAACCTTACAAATTCACTGAAAAAACCATAGGTTTCACACACGTTATAGTTAGGAATTAGCATTTAAAAAACCTTAGAAATTCAATGAAAAAACCAAAGGTTTCACACATGTTATATTTAGATGGACATTTCACTCGTAAAAAACCAATGAAATTTCCCCGTTATAGTTAGTTCAGCTAACTATAACTCGCGCGCCCGCAATGCACTACTGATGACGTCACATATTACATCACTCATGACATGGTCACTGACATCACTCATGACATCACTGATGACATCTCAAATGACATCACTGATGACATCACTGATGACATCATCCTTGTGAAAGAGTAGCAGACCTCTTCTTCCCCTAATATAACCTTTAATACACACATTCAAAAATAGAAACTAAAATGTACAAAATAATGAACATATCAATATCAGTTACAACAACCTATTCAGTAATTCGAAGAACCACATACACATCCACTCATTCACCAACAGTCCTCTACAGTCACTCATACATGTACTCACTCATCATATGTATTCATACACCTATACATCCTGTTACACAACGCCACTCATCCATAGAGTTACTCACACACATAGTTACTCATGCTAATAAAGAATCAAACATCCATTTACTTGCATATACAGTTATACACACACCACCACACCTACTTCTACAGAAACTTACACATACTTAGTCTTTTAAACTATCACTTATAGAAACACATACTTATTCATACAGGAACTCTTTCAATCTCTCACTCTCACATATACTCACTTATATACACCAATAGTCACATATACTAGTTAAAAACATATGTAGTTACTCATGGAGACACTATTGAGACAGTCATTCACTCACTAACACACCCATGCACACACTCATCCACCCATACAGTCCTGCACACATGCTGTCTTCAACACATACAAACAGTGAGTCACTCATTCATGCACCTATGCACTACGTAATACCCCCCACCGAACCATACAGACACTCAGACACTCATACTGACAAAAAACCAACTAATAACCTATATAGACACTCATGTAGCTACTCACCAACCCATGCAGCCACTTATACACAAAGTAAGAAACTGATACAGATATTTTCATATTTAAAGATTACTCAGTAAGCCATTTATTCACTATGATACACTTAATCAGTCAGTTACACTAAAAATACCAATTTATTCTTCCATTGACCTAGAGATATACATAAATATAAAACATATTTAATTTTCAGAAAAACACACAATCACAAGGATGATGTCATCAGTGATGTCATCAGTGATGTCATTTTAGATGTCATCAGTGATGTCATGAGTGATGTCAGTGACCATGTCATGAGTGATGTAATATGTGACGTCATCAGTAGTGCATTGCGGGCGCGCGAGTTATAGTTAGCTGAACTAACTATAACGGGGAAATTTCATTGGTTTTTTACGAGTGAAATGTCCATCTAACTATAACATGTGTGAAACCTTTGGTTTTTTCATTGAATAGATATATATATATATATATATATATATATATATATTCACTGAAAAAACCATAGGTTTCAGAGACGTTATAGTTAGAAATTAGCATTTAAAAAACCTTAGAAATTCACAGAAAAAACCATAGGTTTCATGGGTGTTATAGTTAGCTAGCCATTTCACTCGTACAAAACCATAGAAATTCCTCCGCTATAGTTAGTTCTGCTAACTATAACTCGCGCGCCCGCAATGCAATTCTGATGATGTCACATATTGCATCATTCATGACATGGTCAGTGACATCACTGATGACATCACTAATGACATCTCAAATGACATCACTGATGACATCATCCAGTGAATGTGGTTTAGTTTTAAATTTAAATATGTATTATATATATACCAATCTGTAATGAAGATTGAGTGGATATATAACTGTCTGGATGGAGGATTTAGTAGTTGTCTGACTGTCTGTTTAAGTGAGTAATTAAAAGTGTCTCACTTAACACATGGAATAGTAACTAAACTATGTGAATGTGTGCAGTACTGTCTCTGTTGTCGTATAACATGCTGCATCAGGGTCACTAACTACATGATTGTGTATATTAGTTATTGATTAGTTGGGTGGGTATATGTATAGGACACTGAGTTTGTGTGTGGTTGGATGGGGTGTGTGTAACTCTATGCATATATGTGTGAATGGTTGATTGACTAGGTGTATAGGTTTAAGAGTGCATGTGGAAACAGTTGTTTGGGTGACTGAGTGTATTTATATGTGTGTTGGTGAGCGAATATATGCTTTAGTTGTACATCTTCAACAAAGTAAAAATATAAAAGGCATTGTATGTGAGAGTTGGTGTATATAAATAAGTATGTGTAAGAGTCAGTGATTGTGAGAGTAACTATATGAATGAGTGTACAATTGTAATGGTGATTTTTTAACATATTAACTATGAGTTACTATGTGTTCGAATAAATGAGGTGTTGTTGGGTAATTGTGTAAGTGAGTAAATGTAAGTGTGATTAATTTTTTTCTTGAGTGAGTAGGATGACTGCATAACCGACTAAGATGACTGCTGATGTGTCAATGTCTATATATTTGTATAAGTGCATTTGATAGTGTTCTATTAATTAGTGACTGCATGTATAAATGATTCTGTTGTTGAATGGGTAGTTGTGTGTGTAGACTTAGGAATCAGTGAGTGGGTATGTAGTAACTGGTATTGGCGTGTCAATGGTTTCAAATATGTTACTCTGTATTTTACAGTGAGTGACGAAAGGTTATACTAGCGTATGATGAGATGTATCTGATTGTCACATGGATGATGTCATCAGTGATGTCATTTGAGATGTCAACAGTGATGTCATCAGTGATGTCACTGAAAATGTCATGAATGATGCAATATGTGACATCATCAGCAGTGCATTGCAAGCGCGCGAGTTATAATCAGCAGAACTAACTAATACAGAGGAATTTCTTTGGTTTTGTACGAGTGAAATGGCCAGCTAACTATAAACCCCTGAAACCTATGATTTTTTCTGTGACTTTCTAAGGTTTTTTAAATGCTAATTTCTAACTATAACGTCTCTGAAACCTATGTTTTTTTCAGTGAATTTCAAAGGTTTTTTAAATGCTAATTTTTAAGTGTGATAGTAGTTATACCTTTTTTTTGTACTGATTTTCTACAGTTTTTTAACTGTTTATTTATACATATTTTATTCATTAAATAACATTATATATTTTTCTGAAAATTGCACGCAAAAAAATTCAAACTGGAATATTGATTAATTTTCTTGTCTTCATTTTTATTTGAATACATTTATATTATTTTCTTTAAAAATGTAATTTTTTTCGGAGTTGCACACTCAAAGCGTACACATCACGGTGGGTGCGCGCATTCTAGCTGCCATTTTAGAAATGTCGTGAAGGATCCGTGTACGGTGTGCGACGGCTGCGTGTTTTTCAGTTACATCATATACATTCAATATTACGTGATGTGTGCGATTGGAATGTGACCAGTCTGCGACTCCTGCTCTCACGCATTTGCGACACATGCGCATTACGGTAGGAGATGCTTGCGCGGTTGCGAGTCCCGCATGACGTCATATACATGCTGAGGCACACTGGGAGCGCGACTCCCGCAAAAAAAATGTATGTTCCAAAATGATACGTATGTGTCTTTACTATACATATTAGGGCCAGAGATTATATAAGATGTTCATAAAAATAATATATTTGTACCTATATTAAACTTATATTCTTTTAAAATATATTTTCGCGAAATCGGGTGCGTGCATCGTGAGTGCAGAGAACCAGGTCAGTAGAGCTGCCGTAGAGCCAGAGAACCAGGTAATCAGAGCTGCTCTAGAGCCTAAGAAGCAGGTCAGCAGAGCTGCTCTAGAACCAGAGACCCAGGTCAGCAGAGCTGCTCGAGAGGCCAAGAACCAGGTCAGCAGAGCTGCTGTGGAGCCAGAGAAACCAGGTCAGCAGAGCTGCTTTAGAGGGAGAGAACCAGGTCAGCAGAACTGCTTTAGAGCCAGAGAACCAGGTCAGCAGAGCTGCTCTAGAGCCAGAGAAATCGGTCAGCAGAGCTGCTTTAGAGCCATAGAACCAGGTCAGCAGAGCTCTTTAGAGGGAGAGAACCAGGTCAGCAGAGCTGCTTTAGAGCCAGAGAACCAGGTCAGCAGAGCTGCTCTAGAGCCAGAAAACCAAGTCAGCAGAGCTGCTTTAGAGCCATAGAACCAGGTCGGCAGAGCTGCTTTAGAGCCAGAAAACCAGATCAGCAGAGCTGCTCTAGATGCAGAGAAACCAGGTCAGCAGAGCTGCTTTAGAGGGAGAGAAACAGGTCAGCAGAGCTGCTTTAGAGCCAGAGAACAAGGTCAGCAGAGCTGCTTTAGAGCCAGAGAACCAGGTCAGCAGAGCTGCTCTAGAACCAGAGAAATAGGCCAGCAGAGCTGCTTTAGAGGGAGAGAACCAGGTCAGCAGAGCTGCTTTAGAGGGAAAGAATCAGGTCAGCAGAACTGCTTTAGAGCCAGAGAACCAGGTCAGCAGAGCTGCTCTAGAGCCGGAGAACAAGGTCAGCAGAACTGCTTTAGAGCCATAGAATCAGGTCAGCAGAGCTGCTCTAGAGGCTGAGAACCAGGTCAGCAGAACTGCTTTAGAGCCAGAGAACCGGGTCAGCAGAGCTCTTTAGAGGGAGAGAACCAGGTCAGCAAAGCTGCTTTAGAGCCAGAGAACCAGGTCAGCAGAGCTGCTCTAAAACCAGAGAACCAAGTCAGCAGAGCTGCTTTAGAGCCATAGAACCAGGTCAGCAGAGCTGCTTTGGAGCGAGAAAACCAGGTCAGCAGAGGTGCTCTAGATGCAGAGAAACCAGGTCAGCAGAGCTGCTTTAGAGGGAGAGAAACAGGTCAGCAGAGCTGCTTTAGAGCCAGAGAACCAGGTCAGCAGAGCTGCTTTAGAGTCAGAGAACCGGGTCTGCAGAGCTGCTCTAGAGCCAGAGAAACAGGTCACCAGAGCTGCTCTAGAGCCAGAGAACCAGGTTAGCAGAGCTGCTTTGGAGCCATAGAACCTGGTCAGCAGAGGTGCTCTAGAGCCAGAGAACCAGGTCAGCAGAGCTGCTTTAGAGCCATAGAACCAGGTCAGCAGAGCTGCTTTAGAGCCTAAGAACTGGGTCAACAGAGCTGCTCTAGAGCCAGAGAACCAGGTCAGCAGAGCTGCTTTAGAGCCTAAGAACTGGGTCAACAGAGCTGCTCTAGAGCCAGAGAACCAGGTCAGCAGAGCTGCTGTAGAGCCAGAGAAACCAGGTCAGCAGAGCTGCTGTAGAGCTAGGGAACCAGGTCAGCAGAACTGCTTAGAGCCTAAGAACTGGGTCAACAGAGATGTTCTAGAGCCAGAGAACCAGGTCAGCAGAGCTGCTGTAGAGCCAGAGAAACCAGGTCAGCAGAGCTGCTGTAGAGCTAGAGAACCAGGTCAGCAGAACTGCTTTAGAGCCATAGAACTGAGTCAGCAGAGCTGCTTTAGAGCCAGAGAACCAGGTCAGCAGTGCTGCTTTAGAGCCAGAGAACCAGGTCAGCAGAGCTGCTCTAGAGCCAGAGAACCAGGTCAGCAGAGCTGCTTTAGAGCCATAGAACCAGGTCAGCAGGGCTGCTTTAGAGCCTAAGAACTGGGTCAACAGAGCTGCTCTAGAGCCAGAGAACCAGGTCAGCAGAGCTGCTGTAGAGCCAGAGAAACCAGGTCAGCAGAGCTGCTGTAGAGCTAGAGAACCAGGTCAGCAGAACTGCTTTAGAGCCATAGAACCGAGTCAGCAGAGCTGCTTTAGAGCCAGAGAACCAGGTCAGCAGAGCTGTTGTAGAACCAGAGAACCAGGTCAGCAGAGCTGCTCTACAGCCTAAGAACTAGGTCAGCAGAGCTGCTCTAGAGCCAGAGAAGCAGGTCAGCAGAGCTGCTGTAGAGCCAGAGAACCAGGTCAGCCTAGCTGCTTTAGAGCCATAGAACCAGGTCAGCAGAGCTGCTCTAGAGCCTAAGAACCGGGTCAGCAGAGCTGCTCTAGAGCCAGAGAACCAGGTCAGCAGAGCTGCTGTAGAGCCAGAGAACCCATGTCAGTAGAGCAGCTTTAGAGCGAGAGAACCAGGTCAGCAGAGCTGCTTTAGAGGGAAAGAACCAGGTCAGCAGAGCTGCTTTAGAGCCAAGGGACCAGGTCAGAAGAGCTGCTCTAGAGCCAGAGAAGCAGGTGAGCAGAGCTGCTGTAGAGACAAAGAAACCAGGTCAACAGAGCTGCTTTAGACGGAGAGAACCAGGTCAGCAGAGCTGCTTTAGAGCCATAGTACCGAGTCAGCAGAGCTGCTTTAGAGCCATAGAACCAGGTCAGCAGAGTTGCTTTAGAGCCAGAGAACCAGGTCAGCAGAGCTGCTCTTGAGCCAAGGGACCAAGTCGGCAGAGATGCTCTAGAGCCAGAGAACCAGGTCAGCAGAGCTGCTGTAGAGCTAGAGAACCAGGTCAGTAGAGCTGCTTTAGAGGGAGAAAACCAGGTCAGCAGAGCTGCTCCAGAGGGAGAGAACCAGGTCAGCAGAGCTGCTGTAGAGCCAGAGAACCATGTCAGCAGAACTGCTTTGGAGCCATAGAACCGGGTCAGCAGAGCTACTTTAGAGCCACAGAACCAAGTCAACAGAGCTGCTCTAGAGCCAGAGAACCAGGTCAGCAGACCTGCTGTAGAGCCAGAGAAACCAGGTCAGCAGAGCTGCTTTAGAGAGAGAGAGAACCAGGTCAGCAGAGCAGCTTTAGAGCCAGAGAACCAGAGCTGCTCTAGCTGACACTGACTGACTGACACTGACTGGCTGACACTGACTGATTGACACTGACTGACACTGATTGACACTGACTGACTGACTGACACTGACTGACTGACACTGACTGACACTGATTGACTGACACTGACTGACACTGATTGACTAACACTGACTGACTGACTAACACTGACACTGACACTGATTGACACTGACTGACACTGACTGACTACTCCCTACTACTCTACTACTCACTCTTTACTACTCTCTCTCTACTACTCACTCTCTACTACTCTACTACTCTCTACTTCTCACTCTACTACTCACTCTCTACTACTCTCTACTACTCACTCTCTACTACTCTCTACTACTCACTCTCTACTGCTCACTCTCTAATACTCTCTACTATTCACTCTCTACTACTCACTCTCTACTACTCTCTACTACTCACTCTACTACTCTCTACTACTCTATACCACTCACTCTCTAGTACTCTACTACTCACTCCCCACTACTCTCTCTCTACTACTCACTCTCTACTACTCTACTACTCTCTACTACTCACTTGCTACTACACTCTACTACTTTCTACTATTCACTCTCTACTACTCTCTACTACTACTCTCTACTATTAATTTTCTACTACTCACTCTCTACTACTCTCTACTGCTCTGTTAGACCTGTCAGCCCCTTTGGGTGGTCCCTCCTCATCATTATTTATTTTGTCCCACTTTTGCCTCAACCCCTGTTTGAATTTTTCCTTTTTGGGAACCACCAGACTTTTTAGTGTTGCTGCAGATTCAGGGAGCCATTTTAGCTACCCCTGAAACTTCTGTCTGAGGGCCTGGAGCACAAAATGGTGGCCACCTGTGACATCACCAGCATCCACTGGAACCTACCAGCACCTTCCAGAACATTCCAGGAGATTCCAGAACTCTGTGACAGTTGGAGACCGTTTAGAATGTTGGGAGGATAAGAGAGGCAGTTGGCAGTTGGAGCTGGCAGTTGGCACCTGACTGGTGAAGAGAGAGGAGCACAACAGTGAAGGAGGAAGGAGTGAAGCAGCAGGGGTGGAAACTTGTGCCTGGAGTGGGGTCCATAAACCCACCCTTGATACTTGTCCCTACTGATGGATCCCAGCCTATAGCCCTGTGTGGGAAGAAGACAGAAGAAACTTATCCTAAGGACCTGGACAGCAGGAACAGGCCTTAGAACCAAGAAAACAGCAAGATTCTGACCTGAGAACTGGTTTCCCTGGAGTCCGGCGTCGAGTAGCCTGAAGACCTGGAGCCCGAGGTGGAGAAGCGGCGCTGACTGAAGTAGCAGACGTCGTACCCGGAGCCGCCTGAGGTCGTGAGAGGGCGCCGACGGAGGTCGTGAGGAATACCAGAGGTCGAGGAGGAAGTGAACCGAGGTCGAGCGAGCGGCGTCATCGGAGGAGTGAAGTCCGCCCTCCGGAGTCGTCGGAGACCGAGGTAGAGGAGCACCGGAGGTCGGGAGTGAGGATCGCACTCCGGAGTCGCCCGGAGCCTGTGAGGAGGAGCACCGGAGGTCGGGGGTGAGGATCGCACCCCGGAGTCGCCGGAAGTCGACATCGAGGCCAGGCCAGCCGACGTCATCGGAGCCGAGAGCGCCATCGGCCCGGAGCCGCCCGAAGTCGACATCGTGAAGAGACTGCCCGACGCCGTCGAATCGGAGGTCGAGATCGAACCGAGGCCACCGACATCGGACCGGAACCGCCTGCCGGCGTCGTCAAAGAACTGACATTGTGCCGAGGCCGCCGAGACCGAACCGGAACCGCCTCACGGCGTCGACACGACTCCAGCGGCGTCGGAACATCAGAAAAAGGGCAGTAAGTGGAGTAGAGGGCGCCTAAGGCCCTGTGGAGACCTGAGAGACTGCTCTAAGGGGCTAGGGAGGTGCTGAAACCCACCTGACTGTGCCTGGGGTGAACTGGGACTAACCTAGAGAGGTTGTGTGGAGAGAGAAAGCCAGGGCACTGGTATACCAGCCTTGGATCTACCTCAGATTAGGCCTCAGCCTTGTCCCAGCCAGGGAGTAGCCCCCCTCAAGCCTTCCACAACCCTACAAGCTGTGCCTGGGCCATATCAGCCCTTAAGAATTGAAGTGTCATCTGATTATATGAGGGTTGCGGTATACTTTTAATTATTTATTGGGGATACTGTATTTATTGAGTTTTTACCTATTTATTGCTGCACTATATTTATAGGTCCACAGGACTTGTTGGTGTACAATATTTATTGGTACAGTATTTATTGCCTCAAAGTACTTAATTGTCTGTATATATTGCACTTGTATTTATGCCCTGTTATTTATGATCACCCCTATTTATTTCATCAAACAGCCAATATTTATTTGACCTGCACTAATTGAAACTTGTATATGGTGATTGACCTACTTATTTTTCCAATCAGCAACTGAGAGAAAAAGATAAAGAAGAATATTTTCATAATTTTTACGGTGTAGAGTCGTTTTTGGAACGGATGCACGCATGGTTCTTGTATGGGTATATTGTATGCTTAGCACTGCGCCTGTTTCCTGACCACTCGAGCCAAGCTACCACAGTGTGTTCGGGGAGTCCACCACCACCCTGCGGAGTGGGAGTGGGCGTTTCCAACATAAATTGGTGTTCAGTGGTGGGATAGAGCTGTGCCTACATATACTCAACAATAACTGTGGGTAGTCCATAGGCCTACACCGGGAGTTTTCTCACAGCGGCCTTCCTAATTGTGGGTTTTTGTTTTTTCCAAATTTACTCTGGTGGTGGGAGGAGGTATTACTAAAGGTACCACCCTACATTGTTACTGCACAAAACCTGTCCTCTAACCTGAGTGGGCAAGATGGAGTTTGTACTAGAAAATCTAGAAACGTACACTGTGGCCCAACTCAGGGAGTTTTGCCAGCGGGAGGGGGTGTACTGTCCCCCAGGAGCAAAGAAGGGTGCACTCCAAACCAGCTTAAGGGCTTGGGGGGAGGCACGCCGAGAAAGCAAGGCTGAGGAGGAAGACAGGGATGGAGAGCCTGACCCCGAGGGGGCTGAGATGTACCAACCTGAGGTGGGGAACCTGTCAGCAGGGCCCAGGACACTTTCTAGGAAGGGCAGCACTGTCTCTAGCGGGGGCTTATCCAGCGTGGAGTTAGCAGATCGGAGAGAGAAAAGACAGCTCACATGGGATTTAGCAAAGCTGGAGAAGGAGAAGGAGGAACAGAGGTTGGCTCATGAGACGGAGAAAGAGAGGATGGCTCATGAGATAAGACTGAAAGAGATAGAGCTTCAGATCCTAAGAATTGGGGCACCAACTGTTCCTAATGGTGGCAGCAAAGACCAAGAAATCACCAGGGAATCCAAACCTTACCTGCCAAAGGACATAGTAGCTAGCTATGGGGCGGGTGACGACATCGCCAAGTGGCTAGCAGCCTATGAGGTCTCGTTGAGGGCCCATGGGGTTCCAGTGAAGTACTGGGGAGGGGGATTGTATAAGTACATGCCTCCAGCTGGTAGGGATGCTTTATTGGCCCTCGAAGAGGATGAGCAGACCCACTACCCCACCATGAAACTGGCGCTCATCAGAAAGTTTGGACTAACACCTGAAAAGTACAGACAGAAGTTCAGGGGTAGTCACAAACTG
The DNA here is from genome assembly GCF_964204655.1 of Triturus cristatus. Lineage (NCBI taxonomy): Eukaryota > Metazoa > Chordata > Amphibia > Caudata > Salamandridae > Triturus > Triturus cristatus. The sequence goes on from NC_140589.1 coordinate 648,292,320, forward strand.
GGCACCCAGAATTGGGTGGACTTCCTGGACTATGCAAAGAAGGCACTGGAAGGTTGGATTCAGGGCAGTGAAGTAAGGAACTACGAGGAGCTGTTTGACCTAGTACTGAAGGAACACCTACTCGAGAAATGTTTCCCTGAACTGCGGCAACACCTGGTGGATAGCAAGCTGACCAGCCCCCGGAAGCTTGCTGAGGAGGCGGACATTTGGGCTAGTACCCGGGTGTCCACAAGGGGGACTGGAGGGGATACTCAAAAGGCCGGACAGGGCGCCCCCCAGAAGAAAGAAGGAGGGGAAAAGAAAAAGGAGTTCTCCAAAGGCCCCCAAAATAACTTCCAAGGGAAGGGAACAGGATTCACCTCTAAGGCTAACCCACCCAGAAACCCTAATCCTGGCCAGAGCCAGCAGCCAAGGGTTGTCCATTGCTACGAGTGCGGTGGCGTTGGACACTATAAAGGAGATCCGAAGTGTCAGAAACGATCACCCCCTCCCACTGGAGGAAAGCCCCCCGGAGTAGCTAGTGTAGTGCTCGGGGAGGAGATGCCCTTAACTAAGGGAAGGGAGTGGGCGGGTGTCACTCTAGTGTCCCTGGGAGAACGGGAGATGGTTCCTAAGATACAGGTGCCCGCAAATACCGCAAAGTATGGGCAGTGGATCACCATCAACGGCCAAAGAGGGGAGGCTCTGAGAGACACAGGAGCCAGTATGACTATGGTGCGTAGCCAACTGGTGTCTCCAGAGCAGGTAATTCCCGATGTACTCCACCCAGCCGCGATGGCTGACGGCAGAACAGGTCACTATCCAGTGGCCGAGGTTCCCTTTGAATGGGGGGGGGTTGCAGGTTCACTTCGAGTTGCCGTAAGCCCTGCCGTGCCAGTCGATTGTCTGCTGGGCAATGACATGGAGCACAACGCTTGGAAGGAGGTGGAATACCGGACTCACACCGAGATGCTGGGTACACCTGACTGGGCCTGTGTTAGCACAAGGTCCGCGACTACCCGAAGAGGGAGTTCATTTCGGCTGGAGCCTGGAACAAAGGCCCAGCCAGCTGCCAGTCAAGGGAAGAACCGAGGACAGGAGGAGCCTGCCTCGGCGTCTCCACCCCGTAGGACGGATAGGCCACCGGAGGTGGTGGACCAGGAGTCTGCGGAGGGGGACGTTACCAACCTGGAGGACCTACCCATCCCGGCCGAGTGGCACGTGGAGGGAGGCCCGTCCAGGGAGGAATTCTGCCAGGGCCAGAGGGAGTGCCCTACCCTTGAGGGGCTGAGGCGACAGGCCGAAGCCCAGGCAGCAGGGAACGTTGAAGGGAACTACAGTGTTTACTGGGAGGATGGCCTCCTCTACAGTGAACCCAAGGCACCCCTACATGGATCGTCACGAGCCTTGGTAGTTCCTCAACGTTATCGAGCCTTCCTTTTGGAGTTGGCTCACGAGATACCATTGGCAGGACACCTGGGGCAAGACAAGACCTTCGCCCGTCTTGTCCCACACTTTTATTGGCCTCAGATGAAAGTGTCGTCCGATACCTACTGCCGGACATGTGTGTCTTGCCAAGCCAGTGGGAAAACAGGGGTGAAGCTGAAAGCTCCCCTGGAACCACTTCCTGTCGTTAGCACCCCCTTTGAAAGGGTGGGCATCGACATTGTGGGTCCATTAGATCCGCCAACTACAGCTGGTCACAGGTTTATCCTGGTTCTGGTGGATCATGCCACACGGTACCCAGAGGCAATACCTCTGAGGACCATAACAGCACCTGTTGTGGCTAGGGCCCTGATGGGAATCTTTACCCGAGTGGGTTTTCCCAAGGAAGTTGTGTCCGACAGGGGGACCAACTTCATGTCAGCATATATGCGGGCAATGTGGAAGGAGTGTGGAGTGACCTATCGGTTCACGACTCCTTACCACCCCCAGACCAATGGTCTGGTGGAAAGGTTTAACAAAACCTTGAAGGGCATGATCAGAAGTCTGCCTGAAAGCCTGCGGAGGAAATGGGACGTCCTCCTACCCTGTTTACTCTTTTCTTACAGGGAAGTGCCACAGAAGGGAGTGGGCTTCAGCCCCTTCGAGCTTCTGTATGGGCACCCTGTACGTGGACCTCTTAACCTGGTGAGAGACGGATGGGAAAGAACTCCCAGAAAGCTCCCCCAGGATGTGGTGAGCTACATGCTGGCCTTCCGGAGCCAAATGGCTAAGTTGTGGAAGCAAGCTTCTGACAACTTGGAAGCCAGCCAAGCAGTAATGAAGGCGTGGTATGACCACAACGCTCACCCGGTGGAGTTGGAGCCTGGCCAGAAGGTGTGGGTGATCGAACCAGGAGAGCTTAGTGCCCTCCAGGATCGCTGGTCAGGACCCTTTGAGGTGTTGGAGAAGAAGGGTAAGGCTACCTACTTGGTGGACCTGAAGACCCCTCGTCAGCCCCTGCGGGTGCTGCATGCCAACCGCCTCAAACCCCACCACGAGAGGCCCGAAGTCATCTTGATGATGGTGACTGACGGAGGAGAGGACGTGGAAAGCGAGCCTCTCCCTGATCTGTTTGCGTCTCAGGAAAAGGATGGGTCGGTGGAGGGAGTGATTCTCTCCCCATCTCTAACTCCTGAACAGCAGGAGGACTGTCGCCAGGCCCTGGGGCAGTACTCTGCGTTGTTCTCCCTTGTCCCGGGTAGGACTCACCTGTGCGTCCATGACGTGGACACAGGAGACAGCCCACCTGTGAAGTCCAAGATCTACCGGATGTCAGACAAGGTGAAGGCCAGCATTCATAGTGAAGTCACTAAGATGCTGGAGCTAGGAGTGATTGAACCTTCCAGCAGCCCCTGGTCCAGTCCGGTGGTGTTAGTACCGAAAGCTGCACCACCGGGTGCCCAACCAGAACTGAGGTTCTGTGTGGACTACCGGGGACTGAATTCAGTGACAAAGACTGATGCACATCCGATCCCTAGGGCGGATGAATTAATTGACCGGCTGGGAGCTGCCCAATATCTAAGTACCTTTGACCTTACTTCGGGGTACTGGCAGATCTCTTTGACTGATGGAGCAAGGGAAAGGTCAGCCTTCTCCACGCCCAATGGCCACTACCAGTTCTGTGTGATGCCCTTTGGGCTCAAGAACGCACCTGCCACGTTTCAGCGCCTGGTAAACCAGATCCTCACCGGAATGGAGAGTTTCTCTGCTGCTTATCTGGATGACATAGCCGTCTTCAGTAACAGCTGGGAGGATCACTTGCGTCACCTGCAAGCTGTTCTCCAGGCCCTGAGACAAGCTGGATTGACGATCAAGGCCAGCAAGTGCCAGATCGGGCAGGGGTCGGTAGTGTACCTTGGACACTTGGTGGGTAGGGGAACGGTGCAACCCCTCCAGGCGAAGATCGAGGCCATCATGGCCTGGGAACCCCCCAAGACACAGACTGAGGTCCGAGCATTTTTGGGCCTCACGGGATACTATCGCCGCTTCGTGAAGGGGTACGGTACCATCGTAGCCCCTCTCACGGAGCTCACGTCCAAGAAACAACCTCGACGGGTAGTCTGGACGGAGGCTTGTCAGCAAGCCTTTGAGAAATTGAAGAAAGCCATGTGCGAGGCCCCGGTCTTAAGGGCCCCAGACTTTTCCAAGAAGTTCATTGTCCAGACAGATGCATCAGAACATGGCATTGGGGCAGTGTTATCGCAACTCAACGAAGAGGGTCTGGATCAACCCGTGGTCTTCCTATCCAGGAGACTACTTCCCAGGGAACAGAAGTGGAGTGCAATAGAGCGTGAAGCCTTTGCAGTGGTATGGGCTCTGAAGAAGTTGCGGCCATACCTGTTTGGCTCGCACTTCCTAGTTCAGACCGACCACCGACCCCTTCGTTGGCTGATGCAAATGAAGGGGGAGAATCCCAAGTTGTTGAGGTGGTCTATTTCCCTACAGGGGATGGACTTTCAGGTGGAACATCGGCCTGGAGTGGACCACGCCAATGCAGACGGTCTCTCAAGGTATTTCCGCCTTAGTGATGAGAACTCCCAAGGGGTTGGGTAGCTCTCCCCACTTTCAGCTGGGGGGGACGCGTGTTAGACCTGTCAGCCCCTTTGGGTGGTCCCTCCTCATCATTATTTATTTTGTCCCACTTTTGCCTCAACCCCTGTTTGAATTTTTCCTTTTTGGGAACCACCAGACTTTTTAGTGTTGCTGCAGATTCAGGGAGCCATTTTAGCTACCCCTGAAACTTCTGTCTGAGGGCCTGGAGCACAAAATGGTGGCCACCTGTGACATCACCAGCATCCACTGGAACCTACCAGCACCTTCCAGAACATTCCAGGAGATTCCAGAACTCTGTGACAGTTGGAGACCGTTTAGAATGTTGGGAGGATAAGAGAGGCAGTTGGCAGTTGGAGCTGGCAGTTGGCACCTGACTGGTGAAGAGAGAGGAGCACAACAGTGAAGGAGGAAGGAGTGAAGCAGCAAGGGTGGAAACTTGTGCCTGGAGTGGGGTCCATAAACCCACCCTTGATACTTGTCCCTACTGATGGATCCCAGCCTATAGCCCTGTTTGGGAAGAAGACAGAAGAAACTTATCCTAAGGACCTGGACAGCAGGAACAGGCCTTAGAACCAAGAAAACAGCAAGATTCTGACCTGAGAACTGGTTTCCCTGGAGTCCGGCGTCGAGTAGCCTGAAGACCTGGAGCCCGAGGTGGAGAAGCGGCGCTGACTGAAGTAGCAGACGTCGTACCCGGAGCCGCCTGAGGTCGTGAGAGGGCGCCGACGGAGGTCGTGAGGAATACCAGAGGTCGAGGAGGAAGTGAACCGAGGTCGAGCGAGCGGCGTCATCGGAGGAGTGAAGTCCGCCCTCCGGAGTCGTCGGAGACCGAGGTAGAGGAGCACCGGAGGTCGGGAGTGAGGATCGCACTCCGGAGTCGCCCGGAGCCTGTGAGGAGGAGCACCGGAGGTCGGGGGTGAGGATCGCACCCCGGAGTCGCCGGAAGTCGACATCGAGGCCAGGCCGGCCGACGTCATCGGAGCCGAGAGCGCCATCGGCCCGGAGCCGCCCGAAGTCGACATCGTGAGGAGACTGCCCGACGCCGTCGAATCGGAGGTCGAGATCGAACCGAGGCCACCGACATCGGACCGGAACCGCCTGCCGGCGTCGTCAAAGAACTGACATTGTGCCGAGGCCGCCGAGACCGAACCGGAACCGCCTCACGGCGTCGACACGACTCCAGCGGCGTCGGAACATCAGAAAAAGGGCAGTAAGTGGAGTAGAGGGCGCCTAAGGCCCTGTGGAGACCTGAGAGACTGCTCTAAGGGGCTAGGGAGGTGCTGAAACCCACCTGACTGTGCCTGGGGTGAACTGGGACTAACCTAGAGAGGTTGTGTGGAGAGAGAAAGCCAGGGCACTGGTATACCAGCCTTGGATCTACCTCAGATTAGGCCTCAGCCTTGTCCCAGCCAGGGAGTAGCCCCCCTCAAGCCTTCCACAACCCTACAAGCTGTGCCTGGGCCATATCAGCCCTTAAGAATTGAAGTGTCATCTGATTATATGAGGGTTGCGGTATACTTTTAATTATTTATTGGGGATACTGTATTTATTGAGTTTTTACCTATTTATTGCTGCACTATATTTATAGGTCCACAGGACTTGTTGGTGTACAATATTTATTGGTACAGTATTTATTGCCTCAAAGTACTTAATTGTCTGTATATATTGCACTTGTATTTATGCCCTGTTATTTATGATCACCCCTATTTATTTCATCAAACAGCCAATATTTATTTGACCTGCACTAATTGAAACTTGTATATGGTGATTGACCTACTTATTTTTCCAATCAGCAACTGAGAGAAAAAGATAAAGAAGAATATTTTCATAATTTTTACGGTGTAGAGTCGTTTTTGGAACGGATGCACGCATGGTTCTTGTATGGGTATATTGTATGCTTAGCACTGCGCCTGTTTCCTGACCACTCGAGCCAAGCTACCAGTGTGTTCGGGGAGTCCACCACCACCCTGCGGAGTGGGAGTGGGCGTTTCCAACATGCTCACTCTGCTATTCTCTACCACTCACTCTCTACTACTCTACTACTCACTCTCCACTACTATCTACTACTCTCTCTCTCTACTTCTCACTCTCTACTACTCGCTCTCTACTACTCTCTACTAGTCACTCTCTACTACTCACACTCTACTACTCTACTACCCTCTACTACTCTCTCTACTACTCACTCTCTACTACTCACTCTCTACTAATCACTCTCTACTGCTCTACTACTCTCTACTACTCTCTCTACTACTCACTCTCTACTATTCTCTACTACTCACTCTACTACTCTCTACTACTCTCTTCCACTCACTCTCTACTACTCACTCTCTACTACTCTCTTTACTACTCACTCTACTACTCACTCTACCACTCACTCTACTACTCTGCACTACTCACTCTCTACTACTCTCTGTACTGCTCATTCTCTACTACTCACTCTCTACTACTCACTCCCTTCTACTCTCTACTGCGGACTCTCCACTACTCACTCTCTACTACTCACTCTCAACTACTCTACTACTCACTCTACTTCTCACTCTCTACTACTCTCTCTACTACTCACTCTCTACTACTCTCTACTACTCACTCTCTACTACACAGTTTCTACTACTTGTTCTCTACTACTCGCTCTCTACTACTCTCTAGTACTCACTCTACTACTCACTCTCTACTACTCTCTGCTACTCACTCTACTACTCACTCTACTACTCACTCTCTACTACTTTCTACTACTCTCTCTCTGCTACTCACTCTCTACTACTCTCTACTAACCACTCTCTACTACTCTCTACTACTCACTCTCTAATACTCACTCTCTACTTGTCTCTACTACTCACTCTCTACTGCTCACTCTCTACTACTCACTCTCTACTACTCACTCGGTGCTACTCTCTACTAGTCACTCTCTACACTTTATTACTCACTCTCCACTCTCTACTATTCTCTACCTCTCTCTCTACTACTCTTTTCCTCTCTACCTCTATCTCTCTACCTCTACACCTCTCTCTACCTCTCTCTACAAGCACACATATGCACATATATATTCATATATATATATATATATGCATATGCATTTAGATAAATGTATGTGTGTGTATATATATATATACATACATATATAAACATATACATAATCTGCATATCTATATAAATACAAATATAAATGCATGCATACATATACATATACATATATGCATACATATGCATGTTATGTACATGAAAGTTTGAAAAACACTAATACAAGCAAAGCTAAAAAGCCACCGAATTACAAACAGAATTGCTTTAACTTAAACTAGGGCGAAACCTATTGCATTTTCAATGCTTATTTACTTTGATTCCATCAAGAAGGCATTCAGATGTGTCACACATTTGCCATAAATTCTGAATGGTAGCACTCTAGTTGCTCATAAGATCACTGTAGTAAAGAGACTGCTCACCAGAGAAGTCTGCTGCTGGCATTCAAAGTGCATGTTTCAGTCTGCATGTCAGAATTTTTTAATGAAATAGAAGAGGATTTGAGAAGTCAAAATGTGCACTAATTTTTCTTTCTGCAGCGCCAATCATAATTTCTATGGCAAAATGGACCCCCTCATTGTGTTCCTTTGCAAATTAAATGTTTTAAGTGTTACCAGTTTATTCCAATCAAGATGGCTCCAGATGTGTCATACTTTTGTCTTAAGTAAGACAGTAAGCGCTCTAGTTGTACTTTAGATTACTCTGGGACATTCTGTAAGGCAGGAATAGGGCCGCAGCACAAGCTGCAATAGAAATATTGATGTTTTCAAACATCCATGCACCTTGAAGCAGGCATTAGGTGTATGGATGTTTGAGGGGAAGCACAGGTGCCCCCCAGGCCCCATAGCAGAGGCCCAGAGGGGACAGGGGCCCTTCTGGGGGCCCCCAAAATCCCATTCTGTCTGCTTTTCAGAAGGAAAACCATAGAAAGGCAGATGGAAAGGGACATTGTAATCCCTGAGCAGGCATCGCCCCTATAGTACGAATTATGGTCACACCGCTCTTCGGACGGGCTCCTTGAGCCTGTCGGAACATCAGCGGTCGGTCCCTCCACCAGATGCCTCTGACCACCAGATCATAATTTGACGGTCAAACAGCGACAATGGATGTCGGTGGGGCATAGTGTGGTTTAAAATTAGCTTTCTTTTCGAGGTCATTTTCAGAAATTATAGGATTATTCATATTAAAAAATCTGTTTGATGTAAATATTAAAACATTACTTGGAGACCGTAAAGTCACTCTCAATTATTTAAAAAAAATCTGACATAATAATGTAAAGTAATTTCATGTCTGGAGCTTCCCTGACTGCTTGACCGTAGAGCTTGCTGTAGTTGGCCAGGGCCCCCTGAAAAATAATTCCATTTCTTCCTGAGTGAGGTTGGGGATCTGGTGACCTGATCCTTTAGCTATGGTGGATACCAGCTGCAAAAACTTAGCAACAATAGGCAAGGAGGTCTGGTAAACTAGAAGGTTGGAAAGCAAATAACAAAATGGACCTTTAATGTGTATGCCAACATGCCAGAAATTATGCCAATGGGAGCTTACATAAAGTACGATAAATTCCATCAATCAGAGGCCATTTTAAACAATGTGTGACAGCTGGCATTAGAAAGGGTATCTAAAGATTACACTTATTAGTCTGTTGACCATGACAGATACGTCTGGCATCTGTCATGTTTCATCTGTTATCATAAAGCTACATTGTGATCACTAGTTGTGCCTGAAAAAATAGTGCAACAGTAGTACATTTTCGATGCAAGCATCTATGATCCATGACTTTGCTTCCGTCCAAAAAATCTTGAACATATACAATACAAAATATAGAGATACATCATCTGCGGTGTAATGTATGTCAGCCTTAACGGATGTTACACCAAATAATAGATTATAAAATATTACAATACACCGCATTCATAGTTCAATTAATTTTCTTGCTTGGAAACAATTAATAATTATGGAAAACATTATTAAAATATCAATAAGCTAGAAAATCATTTTGACTAGAGAAAATATTACTTCTGAAAATAATTGAGATATTTTTAATGAAGAATATAAATAATCTTGCATCATAAATATGATAAAAATGCCTCATGTTATAATACTCATTCATCTTTATATGTGATAAGTTAAGTGAAACGTTAAACTATGCCCAACACCCTTGTGTAAGCCTACAATATTGTCACATTGCACTCATATATTACATATATGTCCATCCATCAGCACCGGAAAGACGAAAATGTCACTTCAACCCGGTGAAATAGTTTACAAAGCATACACTGACCTGGAAATCATGCAGGAGAGGCATATCATTAAAAAGTAGTGGCTGAACTGTGACACCATTAAAACCTTTGCAGTTCAATTCCAATCAGAACTGTTGCCGGACATAACATTTCAGACTGCCATCCCACCTATTGTGAAGACAATGGCAGGTTTTCATTTCTGTCTGACTGGCTCCTTTTCAGTAAAGAGTTTCAAAGGTATGTTCCAGCCAACTTGTTCTGCTGTCTTAGCCAAGTCCTGGATGTTGTTCATAGACGTTTGAATGACTTCCTCCGATTCCCAACAGATAATGTTACACTGAACAATATCACAGGTGAGTTCTGTCATTTGGGAGACACACTACATATTGCTGGTGCTAAACATAGAAGTTACTTTGCATTGGAGCCACTTTATGATGGGAGCAAGTGTATTCCAAAAGGGATCATTTCCCCCACCGCAATGTGCAGGTGGTTTACATACCAGATCTGTACATCACCAATTCAGTGCATACTTTCACGCTCATATCATGACTAACAAGTGCTAAGCAAACACGGCACACCACAACAGATGGCACACTTTGCAACAATGAGGACCTGACTTTTTGATAAGTGTTAACATGAGTGTTGTACTAATATTTGATTTGAACGTTTGGGCCATCTAGACATAACTAAACTTACTTTTGCTTTTTTGATTCTATTTTTCATGTGATTCAGCTTATCCTAGACAAACAAAGTTTTAACAGCACTGAGAAACCCAACAAAGCCAGGAAACATCTGCTTCATTGAATCCATTGTACGATCAAGGGGGCCTAAAGATTGGGCTTTTGGGCTCCAGAAGGCCCAGTCCTAGTGCCTGGAGAAGTCTGGATAGGGAAGACCACCGCTGTTATCCTGGGTAAGTGTACAAGATCATTGTGTTATGTTGTATGATGTAAAAATACTGTCCTGTAGTGGAACATTCCTTTCATCCCTGATGTTGATTGTCATTAACAATCCTAGAGTGATGCCGGTGAGATACGTCAGCAGTGATGAGTATGGTAAATATGTACAAAAATATGGACGTGTCCTCTTTTACACGTCCCTTTTACAATGTATGCTTCTAATGCAATAATTACTTTTCAGAGTATGTAGGGACATTCTAGGAAAAACAGTATTTGAAAGTTCATTAACATATATTCTAAATGTGACATATAAATATGGGTATTCTATGTGAGATTGTATGTTACAGCTCTTGATGCTTATTCTCAGAAAATAATTACTAATTGGATTTTAAAATGCAAGGGTTTGTAACAGACATGCTTATCTCTGCTTAATCCTTTGTAGATTATGTCATCCTGTCATCTGCTGGATCACTAGCAATTAATTGGTGGGCATTTTGTAGTCTTGCACAGAAACTGATGGTGGAAAGATCTGCATAGCAAGTTGCATGAGCATTGGGGTGATCTGCAAGTAATATCTAAACTCTTCCTCTTAGTCATGAAGTAATGCCAGCAATAATGAGTTTCAACTAACATAAATACACATGTGTTGTGTGCCTCCATGTCTAGAACTAGTTCTTCATTATTACACCTGTAGAATATCTATAGAAACTTGTTTTATTATTGACAATGTCTGAGCATAATTCGTATGTAAAACAAGGGGACAAGCCCAGGTGTGGGTGGAAACTCCCATTTGTGTTGCTAATTATTTTGGACCAGCGTTTGCTTAAAAATGTAACACTCACGTTTACTTTTTTCTACAATATGTTGTGACTTTCTTAACTATTTCAATTGTCCAATTCTTTTGTTTTATGAATCTTAATAATTTGCCAGTTGAGTGCTTCCTAATACTGTGTCTTCTCTACATTGCTTCCATTTTGGGAAGGGCCTTATTCTTTATTGATGTAGACCTCTCCCTTGCTGCTCAAGTCTATTTTGTACAAAAAAAATTATTATAACACAAATTATTCCATAAATCCCATAGCATAACTTCTAGAAAATAAAATGTGAGTCGTTAATTATTTTTTAGTATATTGCATTTAGCTAATAAAAGTGTGCTTAAATTGTTAACTTTAATACATAATATGTATGTTTAAAATAGAATTGAAAGTACTATGTCTTATTATTTCAATGATGTCACTACACACATTACTTGTATTCATTTTTATTACTATTTCAAAAATATAATACATTACTCTCATATTTTCAGAAAATAAGTTAACATGTATGTTAAATGGGAAATCAATCAGAGTCCTTCTCCAGGCAACAATCCGTAAGTGCATTTGAAATGTGTGGACAGAAAGTGAATACTATGATTAGTCCACACATTCACATTAGAAGATTACTTTTTGCTCTCTTGGTGGTCACTTGTGGGATGTTGTTCTCAACTTGGTCAGATGAGTGACCCTTAGGAACGGTCAATGAAGTGGCATGCCAAATTGGGAGGGGGTAACAGGTGGCCCCATGGGTAACAGCGGCCACCTTTCTGTTAAGCTGCCAGTTCAAGAAGTTTCTGGAACTGTACTGGCAGCAGATGGTCCTTGACCACAGCAAGGACCAGCTAAATTGACATTGCTGCACACAATGCTCTAAAGTCATCCTGCACCACCCCAGAATAAAGTATAGACACTCATGTGCCCCCTCAATACGCCCGTTGATGCCTTCAGGATCTCAGTCTAGGCCTCAGAAGATATTTCCAGTCCTAATAAAACAAATGAGTGATTAGCATTATGAACGTATTTAATAGTTCAAAATTTTTAAGAAAATAAACATAATTTTGAAACATTTTCTGATAGGCAGTATGAGAAAAGTGAGACTTGTGTGAGACCGCTGACATGATCTGGTTATATTGCACTTCAACTTATTTGTACATAAGTTCATACAATAAATAATAATACATGTTTTGAAAAATGTTGAGGGAACAAGTGAAGGAGCATTGGTTATGTTGATAATGTGTGCAAAAGGAGAGTAATACTAGCAAAAATTTGAAATGTTAGCTGTTATAATTTTAAAGGTATTCTTTTCGCAAACATAACCAAAAATAAATATAAATAATATCTTTCAATGCAGTGATATTGTTAGAAATGGGGGTCTCTAGTTGGCAAGGGCTTGCACCTTTGTCCAAGTATGGGCCTTTCTTCCTAGTCAGGATAAGGTAGTTACAGTCCTGAAATAACCTCCTTGATAGCTTGGTGTGAGCAGTCAGGCTTAAATTAGAGAGAGTTGGTAAAGCATTTGCACATAACCAACAGTAATACAGTATAAGCACTACAAAAGGACAACACACCAGTTTAGAAAAATATCCAATATTTTTTATATACTTAAGACAAGACCAGAAACGATAAAAATCCACAATACAGTATTCAGAAATCTTCAGTTATCAACATAAACTTGACAAACAGTTCCATGAACTCAATAGCTTCGTCTGGGGCCATTATGGCGTCATGAACAACAAATCCAAACAGTTCAGGCTGACCACGGCATCCTCGGCCAGCTACGGTGTCTGGAAGACCCGCGAAACAGTACCATTAGAAATGCAGGGCATCGGCAACCTCTCATTAAGCTTCCAAAAGCACAGCGTCCGCAGGCGTCAGTTCCGGAGGTCGGTGCAGGAGTCGTCGGGCCCTTGAGGTCACACATGTTGCAGATCGAACTCCTTCCAGTTGAAGTCATGAGCGCTGGCGTCGGCAGGCATCGGGTGCTGCGGTGCAAAGTGCAGCAGTGTGCCATGCGATGCCCTCAGGTCGTGGTGCGAGCAGCGGCTCAGTGGCGGCATCAGATGGTGTTGTCGATGAGATCAGGGTCACAGTACGAAGTGATGCAGTGCTCGGCACAGTGCTGGCATGTCACGGTGCAAGCAGCATCCTCGTCGTTGCTGAAGCACTGTCGTGAGCTGACAAACTGGAGTCGATGGCGCCGGCATCGGTAGGCCAAGGCTGCGGTGCGGGATGAGGGCGGTGCGTTGTTAACTTTATGAGCAGTGCCCTCAAACCACGGTGCAAGCCGCAGCGTCGAATTTGGCAAGGAGCGTCGTCGTCGGGGATTCCAAGGCAGCGTTGTGAAGCGAGGCAAAGCGGAGTGCGGTGCAGATAGGTCACAGTGTGAGCAGCGGCTCAATGGCGGCGTCAGCAGGCATCTTCGGTGAGACCCGAGTCGCGGTGCTGCATTGTGGCAGTGCCCTCTGCGGTGCCTTCATGACACAGACTAGGCAGCGGGGTCATAGACTGCGTAGGGTTGCTTTTTCTTCTGTTGCAGCATAAAATACACAGTCCCCAGTTCTGAGTGCATAAGAACTTGTAGTCTTTGCTGTTCCTGAGACTTCTTGAACAGGGGCAAGCTCTACCTTAAGCCCTTGGAAAACTCACAAAAATAGATTGCAGAAAGTTCAGTTCCGTCCTTTCACTGCCCAAGACAGAAGCAGCCACTGCAGGCCAACAAAGCAAAGCACACAGCAAAGTGGTAGTTCCTCCTGACAGCTTCTTCTTGGCAGTCTTCTTGGTCCAAAAGAGTTCTAAAGTTCAGGGGTTTGGGCCCCATTTTTTATAGCCCAAAATCCTTTGTCCTCTCAGGCAGAGAGTGTCTGTGCCCAGCCAGAACCAGTTCTGCCCTCTCTGGTTTGACTTCCTGGCAGGAGGTGGAGGCGGCATTGTCAGGGGCAGACAGGCTCATTCATGTGAAAGGAAATCTCCTCCCCTACTCTAAATGCAGCCCAGGTCTATTCAGCCCTTTCCTGACCCACCTAGACTATCTAGAGCCTCGGGTCCTCCCTAGCCCCTGTCATCCAAAACCCAGACAATCAATCCACAATGCCAACAGAGGCCTACTGGATGGCTTTGCAAGAAAATATCTACTTTCTAAAAGTGGTATTTTCGAACACAGAATGTAAAATGCACCTTCACTGAAAGATGCATCTTTAGAGATCAGGCATACAAACTTTATTTTTCTACCTATTTCCCAGGGACTGTTATGTTTATAAGATGTTATAAACAAACTCCCCATTCTGTCCTATGGGAACAGGTAGACTTGCAATAGTGAAAAATGAAATTGACAGTAACTTACTATCAGGACATGCCACACGCACCAGGGCATGTCCTACCTTTCACATACACGGCACCCTGTCCACAGATCTACTTCAAGGGTGACTGATATGTAAAAAAAGGGAAGGTTAGGGCCTGGCAAGTGGGCAGTGCTTAATTTGTAAAATATGAAGTCCAGGTGCTCACATTTGTGTAGGAGGCCACGCCCACTAAACCAGCTCCACCCACTGGCTCCACCCACCAGGTTGCCTGAACCCGAACCCCGAACATTGGCATTTATGTAAAACACCTATATTAGTCAACATGGATTTCACATGCTTCATTACTTTCTTTTTACTTTTTTGTCTATGATGCGCTTTCAAGAAAGTACAGCAAGTCTGCAAATACAACAGACAGCCTTGCCAATTACCAAGCATCAGGGGGTGTCTGTGTATGTGAATGTGCGTGTGTGTGTGTGTAATGGCAGAGAAACATAATTTAATCATGGTGCGGTGGGCAATGTGACCTATGTGTAGCGCTACGAGAACCCAGCCTGCAACTAAAAGCATTGCGAATATGCAAGCCGTTTTAAAATAAGGGCAATTGGTTATTATTAAGCTCAAGACTCATTTTCTCACCCTTTCCAGCTCTGCCCATCGCAAATGCCGTCTATTTCATTGTTCTCTTACCACAGAGAGAAGTGCCGATGCAAAACGGATTATATGAGCAGATGCCCCTGTCATTTACACAAAGAGACTAGGGCTCTGCCACTCGTCTTCTACAGTGTACATCCCATCCCATAGACACCAGAACACTAATGGATGAGATTCTAATGTACTTTAAGAAATAATTTCTCTACAAATTTTAGCCGGGTATTTTTCGGAGTGGAATAATGGCAATATTTTTAAGACACACATTGTGTTCTTAAACACCTCAAAATAATTAATCAAGACATCAATAAGATTCTAGGTAGGAATCCATTGCACTTTCCTCCCCCGTCCCAGAATGAAGTAAGTTATTGTCGTTCCTGCAGGCCACGGCTACACCTGTAAACCTAGGAACGAACCTGGCAGAGAGGAATGTGCAAGTGAAACAGTAAGGTTTGGGTAGGAAATACCAACTATGCTGAAAGCAGTCACTTTCATCTAAATTGCTAACTCCTGTGCATATTGACAAACGATAAGGATAGCCAGGAAATTGGCATTACTTAAAATGATGCCTCCTCCACACCCTTTCCCTCAGAATGTGAAGCGAGCCCCCTGAGTCTCCCATATTTCACAGATATTCATTCGACTTGGATGGAATGGGGTCATTCTGAAAGGTTTGGGGGCACTTAAGGGTTGGGCCTACCGCAGGAGCCTGTGTTGCCTTTGAACCTCGAACGTATTCTGTTTCTTTTCATATTGCAACATGGTCTGATTGTATTCGGCTTCTATTTCCGCTTTTGTTTTCGCAATACTACTTGAGTTTGGTAGTGCTGCCGGATGCTGCATGGTGTACTCTGTTACGATAATGTGCTCTACATTGCTTCTGTAGTCGCCAGTGTGCAGGTGCCTATTTGTGCGCCATTCACATGTTTTATGTAAAATATTTCAAATAAAGTCACTAATCCTTTGTTTTGCCTTCCAGAGACGGGTAAGGCAATCTAGAGCAGCATTTTCCCTGCTACCAAGAAGATGCCACAAAGGTGGCGGTTAGTTGGCAGGACCTGGAAACTGACTGATATCATGGCTGAGATGAGAGACGGCCGGGCACCGGGGACAGTGACGCGGACCAGTTGAGTGGGATGTGGGTGGGTGGCCGTGGGACTCAGGACTGGGACTCTCACTGTGCACTGCCGGCTGCGCAGCTGCACAGCTGCGCAGCTTTATTAACTGCCTGGTGATTGATTAGGGCTTGCTTGATTAGGCCTGCCAGAAGGCCCTGTCTCACCTGGTGCAGCTGTTGCCAGACTCAAGGCTCACAATGTCGTCTGGCCGGTTCGCTCTGTACTACTAGTGAGTGAACGGCCGTTGAACGGCGATCACTAGGTGCGGCCGACCAGCCGTGGTGTGGCGGGTATGCTGGGGCGTGGCACTGACTGATGCGAATGCGTGCGCAATCAAAACTGCCACAATCTGAAAAAATCTGCACAGTGCGGAGTGTGCACGCTGCTGCGGCCGCGCACAGCCCTAACCCCCGAGAACCAAAATCCAGCCCTGCCCTGCTTAACACCAACAGTGTCCCACCCACTGGGCCAGCAGCGACACTGCATCAACATTCGAGCCGCGAGCGAGCAGTAAGTGAGATGAGATCAGAAGGAATCTGATCCATTCATTGAGAACTTGAAGTGTCGTTGGTTCATGTGACTGACAAGCAGAGTGCAGAGTTGCAGACAGACAGTGTCTCCGGAGTCCGGAGTCGGACGAGAAGTAGAACACTTGAGTTTTAGTTCCGTAGCAATAGTGAAGCAACTAAGCAAAGCAAGTAAATAATTACTAGTATAAATCAATTACGTGCACGGTGCACCAGAGTGTGTAGACCCGGCCCTGATAATTAGGTGCCGGTGTTTAGCACCAGCAAGCACCGGCACAAATTAAGCACTGCAAGTGTGTACACTTGCCCAGTCAACATGGTAATCCCAGACTGCACACAGGCTCTGCAATGGCAGGCCAGAGTTACATTTACAGGCCATTTGTGTGGGTGGTACAATCCAGTGCTGCACCCCACTAACAGCATTTGATTTACAGGCCCTGTCACACTCGGTGCACTTTACTAGGGACTGACAGGTAAACCAAATATGCCAATCATGGAAACACCAATCCATAACGCAGTTTACAACAGGAGCACTTGCACTTTACACTGATCAGCAGTGAAAAAAGTGCGCAGAGACAGTAAGCCTATCAAAAATAGAGTCAAAACCGGGAGGTCAGATAGCAAAAACTCAGGGAAAACACGCCAAAAGATGCCAAGTCTAACACTTGTCCCCTCCAGCTGAAAGTGGGGGGAACTACCCAACCTCCTGGGAGTACTCTTCACTAAGGCGGAAGAACCTGGACAGACCATCTGCATTGGCATGTTCTGTGCCAGGGCGATGTTCCACCGAAAAGTGCATTCCCTGTAGGGAGATGCACCACCTCAGCAATTTTGGATTCTCACCTCTCATTTGCATCAACCATCTGAGGGGCCTGTGGTCTGTCTGAACCTGGAAGTGAGTCCCAAACAGGTAGGGCCTCAGATTCTTCAGTGCCCAGACCACAGTGAAAGTCTCCCTTTCTATGGCACTCCACCTCTGTTCCCTGGGGAGTAGTCTCCTGCTAAGGAAGACTACAGGTTGGTCTAGGCCTTCTTCGTTCAGTTGTGAGAGCACCACTCCCACACCATGCTCTGAAGCTTCAGTCTGCACAATTAATTCCTTGGAGAAGTCGGGTGCCTTGAGCACGGGCGCTGTGCACATGGCTGGCTTCAGTGCATCAAAAGCCTTCTGACAGGACTCCAACCAGATCACCTTCTTGGGCTGCTTCCTGGATGTCAGCTCTGTTAAGGAAGCAATACCAAAGGGGATGATGGACGGAGCATTTGAGCAAATCAAACACTCTCCCCAGTCAACTTATCTGGGTTTAATCCATCATCATTCTTTAGCTCACTCCACTACCCCAGTTCAGACATGGCCATATGCAAATCAGTCTGACCCTGTGCCACATGGGAACAGTCCAGCCCGAACTGCCAAGCCATGTCTTCCCTGGACCGGAAAAAAGCATCCTGGGACCGGTTTCGGGTTCATAACCCTAATCAGCCAGGCTATCTTAAATCCAGTGGCAAAGTGAGCAAGGGTACCACGCCTGGGCATACCATGCCAATTTAGGGCGAACAAAGCAATACCAAAGGGGATGATGGATGGAGCGTTTGGGCAAATCAAACACTCACTCCCAGTCAACTGATCTGGGTTTAATACATCATCATTATTTAGCTCACTCCACCACCCCAGTTCAGACATGGTCATATGCAAATCAGTCTGACCCTGTGCCACATGGGAACAGTCCAGCCCGAATTGCCAAGCCATGTCTTCCCTGGACCGGAAACAAGCATCCTGGGACCAGTTTCAGGTTCATAACCCTCATCAGCCAGGCTATCTGGGGGCGCTCGCGCAATTTTTACCCAGGTTGAAATTTTACCAGAGTGGCATTCTGGTCATACCACTTCTTCATTTCTTCCTGATTAGCTTCTGGGTACGCCTGAGCGAGTATACTGAAGTGGGCAGTTTGGTTTCTGAAGGCCAACATGTAACTAAACACTTCCTGGAGAGTTTTCCTGGGAACTGCATCCCATATTTCCTTCACCAAACTCAGAGGACCTCGCACAGGTTGACCATACGGAAGCTCAAATGGACTGAACCCAAGAGACTTCTGTGGCACCTCCCTATATGCAAAGAGAAGGCATGGCAAGAGGATGTCCCACGTATGCCTCATGGGTTCTGTTAGACCCTTAATCATGCCCTTCAAGGTCTGATTGAATCTTTTCACCCGTTCCCTTGAAGGTGGTAAGGAGTGGTGTACTTGTAGGTTACACCACACTCCTTCCACAGGGATGTCATAATCTTGGATATGAAACTGGAACCCCTGTCAGAAACCACCTCTCTAGGGAACCCTACGTGGGAAGAGATCTCCATTAATGCCCGGCCCACCACTGGGGCCGTTGTTGTCCTGAGATGGATTGTCTCCTGGTACTGGGTAGCATGGTCCACCAAGACCAGGATGTGCCTGTTGCCCATGGCTGTATTGGGATCAAGTGGCCCCACAATGTCCATCCATACCCTTTCACAGTGTGTTCCAACATCTGGAAACAGTTGGAGAGAAGATGTGACTTTCCTCTCACTCTCACCACTTGCCTGGCAAGTTTGGCAAAACCTACGATGTCCATCTGACTGCCATCACATTTGGGGCCAGAAGAAGTGGGTGACAAGCCTATCAAAGGTCTTGTCCCACCCCAAATGTCCTGCCAAAGGCACGTCATGAGCCAAACCTGGTAGAAAGGTCCTGAAGCACTGGGGTACCACCAGCACATGGGCTGACCCAGGCACAGCGACCTTAGGCTCACTATACAGAGACAATTCTCCCAGTAGATCCAATGTGATCCGAACTGATCACCAGCTACCTGGACTGCAGCCTGCTGCCACAAACCCTCCAGAGAAGGTCACACTTTTTGCTCCCTGCAGAATTCTTCCCTGGTGGGACACCTTCTTCCTGCAAATGGGTCAGCTCAGAGATGTCTCCCAGTTCAGCTACTTGCTCCCCTGTAGGCACCGGGGCGTCCACCTCAAGGTCCGCCTCCTGTCAGTCCGTGGGAACTTCAGGGGCCTGTTTCCAGAACCCCCTGCCATTTCTCTTTGCAGGGACCTGGGCCACTGTTTCAGGCTCCAAGTCCTTCTGATCACCCTTTCGGGCCGCCATTGACCGAGTTGAAACGCATGCCCACTCTGGCAATCCAAGCATCTCCAAGTGAGACCTGAGCTCAACATCCTTCCATAGGACTGCTCCAGGTTGTTACTGAGAAGAAAATCTACAGGCATGATAGGGCTCCCAACCACCCTCAAGGGACCTGAGACCCCATCCTTTTCAAAGGGAACCTGCCCCACAACAGACTGGCGCTCTGAGTTGTCCTTAGCAACTACTTGGTGGAATGCCCCTGGGACTACCTGCTCTTCAGAGACCAGGTGACACCGGACTGAGGTCACACTGGCTTCAGGATCTGTGAGAGCCTCTACCCTTTTCCCATTGATGGTCACACAGGTGCTGTATTTCTTTGTGTTAGGGGGCACCTGGTTTCCTGGGACCATCTCTCTGTCCCCTAGTGAGAAGAGGGTAATTTCTGCGGGATCCCCACCCTCCTGTGGGCACCCCTCCTCCCCAAGTGCTACACGAGAAAACACCTTGGACTGCCCACCACTGGGTGGCTGGGTCCTCTCGGGACACTTGGGGTGCCCCTTTCTCAGACACTCCTCTCTGGCTTGCCTACTATCCAACATGGGGAATACGGATAAAAATCAGCCTCGCCTCACGTTTAAGGCATGAAAAACCAGCAGAGCAAAGCAAAAAGCAACTTCCGATTCAGAGATGGACGTCCAAGGGGATGGCCTGTCCACGTTAGAAGTGACTCTGCTGGCCATGCAGAGAAGCCTTGAGGCCATAGAGGGAAATATATCGGCTATAAACCACTGGCTGGACCATATGGTTTATTCGAATAATTGGCCTGCCGGAATCCGCAAACACTGGGAGGATGGAGACCTTCATTGAGGCTCTGCTGAAAGATATCTTCGGCCCTGAGAACTTATCAACCATGTTCATAGTTGAGCGGGCCCATCGTTCACTGGCGGCGAGACCAGTGCAGAGTGCTCCACTTTGCCCCATAATTGCTCGACTATTAAATTACAGGGACCGTGATGCCATTTTGTGGCTGGCCAGAGAAAAGGGCGCCATCGATCATCAGGGGAACTCCCTATCCTTCTTCCCTGACTTTAGGGTCGCAGTCCAATCTGCAAGTCAGGAGTTCGGTATCGTAAATACATTTCTTCAATCTGAGGGCATTCCCTATGCCATGTTGTATCCTGCCTGCCTACATGTAGGCCACGAGGGTGACTTTAAAATTTTCACTACGCCTAAGGCAGCGATGGAACATGCAAAAAAACTGAAATGACGGCAGCATTAGGCCCCGGCTGAACTTGACGAGGAGGAGAAGTGATTGTGTGATTATGAGCTATGTTTTTTGCCTGGTGCTCTACATATCTGATATGCGTCACCCTCACTGTTTTGGAGTTTTACTGTCCCTCACAGTTGAATTGTTGAAGTGGGGGTGGTTAAATTGCGGCAGATATATGTGATGCAATACATTTCTTCTATGTATTTTATTTTCTAGCACTGGTATTTAGACCTGATCAGCCACCTCCTACACAGTAGGAGGCTAGTAGCTCTCTGGAGTTCCCCAACTGGGAGTACCCCACATCTTACGAAATGTTTGAAATTCCTGTTGTGAATTGTTTATTTTGGGAAGGGATGGCTTTTGAAGTTGGGTCCGCTGATGTGGGTGGGGGGTTGGGGTGGGTTGTGGTGGAGGGACAGATGGCACTTTGCAATGGCACTGATATTGAACCCTGGCGACACACTACTGTAATTCGACAATACACTGATATACCTATCCTTTCCAATGCATGGCACTGGTGGTAATATAAAGTCCCTCACCTGGAACGTGTGTGGTTTAAATAGCCCCAAGAAAATCTGATCTGTATTGGCTTACTTAGACAGGCTTGATGTCCAGGTGGCATTCCTGCAAGAGACACATCTTACGTCGCCCTCTGAGAAGAATTTGGGCACGCGCTGGGCAGGGATCCAATTGCCTCCTCCTATTCTCGCGAAGTGCTAATTTTGATCAAGAAAGGAGTTCCCTTCACTGTCCTTAGCTCAGAGACAGATGACCAGGGCAGAATGGCTCTTGTGCATGGCAAGCTTGGCGATGTGGGAGCGCTGCTGGTAAATGTGTATGGCCTGAATGTGGATGAACACTCCTTTTTTGCTGATGTGTGGTACCGTGTTTCCAACTATCCTCCTGTGGAGGTCCTATGGAGGGGTGACTTTAATACTTGTCTGGATGTAACCATGGATAGAGAGGGAAGTGGGGGCCCCGACATGAGCTAGCTACAGATGCTCTTCTGGGTATGTTGGAGGCAGGGAACATGCATGACATTTGGTGGATGCGGCTCCCTGGGACACAAGAAAGCACCTTTATATCTACGGTACACGGTACTACTGGCTCGCCTCTGAGGTCGCCTGTACATGGGTGATTGACACTAGGCATTTGGCCAAGACACTGTATGACCACTCTCCAGTATTGCTCAAAATGCGTGTCCCCGAGTGTGACAGACCCCCGTTTACATGGTGGCTGCAGCAGACCTCACTGACTGATCAAGTCTTCAAATGCACTGTGGGGGAGGCGATACGTAACTTCTTCAAGTAGAATGAGGGCACAGTGGACAGTGCAGGCAGTCTTTGAGAGGCGTTTAAGGTCATGATATGAGGTGTGTGTATGGGTGCGCAGGCGGGTGTTCTAAAAAACTAACGCCGCAAAATGAGTAAGTTGGCTGCGGACATATCTATCCTGGAACATGATTACGTGCGACATCCTGCCCCAGAAGATCTGGCCGCGATACGGGACCTGGTCTCAGAGGACAATGAAACTGTAGACCAAGAGATGGCATATAGATCGCGCCGCAGCACGGCGTGTTATTACGGGGAAGGGGGTAGGTCCAGACGCTCCCTGGCGCAAAAATTGGCACCGCCCCGGAGTCAAGACCACATCACAGAAATGCTAGATGAAGAGGGTGAGGCTCAATTCACCACACCAGAGATAAGTAAGGTGGTGCTAGCATTCTACTCTGGCCTATATGGAAGGCAGTCGCATGCCCCGGCGGCAGACGTCAATTCTTATCTGGATGATGTTGCGCTGGGTTGGCTGTCGGTCAACCAGTGAGAATATCTTACGTAGCCCTTTGACGTCAATGACGTCAAACTCGCCATCACATCTCTCCCCACATGTAATGCTGAATGCCTCGACTGGCTCCCGAGTGAGTTCTACAAGGCCTATGCCGAAGATCTTGCTCCTAGGTTATTAGATGTTTTTGCAGAGGTGTATGAATCTGGAACCCTCCCTCCCACTCTTAGGGAGGCACTCATAGTAATGTTCTTGAAACCAGATAAAGCAGCCAATGCCTGTGACTCGCACAGGCCCCTCTCCATGATCAATATTGAAGCCAAAATCCTGGAGAAAATTATCGCCAGTAGACTCCAGCCCCTAGTCCGTAACCGGGTACTACCAGACCAGTTGGGGTTTGTACTTGCTAGATCAACCATGCACAACCTACGCACTGTTTTTGTCACCCTGCATTATTTTGAGTGGAACTTTTAGGCGGCAGCCGTCCTACTTGACGCTGCAAAGGCATTCGACTCTCTGCAATGGGAGTACATGTTCACTGTTCTGTGGCGCATGGGCCTACCACCCTTTTTCCTCAAATGGTTCCACCTGCTATCGAGTTTGCGTGAATGGCTGGGTGTCTGAAACCTTTCTAATAAACAGAGGCACAGGCAGCGTTGCCCCCTGTCACCCATACTTTTTGCGCTCGCACTAGAACCTTTGGCATGTAAATTGCACCAGAGGCATGCTCAAGCAGCACTGCGATTCCCTCAACGTCCGTTGGTGGTTTCGTTGTATGCAGACGATATGCTACTGTATGCCAGCGAGCCAGCTATTTATTTATCAGAACTGCTCTGCGAATACGTGAAGCTTGAACGTGTTGCCGCTGAGGGCAGGCACCCGTGAGGTGGAATTGGACTTTCCACTTGCATGGTCCACGGACCCAGTTTGTTACCTGGGCGTGTGGCTGCACAGGGACCCTGAGGTGGTTATTTCCATGAACTATGATTGTGTCATCACTAAAATCACGGACCAGGCGGCGAGATGGGCCAAACTGCCGCTTTCCTTGGCAGATCGAATAGCAGTCATCAAAATAACGATTCTGCCGATGCTTCTCTATCTGCTCATTAATATCCCAATTCGACTGAACATTGCCCTTTTTAACATGCTTCAATCAGCCCTGCTCTTCTTTGTATGGGGAGGTAAGAAGCCCCGTTTTCGTTGGGAGGTACTGGTGCAGCCGTTCAAGAGAGGTGGCTTTGAAGCCCCTGATATGAGGCCTTATTATCTGTGTGCTCAAGTGCAGTTTGCGCATTTTTGGTATTATCTGCAGCGGTTTCAGCCGCATATAGCAGTTGAGGCAGATTTGGTACTGCCCGTACCACTGGTGGTGGCCGCCTTGCTGGGCGGGCACGGTTGACCAAGGGCTGAAATTAATCCGGTTCTCTGCACAGCGTGGGCATGGAAGGCGCTGGCAGAAAGGGCGCAGTTGGGGTACCTCTATGCCCCAGCGCTACCAATTGTGGCACATAATGACATCTCAGTGACACAGGAGCGGGCTGCACTACACACACTGAAAAATGCAGGAATGGTGAAGATGGGAGACCTCTACCAGCAAGGCCAGTTCCAACCACTTTCAGATATACAGGCAGGGCGGGGTCATGATCTCATGCTGGGATTCACTTATGTGCGTGTGCGGCAGGCTGTCCGTAGGCTATATCCCAACTATCCAGCTGAGCCACGAACACTGCTGGCATTGCAGGCGGTGTTAGCAAATGACTCACTTAAGGGGCTGATAACTAAATTATATATTGCTTCCCTAAGGGAGCGGGACCCCCTAGACAATCCCTCTTACAAAAAATAGAACATGGCTCTGGGGGACGCTCTGTCCCTGGTTGCTCCGAAATATTGCTGCACGCTGACGGGTCGCCTAACGT
Organism: Triturus cristatus; assembly: GCF_964204655.1. Taxonomy (NCBI): domain Eukaryota; kingdom Metazoa; phylum Chordata; class Amphibia; order Caudata; family Salamandridae; genus Triturus; species Triturus cristatus. The sequence continues at coordinate 648,316,979 of NC_140589.1, forward strand.
CGTACTGTAACCTCTGAATCATACACTTCAAATAGTTGCATCAGCTATAGTACACCCCTGTTCAATTGTGTAGATTTGGAGTACGGGACAATGCTTGTTGTGTGCAATGTGGACAGGATGATTGTGACTTTCTGCATCTTGCATATGGCTGTGCTGACATACAGGCCTTCTGGATTAAGGTCACAAATGTGCTTACGGAGGTGGTGCTGGAGATTGTGACGTGTGCGCCTGCTGTCTGCATACTGGGTTGGGTGAAGAATCTCAAGCCATGCAATCGGAGGATGGTGGCTATTTCCAGGTTGTTTGCTAAATGTGCGGTTGCGCAATGCTGGGGGGCTAAAACTCTACCGACAGTGAAAAGGTGATTCTGAGACTTGTTATATTGCAGGGACCAGTTGGGAACTTAGGCAAAAGAACTGCCTGATGCCTCGCGGCCCAAGGACTTTTGGGCCTTGCTCACTGGGTATCTGCTAGGCAACCCCGATTAGCAGTAGGGAGTTGTACTGACGTATTACTTGTTTAGGGTGGTGGGTTGGAGGTCGTTCCATGTTTTTAATTATCTGTGATAATGGGTTCAACTCATTCTTTTAGTGCCGGGTTTTGGGGTGGGGGAGTGTTCAGCTTGGGTGAAATGTCCTTTTCCTTTATTCTTCTCTTATTTCATTGAAAAATGCTTGTATTATTATCTGACATATCTCATTTGCTGGGTCTTGTGTTGGGTCTGTGTATTTGCTACTGCAAGCTGCTCAATAAAAATAAATCCCCCCCCAAAAAAAGTTCTAGGACTGACAGTTAAATCAAATATGCCAATCATGGAAACACCAATCCATAACACAATTTACAACAGGAGCACTTGCCCTTTACCACTGATCGTCAATGAAAAACGTGCGCAGAGACACTAAGCCAGCAAAACCAGAGTCAAAACCGGGAGGTCAGAAAGCAAAAACTCAGGGGAAACACAACAAAAGATGTCAAGTCTAACAGATATGGAAAGTTAAAGATGAGACCTGGACCACTGTAGTTCCAGTAAAATGAATTTATCTGTAATCACTTCTACTACCATGAATTATTTGTTCCATATAGTTTATATTGTTAGATGTAGGCATTACATATGGACATCTTGGGACTTATGCTCCAAATAGGACATTACACCTATTTGGATGGGTTTTTATTATGAGCTGTGTTAAGGAAAAAGATGTGTCAGAGTGATTAAATGATGCATTGTGATTAGGTAGTTTGGTTTCTTGTAAATAAAAGAATGTTGGAACTCTTTTGGTTCCCACTGTACACTGTAGGCCTGTGACATAAGTGTTGAAGGAATGTGTTGAAGTCAGGCTTGGAATGTTGAGTTCTGACTTACAGGCAGCAGAATACAGTCATGTACAACTACTCTCCATGTGTGGAGTGGTTATTGGTGAATACCTGGGCTGGTAGGGCGCTACTAGGGGTATGTGTATAGTTGTGAACTCAATGACCATTTTGTTAGTAATTTTCTTCAGTGAAGAGATTTGTTTTAGATAATGAGGTGCAATAGTGCAGAGAAGATGAATTTGTTAGTGCTAGAAAGGAAATATTTGTAAATACTGGTCTCTCCTCTGCCTGGAATTCCAGCAATGTGTCAGTGTGAAGTATGAACTACAAATTTTGTTCCCCAGGCATGAGGTTGAGGAGCGTAGGAAAGCCATTAACAGTTGCCAGGGCATACCTGTTTGTCCTGGAAGCAAAGGAATGTACTATCCCTACATAACATTCCATCATGTCCAAATGTCCTTTTGTGAGTGTCTAGTGCTCGAGACAGCATTCACCTTATCCACTCTTTTATCCCACATTTGCCTTCTCTGACTCTTGGTTGTTGTTTGGTCTGGGCTCCAAACAGCTGTGGCTGAACTGTAATGATCTCATCCGTCATAACATTTAACTCTTTTTCTAAGGACTTAGGTTGTCTTCTTTCAGAAATTTTGAAAAGAGATGTTTATGTCAGTCTGATGTTGGTGCTTCATTTTTTGAGTACTTAACGGTTTGTGTGATTTGAGGAGTGTTTTGTAGCAAGGTGCAGGTGTTGTTAATAAATTGATTTTGAACAGGGACATGATGACATATGCATCCATCGACATGATGGAACGCCCACCATTGAAACCCCACCCACCATTGCTGTCCTCTGTCATGAGGTTCCTTCCATCTCACTCTGGAGCTGGAAAACTCTAATCATGGCAGATGGATATCCATTCCAATACACACAGAAGGTGCGAGAGGTGCTACTCATTTGCTATCCTCCCGAATATGAACAACTGTACCCACACAAAAAAGAAAAGGAGGAATATAAATTATCTCAAAGATCAGAAGCAATTCTTAGGAAAGTCGCAAAGTTTCATTAAAATGCCCTCACCCACTAATAGTGGCATGCTTCATCATAGGCCTGCTACAACATCCCAGCATGGACCAATGCCTGGTATGGAACATAGGGAAGGACCATACAAACACAACTCTTGGGCTCCATGCAGCAAATCACGACTATAAGGGCACCTACACAGGGCAGCAAGATGCACAATCAAGTGGCGTCCTTCCCTTGATGATAGTGTGACTACAGGGAGACCCTCCTGCTTGTACTCCAGCTTCAGTGATACAAACAGGGAAACTTGGAATCCCGTGTGTGATCATAGAAAGTGACACATAAGGTCAATATATTGGGATATATATGTCCCACTAAATCATTATGTAGCTCATGAAGGGGACTAACATGAGTGTGATCGTGAGTCCTATGGAAAGACGAACGACCCCTTGTGGGCGATGAATAACGGCTGAAACATGTTGTTAAATGAGCAGTATAAAGGGAGGAAGTGGCAATAATTACCCCCTGGGTCATTCCCAGAATTTACTCTTTTTTAACCTCATCCAGGGAGCCATTGAATAAAGAGAGGTTAGGGCATCCCTTAGACAGTTTTAAGTTCCATTTCTTACTGACTGAAGACCGTCCTCCAATTATGACGGACCTCAGTCCTTCAGTCCAAACCCTACATACAGCAAAAGGACTTCCATCAGCCAGATGGGCAGATCTACTGACGAGACAAACAATCTGCTAAACTCTAAATCAGGCCCTTAATTTCAATTGAGACATAGAGCAGTTAGAGCAAAATATACATAAATGAAGCTGAGAGAAATTGCTTGCCCAATTTGGCGAACTTCTGTTCAGAACTAATTGATATTGAATGCGAAGGTGCAAGTTTTGTGACCCCCAAGTATTCTGTTTTTCCACACTCTGATCAATCTGCAAAAAACGTAGGGAGACAAATTTAGTTGCCCATAATTCATTTTTGAGATATTTGCTGCAGAATTGTCATATGGTCAAAGCTATAAGCCTCACAGAAAGGCATTCACTAACAAATGTGTGTCTTTACTTTCGGTACAAAAAGACTTATTTGTTTATTTTTATTTGAAGAGTTTAATATAGCGCTGGCTAAACTCGGAGGTATCAGAGCGCTTTACAAGAGGATCGTTGCGTTACCAGTTACATCAGTTATAAGGCATAGTAAGGTACAGTAAACAAAAACAATGTTTCGAGAATTCGTAGGAGGGAGGGGGAAGGAGCCATACCAGGGAGACGAGGAAGAACTGTGCCCAATGTCCGGCTGAGTAGGTGACAGTCAAGGGGGAAACCAAGGCCAATCTCCTCTATAGCTGTCCAGCAGCTACACCGGGAATCAGCCATGTTGCTCAGGTCAAATACAGTCGTCATGTTATGAACAGGTATATGTTTACTACGCATTCATAATAAACTAACCCTGCATACAGTTTCAATATCTGAAAAAGGGAGTGCAAGATTAATATTTATTCAAAGTAGGCCATGGGATGCGAATGTGTTAATAAATGGCTCTTGCTGTCTGTTTAAAATCAGCAACCTGAGGATAACAAGCGCTTCCTGCTGCTTTTATTACAATTCAACCGCAGGACAGAGCGACCTTTTACAACTTATTGAATGGGAGAGTGGAAGTGGCATTCGAAGCAGAATACATGCGACGAGAATACTTCACATTAAGATGGCTTCCCAAATTAAATAGGAGGCGTACTTGAAAGCAGGCAATTCTGACTCGCATGCGCCTCCGAGAAGGTCAGTACCTCTACCTCTGAACAGGGTATGACAAAAACATTCACCGAGGGGCTCGCTGATGCGTGCAGGTGGAGGCATGAAAGCACGCCCCTGTCAGTCTTCATCTCCCCGCCATTCTCTCCAAGGATACAATTATCAGTTTATTTAAATCTGACTGAGTTCATTTTCCCTACGTCAACAATTGGGCTGCGTTGGAATTTTGAAAGGTTTGATGGCTTGCAGGAAGCATTCAGATGGTAATGAAGAGAGTTCTCCTCTCCGTTTAATAAGCATCTTCACGCTCAGGCAGGGAGACAACCTGAGCATGCCAAAGATTTACACCTGAAGAAGATGAGAGAAAAATAATAAAAACAAGTGAAGTGCAGAAAAAAACAACTGTAGAAGCCGTCCCTAGAACAATATACCAGTTTCTACTCCTTGATGAAGAATGTGTAACATTATTTTAGAGGGTACTTTTTATATAGTGTTTAAAATTAGACCCAGGTTCATAATCGTTGTAGGAAGTGTTGGAGTTAAAGTAGAAGTGTTCTGTACTGTACAACAGGACAAAAACCAACTAAAGCACATTTTCACATTAGAGTTTCTGACTATGTGACCTGCAGAGGCTGAAGCAAATGGGTCAGTGATTTCAGACTGCTTTTAAAATGTGGTTTATTTATTCGTAAATTTACTGGCTACAGTGTGTTTGCTCCCCAATGAAGTGGATGTTTATTATTTTTTATGTGTAGGCAGTGCTGTGTGAATACACACCCCATCACATTATCATGTCAAACAGGTACGTTGTCACTTTTATAGTGATAACATTTACATTGTCAACATTTGCTATCTATTGCAATTTGTAGAGTAATTGTAAAGGTTAGGTTTAGAGTTGTGGTTTGCATTAGGGGTAGGAGGGTGAGGGTAAGGTTTACTGTTGGTCTAATATTAATGGTAAAGGGACTGAGTTAGAGTTAGTTGTTGCGTATTAGGTTTAGATTTAGGGCCAGATGTACAATTAGTGTAATTGCGACTCGCAGTTTGCACTTGATTGCGAGTCGCAAATTGCGAGTCGCAATTTACAATGTATAGCAGTGTCAGAGACACTGATTGCAAACCCATTGGGGTCACAAAATGCGAGCCACATGAATATTAATGAGGCACTCGCAAGTTGCAACTCATTGGGAATGGCTGGCCTGCCCAGGGATGGTGGCCTGCTGGGCTCAACAGACCTCCATATCTGGGACTGCTTTTCAATAAAGCAGTTTTTTTTAAATGCAGCCCGTTTTCGTTTAATTTTTTAAGGGCAGGTAGTAGTCCCTGGGACCACTGCCTGCCCCATAAAAATATTTTCACCTGCATTTGCAAAGGGGAAAATATTTTGCGACTGCAATTGTGGTGGCAAACCATTTGTACATGGCTTGCGAGTCGCTATTAGGAAGGGAACGCCCCTTCCTAATAGCGAGTCGCAAAACACTATTTTGCAAGTAGTAAATTATTTGCAACTCGCAAAATAGTGTTAGTACATGGCCCAGAAGAAAATTGCATGCGCAAACGGGTCGCAAACCTTTTTGCGCATGCAATTTTCCGTCATACATCTGGCCCTTAGAGTTTAGGTTAGTATGAGTGTCAGCGTTAACCTAAGGGCTGGGGTTGTGTTTAGGGTTCTTATTATGGTTATATTTGAAGTTAGGGCTATATTTAGAATAAGGCCTTGAGTATGGGTTAGGTTTGGGGTTAGGATTAGAATCAGTGTCAAATTTATGATGAGAGTTAAGCTCAGAGTTTGTAGTTAGGATTAGATTTAAGGTTAGCAGAAATGTTGATGTAAAGTCATCGTAATGGTAATGGCATCTTTGTGCTGGTAAAATACCTTTGCAAGTGGTGACATTGTTGCATGCTCAAGGGATCGAAGTCATAAAGTGTCAATCCCCACCAACCCCTTAGATGACAATTTGTAGAGCAGAATTATGATTGACAACATAGAATGAGGGTTCACCACCCACCCTAGGAGGTAGGGGATGAGTGTATGTGAACAGAGTTGGACTCACGTTAGTAATCTAGACCCTAGTTAACTCTTATGGTGTTATTGTACTGACTGCTTTACCATTGTCTCTCCTGATTAACTATAGCCCTCACTTTCTGTAGTGGTGCCTTACTACAGCGCCCAGTGGATGAGGCATATGAGTCATGCAATTCATGTATAGTGATATCTGTACATTTTCTTTGCTGGCTGTCCTGGAGTTTGTTGTTTCGTGCTTCCCTCATTTTTTTGTTTGTCATCCGTTCTCTTGTCTCATCATTTGCACTGACAGTTGAACAATTTTGATAAATCAATACAGATTTGAAAATCACTGATATTCTCAAGAAAATGTATGTGGTGCCATTGTACACCATGATGTGTAGGATCATTATGATGCACAACGAGGTATAATGCATCATAAGGTATGATGATGAGCAGTGTGTAGAAAAAAGATCAGTTACGTTAATCCCATCAATAAAGAGCTGCATTGGCTCATCGGCTGCATCGGAACATGCATACTTGTTAAAGCTATCTGATCCAGCGTGGTTGGCCAAGGACAAAAATAACTATCACTCAATCATTCAATGGGCCCATACACATATTGACTAAATCATTCATTCACAATCCTTGGCCAAGACCAACTGGGGAGATCAAGTTTTATTATTCACTCACTTCTGATTAGTTAGCTTTTCTGTAGTCTTTAAACAACTTATAGCAAAAAGTCCTAAATAAATAATCTTTCACTGATCAACACTCTTTCCTCTGGTCGATGGACCATTAGTTGAGTAGTTGATGGTGAAATTAACTTTTATCTATCTAACTAATAGATCTCAGTGAAATAACCACAGACTCTGGGTAAGATTCATAAGTTTTATCTTAATTCTCAGTCATAAACTGAATGCTCGCAGATACATTTTCTCAGTGTGAATACCTTCATTCAATTCATAAGAGAGAAAGTTTCATTTAGCATTGTTAACAACGCAAACACATTCGACAATAATATTGCATACGAGTGGATAGTTGTAGAGACAGCAGGTTCAAGATAAATTACATTTGCAAAGAATTATGCAAATTCAAGACAGGCTTATATTTTTCTAAGTATGGCAATCTGGAAAATCAATCCCCTGGACAAAAGTCTGATGGAGGTCTCCTGAATAGAATCAGGAGACAAAGACTATAGGGACAGAAATCGCGACAGAATAAATACTTACCAATCTTCTCTCTAGAACCAGACGCACCGGGACACTTCCCTCTCTTACACTCTCTCCCTCCTCGAGGTTCTAACGGAATCTTCAAATCTAATCAGGCTGTTATTTGGGACTGAATCTTCCCCGTCTGTTTTCTCTGCATCTTTCTTGTCATCAATATTTCTGCATCAAACTTCTCTCGCTCTCAATCTTCATCAATGTCAAATAATGTGTGCACTCTCTTAAAGCTACTCATAGTTATAGTCTTAATTCTGCATGTCCCACCCTCTAAAGTTGCAAATTTTAGTGAAATACTGCATGTGATTGGTCGGGACTCAGGAAGTTTCATCATACCATGCTTATGTTTTCACCTTCATTAGTACTTTTATTGTCTTACAAACCCACCTCCATTAAGTCATTTTAAACATCCTTTCCGATACGTGTTTTGTTACAAAAAATTAAAAATCATAATACAGTCTTCACAGATGAGGGACACATGACACTGTGTTCCCACATTTTCTGTCCTTGACTCTTGGCCGCTGTTCAATTCTTCAGGCATCAGTTCACATTCATATTGGAGTGCACATGCGCGACTCAGCCGTCATCTGGACGCCATCTTTACTTTTGTCATTGTCGCATTAGGCCCAAACGTACACTATTGATAAAAGAATCAAAAACAGTTTTGTTCACCACCCACTTCTACTCTGTCAAGTATTGTTATTATATTTCCAAGCAAAAGCATTAATGATAGCAGCCTTCTTTTAAATCCAAGCAAGCAGATGTTAGGCATGTGGTTCCTCGAGGTCACGAGTTAGGGTTTCTTGCGCATGCGTGAGAATTTTCCCTCTCAAAATCAGGTTAGTCACGTGTTTACTTCATAATGCTGGTTCACGCATGCGCATAGCGTTTTCAGTACATAAAGCTAGGTGTAGTCACGTTGCGGTTTTATTTCATATTAATTCGAGCACACATAAAGATTTTCTCCCCATTTTTGGTGTCTGGTGCATATTCATTTCATTCCATTCACAATTTTAATAGTTAGTAAACATTTAACGAGGATTGCTTCCGAGCAAGTTTCATTTTCTTGAATCCTTGCTCCATCAATGCTATCCATCAGCAAAAACCAGAATACCATCATCAAACAATCAAAGTATTTGGAGGAGATACGGACCTCAGATGCAAAAATGCCTCCATGTATATTCACCTCCATGTTAGTTTGTGGCTAGACGGGTGCTGTATCTGCTTACTTGCAGCGATCTCAGAAGCTGTTCTATGTGTGGTGAGCAGAGACTTTTCCTGTAAAGTCACATTTTACAAAAAAAGTAAAATAAATAAAATAATAATTTGGTAACAGTATAATTTTTCACACTGTAGTAGTTAGAAGGTTTACTTATATATTATTTTTGGAGTTAAACATTTTGCGGTAGATTTACAAGCACCTTGCGTTACCGGTGAGTCACTTTTTTTGACGCTCCGGTGGCACATTTTACTGCCTCATATTGACAAGGACAGGAAAAGCCACCCTGTCTTTGTAAATATGGCCCCTTTGCATGCAGCACTTTGCGTGAAAGGGGTGTTCCATGGGTGTTGCTGTGGGTGTTCCCATGCAGCACCAATGGAATCTGACACTTTTCCAGATTTACGAGAAATCGTAAATCTGGAAATGCATCTGAAACCTAGGATTTAACACATCATTGACTTAATTAAAAAAGCTTACACACACATGTTCACTGCTCTTTAAAACAAACACAATTCATTTTCATTAATTTAACAGCAACAAAACAGAAGATAAGAAGCAACTAAAACAGTTATAGTGATGTATACGTTTAACACACTCTGGCATGCATTTCATGATTTGTTGTATATGCTTCTATAGAAAATGTTAGAATGGGGTTTCTGGTTGGCATGGGTATGCACCTAAGCCAGACAGAACCCACCACTCTAGTCAGAGTAAGGGAGTTACGCACTGAAGATAATGCCTGCTCACCCCCTTGGTTGCTTGGCAGAGCAGTCAGGCTTATCTCAGAGGCAATGTGTAAAGCGTTTGTGCAACACATTCACACAGTAGTGACACACTAGGCACACCACAAAAGAGACTGCACACAAGGTTATATAAAAATATCTTTGTGTTATCCATAAAAACACACTTGATCACAATCACATGTATTACTGTGCCAGCAGGCACTTGTCATGACTTTACAGAGATTATACTAATCACTTGGCTGATCGGGCCATTGTCATACTTATCACAATTAGGTTGACCAGTAACTACTGGTAGGATTACCCTGAACATAAGACATTATGCAAACACATCATCCACAGTGCACCATAGTAACCACCTGTAACATGCACATATTAGTAATCCTCACTGGCAATGTAATATCTAAAGCCTAATCACATCAGGGCATAACACAGCCCATTGGGCATCCGAGGCAGTAGTTCGCTCTGCTACTAACACACACTTGCTATGGCAGTAAAAAACAGTACACAGGGTCCTGTGGCCCACACTAATCGGCTTGGTGTTTCACAAAACCTCAGCTGGACCAGGACCTGGCTTCCTTCCTGTCCAGTTCACAATCCGAGATGCTCCCCCCCGGCATGAGGCCTCCAACTCCACCCCAACGCAGTCAGGGGTGCACATTACACAATGAGGGCGAAACCCGGCCCCCGGTAGTCTGGGGCGTGATCCCAGAAAACAACGCTCCCGGAAGAACCGCTGCGGGACATCGGCTCACAGACACAGGCCCAAAGAATGGCTTGACAGCTCGCCTGGAGACCTCCGGGGCCACAGGAACGGCTGTGGGAAATGCGCTAGTAGGCGGCCTCACCTTCCAATCCAGGCAAAGTGCCACCACAGTGCAGCTCCCGCGGTCCGACCGCTCAGGCCCTGGGAACGTTGAACTCTGGCTTCTGAAGGGCCGTCAGCTTCCAGAGCGAAGTCTCCTCGACTCTGCTCTCTGGTCCCGCCCTCCACTTTGGCTGGGCCCCGCCCCTTTATAACGTGGGATTGTGCTCGGCAGTCCCGGCGGCAGCGGTCATCCCATGAAGAAAACCAGAGGGAGAGCACTTCGTTAGCCTTAGCTATCCCCTCCCATTGTTTGGCTGCCAAGGAAGGCGCAGCGCTGCCCACGCTGTAGGGCAATGAAAAAGCACTCTTCATGACCTTACAGCGCTCTCAAAGCGCACTGTGACAATGACGAGCAAGGCGCTCTCAAATGCACGAGCCTTGGCAATTCAAGATGCTGAGCAGCGCCTCACCACGTGCTGCCCTGCAGAGGCAGGAGCATGACAATTCTTACTGGAGAACACTTGGGGCACGACTATGGAGTAGGGAGCAGGAAGGCAGGCCAGCACACAAGGATCTCCTAGCAAAGTTGCAATCCTTCCAGTAGCCCAGTAGGCCCCAGATCACCACACCAAGAAAGTCCAAGTGGGGGTTCCTTCTGACAGCCCAACAGCTCCTCGTCCCGTACAGTATCTTCCTCCTTTTCATGGGGTCACAGCCTCTGTACTTATAGTACTCATGTCTTTGTTCTGGGGGGCACTTCAACCACCAGTGAAGTGCACAACACCCCCATTCAAATTTTCAGCCCAGGCCCCAGACACACCACAGGGGGATGGAGCCAGCATTGTGGATGGCAGGCACAGCCCTATTCAGGTGCAGGTGTAACTCCTCCTACCACTCCAAATGCAGACCAGGCCTATTCATGTGCAAGGGACAATTCCTCCAGCTACTCTAAATTCAGCCAAGGTCTATTCAGCCTAGTGCTGAGTGAGACCAGCTGGAGTGAATCCCCTCTCCCCTGTCAGTAAAAACCAGACAGTCAATGCACATACAGGCAGGTACAAAGACACATAGCACACAAAAATGCCCCCTTATAAAAGTGGCATTTCTAAAATAGTAATAAAAAATCTGCTTTCACCAATAGGCAGGATTCATCACTACTTTTCCAAACATACCAAACACAGTTCCGCTACCCCTCTCATGTCAGGAATTACCACTGAAGCACATATCAAGGAATCCCCAATGCAAACCTATGACAGCGCAGACTCACAGCAGTGAGAAACCAAATAGGCAGTTTGTCACTACCAGGACATGCCACACAGTTAAGGCACATGTCCTAACTTTTACATACAACGCACCCTGCCCATCGAGCTAGCATGGGCCTACTTTAGGGGTGACTGATATGTAGTAAAAGAGGAGTTACAGACATGGCAACCACGTTCTATGCCATGTCACAGCGGCAGGAAACTGCACATGCAGGCCCTGCAGTGGCAGAGGCCTGAGACAGATTTGAATGGCTACTTCGGTGGGTGGCGCAAGCAGCACTGCAAGCCCACCAGTAGCACTTCATTTACAGGTCCTGGATATATATGGGATTCCACTGTACAGGGGACTCACAGGTAAACTAAATATGCCAAACAGGTGTAGACCAATCTGACCAAGTTTAGAAGAGAGAGTGTATGCACTTTAGCACTGATCAGCAGTGATAAAGTACCCAGAGTCCTAAAGTCACCAGCAACAGGTCTGAAAAAATACAGGAGGAAGGCAAAAAGCTCTGGGGTGACCCTGCAAAAAGGGCCAAGTACAACAGGAAGCTTCTATAGCTAGTCCTCTTTTTCTCTCCTTTGATAACTATTTTGTGTAATAATTCCTTAGACAGGGTGCCTCCTTTTTGTAAATCAGCATTAGTTTCCCCGCTCTTAAAAAAGGAGACGAGCGCCTAGCATTTTCTCTAATTATAAAGCAATTTCTCTTCTTCTGTTTTTTGAAAAAATCCTGTACAGCTGGATAAATATACAGGTAACTTCTTACAGTACAAAAATTGTATATTTAATAAGCACCAATCTGGATTGAAACCCTGCCTTAGCAATTAGCGGCTATCAATGACATCAGTATGATCTTAGATGGAGGACGTTTTGCGTCACTCATTATCCTTGGTTTTTCAGCCGCCTGTGACATGATTACTTATGTTATTTTACTGAAAAGGTTATTTGCTATTGCCCTGAGAGACAAGCTACTTGGAAGGTTCAAATCTTTTCTGGAAAACAGAAATCAGGCAGTCCTGATCACAACTTTCAATCAGATTTTAAAGACATTGCCTGGAATGTTTCTCAGGGATTTCTCTCTGCCGCACTCTTCAATATGTATGTTGCTCCCCTGACAGATTTGATTACCTCTTTTGGCTTTCAGTTTTATGGTTATACGGATAATAGCCAAATAATCATCCACATAGAGGGCAATATTTCCTAACTCCATGAAAATTTCAAACGCTGTTAAATCAAGGTAGCTAGCTGGATGAATGCAATTATCTAAGGTGAAATTCGGAAAAAACTAAGGTTTTGATATTTGGTAATCCCTCGATCTGGTCCTCTATATGGTGGCCCCAAATTTTAGGAGAATGTCTTGGACCAGCATCCACTACCCATAATCTGGGCATGCTACTTGATAGCAAACTCTCATTTGAGTATCAGAATAATAGGTTAATGTCTATGTGCTTCCTGCTAATGAAGCAGCTAAAGAAGATCCTCCCTTTTATTCATGAACATTCTTGATTGTTGTTGGTGCAAGCCCAGATATTAAGCAGACTAGACTATTCAATGTTCTCTATGTTGGAGCACCGGATTACATTATAAAGTGGTTACAACTTATAAAGAATGCGGCAGCTAGGTTGATTTTTGGGAGGAATACGTTTGACAGCCTCTTCCTGTTCATATAAGATGCCGGTTCAAGTCCCTATGTGTAGTTTATAAGGCCATTCACCCAGTAGCACGGTCTTCGTATGTATCTGATATGCTTAAAAAATACATTTCTCCCAGACTGCTTTGCTCAACCTCCTCCTGTCTGATTATGGTACCTAAATACCAGAGAGCAATACTGGGAGTACAGTTTTTTCTGTGGTTACAACTCAGGCAAGGAACAGCCTGCCACCCAATTACACCTTGAGCCAAATATAATAACATTTTGCAGAGCTCTAAAAACCCATTTGTTTACATAGGGTTCACCTGGAGCCATTGAGTATGCGAGTTGCTGTATAGAGTGTATTTGTTTGGTAGTGCCTGGACACCGTCAGTCAATTGTGCACTCTATAAAACTAATAAATAAAATAAATATATTGATAATAAAATAACGGAATCAAAATCCGTTTATTCAATTCAGTGATGTCACAACATGAGTTAACCAATGTGGTTAACCACTGTGAGGTCACCCAGAGAAAACACTCACTTTCACTTTGTTCCACTGTCTCACCTGGGTCTCTTGAGACCAGATGGCAGTTAGCTGCCTTCTGCCACCTTGCCAGGGTCTCAACAGATGCAAGGGGGATGGGAAAACGTGGATGACCTTGTGCCTGTGCCAACCACCTCCTTCCTTGTCAAACTTTTCCCTTGTGAACGGGGGTCTCTGCAGACCCATGGTGAGATGGTATATCAAACTATGCTGAAAAGCGACTCTCACAGAGCTTCTGTCAGCAAGGTCCAAGCTTTCCAATCTAAGGGGCAGATTTACAAGCCCCTTGCGCCGTCGGTGCATCACGTTGCGTGACACAATGGTGGTGCAGCTTGCTGAGTGATATTTACAAGCATAGGTAAAGTCACCCTGTGTGACTTAACCTGTGCTTGTAAATATCGCACCTGTTCACGCAACACTTTGCATGTTAGGGGCGTGACATGGGGGTTGTTGTGGGTGTTCCCACGCAACACCCAAGTCCACTGATACATTTTCAGATTTACAAAAAATCGTAAATCTGGAAATGTGTCAGAATGCTACGCCACCCTAGGGGTGGCGTAGCGAGGTGCAACAAGGAGAAATGTTTTCCTTTCTCCTTGTTTTTTTCCTCTACAGCACACATTGGAAAAGAAAAATCACCTCAATTTATTGTTTTTGTGCAGGAAGGTGCCTCTTCCTGCACAACAACAATCTCACCACGATGCAGGCATCCTTGCACCATGGTGCAAGGTTTCCTGCGCCGGCGCATGGCAGCAGTTTGTGCACCATGCAGGAGGAAGCACAGAGATGCGACATATTGTTGCAAATATGTCACATCCCTGTGCTTTGAAACTAACGCAACACGGTGCAGCAAAATGACTTGCGGCACAGCGCTGTGTTAGCTTCTTGTAGATCTGCCCCTAAGAGTGAGAACAGTGAGTGGAGCGTTAGTCTGGGACATTGTGGGATTCTGCAGAAAGTGGTGGGGGTTGGTGACAGGAGACCAGTCTTTTATTCTAAGCTTGGATGGGGTAAGAAATATGCAGAGAGGGGTTGTTAGACCTGGCATCTTTTGGCATGTTTCCCCTGTCTTTTTGCTTCTGACCTTCTGGTTGTGGTGCTACTCTGCATATTGTTTTTGCTGGTTAAGTGTTTCTGCACACTTTAATACTGATGATCAGTCCTAAAGTGCAAGTGGTCCTACTGTAAATTTTGTTTATGGTTTGGTGTTGCAATAATTGCCTTATTTGATTTACTACTAAGTCCCTAGTACACTGCTCGGTAACACTTTACCAATGTAGCTTGCCAGTGGGAGCTGATAGACAAATGGAGTTTAGTGTGCATGAACTCAGGATTTATAAATGCATCTTTAGTCAAGATGATTTTTACAATGTGTGTTTGAAAATACCATTTTTAGAAAGTGGGCACTTTCTTACTTAACCAACCTGTGTACCTCTGCCTTTTGTGTATTCCCTGTCTGGGTTTAGAGAGACAAGAGCAGGGGATGTGCATTCACACTAGACAGACACAATGGTGGGGGGTTGAAGTGTGCCCTGCCTTTCTTAGGTGACTCATAGTCAGGCTGAATAGACTTGTCTGCATTTAGAGTATTGGGTTGGAGTTGACACTTGCACCTGAATGGACTGTGTCTCCCCCTCCTCCAGTGACCCTGGCCTGAACCAGGCAGAACTGGTTTATGGATGCCAGTGGAACTTTATTTGTGCCAACTTGAAAGGGAAATGTGGTATAAATATTGGGGCCCTCACCCCAGAACTTTAGAACTCTTTTGGATCAAGGAAACTGCCAAGAAGAAGAGCTGGAGAAGCTGCGAGGAGAGGCTACCACTTGGCTGTGTGCTTTTCTGTGTTGGCCTGCAGTGGCTGCTTCTGTCTTGAGCAGAGAAAGGACTGGATTGAACTTTCTTCAACTGCTTTCTGAGTGTCTCCAAAGGCTTGAGGTAAAGCTTGCCCCCTGTTCAAGAAGTCTCAGGCACAACAAAGACTTCAAGATCCCCTCGGTACCAGCTTCTGGAAATGGGTGTTTCAGTTGCCACATAGTAAACAGCAACACAACACCACCCCCAACGCCGCTGCTGGCTTTGTGACCTGAAAGCACTGCAAAGAGCCTCCCCACACTTTGCACCGCAACCCTGGTCTCACCGACGACTTTGTTCAAAGCCGCCACTGAGCCACTGCTTGCACTGTGACCTGCGGGCACCACAATCAGCACTGTCTCACTTCTCACTACCGCACTGGTATCCCTGATGATTCCATACCACCATCACTGACACCGCTGCCTGCACCGTGACCTGTGGACACCACTCGTGGAGGACAAGGAGCACTACCCCGCTTCGCACCTCAGCCCTGGTCTCTCCAAATACGCCGCTCCAAGCTGACCTCAATGCTTCTGCCTGCACCATGGTTTGAGGGCGCCGCTCATAATTTACATGACGCACACTGCCCCTTTACACACTACAGCCTTAGCCCACAGACATCGGCGCCATTGACTCCAGTTTGTCAGCCAACAACAGTGCATCTGTACGGACGAGGCCGCTAATTGCACCATGACCTGCTAGCACAGCAACAAGCCTTTTGTGTATTCCCTGTCTGGGTTTAGAGTGACAAGAGCAGGGGATGTGCATTCACACTAGACAGACACAAGGGTGTGGGGTTGAAGTGTGCCTTGCCTTTCTTAGGTGACTCATAGTCAGGCTGAATAGACTTGTCAGCATTTAGAGTATTGGGTTGGAGTTGACACTTGCACCTGAATGGACTGTGTCTCCCCCTCCTCAAGTGGACCTGGCCTGAACCAGGCAGAACTGGTTTATGGATGACAGTGGAACTTTATTTGTGCCAACTTGAAAGGGAAATGTGGTATAACTATTGGGGCCCTGACCCCAGAACTTTAGAACTCCACAGCCCTGGTCTCACCAATCCCACTGGATGCCATCACCGAGCCACTGCCTGCACTGTGACCTGAGGGCACCGCATGTCACACCACTGCACTTCACACCGCAGTCCCAACTCCCACTGACGCCAGTGCTCCCAACTTCAACAGCACGAAGTTCGACCTGCAATGTGTGTGACTTCAAGAGCCTGATGAATCCTGCACCAACCTTCGGAACTGACACCTGCCGACGCCTGCTCTTGTCTCATTTCTAAAGGTACTGCTTTGCGAGTCTTACCGACACTATAGCTGGCCCGCAACACCGCGATCAGTCAGAACTGTTGGATTTGTTTGTTCACGATGCCGTGATAGACCCGGATGGAGATATTGACTTCAAGGAACTGTTTTTAAAGTCTATTTTTGCTTTAGGACTATTTTGAATAACTGTATGTTGGATTCTTATCATTTTGGTCTTGTTTTACACAGATACATATTGGTTATTTTTCTAAAGCTGGTGTGGTGTTCTTTTGTAGTGTTTTCACTGTATTACTGTCTGTTATGTGCAAATGCTTTACACACTGCTTCTGAGATGAGCCTGACTTCTTATGTCAAGCTACTAAGGGGGTGAGCAGGGCTTATTTCAGAAGTGTATCTCCCTTACCTTCACTGGGAAGAAGGGTCCCTACTTGGACAGGGTAACAGCCTGCCAACTAGAGACACCCATTTCTAACAGTGGTATACATGGTTAATCAGTAGCAGATATATTTGGGAGGCCATGTACAGTAGAAAATTATAGATGGCTAAACTTTAAATAAAGGTGGTATTCTCTGCGATGTTCCAATTGATATCAGAGACAACATGGGTTTTGAGCTTGTTGTCTATTTGATGTCACTCAGAACCCCTCAGTGATAAACATCCCTGTCATTCATGTTAGCCATCTATAATTCTATACATAATATCAACGAAATTGATTGCTGTGGACAGTATTATAATTAGAATAGATGCCTTTATAAAGGTTTTAAAAAGGTTTGTCAGCTATAACTTTTCTTAGAACTTGCAATTTGTCTCTGTATATATGGTTTGCTTTTTCATTATTGTTGCACGGATTCCTGTGAGGGGGTACCACTCCAACCTGCACCAACATTATAACTTCCAATACTACATTACGCAATTAAGAAAGCTATCCCACCAGTCATTAACAAACATTACCCAAATAGTAAGATATAGGCCATTTTTCATGCACTGCAAGGTATTTCTTGCTCCATTTTGTATTGAACCCCTCAATCCTTAAACTAGGCCTAGGCTCCATAGAACTCTACGGAATGGGGAAAAAACCTCTGCAGCGCTACGCTGAGTTCCGCCATCAGGCAGAGTTCCCTTATCCCGCCCGTTCCCCTGCCATTTCCCCCGCATTACAATGTAAATTGCATTTTTGGGGGGATATATCACTCAAACTGCACCACACGGTTGCGCATGGGCAATGCCATCTTGTTTCTCGCTATGTTTATGGTGCTGGGGCCTACTTTTCCTTCCATGTTATGAATTTCAAAACGGCATGCTGTAATCGCCACTCACACTGCATGTCCAAGTTGATCCACACAGTTGTGTCATGTTCGCTAGATGGTATTCTGACAAAATATCATGTCAAATATAGTGTGATCCACAAATATTGTGTCAAAATAATTGTGATGTCAAGTATATTGTGAGACAGAATATAGTAGGTTAAAATATCTTTGAAAGGTCTTTCATATTTTTTACTAAATACAGTTGCATATTGTGAGAAAGTGGATTATTAGTTGGGGTGGATAGTAGTCAAGTCTTGTTAGATCCAGTAAAGGATTCAGTAATTTAGACCTGAGCTCAACCCCTGGTAGCTATGGCATAGAGCAGACAGGCATAACTTAATACAATGTGTAAAGCATTCAGAAGCACTAGAACAGTTAAAAACTAAAAACACAACACAATAACAATCTCACTCCAATCTATAAAAATATCAAATATTTTAATGAACAAAATGACACCAAAATGACAAAAAAATATTAAGGGGAAACTGAGATACGATTTTTTAAAAAGATTTAAATAAAAAAATTACCAAAATGGTATTGTGTGAACTGCGGACAATTGGTCATGCAAAGACTGGGGCAAGAGTAAGGTGTATGGCTGACAGTGATGTAGCATCAGTCCAAATTCATCCCGGTCGGAAGTTTTACCTCTCTTTGAGATGGAGGTAAAAAATCTTCAGTGGGGCAAGGCAGCAGGCTATGGTTGAGATAGATTTCTTGATGCTGGATAGCCATCAGAAAACGTCTCCTGTTTGTTTTTACTGTAAACTATCCCATATGCCCCTCTCTAACTAAAACCAACATAATAGAACCCTTTTCCCCTTATACAGAACTCCCTGTGCCCAACCAGAGGTGTATCTATGATAATGGATAAACCCTCCCTTGGGGTCGCTCAAAACTGATTCTGGGAGCTGCTCCTTTCTCTCTGGGATTAGTGTCTGTCTGGCTAGCAGAAATATAAAGGGGTGAGGTTCAGGTATCAGCTACATCTGCCTATGACAGGGTAGACATCGTTTCAACCTAATTAAGTTCCTGGGCATAGCCCATATGGCTATTCTGTCATGGGAATGTCAGCCCCTCTCCCTTTGTCTCAGCTCTGGGAGCCACTTCACACCTAATTATGGAGCCATTCAGCTCACGGTTGACAGTAAACACTGGCAGAAAGGCATTTTTGGTGCCGGCATGAAAACGACAAAGTACTAAAAGTGTAATTTTCTAAATTGTAATATAAAACCTGACTGACCATTAAAGTACTATTGAAATTAGTCCTTAAATCATTCTTCTAGCTACTCCCAACGTGTAAGGTGTTATACTGTGACTCATGGCTTTCCTGTTGGAGAGGCAGCCTTGCTACAGTGAAAAATGGCTTTGAGAGGTTTTCACTGTCAAGATATGTAAAACATAAAATATACACATCCTACTTTTTATATACCATTCACTCTGCCCTATGGACATTCAAGGCATACCTTAGGGGTGACTTATTAATATTGAATTGGCAGTTTTAAAACTGGATGCCCAGACTACAGTGACATTAAATAGTTTTTTAATAATTTACTTAAGTTTTATTAGTTATTGTGTGAGTTTTCATCATTTTAATGTTAACCATGTTGAAGGATTTTTATTTCTATTTAGATTTTTTGATCAGGTAATAAATTGTAAGCTTTTTTAGTTTATGTCAATTTTATATTTGTTAGGTGGGTTGCTGTGTTTGTATGGAAAAAGGATGAGAAGCATTTTAAATATGTATTTTCAATTGATTATAATAGTTTCATAAGTTTTAATTTGGTAATTAGATAATCAATTAGGTAAATCGTTTTTTTTAGTTAGTACATTATTTCAGCAATACGGATGTACATATTTTACTCGTTGGTTGGTTAATTGGATGATTGTGCTAGTTTTTAATAATTTTTGTATACAATTATAATTATGTTGTGTTCACTTTTTTGTTTAATTGTTAATGGTGAGGTTTTAATAATCATGTGTATTTTTAGTTTTCCCTGTTAATTTAATTTGTTTCTATGTTTGTTGAAATTGTAGAGCCTGAGAAATAATGTTATGCATTTTTAAAATATTTTAATCATTTCTAAATATTATTTAATTATGTGTTTTTAGCGTCTTACATATTGTTAACCCCTTCGCTGCGGTGCGAATTCCGCCGTAGCGCTGGGGGGGTTTGGGGGGTTTGCGGCGCCGCTATGCTCATGACGGAACCATGCCGTCATGAGTCACGGGCGAGCTGTGCTCATGACGGAACCACTCCGTCATGAGCACACGGCGCCCGTGGCTCATGACGGAGTGGTTCCGTCATGAGCGGGGAACGGGTTAATGTGCTATGGAGATCCATATTATGTCCTATTATTTTATAAATATGTAATTAATTTTTTTATTTATTTAGGATAGGGAAAATTAAATCTAAGCTTTCTAAAATGTATTATTTTCCATGCTGTTGCTTAGGCTGAAGTAGGAATAATAGTTCTCACCCTTTCAAAATCCAACACTTTCCTATTGTTGTTCAGTTTGAAGTGGGAATAACAAATATGATTCCTCTGAAGTCCAACACTTTCCCTACTGTTGCTCAGGTTGGAGTAGGAATAGTAAAATTGACCCCCTCCGAAGTTCAACACTTTTCCTACTGTTGCCTATGTTGGAGTGGTAATAAAATCTAACCCCTCCAAAGTCTAACACTTTCTGTACTGTTGTTTACATTGGAGAGTGAATAGATGCTCTGACCCCTCCAACACTTTCCCTTCCATTGGTCAAAGTGAAAAGGGACCCCTCAAATTCTTTTTTTTGATCTTATTTTTTAATTTAAGGTGAAAAATGTATTTAATGTTGTGCAGTCATGTTTTATTAATTTGATCAATATATTATATATATATATATATATGTTTAATTTTTATAATGAGTGTTTTGTACAACTAACTTTTATTCA
Source organism: Triturus cristatus (assembly GCF_964204655.1). Lineage (NCBI taxonomy): Eukaryota > Metazoa > Chordata > Amphibia > Caudata > Salamandridae > Triturus > Triturus cristatus. Next base: position 648,337,858 of record NC_140589.1, read on the forward strand.
TATTTTTATCATTTATGTGAACATTTTTATTTTTTACATAATGTGTTATATATATCTTTGTAAATATTTTAAAGTATATATTGTTATTGTACATTTTAAATTTGTATGTATATTATAACATTAGAAGTTTATATATTTAAATGTAATATTATTTGTATGATTATATATATTTTAAAGTTAATATAGCATATTTTAGCTAAACTTTGACATACTAAACCATTTTCTGACAGTGGCCTCCTATATTTTTGTAGTTGATATTTTTTTCTTTATACATAAAGCATATAAAGTTGATATCTGTCTCCTTGACAGTTTTTTGGGCCATATGTTTGCCAACACTATTTTGTACCTCAGGGCCATGGTCACTTTTGGGCCTAGGCTTCAGCAGGTATGCAGGATTGCTTATGGGCTTTTAAGAACACTAACCAGTAAACTAAGAACCATCACAAACTGCAGGCTTTAAAAAAAAGACTGTATGGGGACAAAGGGGAATGAAGAGAGAAAAACACTCTGTCAACTTCTCAGATATTAGAGCTATGCAGCATGTGATGATAGGAGGCATATTGCAACAATCCCATTAAGCAGTGGAGTATTGGTGGATGAAGCCAGTGACCCCACAACTTAGGATACCTTTAAGGTATATATATTAAGATAACAATGAAATATGAGGAACTGCCAAAAGAGCTGGGTTACCTGTGTTCAGATTCAGAGACACTATAATTAGATCAGGATACCATTCCGATAACAAAGAGTAGAATCCACCACAGTTGGAGGATTGCCGGATGGTTACATAACTTGGTGAATCCGTAGGAGAATGGGAGACCAGAATAGAAGAAAAGCAGAGCTCATTGTCTAAAGAGGAAAAATAATCTAGGCTGCTCTAACCATCCAAGGGAGACCGAAGTAGGTGGAAAGAAAAAAGATGTAAGGAACACAAATGGGATGAGCTAGTTGTAACGGAGTAGAAAACCCACCAACCGCTGCTGAAACTAGTGTCTAAATCTTCTTGGCGCAACTTGATCTGGAAGTTCTAGGTTTGTTCTTTCTCTTTCCACTTTGCCCAGAAGTGATATTCTTTATTCCCTTGCAACATCACTCTCCTGCAGCTTCTCAGCAGCCAGTGCTCCACCTGAAATAGCCTCCAAGGCCTGCATATCGCAAGTCTGTATTGCAGATTTTGAGCATTGTTATAATGGTCTCCTGGCACGTTTGTGACCTTTTGGAGATGCAAGTTGTGGAATTCCTGACAACGTGACTGGTGTAAATACTTTGTCTTTGGAAAGTTATACATTTACTAAAACAACTAGCAAAATGAGAAGATCAAGAGCAACATTCTTCTGTAGGACTACAAACTGCTTTAAGGTTAAAATGTAGTTGTTAGAAAACAACCACTGATGTGGTTAAAGCTGTTATTCAGATCAATTACATAGTGACATAGTGACACATTCCTTACCTCCCAGCTAAAGATCGGTGTAGCCTTTGAAACCTCACCTGTAGAATAATATGTGAGGTCTATGATCTGCAATACTTCACATGCTATGTGAAGAAAAACATCTAGCTGATCCTGGTGAGTTTATCCAGGTCCAGATTCTAGCTCATTCTGAAGAGTTTAGTCAAGCCAGATCCCATCCCCATATAGTGTGGCAATCTCCATGGCTCTGTCCTCTAGCCAGTGATCTTCAGTCTATTCATACAGCCTTTGGAATCCTTTTGGCACAATAGAGCATCAAAATACATTACTATGTGAATGATAGCTAGCTCAACCTTATAAAGATGGATGACACACTATGAAGTCATGGAATCAGGCATGGATGAATTCATCAGCTCATACTTCAGCTGAGGGGAGCAGAAAAAGCTGCTCTCCACTGATGTGAAAGGATCTCTACCCCGTCACCATACCTCCCATCCCTAGAATGCCTGCGAAGGAGAAGAAAAAAAGCACAAACCACAATATTTACCACTTTCTCTAAGCAAATGGTAAATGTTTGTGGATTTGGGCCTTTTTTTCTCTGAAAGGAGGAAAAAACATACAGAATTGGGCTCAGTGGTATGGTGTCTGCATATTATCTCCCATTCTGAGGGAAAAAAATAATTTTACAGTCACAGAAATTTGCTTTATTAGTTTCGCAGACTGGATAGATCACAGTAATTTCTTAAATGCGGTTAAAAATATCAGAGCCCCATGTACCCTCCAGAGGCCTTGCATCACCTCAGCACACCTTAAACTGAGCTCAGAGATATAGCAGAATTTACTTAGTGGAGAAATAGGCAGTGTAGCATGGGCAAATCAAAGCTGGCTCCTTGCAATATTCTGAGTACTTTAAGTGGCATGGGTATGCCCAGATGTGGGTCCCGTGCTCACTGTGTCACTGGAACCAAGCTGTACCTGCCAGATGAGCTCTTAACTAGACCGATACCGGTCATGGGTTGTTTGTGCTTCTGGTCAAGGAGGACCTTACCTGGCAGTTCAGACTGGGCTATTCCCTTGAGGAGCAGTGTCAAGCCTGACTTTCATATGGCTGGGTCCAACTGAGGTGCCATGGTGAGCAAAAGAATGATGGGTTGGTATGCTACCCCGAGCGATTGCCAGTGGTTAGACAAATTACAAACATTCCTTCCATCACCTTTTGTGTTTTACATGTACCACCCTAAGTGGCATTGGTATGCCTAGACATTAGTCCTGTGCTCACTGTGTCATTAAAAACAAGCTGTACCTGGGTTGCATGTGTTCTGGTTATAACTATGGGTTGGGATGCTAACCCAAGCAATTGGCAGTTATTAGACAAATTGAAAACATTCCACCCATCACCTTTTGTGTGTTCCGCGCACGGTATCCCCTGCTAATATCATTAAAGATTCAGTCGAGGGCACCCTGCTTGGGTGGTCAATACTAGGCCTGGGTGTGAAATTCTGCTCTGTTCACAGAGTTTGCAGATGTTTTCTCACTTGAGCTGGTCAAAGTTAAGTTGGCGAGTGAGGAAAATCTTACTCCATACCACCTCTCAGCGAGATTTCTCAATGCAGGGATCGCAGATGGTCACTACCGCTCACAGTGAGAAACCTTCCATTCATGTTGAGGAACCTGTTGCTCGAGTAGAACATCTAATCGAACGGCAGAAAGAAGCAGCGCCCTCTTGCGCTGCGCATGGTGCTATTCTCACTGATTTTACAGTGTGGGACAAACTCCTGGCACTAAAAATCTGCACTAATGGCGCCCAGGCCTAGTCAATACGGAAGACTGATCCTCAACCCCTCAGCCCGAGACACATTTTGACAAAGTGAAAACAGGTGAAATTGTTGCCTGCAGACAATCCAATGGGTGCCTGGGGAAGTCACATCATGTAATAGCACTCCCAGCTTCACTGCTCATCAGATGTAGAAGCACTTCCTCTAAGGATAGAGTACATTGGCACGTGCTGCAGAGCACTAAATACCGCTACAGGTGGTTCCCTGTATTTCAAATACAAGCTATGTGCAAACCTTTAATTTCTGTGGCAATGGCTAACATATAGACTAATTAAATGCAACATATTCATTTTGATATAAAATGGCTTGATGAATGTATGCAGTTTGTTTAAGAGACAAATATGTCTGGAATATGGATCGCACTAGCTTGGATAACACATGTTAAGATGGGGGGGTATACATTCCTTCTTTAAAAAAACATAATGGCATTTTGCGGTTCTTATGAAAACTCCCTCCTCGGAGAGAAAATGTAATTCCCCTTATCTCCAGTGAAACATATATATTGAAATTAGTGAGAATTATGCATCTTGGGCTACCACATTCCTTCCTATGATCTTATCATTTATCCCTCTGGGTTTTATCAAAATCACTTTTATCTACCCCATCAGCATGAATTAAAGTCAAAGACGGTGATGTCTTCATCCTCCATGGACTGTGAACCAGCCTACGGGATAAATAGAATATTCCAATACCATGCTCTTCTGCAATGTTTAGACAGCTGAAAGACTTCCGTCACAAGAAATATGTTTTGCAATTAAGAACTGAAATCAAAATAATAATGTAGCGTGAAAGGCATTTCATCATCAGTGTTTGCTGTATAACCGACCTATAATCAGCTATGCATTTTGGTTTTGCATATTTTTATACACTTAGATTTAAACTGCTCATCATATAAATTCGCTCGTTGCACGCATTAAACTCCTCTATTGATTAGATTGTTAAGTATATCGAAATCACAAATATTTAAAGGCAGCATATAAAATAGAGTCACGAAAAGTGTCATCAGTCTATTCGGCGTTCTTACAGATTTTTCTGTTTTAAAAAAAATTATATGCTACAAAAATATTGCGACTATCGATTTATTCTTCTTAACTCCACATACATGTATTTACCTTGCTGATCTACATATTTTAAGGTACACGGAAGTGGAATTAAGAATAGTGGGCCAGATATATATATATTTCGTATTTGCAAACCAAGGATGTGCAATTTTCGCATGCACTTTGTGCTGAGGCCTATTCCCGAAATTCGACCCTTTCATCACTCTACAGTACAGATTAGCCTCTAATTCTGGCATTTCAGACAAAGGCCTCTTGTGCTCTGATGGCTGTTTCCCAGTTATTTGCTATCTGGGGCTGTATTATGCTAAATGCGCATTTTAATTGTTTGTGCCGGGCGCACCTTTAAAAAGATGCTCCTTGCGCATTACCATTAACGTGTTGTTCCCTGGGCAGCCACGAACTTGTGCTGCCCTGGGGGCAGCGCATTCACGTGAAAAATGGAGCAGCTGCTTTACAGTCACTCCGTGTTTTCATAGTGCAGCCGGCAACCTGCCTGCACTTTGAAGACGGATTAGAGATCCCCTTGCAGGCGGGTTGAGTCAGTGGCTGCACCGGCCTGCAAGAAGATGTCTGGGGGGGTTCATAGGACCCACTTACCCCCTCCAGAGAGCTGCTCTCACGGGGTACCCTGACAGTGCACCTCCTTTTAGGTGGCGCTCTGTCAGGGTGCCTCCTGAGAGCGTCTTTGCCTCTGCGCCTGGGTCTGTAACAGGACGCTGGTGCAGAGGCAAAGGGATTCCTGCACATGCATGCCCCCATGCAAATAAGGGAATGCCCCCTCAAGATTGCGCTGATGCTTTATGTGTGCCAGAGCTATGTGTATGACAGAAGGTCTCAAACAAGCGTCTGCAGACCCTTCTGGAATACAAAAGTGCCCTGGGGGCACGGAAAGTGGATTTATGTAATTTATGTAATACGGCCCCTGTTGTCAAACTGAGCAGTTTGTTTTAGGAAGCCAGCAGTAAAATTAAGATGTTGAAAAATTGACAGGACTACAGTCCCACACAATGCAAGATAAAACTCCATTCTAACTGGAGATGCATTTAAATACTTGCCAGGATCTCAGAATAAATTTGAATCAAAGATGGGCTAAGGGTCTGACCAAGTGTTTTTCACTGAGTTACATTGAAAGCTGAAGTTCCCACCTACTCTTCGAATGCAGCAGATCGGGGCACCCTTCCTACCAGATGACTGATACGGAGTGGTACTGGCTGTCCCAACTTGGCAACGTGGCCCTAACCTCATCCCTTTTGGCCTGTTGTCCTGTGGGTCCTGGGTGCTTCCGGTCCTTGTGTTTGTCCAGTCCCATATTCCCATGTTCCCCATATTCCCATGTTCCTGCGTGCCCCTTCCTCTTTCTTTTTCGTTCTTTCTTTCTTTCTTTCATTCTTTCTTTCTTTCTTTCTTTCTTTCTTTCTTTCTTTCTTTCTTTCTTTCTTTCTTTCTTTCTTTCTTTCTTTGATCCCTCCTTCCTCCCATCTCTGCCCCCCTCACCCTTCTTGTCATCCCCTCTTTTCAGTGCCATTGACCCCAATCCACCTTTGTTGCTCTCCACCAGTTGGACTGTTTCCATCCAGTTGCTGACACTATGTTTTGCCTTTGATGGCTGCAGCCTTGTGTGGCCCTCCAGCCTTTTTGACCTGCTACTGCATTCCTGGTTGTACACAGCAATGATTTTCCGTTGAAATTTTGCATACCATGAAAAAGTTGCAAAAAAATTATTAAAAAGATTCAGTAGATGGTATGCACTCATTAATTTTTCTCACAATTAGTACAGAATTCACCTTCCCAGAGGGCCATTAGAGTCCAAGTGGATCCAGTATTTCTGGATAAGAAACCCTCAAGCCCTCTTTAGTGGCATTCTTCATCATAGGTGACCTTATCCCACCATGGTAGGCGAAGGGATTCAGAAGTTAAAATTACCTTGACGGTAAAGCCCAAAATAGTTATTTTAGGGGATTCCAGGCAAACACAATGTCACAAGCATCCAATCAAATAGCAACATTTTTCTACCTATAAGTTGATGTTATGTGTCAAAGCTCTTATTCAGGCTTGAACTTTATCCCTACCAAACTAACGCATATGCTCATAAACTATTTAGGGGAGATTGTCATATCTCGCTGGGTCGTGATTTTGTAATTAGTGAAACCTAGGGTAACATGAAAACAATGAGTGTAATCATCACCATTTTTCATGTACCCCTTATGTGAAAGTTAGCAAGAAATGTGTGTTCCCATAGAGAAAACAGATGAAGACACTGTGCATGAACACTACATAATATGTGGGTGTTGAGTACAAGTTTTCTTTGACATTCAACTTTGGCTATGGATTAGCCCGAAACCGGTCCCAGGATGCTTGTTTCCAGTTCAGGGAAGACATGGCTTGGCAGTTCGGGCTAGACTGTTCCCATGAGGCACAGGGTCAAGACTGATTTGCTTATAGCTGTGCTTGAACTGGGGTGGCAAAGTGAGCTAAAGTATGATGATGGATTCAACCCAGATCTGTGACTGGGGGTGAGTGTTTGAAAAGTTTCAGCACTCCGTCCATCATCTCCTTGTGTTTGCTTTGTTCACCCTAAGTTGGCAGGGTATGCACAGACGTGGGTCCCTTGCTCACTTTGCTACTGGATTCAAGCTAGCCTGGCTGATGAGGGCTGCTAGCCCGAAACTAGGTTCCATGATGTTTGTTTCCGGTCCAGTCAAGACATGGCTTGGCAGTTCAGGCTGGACTGTTCCCATGAGGCACAGCGTCAAGACTGATTTGCATATAGCTGTTTCTGAACTGGGGTGGCAAAGTGAGCTAAAGAATGATGATGGATTCAACCCAGATCTGTGACTGGGGGTGAGTGTTTGAAAAGTTTTAGTACTCCATCCATCATCTCCTTGTGTTTGCTTTTTTCGCCCTAAGTTGGCAGGGTATGCTCAGACGTGGGTCCCTTGCTCACTTTGCCACTGGATTCAAGCTAGCCTTGCTGATGAGGGCTGATAGCCCGAAACCGGTCCCAGGAAGCTTGTTTCCGGTCCAGGGAAGACATGGCTTGGCAGTTCGAGCTGGACTGTTCCCGTGAGGCACAGGGTCAAGACTGATTTGCATTTTGCTTGTCTGAACTGGGGTGGCAAAGTGAGCTAAAAAGTGATGATGGATTCAACCCATATCTGTGACTGGGGGTGAGTGTTTGAAAGGTTTCAGCACTCTGTCCATCATCTCCTTGTGTTTGCATTGTTCGCCCTAAATTGGCAGGGTATGCCCAGACATGGGTCCCTTGCTCACTTTGCCACTGGATTCAAGCTAGCCTGGCTGATGAGGACTGTTAGCCCGAAACCAGTCCCAGGATGCTTGTTTCCAGTCCAGGGAAGACATGGCTTGGCAGTTCGGGCTGGAGTGTTCCCATAAGGCACAAGTTCAAAACTGATTTGTATATAGCTGTGTCTGAACTGGGGTGGCAAAGTGAGCTAAAGAGTGATGATGGATTCAACCCAGATCTGTGACTGGGGGTGAGTGTTCGAAAAGTTTCAGCACTCCGTCCATCATCTCCTTGTGTTTGCATTATGGATTATCATGGCCATCAGTAGGAGGCATCCTCTGTGGTCAAACACTTAATTAGGAAGAAAGATTGTTCATTAAAAGCACCTACTGGTCATGGTCAGAGAATATGATTATCATTTTCCAAAAAAACATGTTCCTTATGAGTGGGAATCTATATAAAAGGAAATCATTTGGAACCTAGGGTACACTTCATCACTGGAAAAAGAAGTAAGTATCTTTCAGCTGTGACACGCAGGTGGGATATGGAATCATACATCCCAAAGCAAATTTGATTTGTTTCATCACCATCACTATTTTATCTCAATTCTCATTGTCATGCTAATCTCAGCAGGCATTGATTGTGGCCTTAATCTTAGCGTTATTCATAGACAATGAAATGACATATAGAACATTTATCAACGATGGATTATTGCCTTATAATTCTTCAAGACTCAATGTACTTATATAACTCTCCACTGCTTGTGCATTGTTTACATACACCTTTAATCCATGGTCACAAGCCATACTTGCAATGTTGTAAACTGACTTTGCATTGATTGATCGTGCATGTACCACTTCTACTGCTTATCTCATTAAAAGTCACTGTCAGCTGCTGCACCTATTTATTGTCCTCCAACCTTTGTAGTGGTGAACAAAAAGTAGACGGATAGGCAGCATGCCAAACAATTGCTAGTTTGTTGATCAGGCGCTCTGAGCCACATCCCATGCTATGTAGTGGTGCGATGCATGTAATATCATACAAGTGCAGCAGCCACATGGAGGCTTGGAAGTTTGGTACCATCATTTCTTGCGTGTGGGTGACATTCTAGCTGTGAAAGATGCAAGCGCAGCCCTGGTATCATTATCAGGACAGTGCATGAAATAGGAAAAAAGAAAGAAAAAAAACTGTTTCATCCCTTTTATGGATATCCCATTGTCACCAGAAAATGACAGACAGAAATAAAGTTATTTGTAATGCGTTTTTGGAATTTAAAAATATTCAGAATAGATGTATCACAAATGTTTTATGCAAGTTGTGCTTGTATCAATGGGTGATCTTGTACAGAGATGATCTACCAGAGAAGCACACTTCACATGCTGGTACAGACTCAGCTACCGCATTCGGGACATACATATTATATTCCTGTTGTTCCTACTGTAATTGGGACCAGGGTATATCATCATTAAGGCCCCTATCATGTATCCCCAGGCTCTATATCAAGTGTATTCACATTTAAGAAGTGTTTACTTCATATTAGTATTATTCACAGGTATTTTCTCTATCACACACATAGAAATGGCAAAAGACTAACTGGCACATGCATCAACAATGCCATTTGCGATTCCTTATTAGCGAAAAATAAGGATTCGCTAATAAGGAATAGCAAAAGGCTATGCATGTAGGAATCGCAATTCAAATAGCGATTCCTTAACTTTCCTTAATTGCGACTAGCAAATTGCGAGTAGCAATTAAGGAATGCCGTCCCATTCATTCCTATGGGCCTCCTGGCCCATAGGAATGAATTGTAGATTGCATGAGCAATTTGCGAGTACCAGTAGGTACTCGCAAATTGCTCATGCAATTTCAAGGGTGCAAGGGTGTCAAAATGACACCCTATTGCACCCCTGAAATTGATATGTGCACATATGTTGCACACACACATGCTCTAAGGGCATTTGTGTGCGAAACATGACACTTTGAAAAATGCACAAAAGTGCATTTTTCAAAGTATTTGCAAATTACCATGAAGTTCAACTTCATGATAATTTGCTCCCCCTATTAGCGAAATCGCTAATTTTTTAACTTTAATGCATTGCATTTAAGGAATCTCAATTTGAGATTCCTTAAATGCAATCGCAATTTAAGGAATCGCTATTTAAAGATTCCTTAAATTGCGATTTTTGCATTTGGGATGATGCATCCCAAATGCAAAAATACCGGGAGCAAAGGGTCAGATTCTGAGAATCTGCCCGTTTGCGACCGGTTTTTGTGTTGATGCATGTGGGCCTTAGTCCCTTTCTAGCTTAGTGTGGATGGTACTGTGCTAATCCTATGCTGCAAAACTTTGCAAGTAAAACAGACATTTGAGGTGAACAGATTCAGAATGTCACTGGTATTGTAGGGTTCTATATGCAGGAGCTGATCTCCACCCAAACATGGGAACTGCCCAGATTTCTCTGCTTCCTTTTTGCATTATTTGTGTGGCACTGTAACCCTGAAAGGGTTTTGTTTTGACATACATGTGTGTGTATGTATATGTCTATTATTATGTGTCACATATATATATGAAGATATATATTTTTTGTCAATTTAATTGCTGCTTGCAACCGAAAAAACGTGTTGCACTCTCAATCTCAGGATCAATTCTTCATTTAATGCATGAAATGAGGGAGTGGCAAACTAATGCCACATGCGTTTCTGTCCCCCTGGACCTTGATTATGAGTTGATGTTACAGTCCTACTTCGCTTTTAATATCCCCTGTTTTACAATTTCACAGTTTCACCATAACCATTTCCCTTTCTTCCTTCTGGAATTTGTAGTAATTTTAAAGTGTTTATTAGTGCAAAAATATCATAAAGAGAAATTATTTAAAACAAATTTGAGATTTGTAATTTGAGATGTCATCAGTGATGTCACTGACCATGTCAAGAGAGATGTAATATGTGAGGTTATAAGGAGTGTATTGCAAGGGCGAAAGTTATAGTTAGTTCATGTAACTATAACTGCTGAGTTTCACTGGTTTTGTATATTCGAACTACAGATCCAAGAATTCTCGGCACAAGCCACTCCGCACCTGAGAATGATTGACATAAAAGAAGGGATATGTCTTGTAGTAATGTTGCTGCTTTCATGCAGGGTGTCTCTGATAAAGGGCATGAGGCACTGGACTGCTGGGTACATGTGATTCACTGAAGGTTTTCTTTTCTTTTTAGAATTAAATCTGCTGAAAGCGTACTTCATCTTGGGGCAACCTCTCTTCTTTGTATATATATATATATATATATATATATATATATATATATTACCTACTGGCGGTCGCCAGTAGGTAGTTATAGTTAGGACCCTGTTTCCATAGGAAATCCACAACATTCTATTTTGAATAACTTTGGCGCCGGTTGACGAATCCTCGCGAATTTCTCAAAATAGGTGGGGCGCTACGCTCCGCTCCTACCCTGAAAGTCTCGGGGGGATTCGTCAAGCGGGGGCTGAGATAAAAGGGGGGTCCCAAAACGCGTTTTTCCCATGCATTTTTCCATAGGACCTTTAAACAGGGCTACAGACCGAACGGCTGAACAGAATTACTAGAAATTTGGCAGAGAGGTAGTCCTCAGGTCAAGGAAGTGCCTTTTGTAGGTTTGGTGTAAATCTGTTCAGTAGATTCTGAGAAAATAGCCTTTAAATCAATATATATATCTGAGCCAGCTTACGGTACGCTTACCGTAAGCTTACCGTACGCGTACGGTGGCGTGCGCGAGCGCGATTCTGATTGGCTGTTACATCTAAGTAAACATTCGAATCGGTCGAAACCAGGAAGCGGCGGCCGCCATTTTCTCTCTCGCACTCTGAGGGGGGGGCTGTAAACAAAGGCAAAAAACATATAAAGGGGCTGTTTAGACAGCGCCCATGCACATAGCCATGTTAGTTGAGTCCTCAAAGATCCCCCAAGGCCAAAAACGGTAAATTTTTATTTTTTGAAAATTTCGCCGATTACGCTTACCGTACGCGTACGGTGCGCTTACGCTAAAAATTTTAATAAAAAAAAAAAAACACTCTCTGTGCATGGCATATTATTGTCATCACTTACAAATTAAATTTAACAGATTACCTATCACAAGGAAGCGCATAATATGTCCTCCATGTGCGCACGGTGCGTAACGTGGGCACGCGGTGCGCGTAGCGCACTGCGTGCCCACCTTGCGTTTACGGCACTAACTGCGTAAAGTGGGCGCGCGGTGCGCGAAGCGCACTGCGTGCTCACTGTGCGCCCACGGTGCGCGAAGCGCACCGTGCGCGCACGGAACGAACTGCGTTAAGTGGGCGTGCACGCCACGAATGGCGTAAAGTAACTTAGCATTTAAAAAAACGTACAAATTCACTGAAAAAACCATAGGTTTCACACACGTTATAGTTAGGAATAAGCATTTAAAAAACCTTGCTAATTCAATGAAAAAACCATAGGTTTCACACATGTTATAGTTAGCTGGAAATTTTACTGATAAAAAACCAATGAAATTCCCCCGTTATAGTTACTGTAGGCAACTATAACTCACGCGACCGCAATCCTCTGCTGATGACATATGTGTCTTTATGAAAAAAAAATATTTGTAATATATGTATAGCTAAAATTTAATGGAAGAAGACATGGGCAAATAAGTGTCTAAATACAGTATTAGCATCAGCAGAGGATTGCGGTCGCGTGAGTTATAGTTGCCTACAGTAACTATAACGGGGGAATTTCATTGGTTTTTTATCAGTAAAATTTCCAGCTAACTATAACATGTGTGAAACCTATGGTTTTTTCATTGAATTAGCAAGGTTTTTTAAATGCTAATTCCTAACTATAACGTGTGTGAAACCTATGGTTTTTTCAGTGAATATATATATATATATTATCTACTGGCGGTCGCCAGTAGGTAGTTATAGTTAGGACCGTGTTTCCATAGGAAATCTCAAAATTTTATTTTGAATAACTTTGGCCCCGGTTGACGAATCCTCGCAAAATTTTCAAAACTAATGGGGCGCTCCGCTCAGCTCCTACCCTGAAAGTTTTGGGGTGATTCGTCAAGCAGGGGCAGAGAAAAAGGGGGGGGTCCCAAAACGCGTTTTCCCCATGGATTTTTCCATAGGGACTTTAGTCGCAGCTACAGCCCGAACGGCAGAACAGAATTATGTGAAATTTGGCAGAGAGGTAGCCATAAGGTTCAGGAAGTGCCTTTTGCAGGTTTGGTGTAAATCTGTTCAGTATTTCCTGAAAAATTAGCATTTAACTCAATATATATATCTGTAAGCGCGCAGCGTGCGCGCACTGAGCAAGTCCTGTGCGCGCACCCTGCCGTGCGCGAGCGCACTTCTGATTGGTTGTTAGATGTCAGTAAACATTCGAATCGGTGGAAATATGGAAGCGGCGGCCGCCATTTTGTCTCTCGCATAAAGAGGGGGTGATAAACAAAGGGGGAGAACGTGAAAAGGGGGCAGAGTGGGGAGATATTGACCCACTAGGCATTGTAAGGGGGTCACAGTAGGACCTTTCTAGGGCAAAAAAAAAGATTTATATTTTGAAAAAAAATATTGCCGAGTGCGTGCACCCAGCGTGCACCCGAAATTTAAAAAAAAAAAAAAAAGAATAAAAAACGCATTTAAGTGATTAGATATAAGGTGGCTCTAAAAAGAGCCCTTGTGTTTATTGTGTGTTTTTTGGTACCTACAAGTAAGTACCGATGCAGAGTCTAAAGTTCAAGAGGAAGGCTCTGTTGCCTTCATCAGTGAAGTGTACACCATCTCCTCTATAAATGTCTTGCATGTTGTAACGCAAGTTGTTGTGGTATGTAGAACCCATACCATAGTCTCTGAGGAAAGCAGAAATAGATTTGTTGACGTGCTTCCTTGCTTTGTCAATCTGTGGACAAAATTGGTAGGACCAGTTCCACTTTTGCCTTTGGCATATATTAGAATATACAAAGGCAGTTTGTGGAAAAAGCGACATCAATTGCACAAAAGTGTCCTTAATAAGCATCTCCAGACCTACCCCAGTTAAAGTGCCTAGGTCATTACCACCACAGTGCACAATAAAAAGGTTAGGCTGTGGGAGATGTAGAAAGGTTTTCACCAAAGGCATTAATTGGTGCCACTTTAACCCTCTCTGACCAATCCCTTTAATGGCTACATTTGGCAAAGCAAGGTCTCTCACCATACCTCTTTTTTTCTGCAAACTTTTCACTCCAGAAGACATAGCTGTGACCTACAATCCACACTGTGAACATCTTCCAAGGAGATCTGGATGCACTCAGGAGGTGTCTTTCAGTAGAAAGGCAATATGAAATGAAAGACAGTTGAAATATGGAGGCACAGATACTTTTTTTTATAAAAAGTACTCATTGGCAGATTCAAACCATTTTACAGTTAAAACTAGGCTGTATGTTTAAATTTTTAAAAGCATGTTTTGTATTGGTTCAGAAAAATGTGTTACCACAGAACATTACTATGGATTTGCTGTTAGGTTTGAAAAGTCAAGCACTCTTGCTCTTTGAATATGAAACATTGTCTGCTGAACTTCTGACCTCTCTCCTCACAGCAGTGTTTCATGAGCTGTTGCTATGGAAGCAGGCAGAAGTCAAGTTGGGGGAAGGGTACATTTGGAAAGGGGTTGAAGTTTTCAACCAATAGAAATGTGTGATTTCATTTGAAAAAAGTGGGAAGCACTGAGATTTGAAATTAACATGTATATGTGTGAAAAAAGAGAGGGAAACATTGCCATTTACTGGTTCTGGAGAGAGGAGAGAGGTGTAGAGCTCTGATATTCTGACTCTGATAGTCTGCTGTTTGAGTGCCACATTTCTTAAACAACTAACTAATTTTAAAGGTGAGTTATGAGTTTGAGAGGGAAAGTATGTGGTGATTTTTGAGATAAATATTAGAATTGTGAATCTTCTTCAAAAGTTATGTTTTACATTTTGGGGTTTGGGAGATATTTAACTGTTTTGAACTTGTAAGATATTATGGAGTATGTTTTCACCATAAGTTAATGTGTACTGGTAACAATGAGGAATACTGTTTTGTGCCTACCATCAAACCATGAGTCTGTGTGCAGAGAAGAATTGTTGACAGAGATTTAATTTGTGTTGCTGTTGAAAAGTAAGACTTGCAGTTGAAAGAAAAGGACAGCTTCTTTTTAATTGTGATGGTTAGGATTTAGCAGAAATCACTTTGAAAGAAAAGAGAGGAAAATGGCAACACATTTGAAATTAGCATTAGTTCTGTAAGAATTGCAGTCCCAGGAAAGGGGCAACCTGTGTTTTGTGCCTACCAACACAGCATGAGTCTGTGTGCATATAGGAATTGTTGTCTGAGATTTAATTTGTGTTGAAGTTGTTCTGTAAAACATGCACTTGCAGGAAAGGGACAGCTTGTTTTCTTCAAATGTGGTGGTTAGCACTCAGCAGAAAACACTAAAACGCAAATGAGAGGTAAAAGCTAAAACATTTGAAACCAACAGGGTAGATTTCCCTTTCAAAATAGCAAAGGCACAGGTACTTGCCATATGTTCTGGTAACAATGAGGAATACTGTTTTGTGCCTACCATCAAACCATGAGTCTGTGTGCAGAGAAGAATTGTTGACAGAGATGTTTCAAAGGTGTGCTGAAACTATGCACTGTTACATACATCCCAGCAGTCTTCATGCATTTCTCTTGCACCAGACAAAAAACAGTCTCTGTGTGCTGTTTCAGATATCACTGTGTAACGCAAACACATTCAACGTCACCAAGGCACATTTCCTTTGCTCTAGTGTAGTCACTCACCCAGATTGCACATGCTCATGGTATGAAGTAGCTGTTAGGACATGTGCTCTTTTCTGCCTCTGTGATCTACAAGGAAAATGTGTCAGGCTGTAACAGTAATTATCACTTGCTCTACCACAGTAGTAAATGTGCTTTGAAATTGCCAATCAAATTCTGTTTTCTGCTTAGAAGCACACCATGAGGATGTGTGCGCACAGGAATTGTGGCCAGAGATGTAATTTGTGTTGCAGTTGTTCTGTAAAACATGCACTTGCAGGAAAGGGACAGCTTGTTTTCTTCAAATGTGGTGGTTAGCACTCAGCAGAAATCACTAAATCGCAAATGAGAGGCAAAAGCTAAAACATTTGAAACCAACAGGGTAGATTTTCCTTTCAAAATAGCAAAGGCACAGGTAGTTGCCATATGTTCAAAACTGAAAATAACCCTTAGCACACATGCACTGTTACACACATCCCAGCAGTCTTCATGCAGTTTTGGAAGTCTCTTTGCTCATCTGTCTTGCACCAGACAATACACAGTCTCCAGAAACACACTCTTGGCACACACGCAGCAGCTTCTCCAACACTCCCATGTGTAGTACTCAGCTCTGTGTGGTGTTTCAGATAGCAGTGTGTAACGCAAACACATTCAATGTCACCAAGGCTCATTTCCTTTGCTCTAGTGTAGTCACTCACCCAGATTGCACATGCTCATGGTATGAAGTAGCTGTTAGGACATGTGCTCTTTTCTGCCTCTGTGATCTACAAGGAAAATGTGTCAGGCTGTAACAGTTATTATCACTTGCTCTACCACAGTAGTAAATGTACTTTGAAATTGCCAATCAAATTCTGTTTTCTGCTTAGAAGCACACCATGAGGCTGTGTGCGCACAGGAATTGTGGCCAGAGATGTAATTTGTGTTGCAGTTGTTCTGTAAAACATGCACTTGCAGGAAAGGGACAGCTTGTTTTCTTCAAATGTGGTGGTTAGCAGTCAGCAGAAATCACTACATTGCAAATGAGAGGCAAAAGCTAAAACATTTGAAACCAACAGGGTAGATTTTCCTTTCAAAATAGCAAAGGCACAGGTAGTTGCCATATGTTCAAAACTGAAAATAACCCTTAGCACACATGCACTGTTACATACATCCCAGCAGTCTTCATGCAGTTTTGGAAGTCTCTTTGCTCATCTGTCTTGCACCAGACAATACACAGTCTCCAGAAACACACTCTTGGCACACACGCAGCAGCTTCTCCAACACTCCCATGCGTAGTACTCAGCTCTGTGTGATGTTTCAGATAGCAGTGTGTAACGCAAACACATTCAACGTCACCAAGGCCTCATTTTCTTTGATCTAGTCTAATCACTCACCCTGTAACACATGGTCATGGTCTCAAGGAGCTGTTAGGACATGTGCTGTTTTCAGCCTCTGTAAATGATAAGGAAAATGTGTCAGGCTGTAACAGTAATTTGGTACTATCCAGGAATACTGTTTTGTGCCTAAAAACACAGCATGAGTTTGTGTGCATAAAGGAATTGTGGGCAGAGATTTAATTTGTGAAGTTGTTGTTCTGAAAGAATTGCAGTCCCAGGAAAGGGGCAGCCTGTGTTATGTGCCTAAAATGACGGCATGAGTCTGTGTGCGCACAGGAATTGTGGGCAGAGATTTAATTTATGAAGTTGTTGTTCTGAAAGAATTGCAGTCCCAGGAAAGGGGCAGCCTGTGTTATGTGCCTAAAATGACGGCATGAGTCTGTGTGCGCACAGGAATTGTGGGCAGAGATTTAATTTGTGAAGTTGTTGTTGTGAAAGAATTGCAGTCCCAGGAAAGGAACAGCCTGTTTTCTAAACTCAAATTATCCCTTAGCACACATGCACTGTTACATACATCCCTGCAGTCTTCATGCAGTTCTGGAAGTCTCCTTGCTCATCTCTCTTGCACCAGAGAATACACAGTCTCCAGAAACACACTCTTGGCACACATGCAGCAGCTTCTCCAACACTCCCATGCGTAGTACTCAGCTCTGTGTGATGTTTCAGATAGCAGTGTATAACGCTTACACATAAAAACATCATCAAGGCCTCATTTTCTTTGCTCTAGTCTAATCACTCACCCAGGTTGCAGATGCTCATGGTATGAAGTAGCTGTTAGGAAATGTGCTCTTTTCTGTCTCTGTAAACTATAAGGAAAATGTGTCAGGCTGTAACAGCAAGTATCACTTGCTCTACCACAGTAGTAAATGTGCATTTAAATTGCCAATCAAATATTGTTTTCTGCCTAGAATCACACCATGAGGCTGTGTGCGCACAGGAATTGTGGGCAGAGATTTAAAGTGTGTTGCAGTTGTTCTGAAAGACTTGCACTTGCAGGAAAGGGGCAGCTTGTTTTTTTTCAACTGTGGTGGTTAACACTCTGCACAAATCAGTAAATCACAAATGAGAGGCAAATGGTAAAACATTTGAAATTAATGAAAAGCTTAAAAATATTTTAATGAATTATAATTACAAAAAATAATTTTTTTAAAGTTTCTTGCAGGTATTGCTGAGCAACAGTGAAAAAATAAAAAAATGCCTTTAAGGACAAGAAAGAGGAAAGAAAAGCAACAACAAGTATATCTGGACAAAACTGGGAAAAAAAAATAGGAGGAAAAGCTTGTGATGGAAAAAAGAAAAACTCTACTGGTAAGAAAACTAAAGTTTTCTTTAAAAATATCTTCAAAAAAACAGAAAATGGCAAAAATAAATGTAAAACAAACAGTGTTTTATGTACAAAGCAACAACAGAGTCAACAGCAAAAAACAAAAGCTAATGTACAATCAGAAGTAAGTAAAACTGATTTAACACGAAAATTAGGTTTTAAAAACATTCGTCGAAAATTGTTTCAGAGAAGAGTGATGTTAAATTTGCTAAAGGATGTGAAAAAATATAAGAAAAAATCAAAATTTATTAAGAAACTTTTTTTTATAGAAAATATTGTAAGTAAGGCTTTGGAAATAAAAAGAAAACTTTTTATTCTAATTTTGAATAGGATGCGTAGATTAGATAAATTAGTCAATGCAATGAAGTCACAAAGCAAAAGGAAAAGAGAAGTGAAAAAAAGTAACTTTTGTAAAGTGTTCTTGGGAGAATGGAAGCACAGTTCAAGTGCTGAACCATTTTTTAATGAAGAGAGTTATCTTCAAAGTAATAGTTTGTTGCATGCAGTTGACACCAATGGTAGAGCATATGAAGTTAAGGATGGTTGTGTGATGGAGAAAGAGAAAATGGTCCCAAGAAATGAGGAAGAAGTAATGGCTGCTGAGGCTATGGGGAGACGTCCAAAAGCCCCAGTGTACACTTGGAACTGTAGTAGTATTTGTACTGTGCGTCAGGAATCTATTGATAAATTACGTGACTTTCTAAGAGAATATAGTAAAAAGAGTGTAAACGGAAGATGAAGGTGCTTCAAACACTAGATCCATGCAGAGTGAGAGAGAATACTGGTTTGCAAGGACATTCTCTGGCTTGTCTATCTAGAAAAGTGTGTAAAAGTGTTTTTCATCATTTTAGGATGCTGGCTGTTCATCATACTGAAATGAGAAAGTTTGTGAGAACATTGTATTTTGCTAAAAGTCCAGCAGTAAAGTTAAATGAGTTAAATAATGCTCTGTTCCGTGGATCTGTATCAGATGTAGTGAAGGTTACCGATGAGATTCAGTTTTGTTACTTCGGTCCAGAAAAAGAAAGTGCAGAAAAGGACACAGTTAATGAGGAAAATGAGGAACAGAATGTAGAACTCATTATTACTAAAAATTTTGAGGATGAAATGACAAAATTTACTGTCATCTCTAATGAAAGACCAAATATTACTTGTATTTGTTGCCGCAGAAGCCATTATAAAATTCAAACAAGGAATGTTGAGCTGTATAAAAAAGTGAAAATGAAGATAATTATAAGTGGAAGGATTTTGCAACATATATATTTCTTGAAAATTGTTTTGAATTGGGTGAAGATCAGCGTATTTGTAAATACTGTTATAATAAGTTAGAAGAAAATAGAATGCCGACCAGAGCTGTACATAATAATTTAGAATTGGATGCTATTCCTGCCGAACTTTCTGATTTAAATACATATGAGTCTATACTCATTCAATGTGTTCATCCATTCCAGACCATAGTACGTATGGAGCCCAAAACTGGTAAATTACCTCCTTCAGATTTACTGAGAGGTTTAAAAGGAGGAGTGGTGTATTTGCCCTTGGATTTGAAAAAAAATATGGAAACTATTGATGCAGATACTTTGGAAACTGAACCATTAGTTATTCTGGTTAATGGTGTACCTACAAAGAATAAGAAGATTTGGCAGGAGCTGGTAGATGTACGGAAAGTACAAAGAGCAAATTTATATTTGAAAAAGAATAATAAATGGTATGAATCAATTTATATAGATGAAGAAGAAGAAGATTTAGAAGAAGACACAGAAACACCAACTGGACAAATTGAAAAAGTCAAAAGAAGAAGAAATTTATGAACATTTTAGCATACATCCTCTTCATTGAAAAGAAGTTATGGGAGACACTATTGATCTGTTTCAGATGAAGAAATCAAAAGGAACTCCCGTGAGTGTATGGGAGAAGAGCTTGGAAGCTCGATGTTTTCCTCAGCTGTTTCCTACAGGAAAAGGTGGACGATACGATGAACGCCCAGAACAGATTCCAGCTTCTGAGTATCGGACTACAAGACTATATGCTGAAGATTCAAGATTTCGTCAAAGTATTCCTTATTTGTTTCATCTTTTATTTGAAAGCGACTTGTCTGCATTATCTTATGCAGTAAATCACATTTTAAAAAGTGGAGTACATCTACATAATGTGTCTGCTAAGGATTTTATGGAGAAAGTGCAGCACCGAGATGATCATTTGGAAACACAACTGATCAATCTGATGGCTTGTCAGCGTGGGACAAATGAATATTGGTACCGACGCCATGGAGAATTGAAATGCATGTTACGGAATTTAGGAACTCCTACATGGTTTGTAACCCTAAGCTGTGCCGAGTACGCTTGGGATGATTTATTGGATTTTCTACGAGAGGCAAATTCAAACATTAAAAAGATTGAATACAAGACAGCAGGAGAACTGTGCTCATTGGAACCGGTTAATGTTTGCAGATATTTCAATCATAGATTTGAGGCTATGATGTCCTTCATCTGCAATAAAAAAAAATCCAACTCTTGGAGAAGTAGTGGATTTCTTTTGGAGAAAAGAGTACCAAGCAAGAGGTGCTCCTCATATTCATATGCTGTTGTGGATCAAGGATGCCCCAAAATTTGGAACAGATGCTGATGAAGCAGTGTTATCTTTCATTGAAGAATATGCAACATGTGCTATACCTAAAAGCACAGAAGAGAAAAAGTTAAAAGAGCAAGTTTTACATTTCCAAAGTAATCGGTGTGGAAAATACTGTCGACGGAAGTACAAGACCAAAGATAAATTCTACACAAAGTGTCGATTTGGATTTCCTAGACCTGTTCTTTCAAAAGGAAGAGTCAACAGTTTTATGTCAGCTGTGCGACATACTATAACCAGAAAATCTCCCAAAAATACATACAACCTAAGAAGAAAAGAAGAGTCAAAATTTATAAATGACTACAACCCAGTCATTTTAACCATGTGGAATGCTAACATGGATATTCAGTATGTGGCAGACAATTCTATTGCTGTAGCTCGGTATGTCACATCTTACATCACTAAATCTGAGAAAACAGAATTGAAGGAAATGTGGAAAGAGATTTCTCACGAGAAGACTGTCAGTAAGAAGCTGTACAGTTTCAGTTTAAAGATGTTATCGCATCGAGAAATTGGATCCTACGAATGCTCAGATAGGTTATCATCTGCAAGTCTTTACTCGAAATCCAGAAGAATAATTTGGGTCAGTTTAGGCCTTGCAGGAATGCGAAATCGGGTACTGAAATCTGTTGGAGAAATTGAATATTTGGCCGAGAATGACCCAGAAAGTACAGATATTTTGAAAACAAACATGTTGGACACATATTACCCAAAAAGAAGTCATCATCTTGAGAACATGTGTCTCTATGAAGTGCTGCAGAACTACATTTTTTCACGGAAAGCCACAGAAGACATCAACAATGGAAAATATAAAGTCATTGGTGAGGAACGATGTTTGGTGAAGCAAACAAAAGGAAGTTTGATAAATCACAGGAAGCTGAGTTGCGACACTACTGACAAAAAGGAATTTTACTACTTGGCTCTTTTACAGCTGTTTAAACCATGGCGTTCAGAGGACGAACTACTGGGAAAATTTCAAAGCTATGAAGATTCTTTTAATGCTAGCAAAGACAGCATAGAATGCAGTACTTTCACAACTTATGTCCCAATGTTAAATGAAGAAAATGAACAGGAAGCAAAAATTGCAGCTGAAGTAGTTAGAGACAGTTCTCAAGACAGCCAAAGTTCAGGAACACTTAGTCAAGATCCCCTAGGACAACCAATCGTAGAAAATGAAGCTGCAGTAGCCATGACTGAAGTAGAAACGGCTATGAATCAAGCACAGGAAGATTCAATAGACTTACTAAATCTGGAACAACAACTGAATGAAGAACAAAAACAAATTTATGAAGAAGTCACCAAAAAAATTGATCATGGATTACTACATGAAAAAAAACAGTGCTCATGCACATCATTTGAACCAATCAGGATGTATGTGAGTGGACAAGCTGGAACTGGTAAAAGTTTCTTAATAAAAGTCATCAAGGCTACCTACAGCAAAAAACAGCTTCAAATTTGTCTTGTGTGGTAACTGCTCCAACTGGGTTAGCAGCCGATAACATAAAAGGAATTACCTTACATCGCTTGCTAATGTTACCAGTGGAGCATGAGAACAAAATAGAATACCACAAGCTAACTGGAGAAGCATGCTTCTAAGTTTCAAGAGTGTTGAAGAAGATGCAAGTTCTCATTATTGATGAGGTGAGCATGGTATCAAACTTAATGCTTGCCTTTGTGCATTTAAGAATGCAACAAATTCTTAAGAGAGACTATGACGTGTTATTTGGAGGTAAACACATCATAGTTTTTGGAGATCTTTTACAGCTCACTCCAGTTAAAGGACAACCCGTGTTTAATACTGTCACACATGAAGATACGAAGAAGTCATTAGGAAGCATTGGTAATGCAAATGTTTGGTCGTTCTTTGAGTACAAAGAACTCACTACCAATATGAGACAAGCAAACGATGAAGATTATGCAAGTATTCTGAAAGATATCAGAATTGGACTACTCACAGAATTTGGCAAAAAAGCATTACAGAGTAGGATGCTACATAATTTATTTCCAAATGAAGAAATAGTTGCAGAGAAAATATACAAGAACATTGCTGAAAAAAATACTGTAATCTGCTTAATGCCAACACTACGTGAGTGCTCAATATTCAATGAGGAACTTTTGAAATTGGAAAAGGAAGAGATTAAGAAAATGGAAGCAGAGGACAAAATTCAGCATGAAAGAATTACTATTACATTAACAGGCAAACTGAAAAATAAATTGGATTCACTAGAGAAGAACATTTCCAAAACAGCTGGATTAGAAAAAAATCTATATGTTTGCATGAATTGTCGAGTGATTTTAAGGAGAAATTTGGATGTAGAAAAAGGTTTAGTGAATGGAGCTATGGGAAGAGTTGTGAGTTTTATTAATTTCCAGAAAAAAGATGGAATTGAATGTTTAAAAATAAAATTTGATCAGATAGAAGAAGTTAAAGACATTTGTCGTTGTTCAGTTCGTTTCATGCTTGTGAAAGACTTATATGTGCGTAGAAAGCAGTTTCCATTTTCTCTAGCATATGCTGTAACTATTCACAAGTCTCAAGGATTGACTGTAGATAGTGCTTTTGTAAAAATTGGTTCTACTGTGTTCAAAGAAGGTATGGCATATGTTGCTCTGTCATGAGTAAAAACATTATCTGGTTTATTTATGATAGACTTTGATGACTCAAAAGTTATTGCTGATACAAACTGTGTAAAGGAGTATAATAGATTAAGAAGAACCTATGCTCCTCATTTAGGTCAGTATCCTGTGATTGAAAAACATGTTGTTTCTCGGAAAAGGAGATTTGAAAATATCTGTAATGTGGATGAACAGAACAAAAAAAAAAGGACAGTGATGTGATAGCAAGGAAAAAGAAAAAGGACAGTGTTGAAGAGGTTGTTGGTTGCCATTTTGAAAATAGCTCTGGTGTCAACTGCTATGCAAATGTAGTGCTGAATGTTGTATTTTATCTTGAAAAGTTGCAAGAACAGATAATAGTAAATCATGGAAAAAGATTGTGTTCTCTGCTGAGTCTCCTTTATGAGAAGCTGAGTAATGATAAAACTAAAATAGAAAGTGCTTCTGATGTTAGAAATCTTTTAGATGTATGTTCTGGATCTACACAGTTTAAAGAAAATGTCCAGCAAGATGCACAGGAATTCTTAATATATATACTGAGCGTACTTGAAGATGAAGGAGTAGAAGTAGAAAACTTATTTGGTGTCTCTTACAAATGGGAACATTGCTGTGAAAACTGTATGAACACATGCAGTAGTAATGTTGATTCTGACAGGTTCATATTTTTACCATTACCACAAAGTAAATCAGTAACTTTTAGTAAATTAGTTAAAGATGCCAATCACAACATGGAATGTTCTGAATGTAAATCTGACATGTTTTCCACGTTATTTTTACAGAAATATGGTCAGTATGTAATTTTAATGATGCAACGTTGTAGAGCTGAGGGTTCAAAATTGGATACTTTAATAAAGAAGTTTATAGGACAACAATTATCAATTTCTGGAAAAACTTTTGTTACAGTTGCAATACTTTTTCATGAAGGACCTACTGTAACTTCTGGACATTACACAGTTTATCTTAAATGTGAAAAAGGCTGGACACTGTGTAATGATTCCCAATTGATTTTCAAGCAACGTTTGCCTTATGATTTACCCAATTCTTACTTAATTTTTCTGAAACCTAAATTTTGAAAACTAAAAACTGCATCTGAAGAAAGCATTTTTTGTAATTTTAAGGAGAAATTTGGATGTAGAAAAAGGTTTAGTGAATGGAGCTATGGGAAGAGTTGTGGGTTTTATTAATTTCCAGAAAAAAGATGGAATTGAATGTTTAAAAATAAAATTTGATCAGATAGAAGAAGTTAAAGACATTTGTCATTGTTCAGTTCGTTTCATGCTTGTGAAAGACTTATATGTGCGTAGAAAGCAGTTTCCATTTTCTCTAGCATATGCTGTAACTATTCACAAGTCTCAAGGATTGACTGTAGATAGTGCTTTTGTAAACATTGGTTCTACTGTGTTCAAAGAAGGTATGGCATATGTTGCTCTGTCACGAGTAAAAACATTATCTGGTTTATTTATGATAGACTTTGATGACTCAAAAGTTAGTGCTGATACAAACTGTGTAAAGGAGTATAATAGATTAAGAAGAACCTATGCTCCTCATTTAGGTCAGTATCCTGTGATTGAAAAACATGTTGTTTCTCGGAAAAGGAGATTTGAAAATATCTGTAATGTGGATGAACAGAACAAAAAAAAAAGGACAGTGATGTGATAGCAAGGAAAAAGAAAAAGGACAGTGTTGAAGAGATAGTTGGTTGCCATTTTGAAAATAGCTCTGGTGTCAACTGCTATGCAAATGTAGTGCTGAATGTTGTATTTGATCTTGAAAAGTTGCAAGAACAGAAAATAGTAAATCATGGAAAAAGATTGTGTTCTCTGCTGAGTCTCCTTTATGAGAAGCTGAGTAATGATAAAACTAAAATAGAAAGTGCTTCTGATGTTAGAAATCTTTTAGATGTATGTTCTGGATCTACACAGTTTAAAGAAAATATCCAGCAAGATGCACAGGAATTCTTAATATATATACTGAGCGTACTTGAAGATGAAGGAGTAGAAGTAGAAAACTTATTTGGTGTCTCTTACAAATGGGAACATTGCTGTGAAAACTGTATGAACACATGCAGTAGTAATGTTGATTCTGAAAGGTTCATATTTTTACCATTACCACAAAGTAAATCAGTAACTTTTAGTAAATTAGTTAAAGATGCCAATCACAACATGGAATGTTCTGAATGTAAATCTGACATGTTTTCCACGTTATTTTTACAGAAATATGGTCAGTATTTAATTTTAATGATGCAACGTTGTAGAGCTGATGGTTCAAAATTGGATACTTTAATAAAGAAGTTTATAGGACAACAATTATCAATTTCTGGAAAAACTTTTGTTACAGTTGCAATAATTTTTCATGAAGGACCTACTGTAACTTCTGGACATTGCACAGTTTATCTTAAATGTGAAAAAGGCTGGACACTGTGTAATGATTCCCAATTGATTTTCAAGCAACGTTTGCCTTATGATTTACCCAATTCTTACTTAATTTTTCTGAAACCTACATTTTGAAAACTAAAAACTGCATCTGAAGAAAGCATTTTTTGTAATTTTAAAGGATTATAATTGAAGATATCACTTAAAAAGGATTTTGAAATTACTATTTGGCCTAAAGGAAAAGTAATAAAAACAATTGTGAACTCCTTTGACAGAAATAATTTTGGCATGTGTGCTTTTGCGACAAGGTTTAAAGACGGTTTATCTAGAAAAATTTTATTCATCTAGAAAAGTATTTGTAATATATATGTAATATTTCTAACAAGGTATATTTTAGTGAGGATAGTTTTTGGGCTTTTTTTAAACAATATTTCAGATTGTTTTTTTTTTGCCCGCTGTTAAATGATGAATACAATTGTTTTCACTATTTTAAGTGAAAATTAAAAAACTCTGAAAACAGCAAAAAAAGGGCAAAAAATTGCTTTGTAAAATATGTAAAAACATGTAATGCTTTTTGAAATGTATGATTGAATATTGATACTTTTTTTTGCAGAACTAGAAAGAAAAATTAAAAAACGCAATTCTGTTCCCTTGCAAAATACTAAAAATTTATTTTTTCAAAATAAGTTATTTTTTTTAAAAAATAAGTGAAAAATATTTGTATTTCTCAATCCTCCCTTTTCATGCTTCCATTTCTTCACCTCTCTTTGTACATTAAATTTTTTTTAAAAAAAAAACAATTTTTTAAAAAACACCCTAGGGTGCGCGCAGGGTGCGCGCACCCTAAAAAAAATAAAATAAAATAAATCCCCCAAAAATTTTTGGGGGTTTAGTTTTTAAGTGGCTCTTAAAAGAGCCCTTGAGTTAATGTAGGGAAACAGGAAGAGAAAAACGACAAAAATGAAAAAACATCTATGGCCTACTGCACTCATGCGCATCAAATTTTCTCTGAATGAGATCAAGACTGGTCTCACCCACAGAAATAAGTCGACCGCAATCAGTGCAGCGTGTGGACAACCTCGCCAAACAAGGTGGTCCAATAAGAGGTGTGGAAGAAGGCAAAGGCACCACTGCAGAAGAAGTGCTCGCCTGAGCTGCCGAAGATGTGCTCGGCTGAGCTGCTGCAGATGTCGTCGGCTGAGCAGGTGGAGGGTTTGCTCCAGAAGCTCGACGAAAAGATACTGGATGCATTGCCTCAACATGCCTCGTCATTGTGTGTATGCTAAAAGAATACTTCTTGTTAGCATTCCCACGTGATAAGACTTTTTGACACAATGTACAAGTATCTTTTGGTGCATTTACCTTTTTTTGTCCCTCTGGGAAAGTAAAAAACTGCCATATAAAGCTGTCTTTCTGCTTCCTGTTCCTCTGCCTCTCAAGAGTGTCCTGGTCAGTGTCTGAAGATGGTTGCTGTTCAGCCATTGTCTCTCAACAACAGAATAGCTCCTTCTCCAAAGGAATCAGAACTAATAATGAGGGGAGTAGGTGTGGTTTGGGAAGAATCTGGAACTGAAAGTACTTCAAACCAATCAAAAGTGATGATTCTTGATCACATGACTTGCCATGAGGGGATTGGGTGTGGTGTTGAAACAATCAGAAACTGAAAGTAATGATAACCAATTAGAAGTGTTGTTTTATTATGCATATAACCCGAGGTGCGCGCACTGCGCAAGCTCCGAGCGTGCACCTTGTGATTATGCATGCGCGAACGCGTAGGAGCGCATGTGCATACGTCATATGCGCGTACGTAACGCGCATACGTTGCACACGCATATACGCGAACATAAACGCGCGTAATTTAAGCGTATGCGGAAGTGAACCGCGTGGAGCGCGTACGACGCACGCACGCATGCGTACGTACGCATACGTATGTACGCATGCGTACTGGGTGCGCCCTCCCAGCGCGCACTAAAACGTATGTATGCGTATGTAAATAACGTACGACGGTATTCATAAAAAACTTACGAAAACGTACTAGGTGCGCGCTCTGAGCGCGCACCCCAAGAATTTATATAAAAAAAAAAAAAGTGGAGAAAAATTAATTGCAAAAATAAATAAACTGTTCAACTTTATCCTAATTGAAAGTTAAAAAAAAAGAGCAAAAACAAATAAAAAGATACAGATAATATATAAATGAATACATAGGAATTTTTTTTTTATAAAAAAAAAAAATAAATAATTTAATAATTCAAAAATTAGCATTTAAAAAACCATACAAATTGACTGAAAAAACCATAGGTTTCACACACGTTATAGTTAGGAATTAGCATTTAAAAAACCTTGCAAATTTACTGAAAAAACCATAGGTTTCACACACGTTATAGTTAGCTGGACATTTCTCTCGTAAAAAACCAATGAAATTCCCCCGTTATAGTTAGTACAGCTAACTATAACTTGCGCGACCGCAATCCACTGCTGATGACGTCACATATTACATCACTCATGACATGGTCAGTGACATCACTCATGACATCACTCATGACATCTCAAATGACATCACTGATGATGTCACTGTTGAAGACATCAATGTGATAAATTACCACATCTTCTCACATCCTTATAAAACCATTGATATACCAACTGAAAATTACACAGTTCCATTCTCAAATCCATAAATAATGCAATACTAATAACTGCATACCCAAAAAATAACTTTTAGATCTACATTCACCTCCACACACTCACCTGTACAGTCACTCATAGTTACATTCAGTCCATAAAAAAGTATCATATGAATTTATACATATATCTATATAGACACTCACACACTAACAATCATCCATAGAGGTACTCTCACAGCTAGTCATTCATACAAATAATCACACTGCCATTTACTCATTAATGCAGTTATACACACTCAAGTTCACTCACTCACAAAAATAGTATCATATTCTTATGCTCAATTAGAATCATTGACACAAGCACACATTCATCCATACAGTCACTGTCACAATCACACACTCTCACATCTAACCACTTATATACTCTTACACACATATATAATGCCTTTTACATATTTAGTTAGTCACAAATGTACCACTGAGATATACATTCAAACCATAACACAGCCATACATACACTCATTCAACCATACAGTCCTTCAGAGATGCACTTTTAATAACATCCAGTCATAGAATCACACACTCACTCATCTATGCACACTCACACACACTTTACCCACACAAACACGTAGAACTCATACAGATACTGAGACAAGCAAACAATAACCCATATAGACACTTATATAGCTATTCACAAAACCATGCCACGACTTATACACCAACACACAGACACATACAAAACATTTATACAGTTTATGCACTAGTCTGAAGTAAGATGTAGTTAAAGGACACACTTGTTGAGTCAGTTACACAACACAGAAAATCATCCCTTTACACACTTGTACACCCCCTCATTCTTTAACAGGCCTTTCTCTATATTTATAAAAATTTTTGCAAATTAAACGTTCACTGGATGACATCATCAGTGACGTCATCAGTGATGTCATTTGAGATGTCATAAGTGATGTCATGAGTGATGTCACTGACCATGTCATGAGTGATGTAATATGTGCCGTCATCAGCAGTGGATTGCGGTCGCGCAAGTTATAGTTAGCTGTACTAACTATAACGGGGGAATTTCATTGTTTTTTTACGAGAGAAATGTCCAGCTAACTATAACGTGTGTGAAACCTATGTTTTTTTCAGTGAATTTGCAAGGTTTTTTAAATGCTAATTCCTAACTATAACGTGTGTGAAACCTATGGTTTCACACACGTTATAGTTAGGAATTATATATATATATATATATATATATTTTCATCCAAATTGCCCTGAAGCATTGGGAAGGCACTCGCTACCACTCAGCCAAAGCTATTTCATGCTGCTTGCCTTCCTGCTTAGCTTAAAAGTAATTTCTGCCGACGCGTTTCAAGGTATTCAAACCTCTTCCTCTGGGCTGTGACAAACGCCATTTGAAACTCGCTTTTTCAGTATTTCCGCTTTTTATTTGCTTCATTTGCATATCAGCCCACCAGTGGGTGTGTGCTTAGTGCATGATGGTAAACGCAGTCCAAATGCGAGTAAATTATTCCTTATAGTAAGTTCAAATGTGCATTTGTGAATTATCACTTCTTGTTTCCTTAGTAGGTAGTCAAGCAGGGAGGCAGGCTCAGTATGCATCTCGAACGGTGCGCCGCTCGTCCTGAACAGTGCAGAACTCCAGCCTCGTCCAGCTGGTTTGATACTTCTTTCCCTGCTGGCGATGGTGCTCCTCCCCACGGCCAGGCTGCCGCGTGCAAATATTTTCATCCAAATTGCCCTGAAGCATTGGGAAGGCACTCGCTACCACTCAGCCAAAGCTATTTCATGCTGCTTGCCTTCCTGCTTAGCTTAAAAGTAATTTCTGCCGACGCGTTTCAAGGTATTCAAACCTCTTCCTCTGGGCTGTGACAAACGCCATTTGAAACTCGCTTTTTCAGTATTTCCGCTTTTTATTTGCTTCATTTGCATATCAGCCCACCAGTGGGCGTGTGCTTAGTGCATGATGGTAAACGCAGTCCAAATGCGAGTAAATTATTCCTTATAGTAAGTTCAAATGTGCATTTGTGAATTATCACTTCTTGTTTCCTTAGTAGGTAGTCAAGCAGGGAGGCAGGCTCAGTATGCATCTCGAACGGTGCGCCGCTCGTCCTGAACAGTGCAGAACTCCAGCCTCGTCCAGCTGGTTTGATACTTCTTTCCCTGCTGGCGATGGTGCTCCTCCCCACGGCCAGGCTGCCGCGTGCAAATATTTTCATCCAAATTGCCCTGAAGCATTGGGAAGGCACTCGCTACCACTCAGCCAAAGCTATTTCATGCTGCTTGCCTTCCTGCTTAGCTTAAAAGTAATTTCTGCCGACGCGTTTCAAGGTATTCAAACCTCTTCCTCTGGGCTGTGACAAACGCCATTTGAAACTCGCTTTTTCAGTATTTCCGCTTTTTATTTGCTTCATTTGCATATCAGCCCACCAGTGGGCGTGTGCTTAGTGCATGATGGTAAACGCAGTCCAAATGCGAGTAAATTATTCCTTATAGTAAGTTCAAATGTGCATTTGTGAATTATCACTTCTTGTTTCCTTAGTAGGTAGTCAAGCAGGGAGGCAGGCTCAGTATGCATCTCGAACGGTGCGCCGCTCGTCCTGAACAGTGCAGAACTCCAGCCTTGTCCAGCTGGTTTGATACTTCTTTCCCTGCTGGCGATGGTGCTCCTCCCCACGGCCAGGCTGCCGCGTGCAAATATTTTCATCCAAATTGCCCTGAAGCATTGGGAAGGCACTCGCTACCACTCAGCCAAAGCTATTTCATGCTGCTTGCCTTCCTGCTTAGCTTAAAAGTAATTTCTGCCGACGCGTTTCAAGGTATTCAAACCTCTTCCTCTGGGCTGTGACAAACGCCATTTGAAACTCGCTTTTTCAGTATTTCCGCTTTTTATTTGCTTCATTTGCATATCAGCCCACCAGTGGGCGTGTGCTTAGTGCATGATGGTAAACGCAGTCCAAATGCGAGTAAATTGTTCCTTATAGTAAGTTCAAATGTGCATTTGTGAATTATCACTTCTTGTTTCCTTAGTAGGTAGTCAAGCAGGGAGGCAGGCTCAGTATGCATCTCGAACGGTGCGCCGCTCGTCCTGAACAGTGCAGAACTCCAGCCTCGTCCAGCTGGTTAGATACTTCTTTCCCTGCTGGCGATGGTGCTCCTCCCCACGGCCAGGCTGCCGCGTGCAAATATTTTCATCCAAATTGCCCTGAAGCATTGGGAAGGCACTCGCTACCACTCAGCCAAAGCTATTTCATGCTGCTTGCCTTCCTGCTTAGCTTAAAAGTAATTTCTGCCGACGCGTTTCAAGGTATTCAAACCTCTTCCTCTGGGCTGTGACAAACGCCATTTGAAACTCGCTTTTTCAGTATTTCCGCTTTTTATTTGCTTCATTTGCATATCAGCCCACCAGTGGGCGTGTGCTTAGTGCATGATGGTAAACGCAGTCCAAATGCGAGTAAATTGTTCCTTATAGTAAGTTCAAATGTGCATTTGTGAATTATCACTTCTTGTTTCCTTAGTAGGTAGTCAAGCAGGGAGGCAGGCTCAGTATGCATCTCGAACGGTGCGCCGCTCGTCCTGAACAGTGCAGAACTCCAGCCTCGTCCAGCTGGTTTGATACTTCTTTCCCTGCTGGCGATGGTGCTCCTCCCCACGGCCAGGCTGCCGCGTGCAAATATTTTCATCCAAATTGCCCTGAAGCATTGGGAAGGCACTCACTACCACTCAGCCAAAGCTATTTCATGCTGCTTGCCTTCCTGCTTAGCTTAAAAGTAATTTCTGCCGACGCGTTTCAAGGTATTCAAACCTCTTCCTCTGGGCTGTGACAAACGCCATTTGAAACTCGCTTTTTCAGTATTTCCGCTTTTTATTTGCTTCATTTGCATATCAGCCCACCAGTGGGCGTGTGCTTAGTGCATGATGGTAAACGCAGTCCAAATGCGAGTAAATTATTCCTTATAGTAAGTTCAAATGTGCATTTGTGAATTATCACTTCTTGTTTCCTTAGTAGGTAGTCAAGCAGGGAGGCAGGCTCAGTATGCATCTCGAACGGTGCGCCGCTCGTCCTGAACAGTGCAGAACTCCAGCCTCGTCCAGCTGGTTTGATACTTCTTTCCCTGCTGGCGATGGTGCTCCTCCCCACGGCCAGGCTGCCGCGTGCAAATATTTTCATCCAAATTGCCCTGAAGCATTGGGAAGGCACTCGCTACCACTCAGCCAAAGCTATTTCATGCTGCTTGCCTTCCTGCTTAGCTTAAAAGTAATTTCTGCCGACGCGTTTCAAGGTATTCAAACCTCTTCCTCTGGGCTGTGACAAACGCCATTTGAAACTCGCTTTTTCAGTATTTCCGCTTTTTATTTGCTTCATTTGCATATCAGCCCACCAGTGGGCGTGTGCTTAGTGCATGATGGTAAACGCAGTCCAAATGCGAGTAAATTATTCCTTATAGTAAGTTCAAATGTGCATTTGTGAATTATCACTTCTTGTTTCCTTAGTAGGTAGTCAAGCAGGGAGGCAGGCTCAGTATGCATCTCGAACGGTGCGCCGCTCGTCCTGAACAGTGCAGAACTCCAGCCTCGTCCAGCTGGTTTGATACTTCTATATATATATATATATATATATATATATATATATATATATATATATATATATATATATATATATATATCAAAAAAAAGTTGCTCAGCAGCTTAAGGGCGCACTCAGGAGTCAGAAGAGAATTCTTTATTAGCCAACAGACAGCAAAGCGCACTTTAAAATACATGTAAGTCCGCCTTACGCGTTTCGGAAGTGTTCCTTCTTCAGAGGCGTGGCTCAAAACATTCGCGTTGCTGCAGGGCATGTATTTAAATCGTTGCCCCCCAATGGGCTGCTCCGATGAGCATCACAATGTCTTCTGGGAATTGAAGTGTTTTATAGCCCCGCAGCCTGCATTATACCCAAATGGGATTTGAGCTGAAATTCAACAAACAAACGGTCCGCAATGGGCCACAAAGTGAACATGCTGCCCGACATCCACAGGCGCTGCCTCTCCATATTGAGCATCGATGAATTTCGAGCCCATGGCCCCTGTCACATCCATAAGGTGGTGCGCCCCACACGGCCTGAAGCCGCCGTGAAAACATCAAAAACAAGTTGCTCAGCAGCTTAAGGGCGCACTTAGGAGGCAGAAGAGAATTCTTTATTAGCCAACAGACAGCAAAGCGCACTTTAAAATACATGTAAGTCCGCCTTACGCGTTTCGAAAGTGTTCCTTCTTCAGAGGCGTGGCTCAAAACATTCGCGTTGCTGCAGGGCATGTATTTAAATCGTTGCCCGCCAATGGGCTGCTCCGATGAGCATCACAATGTCTTCTGGGAATTGAAGTGTTTTATAGCCCCGTAGCCTGCATTATACCCAAATGGGATTTGAGCTGAAATTCAACAAACAAACGGTCCGCAATGGGCCGCAAAGTGAACATGCTGCCCGACATCCACAGGCGCTGCCTCTCCATAATGAGCATCGATGAATTTCGAGCCCATGGCCCCTGTCACATCCATAGGGTGGTGCGCCCCACATGGCCTGAAGCCGCCGTGAAAACATCAAAAACAAGTTGCTCAGCAGCTTAAGGGCGCACTCAGGAGGCAGAAGAGAATTCTTTATTGGCCAACAGACAGCAAAGCGCACTTTAAAATGCATGTAAGTCCGCCTTGCGCGTTTCGGAAGTGTTCCTTCTTCAGAGGCGTGGCTCAAAACATTTGCGTTGCTGCAGGGCATGTATTTAAATTGTTGCCCGCCAATGGGCTGCTCCGATGAGCATCACAATGTCTTCTGGGAATTGAAGTGTTTTATAGCCCCGCAGCCTGCATTATACCCAAATGGGATTTGAGCTGAAATTCAACAAACAAACGGTCCGCAATGGGCCGCAAAGTGAACATGCTGCCCGACATCCACAGGCGCTGCCTCTCCATATTGAGCATCGATGAATTTCGAGCCCATGGCCCCTGTCACATCCATAGGGAGGTGCGCCCCACACGGCCTGAAGCTGCCGTGAAAACATCCAAAACAAGTTGCTCAGCAGCTTAAGGGCGCACTCAGGAGGCAGAAGAGAATTCTTTATTAGCCAACAGACAGCAAAGCGCACTTTAAAATACATGTAAGTCCGCCTTACGCGTTTCGGAAGTGTTCCTTCTTCAGAGGCGTGGCTCAAAACATTCGCGTTGCTGCAGGGCATGTATTTAAATCGTTGCCCGCCAATGGGCTGCATCGATGAGCATCACAATGTCTTCTGGGAATTGAAGTGTTTTATAGCCCCGCAGCCTGCATTATACCCAAATGGGATTTGAGCTGAAATTCAACAAACAAACGGTCAGCAATGGGCCGCAAAGTGAACATGCTGCCCGACATCCACAGGCGCTGCCTCTACATATTGAGCATCGATGAATTTCGAGCCCATGGCCCCTCTCACATCCATAGGGTGGTGCGCCCCACACGGCCTGAAGCCACCGTGAAAACATCAAAAACAAGTTGCTCAGCAGCTTAAGGGCGCACTCAGGAGGCAGAAGAGAATTCTTTATTAGCCAACAGACAGCAAAGCGCACTTTAAAATACATGTAAGTCCGCCTTATGCGTTTCGGAAGTGTTCCTTCTTCAGAGGCGTGGCTCAAAACATTCGCGTTGCTGCAGGGCATGTATTTAAATCGTTGCCCGCCAATGGGCTGCTCCGATGAGCATCACAATGTCTTCTGGGAATTGAAGTGTTTTATAGACCCGCAGCCTGCATTATACCCAAATGGGATTTGAGCTGAAATTCAACAAACAAACGATCCGCAATGGGCCGCAAAGTGAACATGCTGCCCGACATCCACAGGCGCTGCCTCTCCATATTGAGCATCGATGAATTTCGAGCCCATGGCCCCTGTCACATCCATAGGGTGGTGCGCCCCACACGGCCTGAAGCCGCCGTGAAAACATCAAAAACAAATTGCTCAGCAGCTTAAGGGCGCACTCAGGAGGCAGAAGAGAATTCTTTATTAGCCAACAGACAGCAAAGCGCACTTTAAAATACATGAAAGGCCGCCTTACGCGTTTCGGAAGTGTTCCTGCTTCTGAGGCGTGACTCAAAACATTCGCGTTGCTGCAGGGCATGTATTTAAATCGTTGCCCGCCAATGGGCTGCTCCGATGAGCATCACAATGTCTTCTGGGAATTGAAGTGTTTTATAGCCCCGCAGCCTGCATTATACCCAAATGGGATTTGAGCTGAAATTCAACAAACAAACGGTCCGCAATGGGCCGCAAAGTGAACATGCTGCCCGACATCCACAGGCGCTGCCTCTCCATATTGAGCATCGATGAATTTTGAGCCCATGGCCCCTGTCACATCCATAGGGTGGTGCGCCCCACACGGCCTGAAGCCGCTGTGAAAACATCAAAAACAAGTTGCTCAGCAGCTTATGGGCGCACTCAGGAGGCAGAAGAGAATTCTTTATTAGCCAACAGACAGCAAAGCGCACTTTAAAATACATGTAAGACCGCCTTACGCGTTTCGGAAGTGTTCCTTCTTCAGAGGCGTGGCTCAACACATTCGCGTTGCTGCAGGGCATGTATTTAAATCGTTGTCCGCCAATGGGCTGCTCCGATGAGCATCACAATGTCTTCTGGGAATTGAAGTGTTTTATAGCCCCGCAGCCTGCATTATACCCAAATGGGATTTGAGCTGAAATTCAACAAACAAACGGTCCGCAATGGGCCGCAAAGTGAACATGCTGCCCGACATCCACAGGCGCTGCCTCTCCATATTGAGCATCGATGAATTTCGTGCCCATGGCCCCTGTCACATCCATAGGGTGGTGCGCCCCACACGGCCTGAAGCTGCCGTGAAAACATCAAAAACAAGTTGCTCAGCAGCTTAAGGGCGCACTCAGGAGGCAGAAGAGAATTCTTTATTAGCCAACAGACAGCAAAGCGCACTTTAAAATACATGTAAGTCCGCCTTACGCGTTTCGGATGTGTTCCTTCTTCAGAGGCGTGGCTCAAAACATTCGCGTCGCTGCAGGGCATGTATTTAAATCGTTGCCCGCCAATGGGCTGCTCCGATGAGCATCACAATGTCTTCTGGGAATTGAAGTGTTTTATAGCCCCGCAGCCTGCATTATACCCAAATGGGATTTGAGCTGAAATTCAACAATCAAACGGTCCGCAATGGGCCGCAAGGTGAACATGCTGCCCGACATCCACAGGCGCTGCCTCTCCATATTGAGCATCGATGAATTTCGAGCCCATGGCCCCTGTCACATCCATAGGGTGGTGCGCCCCACACGGCCTGAAGCCGCCGTGAAAACATCAAAAACAAGTTGCTCAGCAGCTTAAGGGCACACTCAGAAGGCAGAAGAGAATTCTTTATTAGCCAACAGACAGCAAAGCGCACTTTAAAATACATGTAAGTCTTACGCATTTCGGAAGTGCTCAATATGGAGAGGCAGCGCCTGTGGATGTCGGGCAGCATGTTCACTTTGCGGCCCATTGCGGACCGTTTGTTTGTTGAATTTCAGCTCAAATCCCATTTGGGTATAATGCAGGCTGCGGGGCTATAAAACACTTCAATTCCCAGAAGACATTGTGATGCTCATCGGAGCAGCCCATTGGTGGGCAACGATTTAAATACATGCCTTGCAGCAACGCGAATGTTTTGAGCCACGCCTCTGAAGAAGGAACACTTCCGAAATGCGTAAGGCGGACTTACATGTATTTTAAAGTGCGCTTTGCTGTCTGTTGGCTAATAAAGAATTCTCTTCTGCCTCCTGAGTGCGCCCTTAAGCTGCTGAGCAACTTGTTTTTGATGTTTTCACGGCGTCTTCAGGCCGTGTGGGGCGCCCCACCCTATGGATGTGACAGGGGCAATGGGCTCGAAATTCATCGATGCTCAATATGGAGAGGCAGCGCCTGTGGATGTCGGGCAGCATGTTCACTTTGCGGCCCATTGCGGACCGTTTGTTTGTTGAATTTCAGCTCAAATACCATTTAGGTATAATGCAGGCTGCGGGGCTATAAAACACTTCAATTCCCAGAAGACATTGTGATGCTCATCGGAGCAGCCCATTGGCGGGCAACGATTTAAATACATGCCCTGCAGCAACGCGAATGTTTTGAGCCACGCCTCTGAATAAGGAACACTTCCGAAACGCGTAAGGCGGACTTACATGTATTTTAAAGTGCGCTTTGCTGTCTGTTGGCTAATAAAGAATTCTCTTCTGCCTCCTGAGTGCGCCCTTAAGCTGCTGAGCAACTTGTTTTTGATGTTTTACGGCGGCTTCAGGCCGTGTGGGGCGCACCACCCTATGGATGTGACAGGGGCCATGGGCTCGAAATTCATCGATGCTCAATATGGAGAGGCAGCGCCTGTGGATGTCGGGCAGCATGTTCACTTTGCAGCCCATTGCGGACCGTTTGTTTGTTGAATTTCAGCTCAAATACCATTTGGGTATAATGCAGGCTCCGGGGCTATAAAACACTTCAATTCCCAGAAGACATTGTGATGCTCATCGGAGCAGCCCATTGGCGGGCAACGATTTAAATACATGCCCTGCAGCAACGCGAATGTTTTGAGCCACGCCTCTGAAGAAGGAACACTTCCGAAACGCGTAAGGCGGACTTACATGTATTTTAAAGTGCGCTCTGCTGTTTGTTGGCTAATAAAGAATTCTCTTCTGCCTCCTGAGTGCGCCCTTAGGCTGCTGAGCAACTTGTTTTTAATGTTTTCACGGCAGCTTCAGGCCGTGTGGGGCGCACCACCCTATGGATGTGACAGGGGCCATGGGCTCGAAATTCATCGATGCTCAATATGGAGAGGCAGCGCCTGTGGATGTCGGGCAGCATGTTCACTTTGCGGCCCATTGCGGACCGTTTGTTTGTTGAATTTCAGCTCAAATCCCATTTGGGTATAATGCAGGCTGCGGGGCTATAAAACACTTCAATTCCCAGAAGACATTGTGATGCTCATCGGAGCAGCCCATTGGCGGGCAACGATTTAAATACATGCCCTGCAGCAACGCGAATGTTTTGAGCCACGCCTCTGAAAAAAGGAACACTTCCGAAACGCGTAAGGCGGACTTACATGTATTTTAAAGGGCGCTTTGATGTCTGTTGGCTAATAAAAAATTCTCTTCTGCATCCTGAGTGCTCCCTTAAGCTGCTGAGCAACTTGTTTTTGATGTTTTCACGGCGGCTTCAGGCCGTGTGGGGCGCACCACCCTATGGATGTGACAGGGGCCATGGGCTCGAAATTCATCGATGCTCAATATGGAGAGGCAGCGCCTGTGGATGTCGGGCAGCATGTTCACTTTGCGGCCCATTGCGGACCGTTTGTTTGTTGAATTTCAGCTCAAATCCCATTTGGGTATAATGCAGGCTGCGGGGCTATAAAACACTTCAATTCCCAGAAGACATTGTGATGCTCATCGGAGCAGCCCATTGGCGGGCAACGATTTAAATACATGCCCTGCAGCAACGCGAATGTTTTGAGTCACGCCTCTGAAGAAGGAACACTTCCGAAACGCGTAAGGCGGACTTACATGTATTTTAAAGTGCGCTTTGCTGTCTGTTGGCTAATAAAGAATTCTCTTCTGCTTCCTGAGTGCGCCCTTAAGCTGCTGAGCAACTTGTTTTTGATGTTTTCACGGCGGCTTCAGGCCGTGTGGGGCGCACCACCCTATGGATGTGACAGGGGCCATGGGCTCGAAATTCATCGATGCTCAATATGGAGAGGCAGCGCCTGTGGATGTCGGGCAGCATGTTCACTTTGCGGCCCATTGCGGACCGTTTGTTTGTTGAATTTCAGCTCAAATCCCATTTGGATATAATGCAGGCTGCGGGGCTATAAAACACTTCAATTCCCAGAAGACATTGTGATGCTCATCGGAGCAGCCCATTGGCGGGCAACGATTTAAATACATGCCCTGCAGCAACGCGAATGTTTTGAGCCACGCCTCTGAAGAAGGAACACTTCCGAAACGCGTAAGGCGGACTTACATGTACTTTAAAGTGCGCTTTGCTGTCTGTTGGCTAATAAAGAATTCTCTTCTGCCTCCTGAGTGCGCCCTTAAGCTGCTGAGCAACTTGTTTTTGATGTTTTCACGGCGGCTTCAGGCCGTGTGGGGCGCACCACCCTATGGATGTGACAGGGGCCATGGGCTCGAAATTCATCGATGCTCAATATGGAGAGGCAGCGCCTGTGGATGTCGGGCAGCATGTTCACTTTGCGGCCCATTGCGGACCGTTTGTTTGTTGAATTTCAGCTCAAATCCCATTTGGGTATAATGCAGGCTGCGGGGCTATAAAACACTTCAATTCCCAGAAGACATTGTGATGCTCATCGGAGCAGCCCATTGGCAGGCAACGATTTAAATACATGCCCTGCAGCAACACGAATGATTTGAGCCACGCCTCTGAAGAAGGAACACTTCCGAAACGCGTAAGGCGGACTTACATGTATTTTAAAGTGCGCTTTGCTGTCTGTTGGCTAATAAAGAATTCTCTTCTGCCTCCTGAGTGCGCCCTTAAGCTGCTGAGCAACTTGTTTTTGATATATATATTTATATATATATATATATATATATCCACAAAGAAAACTCAGAAAAAGGAACCTCCAACCCTTCAGGGCGGCCTCTGGCTGGCACGGATAGGCCTGTAACTTCATGCCACATGAGAGAACAAACAGAGGCCCATCTCTGAAGGCAGGACGCTTTATTTCAGGACAATGCAGCACATTTGCTCCCAAATATCCAACTAGTTTCGGCGACTGCCTTGATCACGCATTAGGAAGCTGAAAACAAAGTGCATACGTGCAGGCATTTTATAGGTGTATTTCTGATCACATGACCGTAGTGCATATAAGTTCCAGAATGCATCAGGGACATCACAAAAAATGCTGGTGTAACGAACATTTCTCATAAATCAGGCAAAAGTTATTATTTGCTCATGGCAGCTGTCCCATGCATCATATTTGAAATAAACACCAAATGGAATAAATATCTATATTTTTGTCAATGTCATTGCTGCTTGCAACCGAAAAAACGTGTTGCACTCTCAATCTTAGGATCAATTCTTCAATTAATGCATGAAATGAAGGAGTGGCAAATGAAAGCCACATGCGTTTCTGTCCCCTGGACCTCGATCATGGCTAGATGTTACAGTCTTACTATGCTGTTAATATCCCCTGTTTTGCAATTTCTTTCACCATAACTATTTCCCATTTCTTCCTTCTGGAACTTATAGTAATTTTAAAGTGCTCATTAGTGCAAAAATATCATAGAAATAAATTGTTTAAGACAAATTTGAGATTTGTAATTTGAGATGTCATCAGTGATGTCACTGACCATGTCAAGAGTGATGTAATATGTGAGGTTATAAGGAGTGCATTGCAGGGGTGAAAGTTATAGTTAGTTCAGATAACTACAACTGCTGAATTTCACTGGTTTTGTATGAGTGAATGCTGAGTCTAACTATAACATCCCTGTAACCTTTGGATTTGTCAATGAATTTTAAAGGTTTTTTAAAATTCTGTTTCCTAACATTAATATGCCCGTAACCTTTGTTTTTTTCAGTGAATTTCTAAAGTTTTTTAAATTCTATTTCCTAAATACAACATCCCTGTAACCTTTAGTTTTCTATTAAAATTCTAAGGATTTTTATTTTTATTTCCTAAATGTAACCTATACCCTTTGAGAGTGAGTGAATGCATGAGCAGCTCGGTGGGTGTGCAAGTGAGTGTTTCAATAGGTCTGTCATTGGGTGTGTGAGTGTCTTAATGGGTCCAGGAGTTGCTGCATTAGTGTCTCACTGTGTATGTGGGTGCATGTACGAGTTTATGAGTGGGTGTGTGAATCTGAGTGGGTCTGTGAGTGGGTGCATGAGTGTCTGAGTGGGTCTGTGAGTGTGTGTGTGTGTGTGTGTCTGTGTGGATCTGTGAGTCAGTCTATGAGTAGGTAAGTGGTTCTGTGAGTTGGTGTGTTAGTGGCAAAGCCACATTTGAATGGGGGAGGGGAGCAGTGCAGCACCCACCCTAGGCCAATTTCTGGCCCAGGGACCCTTTCCCCCAGGGGCCCAGCCATAATTAAATCAAAAAGTGGGTTACATTGCCAACCCTCCTCAGGTTGATTTTTGCCCCAGGGACCCCATAACCCGAGCCAGGCCTTCATTGAATAGGGGATGTGGGCTGTGTGGTCCCATTCCCTTGGCCAGTTTCAGACCCCCGACTCCATCTCCTGGGAACCAGCAATTATACTATGGGGAGGGGGACCACACAACCACTCTCTACATGATGATTTTAGCTCCAGGGACTCCATCCCCCG
This sequence comes from Triturus cristatus, assembly GCF_964204655.1. Classification (NCBI taxonomy): domain Eukaryota; kingdom Metazoa; phylum Chordata; class Amphibia; order Caudata; family Salamandridae; genus Triturus; species Triturus cristatus. Next base: position 648,379,466 of record NC_140589.1, read on the forward strand.
GGGTCCAGCCATGTCACCTGGGAGCCCCTAGGGCAACCAGTGTGTAATATGACCACGTGGGAGGGTCAAGTCCCCTGCGTTCCCAACCAGCTCCCCAGCTCCTGCTGGAGCCAGCATTGCTCTGACAGACAGGGGGCTTCTGAAAGGCTGTCTGTCAGAGCAAAGGTGTTCATCTGTTTCCCTGCACACATTTTGCGTCTAGAGAAACTGATGAAAACTCAGCGGTCTGCAAGCTGGAGCTATTTGACAGCTCTGACTTTACAGAAAGTGGAGTTATGTTTGCTTTTGTTTGTTTGGAGCTGTCAGCTCCCACCAAGCAAAAGGAAACAGCTACTTCCTGAGGGTGGGCAACTCAGAAGGTGACTGGAGCTGGCCCTGGGGCTCCCAAGGGCCATTCATGGCTCCATGAGGGGGTCCATGAGGCTCCCTTGCAGTTTTTGTAGTTAGCCCTGGGATGTGGTGGTCCCTTGTGCTGCAGCGGGCAGTGCCCCTTCTTAATTTCAATGAATTGCCCCAGAGAAGTGGCGGTCCCCAGGGCTGCAGGCGAGGCATACATTCATTTTAGCTTTAGCCACGGGGAGGTGGCGATTCCCAGGTTGCGGGCAGGCCAAGCGGGCCTGCTCACATACATTACTTAAAGGGCTCCAGGGAGGCGGCAGTCCCCAGCGTTGCATGGGGGGCCATGCAGGCCCCCGCATTTATGCAACATTTTACCTGGGAAGGTGACAGTCCCCAGGGCATGGGGGTGCCCAGAGGAGGTGGCGCTCCCAGGGGTTTTTAGAAGCCATAGGTTGGGGGCTGCATTCTCCCCCTCCTACATATATTTGCTGTTGCCCCCAGGACTTGGCCCACATGTTTTTTTGCCATGCTCAATTGAATGGTGAAGTTGTTTTTATAATACATATTTTGAAAAAGTTAGAAGTTACGTTTAGCCTGTCTGAAGTTCATTGTGGCTAATTAGCATGAACACTCAAAGACCTCCCTGGGGGTTCTTGGCCTGAAAGAGATGTGAAATTCCTCCAAGGAGCTACATAATAGGTCACTGTTGATTACACATCAACCTGCATGGGCAGTAGTAACTTATTTGGGTTCTGCAGAAGGTTGGGAGTCTGTCATTCTGTTGTAACCACAAACTCCTACCTGACTGGCCTGACTGAGCAACATATAACACTTTCTCTCTTTTGAAAGGGAGCGTACAGAATGGCAAGGGGAATTCTTGTGCATTCCCTGACTACTGCTAAGTAACCCTGCTTTGTTTTACCAGACCTCGGTCTCCTGGTTTGTTGTGAGTACAGGACCTACTTATATATGGATTTTAGTGCTTGTTGTTAGAGGACAGGGGTGATTTGCAGTCTGTGACCCTACACACTCCAAACTTTGTAGCCGAAGATATTGTGCCTGAAGACTTTGGCCATCTTGGCACTACCCCGGGCAAATATAATTTTGGGACTGTTTGTGGTAAAGAAAAACAGGAACTGCTAATACATTTGGATTGTTTCCCCCCGGGGATTTATACCCCATTTGTTAGAGAGTATCCAGGTATAATCACTAACTGCTAGGTGGTGCCTAGCATAAAGGTGGCACCTCCTCAGAACACGTTCTTAACCTGCAAAAGAACAGAAGAGGATTGTACCTGCTGTCTGTGATCTGGAGGAGCCCTGAAGGACTGTACCTGCTCCCTATTATACTCTGGAAAACGACTCTAAGGGTCAGTTGAATTACCTCCTCTGTGACTATAGAGACCTAGAAAAGTCATTTTATCTTTTAAGGAACCAGTTGACCAGTTCAAACTGGACCTGGACTGGACCTTGCTAGTGATCTGTGCTGGAATAAGTCCTGGACCATACATGCTGTCTATAAGGTCCTGGGAGCTAGAATTGACCCAGGGGATCTGCTCAAAAAGTGAGAAAAGTAAACACTATAATTAAATGTATGAGAGCTCTAGATCTGTCAGTGCGACACTGTGGGAAAGGGATCCAATTTCTATGTAATTTTGTTTGACACATCTTCAGGCTGAACCTGCTAGATGATTTTGAGATCCATCAAATTGACAAAGTTTAAGGTAAGCTATTTGACCAGAAAACTCCCCTGGCCCTGAGTGCCCATTTGTCCTGATGTCTGGAGCCCTAATGAAGATTCTTTTTTGTCATAGGCAAACACGGATCATGTGTGTGTGCCACGACATAGGCCTGTCTCACAAATTTAAGTCTTTCTGGAACCAAGGGGGGGGGGGCACCTGAAGCGCTACCCGCATAGTAGTGAAAGGCTGATGCCTTCATTAAGACATAAGTACTGCTGGTGCAGTGAAAGCAGCATAACGTGTGGTGATCAGTAGGAGTGAAGAGGTCCTTTTTGACCTGTGTCACTACAGTGAGGACTTCAGACTCACTCTTTTTTAAAGTTCCGCTGCTGCGTACTTACCTCACCCTTGGCCTACATCAGTTTGATGTGAAGGACTACGCAGTGGTGGTGTACCTCATCTGAGTGTATGTGTGCCGGGAAGGGTACAATACAGTGATAATGCAGGAATGAGCCGTGCGTGCATGGTGAATGCATGTGCTGGATGTACATGTGGCTATGAGTGGTACAGTACCTGATTGATGCAGTGCTGTGCAGTGTGTACAGGACATATGCTTATGCTGGGTTTATGTGTATCTGAGAGTGGTACAATGCATGAAGGGTGCAGATTGTGTATGTTTAGCGCATAAGATGGATGGATGTGTACCCACGAGTGGAAGGGTACAGTGTGTGCACATTAAATGTGTGGGGTGGCAGTAAGTATGTGTATGACATGTACAGTACTTGGAGAATACAGTAATGAGCTGTTCACATTTGCTGTATAAATGCACTGTGTGTTAATGTGTCTGTGGAAGGTACAATCCATTGAAGGCCCTACATTCTGAGAGACCCAGGCCAGCATGGTGACACATGGAGAGGAGGTAGAGAGATCCCCACAGGCAAATTTGTACATTGCTGCATTCCTGTAAAATGGGTGGGACACACACTGGGGAGGGGAGAGCAAGGCTTTCCCTGTACACTTCAAAGGGTGCTCCTTGATTCAGTGTGAGGTGACAAGGAAGGGGCATGGATTCATCACAGGAAGGAGATGGAGCTGATAAGGAAATCATAAAGGGAAGAGATGAGATTCCTTGGCTAAACGTTTTAGGCACATATCACAGTGGCTGACATACAGGCGTGATTTTTAAAAGGAACAGGGACCAGAGGAGTGAATACGCTAAATTAGCAGGATCTCAGACCCTAAATCACATTTGGTGTCTGGAAATGGACTATAGGACGGGAAGTTTGAGACTGCTAAAATGTTCATCTGCCCAGCAGTCAGATGGGCTGTGTGAGGAGGAGAAGTACTGCAAGACTTCTGCCTGTGATCCGGATTGAGGGCAAGGCCTGCTTGTCTTCCTGCTGGGTAAGGGGAGATCACATGGGAATCTAAGACCACCTGCCCAGGAGCCTGGAGATCCATAGCCTGCCTGCTTGCCAAGACTAGTGTGCCTGCGAGTAAGAAGAGAGCATTGGAGAAAGCAAGGTCCAATGGGGAGCCCTGTTGAGTGGAAATCCAGTGCAAGGTGTGAGGAGACAGCTGCTGCATTGTTTGAGACTTTGTTCGTGGGCAAAGCAAAGCTGGTGATCAGATATCCCAGGAAAGGGCTGCTGTGAATTTTGCTACCGATCCATAGAACCTTTGCGTTGTTTCGACAACATAAACTAAGAGCTTGGTGTCAAGATTGAGTCTGAACACCCCCTCAGGGTATGTTGGCCTATAGACCAGCTAGCTCACAGTGCCACTGTAGGCCCCCCTGACCTACCAGGGAGCTAATAGTTTCGGACAACCACTAAACATGACAACACTGACCCCTCAGGCATCATGGAAACAGTAAAGAACCGTTTGCTCAGTCACTTGCGGTCATTAATTCTCATGGAAATATACAAAGAATAAACAGTGGGACATTTTCAATAATATTTATTGAACCAAAATTAGTCTTGTATAAAATATGTGTGCTGCAATGATTAGTAGACAGAAGCGAATAAATGTGATTACAAGCACCTACAGCGTAAGGAGTAGATATGGTTCTACCAAGGTCCCGAACAATTGTATATATGCAGGCAGATAAACAAGCCAGTAGTCTAGCGTACTCCTACTATGTGAACCTGAGTCTAAGTCTACCTAGATTATGAGTAGGTGTAGAGCCAAGAATCCTCCCAAAGGGACAATCCAACCCCATTACCTGATGGGATAGAGTGAAGGACCCCCAGCTTAGTCACAGACTGGACACCCCTCACGGGATGTCAGGTTTCTGTGTGGTGATTTCTCACCATGCAAAGACATATAGTGTCAGCCGAAGTACCTCCTCTACTAATCTATAGGGATGCATCATCTTCCATAATAGATAGCAGCTTTGCGAGATATGCATAGACTAGTGATGTTATGGATATATAGATAGCTCTGTCACACCCGTGGATGAAGACAGTGATGAAATTTGTACATAGTGTGAAACAAGACCTCGTACATGATGTTCAGGCGTTGTGATCATGTTGTGCAGTTAGATGTAAAACAAGTTTCGTTTCTGAGAAACAAATCCAACATTGTTTTGCGTGCAAATGTGTGCCAAAGATCAGAGCTGGAAATGTTATTTGTGAGGACAATGTAAGAAATTGTGCTGCTTCGCTCCATGGACCTAACTCGGGAATATAACATAGTGAGACAGTGACCCCATATGCCAGGAGGGGCTACCATGGAGAACATCACTGTGCTGATCAGGAAGCCCATTGACTGTGAATTGTGGTGACCCTGAATGCCAAACTGGTCCCTGGGAGCACCAAGAACTCTGACTTGCTCTGCCCCACTGGAGAAGTGAGAGCACTGTGGCTTGGAACTGAGCAGTCCGTCTTATCACAGAGGCAATGTGTAAAGCATTGGCACATCCCACTTGCACAATAAATGCATTGAGTGTCACAAAAGAGACTTCACACGTGGTGTATGTAAATAAAGTTTGCATTCAAGACAGACATAAATGAACACAACATGAACATCATATTTTTCTGGCCATAAGTCACATTTGGAAATATCACTAGCCGTACTAAGCTCAACTGTGTTAAAATGTCATAGGTATTACGCTCACTTAGGAAAGATCCTACTATAACCCCCAACACCATTATGAGGTGCGAAACGTTTTTAGAATGAGGCCAACGCTAGAAATTATTCTAATTCAATACCACACAGTTATAGGGTGCACCCCAGATCACAACTATATCAGAAACATGTACACACAGATAATTACAACACTTTTAAATAGCACCGTGGGCCAAGGCCACATGGGTAAAAACTAGGCCTGGGCGAAAATTTTGTTCCGTTTGCGGAAATTGGGATAATTTGACATTTTCGCGTTCCGCGGAGAGCCCAAAAATGTCAAAATTTCCGCATTCCGCAGCTTGGCGATAATTTGTTTCTTGCTCGCGCTGTAAAATAATACATTCTTGCGCGCGTGCGATCGCCTTACCTGAATCCCTGCGTTCGCCGACAAGTTTTCTTGATCCGGTCGCGTTCTCCATGAGATGTTGTATTGTTTTTAGCCATTTGCGCTGTCTCGCGAAAGTTCGCGCCCGCAGTGACGTCATGCGTCGCGCGATCACGTCTTTCTTCTCGCGATCATGCACCGCGAGACAACTGAAAACAAGATGGCCGTGCCCTCGAGCAACCACATGGGTAAGTTGGCGAGCCCCAACCATGCAGAAAATCTCACGAACATGCGGGAAAAAAACTTCCGCATCTTCGCGATATTTCTGCGTGTTTGCGATAATTTTTAACGTTTTCACGATAATTTGCGAAAGTGGATTTCGCAAATTCCGCCCACCCCTAGTAAAAACCAGTGTCATACATAGTATTCTTTTAGCAAGGAATCAATGTGCAACACCACTGTGATGTATACTTTGTAAAAGGCAGTCATTTCCAAACACTCACTCAGCACTGATACGCAGTGCCACAGATATCAGGCAGGTCTATATGGAGTGCACTTGCGCACACACACACACAGCACCATGATGATGTGCAGCTGATTACTGGTTGGTCAGTTGATAATGCTCATGCGGACCCCGTGTCACAAGCTTCTCCTCCACCATTCAGCTAACCCCAACTACCCTACACCTACGGGCTGCAGATAAAGAAAACCTTCCCCCTGATACTAGGCCGAACACAGCAGAAGTCACAGAAACGCTGATCAAATTAGAACCCAGTCAATCAAGGCATCACGGAACATGAATCTGTTCCTCCACACCTCCCTGGAAATGAGGCACAATGTCTGGTGCATGTTGATATGAGTCGCACCAGACAATTCCGTTCACACAGATTGGAGTTTCCAATTCCTTACCTCCCTGGAAATGAAGCCCAACACCTTGTGCATGTTAATACGGGTCACACCAGACAATTCCAGTCACACACACAGGCAAAAGTTCATCAGTTTCACCTGAGGTAGAATGAGGCAGTACTATGCATATGCCCTCACCTCTGAGCATGCTATCATGCAGCACGATCAATGAAGTGGGCCACAGAGAATCCCTCAACCGGTGAATTCGCTCACCACCAACAAGATGCTTATGGGTGTTGAGGCACCCATGATGCAGGGGCCGCACTCCTTAGATGAGGGCAGTACTTTTGGGGTTCTGCACAAGGCAATCCGGTTTCCATGCACAATACTCAGTTCCACGCTTACGAAGTGCTACCAGTTGGGATGAAGCAGATGATGTGGGCACTGAGGTGGGTACCTTCCTCCAGGTGTCACAAGTAGATGGTGTGAGTCCCTTGCGGGAGGCCTTTGATGTCCCTTAGACCTCCCACAAGAGAACAGGTGGCATGTGAACAAGCTCTTGGAGAGCACACTTCAGGATGACACACAGCAGCAGGTAGTCAGCCCAGGCCAGACACTATTCAGGAAGGGTGCACAGTCCCTTCCAATGGCAGTAATTCCATTGTGCACAACAGATTCCAGGATCTCTGGTCCCATGTCCCCCCAAGTGTATCTCTACTCTGCTGAAGTATGGCACTAGTAGTTATACAGTAGTGTGCCGTTGAAGTTAGGGGTGGCTCAGAGGCTCTAGAATTTAGATCTCAATCTTTAGTGAGGCCATAATCTTGCTTCCCAGTGTCAAAACCTCTACCTCCAATCTATCAAGCTAGGCCCTCAAACAGCAGAAGTCTGTTGTTTCAGTTGCATGCCCAATGCTTAGTGCTGTCTCTGGGCAATGCACAGATGTGCTCCCCGGCCTCCAGTGTGGACTGGAGTGAAACTAAAAGGCACACAAAGGGTTTTAGAGCAGAAAAATGCCCACTTTCTAGAAGTGAAAACCATATGAGGCTGCACTCCTTCCCAGGGCACTGTGATGACACTTTGTTTGCACAGCTTGTATTCGTACAGCTTATGTTTGATTTTTCACCTGGATGATTGTGGGTCGAGTGGATGGGGGTATGTAAGCGTGGGGCTTTGGGTGATGTTGGGGAGTGCATTGTGGGAGGTTGAGTATTTTGTTTTGATAGGATGACACACAGCCATAGGGGAAGTAGGTCACCTGGGGCAGGGTTACTTAGGAGTTGTTGTGCCTATTTAACACTAGGGTTATCACAGCTGAGATTATGGGATGAACGGCAGGGAGAGATATATGTGCTTCCGGGAGGATGGAGGAGAGCACGAGGAGATTGAGTTGCCGGTCAAGGCGTTTTCAAGGTAACACATTGAAGGTGAATACTTTGAAGTACACAGGGCAGTTGGGAGGGCAAAAAGTCATAGTGTAAGTGGGAGGAGTGAATGGGAGATAAGCTATATACAATTGGGAGTTAACATGAGTTTTTTATTCTTTGTGGTGTAGTAGTTTGTTTTATGGTACCAAATTTCCAGGGTCCTGAGGGGTCAAGGAGGGAGAGAATTAGGGTGTTGCACTTGGGTCCGATTTGATGTATTGATTCAATTCATTGTTTTGTGATAGAGGTGGGAGGAGAGGGGGTTATTTTAGGGGGTGTTGTGGGAAACATAGCAATGTTTATCACATTGGGATTTCACTTAGTAGTTGTTTGAGCTGTTAATTTTATTTTGTTTTAGATACCCCTGAAGAGGAGCCACACAGGCTCGAAATGCATTGGGTTTGAATATATGTATCTACTTCATAAATCTGATTGCCCTTTACTTGTCATTGTACGAAGCCTCGATGGGCAAACAGCTGACATGAGTATATTTGAATACATAATTCTAGTGCAATCACGCTGTCTCCGGAGTGGTGATAAGAGCAAGAAAATGTATGCAATAAGGATTTTGAATAAAGAACTGGTATACAGAGTGTACATTGAGTACCTGGAAGAATTGTTATATTGGAGGAATAATTTCCCACATTGCAGTGCGACGGTTTGGCACGCGTAGAAAGCACCTCTTGGATCACTTTCTAGAAGTGGCATTTCTAAACCCTTAACCCCTTGCGCGCTGTGCAAATTCCCCTGCGGTGCGGGCGAATTAATGAGTTGGCGGGGTTCGGATGGCCCCCGGCCATCCTCCTCACACGCCCACTGTGACGTCAGATGGCCGGGGGTCATCTGAAGCACGCAAGGGGTTAATGACAAATCCCTCTTTACCACAGAAGCGAGTTTGTCATTGTGAATCCAATGAAAGGAAACATTATGAGGCTGCTCAACTGTAAGCCACAATTGCAGCTTGAAGTAGTTTCAACAATTCCCCTATGTTAACCTATGGGAAGAATAAACATCATAGGTAGTGAAAACACACACGGGTATTCTTCACAACCTGGGCAGGAAAAAAACATGTGTACCCCACCTGCCTTTTACCTATCACTTGCTTCGCCCCTAAAGACTTAACGCAGGGTTCTCCAGTGGTATAGAAAGGGCCCATCTGGATTGGCCAGTTGTTTAGAAAGGCCAACCTGAGAATAGTGCAACTACGCATATACAGGCCCGCAAGGCAGGAATGACACATGTTTAAAAACCTCACAGGTACAAGTGCGCACCTACAGGCCTGCAAAGGCAGGCTTGAAACATGTTTAAACACATCAGGGAAGTACCACTTCTAAATGTGTGTAGGAAGGGTGCACATACTTTCACACTGCATTTACAGTGGGCAAGTGCCCAGAGGCCTAAGGCCACAAAAAGAGAATCACAAAACCCTGGTGTTGTCCCATGGGAAGAGCCGACCTCCTAGGTATGGAAAACCCACATGGGAATTCTTCACTACGTGGGCAGGGAATACACATGTGTACCTGGCCTGCCTTTTACCTCCTACTTGCTCCACCCCTTGAGGCTTACCCTAGGGGTGCTCTAGTAGTAGTCAAAGCCCCACTCAGGGTTGACTAATAAGTTAGAAATGCCAACCCGAGCATAAGTGCAATTGTGCACCCACAGGCCTGTTATGGCAGGCTTGATACATGTTGGAAAGGCTATTCTGGTGGGTGGCACAATTTGTGCTTTGTCCAACCATTACCCAGTGCAGTACTTGCCCTGGGTATGTGGTGTACCTTTTTACAAGGCACTCACAGGTACAACACCTAAACCAATCAAGTAAGCACAACTCCCTAGCATGGGTTGGGAGGGTGTGCACACGTTAACATTGTATTACAGTGGGAAAGCGACCAGAGTCCTAAGGCCATGAAAAAAGAATCAGCAAAAACCAGGAGGAGAAAAAAGCAAAACCATTAGGGAAATCCTCTAAGAAGGGTAATGTACAACAACTAACATTAGCACTTTGTGCTTTTTAACACTATTTAAAGTTGATTATAGTAAAATAAATGTATATGGTTGACCGTATAGGATTTAAAAAAATATATATCATTCTTTCAAAATGATAGTATTTGTGATTTTTACTTTTCTCCAATTTTGAATGTGTAAAAAAGTATAAAGATTGTTATGCATGTGACAGCCCGGTGGAGCTGCCCGTGCAGCTAAAGAGGAGTCTGGCCCTGGTTTCACCCCCTTGGCCGTCACCTACCCAGCCGGACATCTGACATTGTTTTCCTCGTTTTTCCCATTGTGTATTCCCTCCCTCCCCCTCCTCCTCCCCCTGTGACTCTTTGATTTAAGTGATGTAGCTTTGTAACCTGTAACTCGCTGTAACTCATGTAAAGCGCTCTGATACTTCCGGGTCTAGACAGCGCTATATAACATTTTTCAAATAAATTAAAATAAATAAAATTGTTAGATGTTACCTACAATAGATTAATACACAATTTGTATTTTAAATTGTATTTTATTTTAATATTTATAAAGTCAAACATGTTTTCTGTAATTTAGAATTAAAATCTAATCGTGAATAATGCCATTTATAAAAATGTTGGTTCACAAACTTATTGTGGGTGTGTGGGAGTGTAAAAATGACTGATACATACTTAATTGTAATATGAAACATGTAGGCAGACATGATGAATGACTAACTTTTATAAAAGTTGTATTTTTTAACATTTATATCAAATGCTCAGCACATAAAAACAAAAAATTCCTTTATTTTCTTAGGGATTGTGTTGTTCAAATTGCCTAATTGAGACCCTGCCTTGTTGAAGCAGATGTGGGGTCTAAGTTGTTAAAGTGGTTGTTTTGGCCTGAGATTGGCTATTTAAAAATTATTTCTGCCAACTTAGGTGTGGAGGTTCAACCACTATGTTTACTTCAACAGAAAGATAACTCTAAATACAGCAGGCAGAGTTATTACTTTATTATAAATTACATTTTTTTCAATAATTTCTTTTTTTATATCTGGATGTTTTTAATTAAATGACAATACAGGCTGCCACCCCGATTAGACGGGGCTGTGAGCAGCGATATTTACAAAAGATGTGATGACACGGGTCCAGACTCCATGTTTATTGAATGGATATTAGTGTTTATTGAAGAATTTGAATTAATAATAGGAGTCTGATGGACTTAAGTGTGTGAAATATGCAGGAAATGTAAAGCCTAGATTTATCGATTACAGTGTTTGCAGTTTACAAAATGGCCACTACGGGTAATGCAGATACTATGTAATATGCACTTTTGTCTCTGGTCGATGTTTGCACTGACCCGCGTGCCCAAAAAAATTGATGTTCGTTAAAAGGGGGCTTTTCATTTTGCTTTTCTGACATTGACAAAGGCAAGGAGGCCGAAATGCATTTGCCAGTTTGAAATTTATCATCTGATTCTACAGCCTGAGATTGCGCAGCATTTTTGCAGGGCAATTGAGATATATATACATATATATATATATATATTCACTGAAAAAACCATAGGTTTCACACACGTTATAGTTAGGAATTAGCATTTAAAAAACCTTGCAAATTCACTGAAAAAACCATAGGTTTCACACATGTTATAGTTAGCGGAAATTTTACTGATAAAAAACCAATGACATTGCCCCGTTATAGTTAGTGCTGGCAACTATAACTCACGCGACCGCAATCCTCTGCTGATGCTAATACTGTATTTAGACACTTATTTGCCCATGTCTTCTTCCACACATTTTTAGCTATACATATATTACAAATATTTTTTTTTATAAAGACACATATGTCATCAGCAGAAGATTGCGGTCGCGTGAGTTATAGTTGCCAGCACTAACTATAACGGGGCAATTTCATTGGTTTTTTATCAGTAAAATTTCCGCTAACTATAACATGTGTGAAACCTATGGTTTTTTCAGTGAATTTGCAAGGTTTTTTAAATGCTAATTCCTAACTATAACGTGTGTGAAACCTATGGTTTTTTCAGTGAATTTGTACGGTTTTTTAAATGCTAAGTTACTTTACGCCATTCGAGGCGTGCGCGCCCACTTAACGCAGTGCGTTCCGTGCACGGTTTTTATCAACTTTAATAAGCCCTGTACATTTGGTGGCCTTCGGCCACCAAAAGCACAGGGGGTGGGGTCAATGTGGATAGTGTTTTTTTTATTTCGATTTTATAATTTCATGTTGCCAAAATATAGTTTTTTTACTGATGTAATAAGCCCTGTACATTTGGGGGCCTACGGCCACCAAAAGCACAGGGGGTGGGGTAAGTGTGGATAGTGTTTTTTTTATTTCTATTTTTTACCGTACGCTTACGGTAAGCGTACGGTAAGCGTACTCGGCGAAATTGCCGAAAAAAAAATAAAACCGTTTTTGCTCTTGGGGGATGTTTGGGGACTCCCTCAACATGACTATGTGGGAGGGAGTTGTCAAAACAGCCCCGTAACATGTTTTTGGGCATCATGTTTGATAAATAACACTCAGTGCGAGAGACAAAATGGCGGACGCCGCTTCCTGGTTTCGGCCGATTCGAATGTTTACTAAGATCTAAGAGCCAATCAGAATCGCGCTCGCGCACGCCACCGTACGCGTACGGTAAGCGTACGGTAAGCGTACTGTAAGCCGGCTCAGATATATATATTGATTTAAAGGCTATTTTCTCTGAATCTACTGAACAGATTTACACCAAACCTACAAAAGGCACTTCCTTGACATAGGGACTACCTCTCTGCCAAATTTCTAGTAATTCTGTTCAGCCGTTCGGGCTGTAGCTCGTTCTAAAGGTCCTATGGAAAAATGCATGGGAAAAACGCGTTTTGGGACCCCCCTTTTATCTCAGCCCCCGCTTGACGAATCCCCCCGAGACTTTCAGGGTAGGAGCGGAGCGTAGCGCCCCACCTATTTTGAAAAATTCGCGAGGATTCATCGACCGGCGCCAAAGTTATTCAAAATAGAATGTTGCGGATTTCCTATGGAAAAGGGGTCCTAACTATAACTACCTACTGGCGACCGCCAGTAGGTAATATATATATATATATATATATATATATCCAAATCCAATTTGTTCGCAGGGAGCATGGACAGCTTCCGGGCGGTCAGCGCGCTGGGGGCGAACAACCTCCATTACATCCAAGACAACTTCAAATCACAGGAAAAGAAGTGCGCCTGACCAGACTTCAGGGATTAACTGGCACTCTTTATTCGGAAAAATAACAGCCTCTTTAAAATTCTTCCTAACGCGTTTCAACTACGTGAGTAGTCTTGTTCACAGGTGAGCTGCATGTAAGGATTTTGTGGCGTGGTTTCCTCCTTTATACGCCTCTCGGACCACGCCTTGTGTGCGTTGTCCTACAATACTACAAATCCCAAACTGCACTTCAAAAGTCAAAAGTCTCCAATTCATTTTGCATTAGTCTGTTAATCACTTTCCCATTATATAGTCATTCACGGGTGTTTTCACAGTGCAAAAGTTAAAATAGTGAGTTCATTTGAAGTTGTATTTTGCTCGTATTTGCTGGCTGTAATTAAAGTTTCTCAATCTTCGAAAATACCTGCATGCCTGAAGTCCGTGCGTGAAGGACATATGTGCTTCACCTTCCCACGCCTCGCGGTGTTCCCCAATCAATTCCTGGCTGGAAAATCCGTGCCTTTCACTTGGGAACATTGCGGGCGGGTCCCGCTCCTTTTCAATACATCCATATCCAATTTGTTCGCAGGGAGCATGGACAGCTTCTGGGCGGTCAGCGCGCTGGGGGCGAACAACCTCCATTACATCCAAGACAACTTCAAATCACAGGAAAAGAAGTGCGCCTGACCAGACTTCAGGGATTAACTGGCACTCTTTATTCGGAAAAATAACAGCCTCTTTAAAATTCTTCCTAACGCGTTTCAACTACGTGAGTAGTCTTGTTCACAGGTGAGCTGCATGTAAGGATTTTGTGGCGTGGTTTCCTCCTTTATACGCCTCTCGGACCACGCCTTGTGTGCGTTGTCCTACAATACTACAAATCCCAAACTGTTATTTTTCCGAATAAAGAGTGCCAGTTAATCCCTGAAGTCTGGTCAGGCGCACTTCTTTTCCTGTGATTTGAAGTTGTCTTGGATATATATATATATATATATATGAATGCAAAAACGCCACTGCCAGTGCTTCGCTCGAACACAGAGACGAGAAGCGGATCCAAACAATTAGTGCCAATCAAAAGTGCTTTATTGGTTGCCCAGCCTGTCTGCCATATATATATATATATATATATATATATATTCTCCACATCCTTTCTCGAGGCCCACTGAAATGTTGTAACTTTCGACATATACATGGACCCTACCAAGTGAAATAGCGGCACTGCAACACATAGCATGCTATTCACAGGAGAGTACATGCTAATGGAACAGTATGTTTGCAGAGTGTTCTCCATGGTTGGTTTTTGCCCCACCCTATGATTATGGTGAAGTGTCACCGAAATGCGTCAGGGACTGTTAAATTAATTGAGAAAGGGTGCGCTGTTTTTTTAATCAAAAGTTCAGTTGAACTCTCTTCCGCAGTATTGGTGTCCTTGAGCTCTGGGGCAACTTTGGACGATATATATATTATCTACTGGCGGTCGTCAGTAGATAGTTATAGTTAGGACCTATTTTCCATAGGAAATCCGCAACATTGTATATTTGATCTAGCTCGACCCAATAAGAAAAGATCTGCCAAGGGCTGCCAATTTTTTGTTCGACCCGATCTTGCAGCAGAGACAGTGGATCGCCGTTGGCATCTCCGTCAGCAGATCCCTCTTTTTCAGGCGAAAGGTGCCTAGGCTTTTTTGCTTTTCCCAGCAAAGCTGAAAATAATATACAAGACAGAAACAAAATTTTTTCTCTCTGAAATAACTGCAAGGGACTATTTGGACACAATGTAGGGGAAAAAAAAGGGGGGGAAAAAGCGGCAAAAAAAAAAAAAAAAAAACAACGACTGCTATCACTGTTTAGAATGGGGATTTTCATTCATTTTTGGGGATTGATTTATATAATATAAAAAATGTTGCTGCATTTGTTTTTTTCATCAAGTTAATGTGTTAAAAGGGTGCTAATAGTACGTAATAGCATCAACTAATTGATCTTTTTTTCTTTATTACATTAATGTGATTCTAATAGGACTGACTCTCCTATAAAGTGTATTGTTTTAGGCCCAGCGGAGTGTGGTGTGACGCTCACTCAACCATCACAAGGACCCCGGTCCTGAGCTCCCGATTTTGGTTAAGGGGTAGGGGGGGGCAACGGGGGGGAGGGGGGGTTGGAAGGTGGGTTGGGGGGGCTGGGGGGGTCACTGGGTGGTACTGTGGTGGGTACTTGAGGTGACTGGCGATATTAGTATGATACATGGCAGTGTGATTTCAATTTCGCCTAAGATGTTAACTATGTGTTTTTCTATGACATGTTGGTGGTATATTCCATATAATTTTCTCCTAGGTATACATATATATATATATATGATGTTTTCCCTCTTTATTATCTTTAAATGGCAAATCGTAAATTGACTTGTGCAACTTGGAACATATGTGGGTTAAATGATCTTAAGAAGCGTAGGATCTTTTATAAGTTGATGCAGGCTATGCAAGTGGATTTGATCTGCCTGCAAGAAACTCATATTTCTTGGGCTAATCGGCACTATCTTAAGTTTTTGGGCTATGATTTAGTGGCTACTACCAGACAAACTTCTACTATTAGGGGTGTTGCTATCATTTCAAAAGTAGGGGTCGCCCAAGTTAAGAGAACTAAACAAGACAACACAGGTAGATGGTTAATTGTTGAATTGCTTATTAATACATCTGTACTTTCGATCTGCTCAATATATGCATCCAACTTGGATGATCCACAGATCCTGATGGATTTAAACGTAGAACTAGCTAATTGGCCGCACCCGTTAATCTTCTGTGGAGACTTCAATATTAATATTCCTAGCTGGCTAGATATCACCAAATCTACCGATTATGTTGGCCGGAAACCCCAGGTCTATAAAGCACTTCGTATATTATTACTCGAACATGGTTTGGTAGATATATGGCATGTTAGCAATTCAGCCCTTAACGGATTTACTTTTTATTCAATACCCCATCAAAAATTGGTTCGTATAGATTACGCCTTCGCTTCTTTCGAAGTTTTGAAATCTATTAAGGTTTGGCTTGACCCACGGACTATATCCGATCATAATTCCATAATTTTTAGTTTTCCTTGGGATCGACCTCCGCATCATATTAGACCTTGGACTTTCGACAGGAAGCTACTGTTGGATAAACTATATCAGGAACGGATGCTAGCTTGGATTCCAGACTTCTTTTCAATTAATAGCCATACAGCATCTGTAGGTTTAGTCTGGGATACCTTTAAAGCTGCCTTACGCTGTGAAACTAAGAGAATTGCGTCCCATCGATGGCAAACTGAACAGCAAAATCTCAAAAATAGAGTTCTAGCACTTCAACAAGCTGAGCTAGACCTAAGTACCAGTATCCATATCGGTGAAGATCTAACTTCTCGTCAGAAAGCCGTCGCTCTTGCCAAGGCTAATCTCCTTGATCCTTTATATGCTGACATAGCTACTAAGTACTTTCAATTTCGTACATCAATGTATGAGTTTGGTGAAGCGTCGGGCAAGGTCTTAGCAAAAAGAGTACAACAAAGGGCAATAGCAAGCCATATAATAAAGGTCAAAGATCGATTTGGTATTCTACAAGATTCACCTAATGGTGTGTTAAACACCTTTGTGGATTTCTATTCAACTTTATATACTGAGGAACCAAACATATTCCAGCAGCAACAAAAACAACTGGATCATTTTTTAAAATCCCTTGAAACTCGGAAGTCCTCTCCCGACCAGAATTCAATCTTGGCTGAATCTATTAGTTGGGAAGAAATTGAAGCTGCCATAAAATCTCTGTCTTCCGGTAAAGCGGCAGGACCTGATCTCATACATCTCGAATTTTATAAAACTTTTTCACATTTATTTAAACAACAGATGCTTGAAGTTTTTCAACTTGCTCAGAGGGGGGTCATTCCTGAAACCTGGCGACAATCGACCATTGTATTATTTAAAAAGAAAGGAAAAGATGAACTAAATCCAGCATCATACCGGCCTATAGCATTAATTAACACCGACAGTAAAATTTATTCTAGAGTTTTAGCATTCCGTCTCGTTCAAATTATCTCTCCGTTAGTTTCCATTCGCCAGCATGGTTTTATTCCGGGTAGAGATACTACCGATCATATTAAGCGTGTTATCGCTCTCTTAGATTGGGCCCAGATCACAAAATCTCCCCTGGGTGTGATCCTGTTGGACGCCGAGAAGGCGTTCTACAGGGTCTCCTGGGGCTATCTCTGGGCCGTTCTTCATTGGAAAGGGATACCGCCTGAATTTATTCTAGCTTTGCAAACATTGTATATTTCCCCAATCGCCAAAATCCGTATTTCAGGAGAGGAATCAAGTTACTTTCCTATTACACGCGGCACCAGACAAGGGTGCCCTTGTTCCCCTCTCCTTTTTGCTTTATATATTGATCCTTTTTTATCTTTGATAGAAAGAGCCCAAAACATCTCTCCAATTATTGTTCATGGTATCGAGTATAAAACATTGGCATATGCTGACGATATAGTAGTGCTAACAAATAACATCACTGTTTCTTTTCCTGCATTGGAGACCTTAGCAGTCCAATTTGGTTCAATTTCAGGCTATAAGTTAAATATCACTAAAACTCAAATCTTGCAATCGTCAGCTATGCCAATATCAATTGTTCCCATTGCCCCACAAGCGACATACCTAGGCATTCAGATCTCGGCGGATGTTGGTCAAATTTCAGATTTAAACTATTTACCTATTATTGATCAGCTTCATAACAAACTAGAACGGTTGAACCACCTCCATCGCTCCTTATTTGGGCGCTGCAATGTTCTTAAAATGTTGGTACTTCCAAAATTTTTATATCTATTTAGGTCTATCCCGTTATTAATTCCTAACCCTACTTTAATAAAAGCACAAAGAATTTGTCAGAGGTTCTTATGGGCGTACCGTAAGCCACGACGAGCTGCTAAATGGACTTATCTCCCGCAAGAACGCGGGGGTTGGTCAGTTCCAAATCTTATTTACTATTATTGGGCTGCGATGATCCAACATTTTGCTTTTCCACTATCTGGAAAGAAGGTGGTATTACCGCCATTTCTGGCTCCTTCAATATACTCAATTCCATTAGGCGATGCTACACAAGGGATATTAACACGTATTTTAGAACCAAGTTACTTTAAAAAAACGAGGTTTAAGGTAGCATGGGCCCTGTTTACGATCTGGCAAAAAATTTGTTGTCTTTTTTTTAATTACAAAATTAATTATCATACACCATTGAATGCGTCTGGGCTCCCTCCAGTGATATTTCAAGATTCAATAACTGTTATCTGGGCCTTGCAAGGCCTGACTGATATAGGCAACCTAGCTGACTCTGGTATGCTAGCATCTTTCTCCTTTTTGCAACACAAATTTGAATTGCAATCTAATCATTTTTTTAAATATCTTCAAATTAGAAGTTTTCTCGATAAAAAACTCTCAGAAAATCCAGCACTCTTTGAGAAGATTTTGATATTTGAATTGGTTAAAAAAAAAGCCAAAATTGGTACATTGTATCAAACTTTATTGTCTCGATTACCAGATGATCTCTCTGATTTTAATAATAAATGGGCGGCCAAATTTGGAGTACCCTCTATAGATCTAAAGGTACCACTTATGTTAGCCAAGACGGTTTTTGTCTCTGGTACTCTTCGTACCCAAAGTTATATGGCTATGTTTAACCTTTATTATACCCCAGCAAAACTATTCAGATGGGGGATAGCCCCTGGGGGCACAAGTTTATCATGTGCAAGATGCAAATTTCCATCTGCGGATTCTCTTCACATGTTTTTTGACTGCCCTGAATTATCACTCTTCATTAACCAAATTGAAACGTTTCTCATACAGATAACTCAATCTTCAATCAAAATTTCTGCTGAAATGGTGATTACTGGTTATCAATATGCTATGGATTCCACCAGATCAAGGCATTTACATTCTTTTTTGTTTATTGCAATGGCAATGTTTAGACTTTGTATTACTTCTATTTGGATAAACCCTCAACCTCCTACTTTTTTTCACTGGCAGGCCAGGATGTTGGCATGGTTTAAATTAGAAACTGCTGTACGTAAGTTTCAGGGAAGGAGAAGACGCTTAATTGCTGCAAAAAATTGGGCTCCATTTCAGGATTGGTTAGCAAACCAAAATAAGTTGTTTTTTTGTCATCAACTGTCATGTATTTTTTCTTTGTTTATTTTTAATGTATTGTACTTATATTTGTATTTGTTTCTATGAAGTATAAATCGCCAATCCCTCTTCCACCACTGCAAAAATGAAAAAAAAAATAAAAAAAAAAAAAAAAGGAAATCTGCAACATTCTATTGGGAATATCTTTGGCGCCGATTGACGAATCTTCGCAAAATTCTCCAAACCTTTGGCCAGCTCTGCTCCGCTCCTACCCTGAAAGTTTTACGGTGATTCGTGAAGCGGGGGCCAAGAAAAAAGGGGGGTCCCAAAACACGTTTTCCCCATGCAATTTCCCATAGGATCTGTTGTCGCAGCTACAGCCCGAACCGCTGAACGGAATGACACCAAATTTGGCAAAGAGGTAGTCCTCAGTTCGGACTCATGCCTTTTGCATATTTGGTGTGACTCTTCAGTAGTTCCTGAGAAAATTAGGGTAAAAAAGTTAGTGATATCTATGGCCGCGGAGGATCTGCGGACCGTACCCACACCGTAAGCGCACCCTCCCCGAACGGAGCGCGCACCCTCCCGATCGCGCTCTGAATGCTAGTTGGCTGTCGAGCGTCTCTCTACATTCGAAACCAGGAACTGTTGGTGGCCATTTTCTGCCTCGGTAGAAGCGAGGCTAAATATGGAAGGGCAATAAGTGTGTAAAAGATATAAAGGGGGCAGAGTGGAAATACTCTGACCCTCTAGATCTGCTTAGGGGGTCCCAGAAGGAACCCCTGTGGCCCCCCTTTTATTAAAAAAAAATCAGCGAAATGTGTAACATCGTGTATTTGCTGACAGATAACTGTTTTTAAACCTGTCTTGTTGTCAAGTTTTAGTAGTATTAGAAGGCAGTTTTTGCTTATGCTTTGATTAAATGAGTCAGGCTTTGACACACAAGTGCAGTTCTGAAATATGTAGATTGTGTGCAGTTCCCTTATCAATTCCACTGTAGTGAATGAGTTTTGGTAAACTCCTAGGGATAGTGGTGCTTGTCTAGAATCACACTGTGATTTTGTGTGCATTTGGGAACCACTGTGAGAGAAGCATTTGGTAATATTGTGTATTTGCTGACAGATAACTGTTTTAAAACCAGTCAGGTTGTCAAGTTTTAGTTGCATTAGAAGACAGTTATGGCTTACGCTTTCGTTATATGAGTCAGGCATTGACAGTAAATTGCAGTCGTGAAATATGTAGATTGTGTGCAGTTCCCTTATCACTTCTAGTGTAGTGAATGAGTTTTGGTAAACTCCTAGGGATACTGGTGCTTGTCCAGAGTCACACTGTGAGTCTTTGTGCATTTGGGAACCAATGCGAAAGAAGCGTTTGGTAACATTGTGTATTTGCTGACAGAAAACTGTTTTAAAACTTGTCATGTTGTCAAGTTTTAGTAGCATTAGAAGCCAGTCTTTGCTTATGAGTTGATTAAATGAGTCAGGCATTGACACTAAAGTGCAGTCGTGAAATATGTAGATTGTGTGCAGTTCCCTTACCACTTCCACTGTAGTGAATGAGTTTTAGTAAGCTGCTAGGGATAGTGTTGTTTGTCTAGAATCACACTGTGAGTCTGTGTGTATTTGGGAACCACTGTGAGAGAAGTGTTTGGTAACATAGTGTATTTGCTGACAGATATGTGTTGTAAAACATGTCATGTTGTCAAGTTTTAGTAGCATTAGAAGACAGTTATGGCTTATGCTTTCATTATATGAGTCAGGCATTGACAGTAAATTGCAGTTGTGAAATATGTAGATTGTGTGCAGTTCCCTTACCACTTGCACTGTAGTGAATGAGTTTTGGTAAGCTCATAGGGATAGTGGTGCTTGTCTAGAATCACACTGTGAGTTAGTGTGTATTTGGGATCACTGTGAGAGAATCATTTGGTAACATCATGTATTTGCTGACGGATAACTGTTTTAAAATCTGTCATGTTGTGAAATTTTAGTAGCATTAGAATCCAGTCTTTGCTTATATGTTGATTAAATGAGTCATGCTTTGACACTGATGTGCTGTACTTAAATATGTATATTGTGTGCAGTACTACTGTGAGAGAAGCATTTGGTAACATCGTGTATTTGCTGACAGATAACTGTTTTAAAACCTGTGATGTTGTCAAGTTTTAGTAGCATTAGAAGACAGTTATGGCTTATGCTTTCATTATATGAGTCAGGCATTGACAGTAAATTGCAGTCGTGAAATATGTAGATTGCGCCAAACCCTAATAAATTCACCCAGGCACTCTCCTTGCAGTACAATAATCATTCAGTCAGTACCCAAGTACTCATCCAGTGACCCAGGCCTTAGTATATGGACTGCTTCAAACCCTTATCCTCTATGTATGCAGTCCTCTAACCACCTACACAATTGTCTTTCACACCTTCAATTCCCTAGTCAGTATCCATACACTTCCAGGAAATACCCTGTGACTCTCTTTGCAGTCCTCTAGTGGCCCATTCAGCACCATGTACTAATCCATTCACTGTGCTAAAACCCAAACACTATCTTTGCAGTACTCTAATCATTCAGTCAGTGCCTAAGTATTCATATACTGAGCCAGGCCTTAGCACATGGACTGCTTCAAACCCCTATGCACTATGCATGCAGTCTTCTTACCACCTAGACACTTGTCTTTCACACTTTCAATTTCCTAGTCAGTATCCATACAGTCCAGCACTTGTCACTGCCTTTGCACTCCTCTAGCGACCCATTCTGTACCAAGTACTAATCTATTACCTGTGCGAAAAGCCTAGCACTTATAAATTCACCTAGGCACTCTCCTTGCTGTACGATAATCATTCAGTCAGTACCCAAGTAGTCATGCAGTGAGCCAGGCCTTAGCACATGGACTGCTTTAAACGCCTATGCAGTATGGATGCAGTCCTCTAATCACCTATACAGTTGTGTTTCACACCTTCTATTCCCTAGTTAGTATTCATACTCTTCTAGCAAACACCCTGTGAGTCACCTAGTGTGTCTCCTGTAATCATTTAGTCAGTTAGCATGTAGTCTTTTAGGGCCTCATGTAGGAAGCCCAATACCGGTCGGTAACGGCCGATTTTCGGTAAATATACCGTTACCGACCGGTATTTGGGCTTTTGAGATGTAGGGGGCTCATTTCATGATTCGGTATTTACTGAATCGGTAAAATTACCGAATCGGTAAAATTACCGAATCGGTAATTTTACCGATTCGGTAAATACCGAATCATGAAATGAGATGTAGGGGGAGTGTGTCGTGGGTGTGGGGATTCATTATTTACCACCAACTAAAGGTTGGTGGTAAATGACGAATAGGTGAAAAAAAGCATTTTTGTGCACGTTTAAGTGTGCAATGTGGCAGACATACATGCCCTCAGGGCATGTATGTGTGCCACATGTGCACACATGCAGGAATCAGGGGTGCAACAGGGTGTCAATGCGACACCCTGCCACCCTTGAATGTGCTCCCCCCATTACCGAATCGGTATTTACCGTTTCGGTAATGAGGCATACCATCCCATTGAGAAATCAATGGGAAGGTATGCCTCATTACCGAATCGGTAAATACCGATTCGGTAATTACCGAATTTTTCCGAATCGGTAATATTTACCGACTTTTCACCTACATTGCATTTACCACTTCATAAATACCGATTCGGTATGATTCGGTATTTATGAAGTGGTAAATGTAATTTACCTACATGAGGCCCTTAGTGAGGTAGGCTTTAGGGCATGAACTGCTTCAAAGTACTATGCACTATGCATGTAGTGTTTTAATGATCGTCACGCTTGTGGTTCAGGGCTATAGTTTCATAGTCAGTTTTTATATAAAATGTGTTTGTACAGTAATGGAATAGTATAAATTTGAAAGTTATTAATATACATTTATTTGTGATTCTTTTTTACAGATACAGAACAGGAGTGTTTCTCATCTGTTTGCACTCTTCTCGTGCAAGATTGTTTGGATGAAGGGTCCTTAGGTGTTTCACCATACTTGCTGTGCCGCACGAGTATTTTTTGTTAGGATCTCCTCGTAACAGAACTCTTTGGCAAATCTTGCGAGTGACGAAGGTGGCATTGGTCGTTGTTTGCTCCTTGGAAAAAGTAAAACATTTCCTCACCACTGAATAAAAACGTTGTTTGTGTGGTGCCTTCTGCAAAACATTTTCTTCAGATTTGGTAAATAATTTAAAGCGGCAACATTTACAGTTTTTGTAAGTTAAACTTATAAAATTTTGTTAGCTGTATGCATTTTATATATATGTGATTTGTTTCTTGTGGTATTTTGCTGAGAATACCATGTTGGGTATTTTTTAACAATCTTTCTTATTTTCCAGGTCTGTCGTCGACATCCATTGTCCTCACAGTAGTGTTCCGCCTTGTTGTTTTTTATTATAGTTGTTACATTTTGTTTATTAGTTTATTGTTCATATATATGTTAATAAAAAAATAAAGTTTGAAAATAGTTCTTCGTTTATATATTTATTATTATAAAAAATAAAGTTTGAAAAAAAAATTAATAACGTTTTTGGTTGTTCTCTTAACTGCTGTGTGACTCTTTCTTGTTCTTATTACTGTTATTTGATGGAGTCCACCATGGTGTTAAATTTTGGGGCACTTATCGCTGGAATACTGGTGATATCTGCAGTTTGCACCAACTTCTGAATAGTGTGTTAGATTTATCTCAACTTTACTTCCGTTAAAGTGCTGATAATGAAATGGAGAGTAGCCGTTCCCGTGCAAAAAGACACGAGGTGCACCTTTCCGATTTATTCTAAATACTCAAATCCTGTATTGAATTGCACTGAGGTATTGGCTGCACTTACAGTGTACACACAAAATCTATTAAGAAATCTCATTGTATTTATATTGATTGGGAATAGTGCGTCAGGTGCTGGATCTTGATGAGATACACTGCTCAGTTCGTATATTGTTCTGCACCCGAAAAAAATCACATCACAACTTTCACACCAATTGCAATGTGAAACAAATTCCGGCGATAAGACACGTTAGCACCAGGGATTTTACACCTGCTTTCTGCTGGTGTTAAGCAGGACAACTACCTGCACCATGAAAGGGAACACAGCCAAGAGCCACACCAGAACACCCACAGGTACCATAGAGTCAATGAGCATGATACAGGGATACCCATGAGGGCCAGAAGACTCATCTCAACAACTCCAGGACTGCCAATGCCCCCCAAACCCACATCTTAGTAAGTGTGTCCCTGTGGTCATTGTCTTAGCATGATAGGCACGAGCCCTGCAACATCACAGTGTGCTGTCACCTCAGCGTTGGCAGTGAGCCTGGATGTTTAGCTACGCACGCATCCTCTTGCATGCACAACTGGCGTGTGCTTGTCTGGGGTTCACAGGTCAGTGCAGGAGTGTGCCTATCCGGCAAGGGGAACGGGGTGTCTCGGACATGTCCGTGTACAGGAAGTGCGGTAAGTGTGTCTCTGTGTTCTGGTGTGGCCTGCTACAAGAGCCGCAGCAGTTGATTTTGTAAACTGGAATGCACCACCTCCAAACGGCACTGTGATGTTGTAGTTGGAATGTAGCAGGACATGCGCAAATAGGCATTACAATGGTGTGCCGTACGAGTGCACGAGATACAACAGCGCACCGTATAAAAGTGTGGGGGCTCGTGGGAGGGAGGTGCAGCCGTTTGGCAACATAACACACAGTGAACTCGACCATGTGCCACATGCTGGGCATCTCATCCATGATGACCACGGTCGCAGACATCCCACAACACCAACGACTGGCCTTTGTACACATCCTGTATGAATGCAGCGTGGTTTTCACTTCTATGCTCGTTCAGTGGTGTAATATTGGCGGGTTGTGTGACTTGTGCTGCTTGTTGGTGTGTTTCATTTTGGCCATTGTTAGTCTATATGTGTGTTGTACTTAATTGTGCATGTGTGCCATTCTGCCCATCTCCCCCCTCCCCCCTCTCCCTGCTTCTTCCTCTTCCTAGTGCTGTTGTGTCTATTATTTTGTTGCTGCACACATAAATACATGTAAAGAATAAATTAGAATAGTTCCTTGATTCTTTTAGGTTTCAAAACTTCTCTATTGGTTTCTTTTTAATTTTCCATATGAACCGTTTTTTTAATATTCAACAACACATAGCAGTCAGAAGTGCAACGTTTTCTATCAACAAACTTTCTAGAACATTCTACAACACGTGCACGTTAAAAGTTCATCAATTTTTAAAAACGTAACGATATTTTTTTGTAACATTTTCTTGAATATTTAACGACACGTGCAGGTTAAAAGTTGACGATTGTTTTAATTTCGAACAGTGCCTTTCAAATGCAAGTAGCAGGTGTGGTTGATCTGAGCAAATTTTATCCTTTGATATGTACTCCACGTTGAAACTGCTTTTTCTGAACCAATCACAAAGATGCTTTTCCACAAAACTAATGTGCACCCTACTTTTAAAAAAGAATGCTTTTCATGATATCTTCAGAGATAAGTTATAGATAGGAATTAGCATTTAAAAAACCTTTGAAATTCACTGAAAAAACCATAGGTTTCAGGGGCGTTAAAGTTAGGAATTGGCATTTAAAAAACCTTAGAAATTCACTGAAAAAACCAAAGGTTTCAGGGGCGTTATAGTTAGCTGGACATTTCCCTCGTACAAAACCCTAGAAATTCCCCTGTTATACTTAGTTCAGCTAACTATAACTCGCGCCCCCGCAATGCACTGCTGATGACGTCACATATTACATCACTCATGACATGGTCAGTGACATCACTGATGACATCACTGATGACATCTCAAATGACATCACTCATGACATCACTGATGACATCATCCATGTGATAAATTAGTGCATCTTCTCACACCCTAATATAACCTTTGATACACGGACTCAAAATTTCAGATGGCCATTTTGAAAATCATAGATACTCCAATACCAATAACTACATACCCACTCATTAACTCTTAGGTCTACATATACCTCCACTCACTCACCTGTACAGTCACTCATACTTACAGTCACTCCGTACAAGACTTTCATATGCATTTATACACCTATATAGACACTCACACACCGCCAATCATCCATTGAGGTACTGACACACCTAGTCAGTCGTGCAAGTAATTAAACACAGTCCAATTTACTCACCTATACAGTTAAACACACTCAAGTTAACTTACTCATAAAAATAGTACCACATTCTTACGCTCTAATAGAATCATTGATACAAGCACACACTCATCCATACAGCCACTCTCACAATCACACACTCTCACATATACCCACTTATATACTCTTACACACATATATACTGCCTTTCACATATGTAGTTAGTCACACATGTACCACTGAGATATACATTCAATCCCTAACACACCCATACATACTCTCACCCAACCATACAGTCCATCACAGATGCACTCTTAAAACCATGCACCCATAGAATCACCCACTCACACATCTATGCACACACACCCTACCCACACAAACACCCAGGCACCCATACAGATACTCAGACAACCAATCAATAACCCATATAGACACTCATATAGCTATTCACAAAACCATGCAGCCACTTATACACCTACACACAGTCACATACAGACATTCACACAGTTTAGTCACTAGTCTGCAGTAAGATACATTTAATGATTCACCTAAAGAGTCAGTTACGCACCTACAAAATCATCCATTCACACACTTGTACACCCACTCATTCTTCAACAGACCTTTCCCTATATATATTAAACATTTTAAAACTGTACAGAAACACATACCTACTGGATGATGTCATCAGTGATGTCATCAGTGATGTCATTTGAGATGCCATCAGTGATGTCATCAGTGATGTCACTGACCATGTCATGAGTGATGTAATATGTGACGTCATCAGCAGTGCATTGCGGGGACGCGAGTTATAGTTAGCTGAACTAACTATAACAGGGGAATTTCTAGGCTTTTGTACGAGGGAAATGTCCAGCTAACTATAACGCCCCTGAAACCTTTGGTTTTTTCAGAGAATTTCTAATGTTTTTTAAATGCCAATTCCTAACTATAACGCCCCTGAAACCTATGGTTTTTTCAGTGAATATATATATATATATATATATATATATATATACATATATATATATATATATATATATATATTACCTACTGTCGGTCGCCAGTAGGTAGTTATAGTTAGGACCACGTTTCCATAGGAAAACCTCAACATTCTATTTTGAATACCTTTGGCGCCGGTCAACGAATCCTCGCGAATTTCTCAAAATAGGTGGGGCGCTACGCTCCGCTCCTACCCTGAAAGTCTCGGGGGGATCCGTCAAGCGGGGGCTGAGATAAAAGGGGGGTCCCAAAACGCGTTTTTCCCATGCATTTTTCCATAGGACCTTTAGAACGAGCTACAGCCCGAACGGCTGAACAGAATTACTCAAAATTTGGCAGAGAGGTAGTCCCTAGGTCAAGGAAGTGCCTTTTGTAGGTTTGGTGTAAATCTGTTCAGTAGATTCTGAGAAAATAGCCTTTAAATCAATATATATATCTGAGCCCGCTTACGGTACGCTTACCGTACGCTTACGGTAAGCGTACGTGGCGTGCGCGAGCGCGATTCTGATTGGCTCTTAGATCTTAGTAAACATTCGAATCGGCCGAAACCAGGAAGCGGCGGACGCCATTTTGTGTATTTCACTCTGAAAAAAAGAGTGAAAACAAGGAAAGGGGGCAATGAGGAGAGTTACAGACCCCCTAACATTTGTAAGGGGGTCAAAGAAGGACAGAAAAGTACAAAAAAAACATTTATTGATTTTAAAAAAAATCACGGGGTACGCGTACGGTAAGCTTACGGTAAGCGTACGGTAGAAAAAAAAAAAAAAAAATGAAAATCAGATTTAAGTGTTTAGATATTAGGGGGCTCTAAAAAGAGCCAGACCCCCTAACATTTGTAAGGGGGTCAAAGAAGGACAGAAAAGTACAAAAAAAAACATTTATTGATTTTAAAAAAAATCACGGGGTACGCGTACGGTAAGCTTACGGTAAGCGTACGGTAGAAAAAAAAAAAAAAAAAAAATGAAAATCAGATTTAAGTGTTTAGATATTAGGGGGCTCTAAAAAGAGCCGTTGTGTTTATGAAATGATTTTTTAGTGGTACCTACAAGTAAGTACCGATGCAGAGTCTAAGGTTCAAGAGGAAGACTCTGTTCCCTTCATCATTGAAGTGCACACCATCTCCTCTATAAATGTCTTGCATGTCATAACGCAAGTTGTTGTGGTAAATGGCACCCATACCATAGTCACGGAGGAAAGCAGAAACAGATTTGTTGACGTGCTTTCTTGCTTTGTCATCGCACCGCGTGCCCACCGTGCGTGCACGGCACTAACTGCGTAAAGTGGGCGCGCGGTGCGCGAAGCGCACCGCGTGCTCACTGTGCGCGCACGGTGCGCGAAGCGCACCGTGCGCGCACGGAACGAACTGCGTTAAGTGGGCGCGCACGCCACGAATGGCGTAAAGTAACTTAGCATTTAAAAAAACGTACAAATTCACTGAAAAAACCATAGGTTTCACACACGTTATAGTTAGGAATTAGCATTTAAAAAACCTTGCAAATTCACTGAAAAAACCATAGGTTTCACACATGTTATAGTTAGCGGAAATTTTACTGATAAAAAACCAATGAAATTCCCCCGTTATAGTTAGTGCAGGCAACTATAACTCACGCGACCGCAATCTTCTGCTGATGACATATGTGTCTTTATGAAAAAAAAATATTTGTAATATATGTATAGCTAAAAATGTATGGAAGAAGACATGGGCAAATAAGTGTCTAAATACAGTATTAGCATCAGCAGAGGATTGCGGTCGCGTGAGTTATAGTTGCCTGCACTAACTATAACGGGGGAATTTCATTGGTTTTTTATCAGTAAAATTTCCGCTAACTATAACATGTGTGAAACCTATGGTTTTTTCAGTGAATATATATATATATATATATATCTATATGTATATATATATATATATATACACTTATTGATGTTCAATCCCATACTTACTTTCCATAGGTAAATCATTTTTTGACTTGCTTATATCTTTGGCGCTGCTTAACGATTCTTAACCAAATTTTCCAGAATAGTGCCATAGTAAATCCTGTTATTTGGAGAGTTTCAGGGTGATCCGTCAAGCAGATGCCAAGAAAAAGGGGTTTGAAAAAAAGTGTTTTTCCAATGATAATTTCCAAAGGGAATTTTGAGCACAACTACAGCATGAACTGCTGCACAGAATTGCACCATACTTGGCAGAAAGCTAGCTCTTGGTCCAGAAAGAGTGCTTTTGGTGTAAATACATTTAATAGTTTTAGAGAAATGTAAGAAGTGTTGGCAGCCATCTTCTGACTAGGCTTCAGCCGAGTCCCACAAAAATGTTATACTGCTTTCACTGCACCAGCAGTACTTATGTCCTAATGAAGGTTTCAGCCTTTCACTACTATGTGGGTAGCGCTTCAGGTGCCCCCCCGGGGTCCAAAAAGACTTAAATCTGTGAGACAGGCCTATGTAATGGCGCACACACATGATCTGTGTTTGCCTATGACAAAAAAGAATCTTCATTAGGGATCCAGACATCAGGACAAATGGGCACTCAGGGCCAGGGGAGTTTTCTGGTCAAATAGCTTACCTTAAACTTTGTCATTTTGATGGATCTCAAAATCATCTAGCAGGTTCAGCCTGAAGATGTGTCAAACTAAATTAAATAGAAATTGGATCCCTTTCCCACAGTGCCGCACTGACAGATCTAGAGCTCTCATACATTAAATTATAGTTTTTACTTTTCTCACTTTTTGTGCAGATCCCCTGGGTCAATTCTAGCTCCCATGACCTTATAGACAGCATGTATGGTCCAGGACTTATTTCAGCACATATCACTAGCAAGGTCCAGTCCAGGTCCAGTTTGAACTGGTCAACCTGTTCCTTAAAAGATAAAATGACTTTTCTAGGTCTCTATAGTCACAGAGGAGGTAATTCAACTGACCCTTAGAGTCGTTTTCCAGACTATAATAGGGAGCAGGTACAGTCCTTCAGGGCTCCTCCAGATCACAGACAGCAGGCACAATCCTCTTCTGTTGTTTTGCAGGTCAAGAACGTGTTCTGAGGAGGTGCCACCTTTATGCTAGGCACCACCTAGCAGTTGGTGATTATTCCTGGATACTCCCTAACAAATGGGGTAAAAATCCCCGGGGGAAACCATCCAAATTTTTTAGTAGTTCCTGTTTTTCTTTACCACAAACAGTCCCAAAATGCTATTTGCCCGGGGTAGTGCCAAGATGGCCAAAGTCTTCAGGCACACTATCTTCGGCTACCAAGTTTGGAGTGTGTAGGGTAACAGACTGTGCAAATCACCACTGTCCTCCAACAACAAGCACTAAAATCCATATATAAGTAGGCCCTGTACTCACAACAAACCAGGAGACCGAGGTCTGGTAAAACAAAAGCAGGGTTCCTTAGCAGTAGTCAGGGAATGCACAAAAATTCCCCTTGCCATTCTGTACGCTCCCTTTCAATTGAGAGAAAGTGTTATATGTTGCTCAATCAGGCCAGTCAGGTAGAAGTTTGTGGTTACAACAGAATGACAGACTCCCAACCTTCTGCAGAACCCAAATAAGTTACCACTGCCCATTCAGGTTGATGTGTAATCCACAGTGATCTATTATGTAGCTCCTTGGAGGAATTTCACACCTCTTTCAGGCCAGGAACCCCCAGGGAGGTCTTTGAGGGTTCATGCTAATTAGCCACAATGAACTTCAGACAGGCTAAACGTAACTTCTAACTTTTTTCAAAATATGTATTATAAAAACAACTTCACCATTCAATTGAGCTTTTTAAAAAATCTAAAAAAGAGTGGGCAAAATATTTTCATAGCTGGAACCAATTTTAAACTAGCAGTATTAATCTGTAATCTAGGACAGCTAGGGCCTTTCACAGTGTAAGCAGCTTTTGGGGGAACATAAGTGCAGGGCAATGGTAACATTATATTTCTACATGCCCTACATTTAAATGCCATGTGTCCTGCCTTTTGGGCTACTAGTTCTGCACAGGGCTGACTTTGTAATATTTAAAAGGAATCTTTTTAACTATCAAAAAGGGTTATGTTGAGAAGTTGGGCTGCAGGTTTAAACTATAGCAGTCATGCTACACTGCTAAGCCAAAGGCCATGTTTTCCTATTCACAGTAGGGGATGAGATAATTAATGCAGCAGTCTTCAGGTGACTTTTATGTTTCAGTCCACCAATCAGGAATTAACCAATTTTTACATATTTTGTGGTCAGAGAAAACACACTGGGCACTGGCCAACAGTGCCCCAGTGTGTAGAGTATAGAAACCAGAATGAAAATCTGAAAGTAGAGGAGACCATGAAAACATCTGCAATTTCTCTCAGGAAGCATAGCCACTTTAGCAAGATTAAAGTACACACAGAAAAAAAACTACCAAACAATCTGGGAGCACCTTGCACTAAAGGAGTTTTTGTTAATCATTAAGAAAAAAACAACAGACTTTCTTTATTTTAAATGTGTCTGAAAAAAAGGGGGGGGGTAGCTCAATTCCTTCATCCACTGGGAAATCTCGGAGCAAGAGGCACATGTAAAGTCTGGGGGTAGGCATATAAACAGTGTCCTATCAAAATCCAAAAATTAATTGATCATATGCATCCAGGCATATTCCTAGCCTTCCCAACACATGCAGCTTTATCCTTCTCAGTGGGCTCTCCATCCTCTGGGAGCCAATAACTTCCAGGCACCCATTCCTTAAGAGGTAGTGTGATCTTTAAATTTTTTTAGGTTAGGAGAGAAACGTGGTTTTTGGAAGGGAGGGCAATGGTAATGGGGAAGTGTGGGTGAATGGGAGGATCCTGGGGTAGGGGAGGGTTTGGGGGTATATACAGATTTGCTCAACTAGGAGGATGTTGGTTCTTGGGAGGGTTTGAAGGTATGGGTGGATGTAGGTGAAAAGGATGGTCCAGGAGTATGGGAAAGCGTTTGTGAAAATGGGACATTTTTATGAATGGGAGAATTTTGATGAATGGGTGGGTTTGGATGTATCGGTCATTGTGTGAATGGGAGGGTTTTGGTTGTGGTTGGGACAGTTGGAATGGCAGTAGGAAGTGTAGGGCTGGTGTGTGACGGTTACAGTGTGTTGGAATGCCAAGTGGGGTTAGGTGTGGAATTGGTGTTGAGTGTTTGGATGTGGGCTGTGGTGAGACTGTTGGCAGAGGGTGATACATGGATGCAAGGAATAAGGTGTGTAGGTGTTGGGGAAGCACTGATGTCAGAGAAGGCTCTTGTAGTAAGTAAATGTATCTGTATGACACACAATGCAGAGTGCCTGCAAAACAGGATGGTGATTACTTTCTCCAGTTTTTCACTAATACCTTGGATGGCATCCAACAATGCTACCTGCCCTACAGAAAGGCTCTTAAAGGCTTCAAGGGCCTCTTTTGATGCCCTTGCTGATTTGAAGGGGGACAGGAGCAAAATACATCCTCACCCCTTTCTGGAATGCAAGTTGCCTACTTTTTGGGGGTACAGGAGTGAGGGTTCTGATGGTACTTGTGGTAGTGAGGACACCATGAAGGGTTGGCTTGGGTTGAAAGCTTCAGAATCAGTAGTTGTTGTGGCCTCCTGGCTAACCCCATCAGCGTAAAAACACAAGAGTGACCCCCTCAAGGACAAGAGCCAGGGTACTATAGTCAATTATCAAAAACAACTACTCTTGGCAAGTAAATAACCAACTTTTACATACACTTTTGCGGTAGACTAGGGAAATAGTATGTTGTGATTGATTGAATAATAGTGTATGTCAGTGTCAGTGCTGCTGGCTTCTTTGGTGTCAGTAGTTCTACCTTTGAACTCAAAGCAACTTTTCCGCAGAATCCTGGCCAATGTCTCCTTTGGTAGAAGAAGCTGAAAGAACACATGCACACATCAGTTACAGAGTCCCGAAGATGAAGAAAAACTTTAGAAAAAAAGTGGTACATTCACACATTTTTTACACCTAAAATATTTTTGAAGACAACACAAATAACCATTAATAAGGCCATAATTATGACTTTGGAATACTGCTTTGCTCTTTCACAAATGTCATGGATATTCTGCTGCCTTTATTATAAATCTTTTCAATGCCATTAAGCATATATTAATGTTGGGAGGATTTATTTGCTGCTTTTGTAACTCTTTATTCTTTACCCATGCTAACCCCTAGTAAAATGCTTGTGCTCCCCTTTAAACAAGGTTATATTGCTTCATTCCTGATTGACACATTTAACTTGCTGATAAGTCTGTAGTATATTGTGTTGAAAATGCACCCAATGCCTGTAAGGTAAAAGCCACTTGTGGACTCCAGCACCTATTGTGTTATTGTAAAAAACATTTATTGTGACAAACATGAGCAAACCGTATGCCAGTGGTAACCTGGGTCTATGGGTTTCTAAAGCAAAAAAAAATAGATTAATCTGGATCTTATTTTGAAAGATACAGTTTTATTTTCCAGTGAAAGTCAATGTTTCCAACACATGCATCCATAATACAATAGTTTTGGTATTTTCTATAGAATCACTACATGCACTATATGTGTCCATAAAATACACCCTTATTAGTAACTTAAATCAAAATTGTAATGCGCAAACTATGTTTATCAGCAACAAATATGATGCAGAGTGTCCCCAGTGCAAAGAAACCACAGCAAGAGAGGCGAATGAGTGATCATAGAACTCTTTGTTCATAAAAAGCCCATACCTATGATCTAATTTCAGATTTATGCATAGCGTTGCCGAGAATTTAATTGAGCCACTATGTTCTGCTAAGTGTATGTGCTGCTGATTGTCAACAATGTTTCAATCTCTTTTGAAATGTTGAGGCCTCATCAGCACACCGAAATACAAGGGGCACATAATAATTTGTAAGGTATAATAACCAGTGTTAATGAAAATATTATACAATACATTGTTATGCTGGAAAAATGGAGGGCTTACATACTGCTAGTTGTATGGACTGTCACTGGTGTAAGTTTTTGGTCCAGAAATGTAATCTTTAAAGTGTATGGACTTTATTGAGTAATTTATACAAAAAGGCAGTTCTGGCAAAATTGCCTAAATATCTCAAAAGGGATCACCTATTAACGAATAAGTGACACCAAAGTGAGTAGTGTAAATCGTACCTACTTCTGGGTCTGTATGGATGACCTAATGCATGACAAATCATAGGATGAGTTAAAAGGTCCGGTGTTTTGTGTACACCAGTACTATCACATAAGTAACAACTAACACCATAAAGTGTTATTCAAGACAAAAATCCTGATAAGTGCCAATAAATGCGTGTGCTCCTCTTTACACTTTGCCTTAGGTTAAGCCTATCTGCTTGGTGCCATAGCTACCAGGCTGTTGAGCTCAAATTAATTTAGTGACTTTGAAGGTCTATTTATAAGACTGGGATTTACCAGCATGGAAAGTATTACTACTCAATCCGCTTACCCCCTTGTCTCTGCTCAATTGCTTTCAGCTGCCTATCCAAATTAGTGTAGGTCACTGCCAGAATATCCAGGTTTATAGAGGTCAACTGACTCCGCTGATTATATTTGGAGGACCTTCCTACTTTCATTAGTGTGTTGAGGCAGGTCCACAGTCAAAGGCCCTCTCAACTTTTCCTGCAATGGATACTGCAGCGTTTATCGACCTCCTGCTGCGGCAATTGTCTGGCAAAAGCCTGATAGACTTTGTCTTGTTATGGGGCTGATATACAGGGAGAAAGAAAATAAAGAAATGTATTACTTATTGTAAGAAAATGCCTCTTTTTGCATGGTCTCCCTAATTTTTCTGCTTATTTTTATTGCTAGTTTTTAGACTTGGCAAACTGGGGCACTGCTGTCCATTGCCCAGTGTATGTGCTCTAACCCCTAAACAAGGTAGTGACTTTATTGCTTCAGGTGGACTACAATCCACTCTAATTATTATTTGACTTTTCAATCAATCAATCAACAGCATATGTAAAGCACAACACTGTCACACCTTGGGATATCTGGGTGCTGTGTCTCCGTCGAAGGGCCAGATCTTGAGTCTCTTTCTGAAGTCTGCCAACAAGGGGGCTGTACGGGTTTGGAGGGGAAGTTTGTTGCAGTTCTTGGCAGCGATGTAGGAGAAGTAGCAGCTACCGCTGCAGCTGTGATGGAAGCAGGGTGTGTGTTCGAGTGAGGAGGAGCGCAGGTATCTAGAGGGTTGGTGGAATTTCAGTTGATTGTTGATATAGACAGGTCTTAGGAGGGCTTTGTAGGAGTGTGTGAGGATCTTAAACTGGCAACTCTTCTGGATGGGGAGCCAGTGGAGGTCTCTCAGGTGGGGGGCAATGTGGGTTCAGTTGAGGAGGTCCAGGATGAGTCATGCTGCTGTGTTCTGTATGGTCTGGAGTCTTCTGAGGAGCTTGGTGGTCATGCCAGTGTGGAGGGCATGGACATAGTTGAGGCAGCTGGTGACAAGTGCATGAGTGACGGTCTTTCTGGTGTTGGTTGGGATCCACCTGAAGATTCTGTGGAGCATGCTAAGAGTGTGGACGCAAGAGGAGGCAACTGCATTGACCTGTTGTTTCATAGTCAATTGATGGTCAAGGATGATGCTGAGGTTGCGTGCATGGTCGGTTGATGTGGGTATAGGTCCGAGTTCTGAAGGCCACCAGCTGTGGTCTTATGCAGAGGTGTTCATCCCTAAGATCAGTACATCAGTTTTGTTGGAGTTGAGTTGGAGGCAGTTGTCATTCATCCATTGGGCTATTTTGGTCATGGTGTTGCAAAAGTTGGTTTTGGAATTGGAGGGGTCCTCAGTGAGTGAGAGAATCAGCTGAGTGTCATCTCCATAGGAGATTATGTTGAGTCTGTTGGATCTGACGATGTTTGCAAGGGGCTTCATGTACAGGGGACAGAGAGATGATCCTTGTGGTACGCCGCATATGATTTCTTCCTGGGAGAGAGATGAAAAGAGGCAGTTTGATGCTCTGTGAGTCTGTGTCGTGTAAGAAAGGAGATGATCCACTTAAGGGAATCTTGTTGTATGCCTATTTTGTTGAGTCTGTTGATGAGAAGATCAGAGTCACAGTTTCTCTGTGTTCGTGAAGTGTGATGATGTGGTTAATGGCGGCAATCAGAGTAGTCTCAGTGCTGCTGTTGGCACGGAATC
Source organism: Triturus cristatus (assembly GCF_964204655.1). NCBI lineage: Eukaryota > Metazoa > Chordata > Amphibia > Caudata > Salamandridae > Triturus > Triturus cristatus. The sequence goes on from NC_140589.1 coordinate 648,415,699, forward strand.
TTGGTTGTGAGGTGTCCAGTAGGTTGTTCTCTTACAGAAATTTGGTGAGCTACTGGTTGATGGCTTTCTCAACCACTTTGGCCGGGTAGGGGTGCAGGGAGATCAGATAATAATTTTTGTGATCGCTGGGATCAGCAGAGGCTTTCTTTAGTAGGGGTCTGACACTGCTTGTTTCCATCTATACGGGTAGGTTGCTGTGGAGATGGAGATGTTGAGGATGCTAGTGAGTTGCCTGCTGATTGGGTTTGTTGCAAGGTTGTAGAGATGGTGGGGCGGGCGTGAGCGCCCAAGAGTGGATGGAAGATATGATGGCTGAGGTGGTAAGCAAAAGACTGATTTGCATATGGCTGGGTTCAAACTGGAACGGCATGGTGAGCAAAAAAACTATGGATTTAGGCCCAGATCTCTGTACTGGGGTGAATGTATGACATTGTTCTGCATTCTGCCCATCTACTGTTGTTTTTGCATTTGTCACCCCGAGTGGGAAGGGTATGCCCAGACGTGGGTCCCGTGCTCTCCATGCCAGTGGAATCAAGCTATCCTGGCTGAAGAAGGGTAAAACCCTGAAACCGGTCCTAGGATGCTTGTTTCCAGTCCAGGGAGGACCTGGCTTGGCAGTTCGGGCTGGACTGTTCCCATGATGCACAGGGTCAAGACTGATTTGCATATGGCTGGGTTCAAAGTGAGTAAAAAAAACTATGGATTTAGGCCCAGATCTCTGTACTGGGGTGAATGTATGACATTGTTCTGCACTCTGTCCATCTACTGTTGTTTTTGCGGTAATGCTGAACAAATCAAAACATTCACCCCCAGTCAAAATATCTGGGTTAAATCCATCATTATTTTGCTCACCATGCCACCCCAGTTTAGACCTTGCCATATGCCAATCAGTCTTGACCCTGTGCCTCATGGGAACAGTCCAGCCCAAACTGCCAAGCTGAGGTGGTAAGGGCGGTGAACGGAGACCAGGTGGCAGTTGTTTGGCAGATGTTTGCTTATTGGTGGAGGCTCTTGGGCTTGAAGGTGGTGAGTTGGAGGGTGAAATTGTTGTAGATGTTGGTGATCTAGCCCTGGAAGTAGTCTGAGAGGGTGTTGCTGAGGGTGGATGGTGTTTTCTATAGCTTTGGGGTTGGAGAATTCTTTGACTATTTTGAAGAGTTCCTTTGTGTGGTTGGCAGCGGAGTTGATGCAGGTGGGGATGGCTGTTTTGTTGGCTTAGTGATGTGGCGGTGATATCTGCTGAGTGCTCTTTTGTGAGCTGCTCTGTAGATTGGTTCATAGCGGCACACCATCATTTCTCCAGTTGGTGGCAGTTGTGCTTGGTGGTCCTGAGTTCTGGAATGTGCCAGCTCGCAAGTTTGGAGGTTTTGTTGGATTTTGTTGGTTTCAGTGGGGTGACTCTGTCGGTGATCCAGGCAGCAAAGTTCGGGATGGCCTGGTCTAAGTCTTTTGAGGCCTCTGGTTGGAAGTTGGTGAGGACCTGTGACCACTGGATTTTGGTGACCTTGCTCCAGCTGCAGTCATGGGTGATCTGACACCTGATGATGGTGTACCGGACATCAGAGATGGTGAAGTGTACGATGGTGTGGTCCCTCGAGGTGAGTTCTGTGGTGTGGCTGAATTTGATTCTATTATTGGAAATAAAAATTGTGTTGAGTGTGTGTCTGGATTTTTGCCTGTGTTCGGTGACCAGTTGGGTGAGGCCGTAGTTGTAACAGTTCTTCAGGAGGGTGATGAAGCTGGCTTCATCGATGTGTAAGTTAAGGTCACTGAGTAGGACGCAGTGGTGATTGTCGATTGCTAGGGGAGTGATGAGGATGGAGATCGCATCGCAGAATGTTGCTTTGGGTCCCGGGGGCTGTAGGTGACGCTTTTGCATCTCTAGAATGTTTCCTTTAAACAAAAAATAATTAACAAATATACCTATGTCTAGATGTGTATACTCTCTAACAGCAGAGCATGTTGTTGAATGGCAATTGTGTTGTATGTATGTGTGTGGCATTACTCTGATAGAAATACCATCCACCTTAGTGCTAATACATGATGTACAATGTAGTATATACAGGGTGGATACGATATCTGTTACCTTTCAAGTCAATTGACTGTCAAATACTATATAAAATTATTTCAAAACGTATACCCGGCATGTTGTTTGCCAAATTGAGGGTCAATCTTCATGTATCCATGACACAATGTAGCGTGATGCCATTTCTGGGCGGGCAGATCCATGCATATCTATCCATTTTTATGTCAATGTTTATGCATGTACATGTAATGAAAGGGCACTACACAATTGCAGTATTACCTTCACATGCTTTAATTTCGTATTTCTATGTGTGACCTCTATGTCACACTTTGATGGACTAGGCATTATTTGCCTAGTTGACTATACATCTTTATGTTTTCAGTATATATTTTCCCTATTAAAATACCAGCAGCTATAAAGGACACACATTACTTCTTGTATGGTCACTGTTTGAGTTAATTTGAAACAAAATTTGCTTGGCATAATAACAATAATGCTAAATAGAATGAAGTATTTTTCCCCAACCAAGGCATCACTTGGCTCAGCTAGTATTATGCCATAAAACTTGCATGTCTGTTGAACAACATTCACTGATAAAAGTGCAAAAATGTATTACACCATGCATGTTCCCAATTGAATCACTTTTATAGCAGTTGTACATGTACATTACACAGCTTATCATTGTCAAAGGCTGGACCTAGTTGCCCTCCACAGCATTCCTCTGTTCTTGTTACTTGCCCAATATAAATTGTGAGTTTAGATGATTTTAAAATTATTGGCTGTACAATATGTATAATTCCTCATTCATATTACAGGACTATATAAATTTAAACCAGTAGAGTTAAAACATTTTCAAAAATGCTTAACTAAAGCACCAAAAAATATACACACATATATAGGTATAATTGTATTTTAAAACATTTATTAGTCCCGCCTGATGAATTATGATCAGACTGCCATGTAGGTGGTCAGAAACATGCCTTTTGCCATTGATGCTCGTGCTGTGGCCCGGAAAAGGCATGTTTACAAACATCCCTGCACTGTGTTCCAGGTACCATGTGGTGCCTGTCACAGAGTGCATGTGTGTTGGGGGAGCACCACATGTGCCCCTTGGGTCCCTTAGCGGAGGCCCAGGGGTCACAGGGGCCCTGCTTGGGGCCCCCAAAGTCCCTTTCCCTTTGCCTTTTCATGGCAGTAGGACCGCCATGAAAAGGCAGAGGGAAATGGGCATCATAATCCTGACTGTGGTGCCTGCGCAGTCACTGCTGCCATTCAGAATTACTAGCCCAACTGCCGCCCCAACAGGATTTCTGAACCTGTTAGATGCAGTGGTCTTTTACCCCGACCACAGCACTCCGACAGCCAGCATTATAATCCGACGGTCAGACGGTAGCCCTGGATTTCGGGCAGACCGCCACTGAAGGCCTGTAAGTGACAGTCTGTCCGACATTGTAATCGGGCCCTAAGTGTGGCTAAAAACTCCCATTTGTATTACTAATTTATTTGGACAACCAGTTGATACAGTAATGTAGTGCAGACGTATTTCTTCACAACAGGAGATTTTCTGTTTTAATTTCTATTGTCCTATATTTTACTTTAATTATGCATCTTAATCAATTAGCGTTCTAGTACTTGCTAGTGCTGTTTCTTTATTGTTTCGATTTGGGAAAGCATTTGCAGATTAAAATGATAGATACTTCTCCCTTGCTGGGGTAATTGTTACTACAAAAAGTCATATTTTCAAGTACATTGAATACATCTGTATAGCTGAATATCTAACAAATGAGATGCCAGTCATTTTTCAGGTTGTCATGTATGGGGCAATATGCATTGTGTAGCTAATAAAAGTGTATTTTAATGAATAACCTCATTACACTTTTGGTGTGTTATATATTTTATTAATGACATCAATGAATTTTATTAGAGTAATGTTCCATCACACATTATTTGTATGTTTTTTAATTAACTACAGAATTTAACACAAAAATCATCCTCAGAAAATGATTGAACAGGCACAATTGAAGAAAAATGAAAGATGAGCCTACAATTGGTTAGAGTCCATTTCCAAGCAACAGTCCATGGGCGGATGAAAAATGTGTGGATAGATGGTGAAAATAATCAAAAGTGCAGATCCTCACAGAAGGAGTTAATTTGTTGAGCCTATTGGTTGTAAGTTGTTGGGTGTTGTCCTTAACCAAGGCCCTAGGACTACTGAAGCAGCCTGAGTGTCAACTGGGGAGGTAGTAACAGCTAATTCCATGGAGTTGCTAGCTGGAAATTATTCTGGTACCAAGCTGGTACAAATCTTGCTTGACTATGGGAAGGACTAGCTACATTTTACACTGCATTCAATTATTGGTGTTTCCTGAGTTGTTGTTTGTAATCTGGATGGGTGAAATGATAAACAAAAACATTTTAATCAAATTATACTCTTTTCCAAGAAAAACATTCAATACTTCATAACATGTGTGACCTTATTTTGATTTGGGAGACATATTAGACTATCTCCAGCATAACATGTGTCCACAAATGATCACACTGGCACCCTACTGATCTTCTTATTTTTCTACATCTTCTTCTTCTTCTTCTTTTCTTCTTCTTCTCTTCTTCATCTTCTTCTTCTTTTTCTTCTTCTTCTCATTGTAATATTTGTATTATTATTATTATTATCATTATTGTTGTTATTATTATTGTAATTATTATTATTATTGCAATTATTATTATTATTATTACTATTATTATTATTATTATTATTATTGTTGTTGTTATTATTATTATTAATAATAATAATAATAATAATAAGGATAATAATAATAATAATAATAATAATAATAATACTGATGATGATGGTGATGATGATGATGATGATATAAATAATAACAACAATATTAATGATTATTATTATTATAATAATAATAATTGTACAAATATAAAGGTTCCTAAAAATTCATAGGGCCTGATTTCCAGTTAGCTTGATGGCTACTCCTTCGTACACATGAGGTAGCAAGTGTCATAGGATTACATACACTAATAATGATTACAAAATTATATCATGTTTGTCCAGATGCTGCTATTCAGCATACTTTAATTCAAGGTGTAAATGTGGGCTATATTAAGGGTTTTGTTTTGAATTTTGGTTTCATAGTTTGGGCCTGAAAATGTGTGTGTGGAGTTTGGAAAGCCAGTTTGCTTATTTCCCTGTCCCAAACGTATCCATCAAATGCCTTACCAAATGTATGCGAAATAGAATCACCAAAAATTGTTTGGTCGATATCAATAATTGCATCCCATCCTAGCCTGGATATGGATTTTGTACCGGACATTCCACACCATAAGATAGTCCACTGGAATTTTCTGGAAATGTAGCAAAAATAATTAAATCAGAAAATTATATAAGAAATTGGGTGAATGCTCACCTCAAGAAATAATAACAACTCTTTTCAACATGTGTACTCACAAAATCACTAAAATAAGGTGAGGCCTGATTCACAAAGGTGAATGTACACTTTTGTGTGTATTTATTATTTTTTTAGTATTCACAAACTACGAGTTTTTTTCTTACTAGTAAAAAACTTGACACTCCTATCATTTTCTGTGCAAAGTCCCGTCTCTGCAGTCATAAAATTAATATTAGTAAAACTAAACTCTTAGTTTGTGAATATCAAAAACATGGTAAATTTACACAAACTGAATCAAGCCCCCAGAAGCTATGGCACAGAGCAGACAAGCTTAACTTAAGAAAATATGTTAAATATTTATGCAGTACCAAAACAGTTATAACATCTAAATCATAAACAATAAAAATCATCCCCAAAAATATAAAATTTGCAAAATACTAATGAACACAATGAGACCAAATTTAACAAAATCTGATAAATGGATCGGGGATATGAATATTTAAAGTTATAAATAAATATAGCACTAAAAAGGGATATGTGACAGTTAGACTGGGACCTAAGTGCGATTTGAGACTGACGGCAGCGGAGCCTGGGACAGATACCTGAATTACATTGGCTCTGGTGAAGCTCTGATATTTTTGAGAGTTGTAATGAAAAGGAATTTGTTTTTTTTTTAGTGGTACACAGAACTTTGAGCAAGACAAATCTGATATTCAATCCAATGCTGTAAAACTGCTGGTTGCATATTTTTGGAGAAGGTCCACCTACAGCTCATCAGTATTTTTTTTTCAGTTTCTAAGACCTAACACAGAAGGTAACTTTTTCATTTTGTTTTTGAAAGAAAAATTGTGAAATCTCTTCATTGCCCCTTTCTACATTGGGACTTTGAATGTTTTGGATCTTTTTGACTTTACGACTTTCACTAGGACCAATCCTCTTGTTCTTCATGGCAAGGGATGTATTGCGGTCGGCTTCAAGTATCGCGTAGGTCCCGGTATGTGTTTGTATTATAGGCGTAACCATTGGTGCCATGGATATTTTGTCACTTTTTTTACTTACATTTATTTTACAATCACATATCAGGTGTAATTTTGCTTATTATTTATTTCTGTATTTTTCCAAATTGGAGTAGGGTTTTTACTGTAGTTTGTTTTTGACTGTTTTGCCACATCTAAACTCTTTACACATTCCTTTTAGTTAAGCCTGAATTTAGTGCCATAGGTACCAGAGTCTAAGCTCTGGTTTAAACCAGAGGAGTTGGCCTAATGACCTCAAATCTGCAGAACCGGGTTCTAGTCTCGGCAATGACACTGAACATCCTCTGATTCTGGGCAAATCACTTAATCTCCCCGTGCCTAACAAAAATGAATGTGTCCTCATGTAACATAACTGGTGCTATGCAAAGCGCTCCGATACAGGCTTAAGTTCGTGCTATATAAAACTCCGTAAAAAATAAAAACTATGGAAAACATGACTTCACTTTCAGGTTAATTACTTTATTACTTGTGGCAGACTACCATCCACCACAAATAATAGTTCACTTTCATACAGTGAATATTTTCGGTATATATTTAGTGGTGTTAAACCTCATGTTTGAAAGTTGGTTGTCTTAATAGGTTGAAATAACAGGAGAATTTTGAGTTAGCGAATAAGGGTTCCAGAGTGGAGCAAGCGTGAATGGGTTAGTGTTAGAGAAGAATTATTTGGACATACTAGTCTCCACTCTGCCAGGAGTTGATGCAATGATTTTAGTGTACGGACAAAACCTGCTTTCTGAATATGCTCTCCCCTATAGATCATTTTAGCCCTCGCGGATATTAGCGGCTTGTGTTGGATACAGCATTCACCTTATCATTTATTCTGTACTACATTTGCATTCTCCAATTCTAGGCTTTTGTCCTTACTAAGCCTCCAAACAACTCTGGCTTTAACTAATTTTCTTAATGTCTGGGTGCTCTTCTACTAATAGGCCATTACAAAAATGGGGTGACCCAATAGTGATCGAGGACCTGGGTAAGGTATGATACAAAAAACAGCGGTCCTAGACCTTCATTTATAAATCAACAAATGATTTTGTGAGCATTCATTAGAACAAATTAATTGTTCATGGAACTTAATACATTATTTACAACAGAAGAGTGCAACAAACCATAATCTGGTTCACCATGCATTTTATTTTCATGTTAAATGGTGAAAATCATATGTACGTTATCAATTTAGCAGAGAAGGTTGCTCCAGAGGGAACGTGCATAGGAGTAAGGGTGCTCAAGTGGAAGGTGGTGAGAAAGAATATTCAAAAGATTGCAAAGGAAAGTTTAATACATCAAAACAGTTGGACTGGTTATGAGTCACCGTCCTTGAGGGCCTGGCCACGCTATTCAGTACATAATCACAAGTATATTGCAGTTTCAATTTAAATAGAAATCAATTCTAGTATGGCATGTGGGGGGTAAAGTTCGGGGTCCAGGCTAGCTTAAAGGGGGCGTCGACGTTTTGACCCGTCTTACGGCCATGAGGGTGATTTGATCCTCGGCCTTGCGGATCTTCATCAGGACAACCTAGGGAGGTATGGGGCCTTGTCACATTCCCGCCGTAAACTGTGGTATACTGGTCAATAATTGAGGTGAGGGACTAGCGTCCACAATATCAATGGTTAATGCGGCCAATTCTGCTGATGGAGCCCTTGATCTTCATTCCTGTAAGGACTGTTTGCCGACTGTTTGGGAGAAACACGCTCCTGCTTTGTTCTTTTATTGGCACCCTGCGCCCTGTGAACTTTCGTTGCTGCTGTCACCACTGCCACAACTCGCGTTTCCCGCTTCGCCGGAAACGCTCGCAGCAGGGGGGGGACTGAGGCCAAGAGGCAGGCAGACTACACCGCCCAGAAGTCATCAGGGCCCGTAGCCGCCTCCTTGTCCCGCCCATGACAGATGGAATAAATTGACTAACAGCTACACGCATCGCGGAACGCGTGCGGGAACGAGCCCGGGCAAAGCCCGGGACAAGGGCGGGGCCGTCTGCGGCCGTCCGAGGCCGGGGGAGGCTGGGCTGGGCCCCCCCTCTTGCATCTGCAATCATTGGGTACGTTGAGGCAGCACCCGCTCTCCGGGGGGTGCGTCGCCCGTCCCTGCTTTTGGAAGGCTGTTGGGAGCAGGAGTTGCTCACAGCCCTGGTACTTTGAGCTTTGTGGGGCCACCCTGTGGTGTCGGAGGCGGCCAGAGGGAACGGCCCAATAGCAGAGACTCGCTCTCCCAGGAGTCCCTGCCTTGGACAGTACCCCCGGTCCACGCTGCCTCGGGGCCACGCCCACAGCCTGTAATACGCAATATTTTAGTGATCTCGATCCCCGCTGTGCGGGAGCCTGGGCAAAGTGCCGCGGCCCTCCGGGGCTGCACGTGGCAGGACTGGGCCACCCCCCTGAAATCGTGACTGTTGTCATCAGGTAGCTCATAATATTAGTTGTCCTTAGCTGTCTTAGGTCATTGCTAGGGGTTTTGTTTCTACATCTGGGCTGGTTTTGTCTTAGCGATGTCAACCCGCTCAGGCAAAAGCCTGAGGAGGGGCAGGGGGGAGGGGAGGGGGATGGGGGGGTATGGTTGGCACCATGGACCAGTTTATTACCCGTGTGGCCAATGTTATTGACAAAGAAATCGCCATGGCTGAGCGGCGGCTATCTCGAGGTCCCTCTGGTTATAGACGGTCATCGTTGGGCTCGATAGCCTTGGTGCCCTCCCCAGATCGAACACTGGACCCACCTGTCCCTGCCCCTTCTCCCCTGGACCATCCCCGTGTGGCCGCCCTAAGAGCCAGTATAGACGGGCTGGAAATTTTGACGGCCACCGCACTCCATGCTGAAAATATTGTGGCCTCAGATTTAATGGCTAGTGAGGCAGCCATTTCCTTGTTGCCTCTGGCTAATCCTTCTATTCACCCGATGTCGCCCCCCCATCGGCCCTTGTGGTGCAGGCGGAAATACATCCAGTCCCCACTAAAAGGAAAAGATTGTCCACCCCACGGAAAGGCAGACTGGTTAAAGACCACAAGAGACCCAGGTGGGTTGGCGTCAGGATGGGTGGTTTACACAAGGCAGTGGGGCGGGATCCTAGCCCGCTACAGGGAGAGAAGGGGGAGGGGACATCTGGAGGGCCAGTGGCTAGTGTCTGTAAAGAACAGACTGGTGGCCTTGCAGTGCCTCTACCCCCAGATTCTCTCCTAATTGTAACCATGGAGAAAATGATGAAATCTTTACTCCTCCCGGTGTTAGATAAAATCAGGGGGCTATCAGAGCGGTGGATAAAATGGAGCAGGCAACCCTAGACAATTTTTTCTCCCTAAAATCATTTATTAAATTGCAACTAAGAATTAGGGAGGATGGGCCAGGGGGGGGAACTGATAGTAGGGAGACCCCTATAGTTCAACAAGGCACTGCTACCACAGCAGGCATTATATCAGTTGTACCCGAGGTGACTGATCGTAATTCACACCCTACCGTTATGGCTGCAGGGATAGCGAGGAAACCTGTGCCGTCAGTAATTAAGCCTGTAGAGAAATTAAAGCCCTCTAGGCCGCTAATAACTTCTCAGATAAAAAGACGGCATGCACCACAGCTTCTGGAATCCCTGGTAAAGCAAATTCTATCACCCCAGCCGCCATTCCAGTAGCCCCTAGTACATCTGAGACTTTAACACCTAAACTAGCTAAACCTGCAAAGGCCCATGTACAGCAGACAGGTGAGGGTCTTAAGGGCGGGAGGGCCCACAATGTTAATCTCCCCCCTGACTGCCAGCCCTTTGTAGCTGTGCTGACTGGGGTGCCTGTGCTTAGCCCGGGCAAGCGTGAGACATTTGCTGAACTGTATAACAAGACCCTATTTTGGCTTAAAGAAAACAGACCCTTGCCCAAACTTTGGGAGGGACGGATCATTCACGTAAGGAGAGTTGGCTGGATTGGCACTACGAACAAAAATATAAGTGGGGATTGCATCATAGTAAACTTTGAGAATCCAAGGGTTGCTAGCTATGTATGCAGTGGACCTGTGAGGGAGCATAACCTAACAAGTAGCGGGGGACCAATTGGCATTCGCGACCTTAGTTACTTTAATCCCCCAAATTTGCCAGTGAGGCCAGCCGGAACCCCTATGTGGGAGGACTGGGGCGGCAGACAGACTCGTGGAAGTCTCTCCCAATTTACCCTATTCAGTAATACCCCTTGCCAGCCGCATGGTCGCTTTTGGCAAGGCTATTGACATGCAACCTGCCCAACACGGGAGATGCATCACGAGGCATCCGGGGAGACATCAATTAATAGTCTAATATTTGGAGAGGAGTTGGTGAGGTCACCCACTAGCACCCTTTTTCCACCAACTATCTCTAGGGGGCACTCACCGGTGGCTTGCCCCGAAGCACTTGCGCCGTCTCTGCTCAGTAGGGAGTCGATCGAGGGGGACATTTTAATTACGGATGCTGTGACGTTGCCTATCATTGAGGTGGCTACTGTCACTGCTAATGCCCCCCCTGTAAGTGAATCAGCAATGGGGTGGGGAGGGGCTGGCAGTGTGCCCCTGAAGGTAGCTAGCTGGAATATAGCGGGCCTTGCACGGAACATAAGCATACCAGATTGGAATGTATTTATAGAATCGTTTGGGATTTGCCTGTTCCAGGAAACCTGGTGCTTGGAACCTCTACATAAGATGGGTTATACCACCTATTTTGTCCCTGCCATACGACCGAGTGGAGGGAAGGGGCGCCCCTCGGGAGGGTTATTAATCTGGGTAAGCATCTCCCTGCGGTACTCCATTAAACGCATAGCGACTAAGTCACCTGACCTTCAGAGGCTAACAGTGAGAGGGCCATGTGGAGGGAGAGTGCTTGAAATCCTTAATATTTATGTCAGAGGCACACGGGGCGGCTCGTCCACTCTGCCCTTAACTGGCATTGACGAGGAACTCAGAAATTGTAGCGCTGATTCCTTCGTCATGCTAGCGGGGGACTTCAACTGTACATTTGAACCCCTTGCCGTGGACGATGTTCTAGGCACCAGAGATGATGATGTAAGGGGAGGTATCCCACTGTTGCAAATCACGCCAATTAGAAGATGGACTCAAAGTGCCATCGACCTTAATGCCCTCTGCCTGGAGCATGGCCTTAGAGCAACAAATGGCAGATCTAATTCAGATCAAATGGGGGCCCATACGTTCAACAGAGTAAGTAGGGCATTCCTCACGGATTGACTATATTCTGCTGAACTATCGTTTGTGGGCTCACCTGGTGGATATGGTGGTCCTGCCGTCCATTGACAGTGACCACAACCCTCTGTCTCTGTCTTTGTCCCCTCTGTGGATGGGATGTTCCCTACCCCCAATCCCCCACGTGTGGAGAACAACACATGAAGTGTGTCCCTCTAATTGTGGTAGGCGCCTGAAATGAAAGAATATTGTTGGTAATGAGGGAAAGATCATGGAGGTAAAATCTATAATGGCTAATATCGTACCTCGTTTAGATTCCCCCTCTATCAGTGCGCAGGAGGTATCCACACTGTTTGCCCAAACTACGAAGGCACTAGGCGAACTGTTCTTAGTCCATAATGCGGGAAAAAGGGATAACAAAAGAGGCGGCATGAAGGGCAATGCTGGGTGGTTTTCAACTGCTTGTCGCGATGCCAAAAGGGAATTAATAAAGGCAGTGAAATCCAAGAATGGAGCCCTGATAAGTGTTGCAAGGGGCAATTACAGGAGGGTTATATTTAAGGCAAAGGTAGAATGGGAGAACCAGTTTTGGTACGACCTGAAGGTAGCAAGCCTAAGGAAGGACTCGAAGGGTTTCTGGGACCTATTAAGAGCTAGGGATAAACCCGTGGATACAATGATAACATGTAACATACCGGAGGGCGCGTGGTTAGACCATTTCTCCCAGCTCTATACAATGGTCCCGGGTAAGGGGGTAAGTTTGCCAGAACAGCATCCCTTAGTGTCCTGCGAGCTTAATGATGAGCTCCTGTTCACAGCCAAGGAAGTGGTAGGGGCGATTAAATGTCTTGTCCCCAACAAAGCAGCAGGCCCGGATGGCATACCAGGGGATTTGCTACGCATTAATCCGGAGGAGTGGGGAAACTTATTGCTGCCCTACTGAATGCTAGTTTTGATGGGGCAACTTTCCCGGTCTCATGGAAGGGTGCTGAGGTCGTCCCAATTTTTAAAAAAGGGAGCCGGAACGACCCAGCCAATTACCGCCCCATAAACCTTTTAGACTCTTCGCAGAAGGTGGCGGGAAAAGTGGTCTTGGGCAGGGTATTGCAGTGGGTTGAGGATAAGGGTATTCTTTCTGACTTCCAGGCCGGTTTTAGATCGGGTATGGGGACGATAGAGCAATCCTTCCGGCTTATGATGCTGTATTGGAAAGTGGTTGTACTGGGCAAAGGCAGTCTGTATCTCGCTTTCATAGACCTGCGGACTGCCTTTGACCTGGTCCCACGCAGACAACTCTGGAGTGTGCTCGATGAACAGGGTATCCCTCCATATTTACTAAGCATGCTGATCAAACTGCATGCTGATAATTTTGCACAGATCAGGTGGGGTAATCAGGGGCAAAAAACAGCACGAATACCTGTAAATAGAGGGGTACGCCAGGGATGTGTTTTAGCCCCCACTCTGTTTTCATTGTATGTCAATGGAGTGGTGGAGCACCTGCTGCAACATCCTGCAGACGCACCATCCCTGGCTGGCAGAAGAATACCTACCCTCCTTTTTGCAGATGATACCCTCCTGATCTCTAAAACCCCGGTAGGCCTGCAGAGTCTGCTAACTAGCTTTAAATCCTTTTGTGACGCAAGGGGGTTAGTTATTAATACAGGGAAAACCAAGTACCTGGTTCTAAACCCTCCGAAAAAGATAGCTAAACCACCGACCTTAGATTCTGTTTCCCTCGAGAGGGTTACGGAGTTCGATTACCTTGGCATTCGTCTCTGCGACTCTATGAGTTGGAAATGTCACCACCAAAAGATGCTGCTGACCCACAAGAGGGTGGTGGGTGCCCTTCTTAAGGAACAACGTGCCTCAACCCTCAAACCCATTGCGCCTATTCTAGATATCTATAGGGCAAGGGGTGTTAGTGCAGCACTTTATGGGGCCGAACTCTGGGGGGTACATAATGTGGATCAGTTATCCTGTTCAGAAAGTAAATTGCATAAAGATCTAATGGGGCTCCTCTATAGTACCCCAACCCTTCCACTGCTTTTAGATATGGGTACTCGGTCAATTAGTGACCAGGCTAGGCTCCGTCCTATCCTCTTATGGGCGCGAATCTGGAGAGTTCCAGAAATGTCTAGCTACGCGGATGGCTTAACTGATGTGATGGGGTTGCCAGGCTGGCCCAAGATCTGTTGGTTGAGGGAAGTCAAGCGTCTTCTCGTCAATCTTGGCCTTGGCGACGCTTGGAACAATAGAAATGCCCCCCCAAAGTCTGTCCTGAAGAAGATATATTGGAGATGGGTAGCCGATGGTAGAAGTAGTAATGCCAATTTGTGCAGGACCACCTTGGATTTCCTTTTGGTAAAGGACGTGTCTTTTTGCGAACCATACTTGGATGTCATTACAAACCGCAGGGACAGGGTTCTTTATTTCCAATTCAGGGTAGGTCTACTTCCCGTTGGGGAACTGACCTCTAGGTGGAAGGTTCCGGCCCAAACAATTTCTTCTTGCCCATTCTGTGAAAATAGGACAGAGTCAGTTCCCCATTTGTTGTTCGAATGCCCGGCTTATGCAGACCCCCGCAGTAGATGGTTAAAGCCACTCTGTAGAGAACTTGGAATAAGACATTACAAGGAGGCCTTACGTATATGGAAAACGACCCACGGCCCCTCTTTGCTTGTGGCTTAGCAAAGTTCCTAGGATGGGCTTGGCGTATTAGATCAACTAGGCTTTTGTATCTTGTTTAATCTGTATTTTTAACTGCTCTTATCTAATTTATTGGTGCCACTTGTAGTATGAAATGTATGTTTATTTTCCTATGTATTGGCTCCTTTTATTGTTTTATTGCTTATTAGTCTTATGTACTGCTTTTTAAGATATTCATCATATCGAAATAAATCCAATTGATTCATAACCAGTCCACCTGTTTTGATGTATTAAACTTTCCTTTGCCATCTTTTGAATATTCTTTCTCACCACCTTCCACTTGAGCACCCTTACTCCTATGCACGTTCCCTCTGGAGCAACCTTCTCTGCTAAATTGATAACGTACATATGATTTTCACCATTTGACATGAAAATAAAATGCATGGTGAACCAGATTATGGTTTGTTGCACTCTTCTGTTGTAAATAATGTATTAAGTTCCATGAACGATTAATTTGTTCTAATGAATGCTCACAAAATCATTTGTTGATTTATAAAGGAAGGTCTAGGATCGCTGTTTTTTTTATCATCTCTTCTACTAACAGGCAGTTTGATAACAAACAAGTACATCCTATTGAGAGTGTAAATAGTTTGTGTGGTTAGTGTAGTAGCTTTTGTAGTGTTAGGTGCAGGTGTGATTGATAACTTGATATACAGCAACTATGTGCATTGATGGATGCCCCCATCAATTTCACGGGTGTGTCCATTCGTTTGACAATACGTCCAACTTTGTTGTCCATTATCATGATTTCCCCAATCCCACTGTGATTCTGGACATCTCTAAACAGGGCTGGGGGATGTAAGCCAAACCAACGTTGATGGAGTTATTTCTGTTGATGCTGGACTGGAAACACAGTAACGGACTACTGAGGATAAACCAAAAGACCCTATTCTGGCAAGATTGATGGTGGTGCTGTAGTACACTACAATATACAGTGGACAGAATTCTGTCAACCTGATGTACAAATTAGCTTCTTTGTGAAGGAGCAGTGAAGATTAGTCACTTGAGCTCCCGTCATGCTCTGTGACTGAAGGCAGTTTCATCAGGATGGCTGGCGGTGCCAACATGGTGGTGCGAGTAGACCATGCTGCTTCGTGTGCAGCAGGGAAGTAGTGCGATGATCCACATAGGGTCTACAGTGTACACTGTTCAGGGGTACTTGATTCCCCTCCTGTGGACCTACGGGGCCTGCCTTGACAACGTCGCAGTGCCAGCATGCCGGACACAATGGACACCACTGCTGCAGCTTGCACAGGAGGCGTAGCACATGACTGTGCGCCTTTGTGGATGGTCGCAGGCTTCCTTATGGACATACAATGCTCTGCTGAAGGACATGTGTAGGGCTTGTTTGTGCTCAGGAGCAGTTCCAGGAGGCTGTATGTTACCCTATGAGCTGCAGTTAACAGGAGCAGAAAGAGTGCCTTGTCTCAAGAACGCGCTCCTATCAGGTCACACAAGCAGTTTTCTGCAATATTACTTGCGCTCAGCTGGTCATAGGTATACATGGGCTACCTATTGAGTGTGCTGCTTGCATTAATTTTGACTCTCTGAACTTAGAAATCAGCAGATATTTGCATTTAGAGTACCCCATGGAGCGCTGGGCATGCTTTATAAGAGTCTGCTGTTAACATTCACATCTACTTTGAGCCACTATTACTGGCAGTAATCTGCGTTAAGTGCACTTGGAGCTAGCACTGGGTGGTAGGCATTAGGCATCCTTTTTCAGCCAAGGACATAGGTGTAGGCGTGGAAGCGGTCTGTCTAGGTATAGGTGCAGCTTGCGCCCCCTCGTACTATATTCACGAAGCTCAATTCAGTGCCATCATGAAGTGGATTTCTAGGGATATCTCTGCTAAAAGCCAGCCACCAACAAACTCTACCCTTAGTGTAAAGCATTGCAATCGAGTCCATCTAAAAAGGAAGCTGAGTTTAATCTATTTAGCAGAGAACCCAGAAGTTGCTCTTCGTTCGAGGTGCATGGGCAATTGGTCCACTTGGAACTCTTTTCTCTCAAGGAGAAGATGGATGTACAACATGTGACCAAAGAGCAAGTATCTGATTTGGCCTTGTTGTCAGCTATGGAAGTCAGCAACATCATAGAACCTCCCCTCCCTTTGACGCTGACAGCCCTGCTTCTTCACAAATCATGGCTATGAGAAAATCAGTAATAAGTGAAGCAGCACCACAGGGGGATCCTTCTGGAGGCAAGCAGCTATGACCATGTACCTTATTTGCAGACTTGAACGTGAAGGAACAGTGCAAACAACCTAGGTGTGCAGTATTTAAGGAAACCAGTGAGAACGTCGTCTTGGTTAAATGGCAATGGATCCCTCTTTAATTACTACTGCTGTGGATGTAATGATTGAGCTCTCAACAGCGGTCAAAGTACCAGGCAGGATGTCTTTACTACTGCAGATTGTGCCTGGAATTCAAAATTTATGAACAGATGATACCCAACCCAACTCTATAAATGTACTGTTAGAAAACATTTTGATGGAGTTAAAAAATATGAAAATATTGGAAGAAGATGCTCACAAGAATACTGAGTCACAGCTGTGTTTGATTCTATCTCATATTCAGCAGCTTACATCACGTATCGTCCATCCAGAACAGCAGATTTCAGCTCTCAAAGACAGCTTGCCATGTCAAGCGGATCAAGTGAATAAACTACAAACTCAGATGGCCGAGCTCCAAATTAAGGCTGACAATGTGGAAAATCAGTCACGGAGATCTAATCTTCGCATTATACTAGTGCCTGGAGGACATGAGAATGGCCATTCGGTAACTGCTGTAGTATCAGATCTTATCTATGTCATGAAGCAGCAGCCCAGAAGATCGATCTCACAATATCACAGGTTCATCGTGTCCCAGCAGTCCAGCATCCCAACGCCAAGTACCCTCAAACTATCATTGTAAACTTTGGTGACTTTAAAGTTTTGGAACTTATTTTGGCATTTGCTATTTGAGACAAGATATATCAGACTCATGTCTGCATTTTCTGCGCGATGCCACAAGGAATTCATAGCATGATTAACTGTTTTCAGCAGCTTGGTGCCCTAGCGGGTATTATCTAACAATCGAAGCTGAAAGCTTTCTATAAAGGAAGGGCATACATTTTCCAGTCAATTGAATTAGCCCGGGAGTTCATTCAGTCTCTACAGCACCAGGGGGAGGGGAACAAGGGATAGCACTGCCAAATAAAACGCAATGATCTCTTTGTTGTTCTTGTTTTCTTTTTCTTCTCCCTTTTGCACCATGAGTAATGCTGATCACATAAAGGTTGTCTTGCTAGTATGGTCAATCAGCCCTATGGCCGTAAGCCGCCCCTTACCTGCCTTGGGTGCCATGTCAAACTGCTGGGTTAGGGTTGGGGTGGGACTCGTGGGAGGGGAAGGGCTCTAGGGAGTAGGGGTGCGTACTTTCACAGTAACCCCAAGTGGGGGGCTAACTTGTTGGAGGATGGTGAAGGAGAGGTCCCGGGTGTGGATAAGAGAAGGAGGTGGAAATGGTTGGGGGAACTAAAATAGGGACCATCTAGAACCAAGCAGGATGGTTAAGATCTAGGGAATTGATGGTATTTCTTACTTACTTAGTTTACACCAGGGAGCACCATGCAGATCAGGGTGCATATCTTAGCATTTTACAATGGGGAAGATTAGAATAGTTTCATGTAATACTGATGGCATTAATAATCAGAACAAATTAGGATCAATTATAGCATAGCTGAAAGAATCGAGGGTGCAGGTAATCCTAACTCAGGAAACCTAATTGAAAGCA
Organism: Triturus cristatus; assembly: GCF_964204655.1. Lineage (NCBI taxonomy): Eukaryota > Metazoa > Chordata > Amphibia > Caudata > Salamandridae > Triturus > Triturus cristatus. Next base: position 648,433,790 of record NC_140589.1, read on the forward strand.
TCTGCAAAGCTTCGGTGGATGTCATGATGTATATCTCAGGCATTTTTTACATCAGCTAGTACCCCGGGTCAGGGGGTTGCAATTTTATTTACTAATAAATTTGAGGGGGAAGTTATGCAGATGGTGCATGACCCTAAAGCTAGATGGGTCAGGGTTAGCTTGAATTTTTATGACTAAATTATTAATTTTATCAGCTTCTATTGGCCAAATGAAGATGATGCAACCTCATTAGACAAAGTATACAACGTGTTGGTACCCCTCTCGGGATGTATTTTTATTGGAGAGAAGCCAAAATCATCTTGGCTGTTGGCCAATCCTTTATGAGATTTTGCACCAATTGATCCCGGGAGAGCGGACTACCCTGCCAGACAGGAATACACCTGTTTCTACAAAAGTTTTACCTCTCCTTCATGTATTGACTCATTTTTATATCTTCTAATTGGCAAAAGGTAGGCTTTGGTATTTATTCAATCACCTTTTCTGATCACTCTGTTCTATACGTCAATCTTAAAATATGTCACTCCAGCATGATAAGGCCATGCTGGTTTTTCGACAATTCCTTACTGACTCAAGAGGGTTGGATTGCAACAATGTGCACTGGATTTGTAGAGTTTTGGCAGAAAATGCTAACACAGCAGCTATTTACTTTATTTGGGGAGCTTGCATATCATTTATTAGGGGGCAGGGTCATATCTTACACTGCTCAGAAAAATAGAGCTAATTCTGGCTCTGTAATCTGAGCTCGAGTAGGCAAGGTGCTTGAATGCCAGGGTATATACGAAGGCATCAAAGGATAGATTGGCTGAGGCCAGCCAGTGGCTTCGTGAATATTTCCTCTCTCCTGATATAGTGAACCAGCTCACCTGTTTTCAAAAACACTACAAGGAGAATGAACAACTGGCTGTCTCCTGGCGTTGTCATTAAAAAAGAATCAGAATTTGAGAACCGAGATCTGGGATGGGACTTCGATTTGTATAGTTTCTGATTCTGACCAGATAGCAAAGGTGCTTGTGAAGCATTATGACCAGCTCTATACCTCAGATTGCAACCCTTCGCCTCATGCAATTGAGACCTTTCTTCAATTCATTGTACATCCCACTCCCGAAAATGACATACAGTTAATGGTTGAAGACCCCATTACATAGGAAGAAATTTCGAAGCAATAAGCTGCTTCCGAGTGTAAAACCTTGCGACAGCATACCATCCAAGTTTTATAAAATCTTTGCTCAATAGATCATTGATTTTTTGGTAGTGCTATTTAATTAGTTTTTAAATGGATGTGAGATCCCTGTGGAATTTATAAGAGGCGGAGATCGTTAGCTTTCTCAAGAAAAATAAGATATTAGAACAACCTAGGTCTTACCTCCCAATAAGTCTACGAATTCTGATTACAAACTATTTGCCAAGACCAAAACTTTTTTTGCCGGTTTGATCTTTATCAACGAATACAAACTTTTGAATACAAGCAATAGACTATTATTCTAATAGCCCTAAATATGTTAGATGTTTCAACGCGTGCAGTGGGACGTCCTATGCTCCCAAGCTGAACTTATTTGCCAACGACATAATTCTGATTTGGTTGGAAATAGATGTAATAGAGACAATGCCTTTGGTAGAATCCAATCATTTTTAGAGATTGAGGAAATATAAGATCAATCTGGCCTAGTCAGAGGTGCTTCTTTTTCATTGCCCTCCTACAATTCTACTATAGAAGTGAAGTCAAAATTCTCTGCATCCCGCACTGTAAGATATCTAAGTATCTTTGCATCTAACAATATTGCTGATTTGTTTAAATTTAATTATTTTACCACTCTTAGTAAAGTTTGCGGACTCTTGAATAAGTGGCAGAATCTGCGGATGTCTATTATTGGGAGAGAGGCCATTATTAAAATGGCTGTTCTCCCTCTATTTATTTTTCTCTTTTCCAATGTTATTATGTTGAGTAAACACACATTTTTTCTTCAGATAGATCAATTGTTGTGCATGTTTTTATGGCAGGGAAAGAAAACGTGGACGAAATTACAGACACTCCAGATGTCAGTTGTCGATAGAAGGCTAGCACTTCTTTGTATTCAGAACTATTATAAAGCTGTTTCTTTGACTGGCTCAATCATGCAGCAGGGGCTCTCCTGATGAGTTGTTTCTGCCTGCAGTGTATGCTGAGTAAACATGGCAGGCAAGTACCGATTTTTCTAAAAATGTCCAAGCTGTCCAAGTGCTCAAAATATAAACTTTTAGATATAGTGGCACGGAAATTTCAACAATTGAGGCTGAATACTGTTTCCCTGTGACCCATCCCTCTATACCTTTATCCAAAATTAGAATGGTAGGCCTAGCCCTTCAGAATAGGATTATTAGGAAATAAGATAAGGCGGGGTATTGGGTTCTTGGAAACTTTTTATTGGGAGGGCAAATTAAAACATGGGCACAGATAGTAAAGGGTAAGGAAAATGTCACGCCTGATTTGAAATTCTCCTTCCTTCAAATCCAAGATACCTTCAGACCTACATTCAGACAGCTAATACCGTCAAAGATCATATTAGTAGAGCTCATTTTAGAATCAAGCTAGTGGGGGTAAGCAGTTGGTACCAATTGTTATATTCATATGTTCAAAAGTCTACTGCTGTGTCAACTCTCTCCTCAATTCCACAACTTTTTGAAGGGGGGATGGACCATGCAAGTTTCCAGTGGTAAAACCTCATGGCTCATAAAGCCATACATGGAGCCAATTATAAACGCAAGGCATTTTTTTCAAAATGGGCCTTATATTATACCCCACAACACGTTGGCTTAATGTTTTGGTCCATGTCAGCTAGTTGCTGCAAATGCGGGCACATTTGCTGGGATTGGGCCCATGTAATGTTTCTTTGTCCGAAACTCTTCACTGTCTGGAGGAAGGTTATGGAGTGTTTAAGTGACAAATTACAAATTTTAGTAAACCGGATTTGCAAGGAGCACTATGTGGGATCCATCCCATTAATTGTTCTTTAACACTACGTCAACAACAACTTTTTTACATCAGGTCACTAATAGTCAATCATTGATTCTGCAGGGATGGAAATCAGCAGACCGACCATGGTTTGAGCTCTAGGTAGACAAAGTGAATCAGGTTAAGAAACATGAAGAACTCTATGCTCAAAGGGTTGGTGAAGTTAAAAAAACTGAAGGAATTTGGGCTCCGTTTTCAGGGAGAGGAAATCAAGAGGGGCAACAATTGAGGTGGGGGCAGCAAATAGATTTGTGTTTTTTTACCCGAATTTGTACACTTTTGGCTAATCATGTACCTGTATCGAATATCTTTTTTAAAATTCTGCTTGTACTAATGTATTATTGGTATCCTGATTATCAAAATAATTATTTAAAAAAAAAATAATAAAATATAAAATAAAAGATCAAACAGTGACAGCCCCTACTACAAACTCTATTTCTGTCCCTTTGATTTTCAATGTAATATTGGGTGTTTGTAGCACCTCACAAAGACAGTAGCCCTTCGGTTCCTTCATGCACTAGTCAGCTACTCAGCTTGCCATGTTTATCAACTCTTATTCAGCAACATCAAAACTAACAATAAAAAGACACTAGGCAAACAAGCCATGGGAACATGTTTCCACATGTAGAAGAACATAGGAAGGTAAGCAGAAAGTTTGTGTTGCTATATTTTAGGAGCTTGCTTAAGGCATGCAAAAGGCAAGCCCATATGTGCCTGTCCCTGTGATGACGGGCACAATCAATGTCATGCTGCCTTCTCTTTGTTGAACGGTCCGATAGGAAACCAACTCCTTCTACTATGTATTGAAGTTCGTTGCTCCTGTACAAGAAGTTTCCCATTAACACTCAGTGATGTTCATATTAATCATCTTTGGCCATTCATAATAATACATAGAAGACATGCCACACCCACACCAGGGTCCCTCTTTCCTCTAGAGACATTACCCTTAGCAGTCCAATAAAGATCTGCTCTTTATCAGATCCTTCACCCAAAATCCATGATCATCTCTCTAATAATAACTGCGCCTTTTTCTTTAGAACTGGGCACTAGCTCACAAACCAGTCCTCTCCAAATATGATCTTAGCCATCCCTCATAGCTTTAAATTACATTCTAAAGACAGACTTGGTCGACACGTGGGGGGGTTTAGGTTTTGTCTGCAAAGCACACTTTAAAGTCATTATTTTAGATGAACCTACTTTCAGTAAAGTGGGAATTCTCCTTTTCCAAATGTCCAGCTGATCAAAAAACACATTCCTTTTTGCCTCATATTCCGGCCTCCTGGTGCTGCTACTAGCTTTGATGACTTTGTTATCAATGTTATTTTTGCTTAAATACTGAAAGCCTCCAGATTCATCTTACAAGGTGATTTTAATATTAAAGCTAGTATTCCTGGCAATCCAGACAACATTAACTTAATTGAATCTTGCACCTCTATATGGTTAACTCAATTGATAGATGATCCAAATTATCATGCAGGCTACACAATCCATCTAACCTTCATCTAAAAACAAACCTTAAATTGTATTAGCACAGTGCCACCCACTGGCCAATTGTCGCCTTGGTCAGAGTCAATTCTGCCTAATAGCCAACTCTTCTGTCATGGAAACACCTACTATGCCTAACCTAGGTAGGAAGAGAACCATCTTTTCCCTCTTTCTCATAGTGAAGCTCTGAAACATTTATCATGTTAATTTGTCAATTTCATGAATCCCTTAACACTGAAATAAAAATGTCTGCTTTCACTCTCCTAAACACCATTGTTCTATTAGCCAAAATATGTGCAATCAAATCTGGGTCTCCTCTAAATACCTCTCCCCACTAAGATTGTTTAAACCTTCCAAGTTCACTTTGTACCAACTGATTTGTTCTAATTTCTGACCAATTTTCCTACTTCCCTATTTCTCCAAGTTTACAGATTTAATAGTTAATGATCAGTTTTCATACTTCATCAAAAATGATAGACTGACAATCTTCATAAAAAATAGTCAGAAGGCGACAGCTTGCAGTACGCAAAGGGCCACCCACTCCAAAAAGGGTTTGCTAATCGTAGACATGAGTAATGACAGAAAAAAGAGAGGCTTAGCAAAATTCACTATTAGCTCGAGAAACTCTGATCACCTAAAAAGTTACTGCCATCTTAAAAAGCCGCCACCGCCATCGGAGTCACTTGGGGGAAACACCATGTCTCATGAGAGGAGGCCAGGGAGGCCGGACCACAATTCCCTGCAGCCTTAGTGGCGCGCACACTGCCCACGCCGGCACCAAGCGCCAGGAGGCGCTTAAAAGGCTCACAGGGCTCCCGCAGCGCAGGAGCTCTACTTACCAGGCATTCTTTTGGTTTCAGTCCCCACTGCCATCGGAGTCACTTGGGGGAAACACCAGTTCTTGTGAGAGGAGGCCGGGGAGGCTGGACCACAACTCCCAGCAGCCCTAGCAGCATGCATGCCGCCCATGCCAGCAACAAGCGCCAGGAGGCGATTTAAAGGCTGACAGGGCGCCCGCAGCGCAGGACTTCTACTTACCAGGCATTCTTTTGGTTTCAGCCACTACCGCCATCAGAGTCTCACTTGGGGGAAACACCAGGTCTCGTGAGAGGAGGCCTGGATGCCGGACCACAACTCACAGTAGCTGCAGAGGTGCGCACCCCGCCCACGCAGGCACTAAGCGCCAGGAGGCGCTTAAAAGGCTCACAAGGCTCCCGCAGCATGAGACGCGGGGGCGTGCCCTGGCCATGCCCGGGCAAAGTCCAGGCCAAGAGTGGGCCCGTCCGTGCCTGTCAGAGGCCATAGGAGGCCGGGCTGAGCCACAGTATTAACACTTCTACATCGCCTTGGTCTCAATCAGTGTTGACTATAAAAGGTGCTGTGACATTATCACTGTAGGTTCTGTTACCAAGAAGGGGGGTCAAAATGAACAGGTTAAAATCGGGAAATGGGCAAGGGGTAGTTGGGACCTTGGACGCTTTTATATTGAGGGCCGAATCAGCACTCATTCACGAAATTGAACTCACTAAGCCCAGATTGTCCCTGGAGCCACAAAACCCTCATAATCGACCTACTCTTAAAGTCGCTGCTTCACAAATAGGTTTGGAAGTCAATCCTTTACAAATCAGTATGCCGCATTTCCCAGGCCTTGAAATTATTAACGATTCTGACATAACTGAAAAATCATATATTTCTGTAAGGCCAAAAGTTGTCACAAGGGGTCAAAAAGCTAAGATTAATCATGGGAGTAGTCTCGCTCCACCGTTGAAGAAAAGGGAAGGCATCAAACAAACAAAATAAGCAATGTTATCTTGTGCCCAAACCTTGCGGAAGAAGGAGCAAACCTGCTGACACAGAGCATAACCATGTGGCAATTAAAGCAGTAACAACAGATGCAGATGATAGGGTATCATTGGTACTATCACCTAGTCGGGAGAGCAATGCTTTTTGGAAAAAATTGGAATTTGTGATTTCAGCTGATCTGAACCCGATACTGCAAAAGCTAACTGAAATTGAGGTTAGGCTACAGCATTTAGAAAAACCAGTACCTAGTGCTTCCTTTATTCCTGCAGCTCATGGGGAAAACCGGGCTGAGGGCGTCGCTGCGAAGGGGGTTGTACTGCACCCTGAACCATCTGTAAGACCTGTGAGTAGGGAGGGTCTGCCTCTCTTAGGGGGAGCATGCCCTCATTCGAATGGCACTGAGACTCCTCATCAGATAGAAGGTCTGCCTCATAGAAACGCCCAGACTGCACATGCTCCGATAAGTACCTGAGCTCATAAAGCGAGTAATAGCCAAGATAAGAGACCCCGAAACATAGGCAGTACAGATGGCCGGCCCTCGGATCGAAGACACCTTAGTGGCCCACATTCTAACTTGCATTTACCTCCAGAAGCAACCCCATATATTGTAGTGTTGGCCAATGTTCCCTCACTGCTGTCCGGTGACATTGAGCACTGGCCAACACTGAGGAACAAATCTCTACCCTTTTTGAATGCAAGGACAGGCATTAATACCAAATTGTTATTTTCTAAATTTAAGATGATGAGTAGGACTGGGTGGGTGGGGGAAATCTAATAAGACATTCTCCGGGGACTGTATTACATTAACTTTTAGTCCCCAGGTTTGGTCAGAACAATATTAGAAAGGATGGATGATTACTTTGTTAATGAAAGAGGAATCTCCATTCTACCCTTAGTGTTTTTCTACCAGCCACCTAGACCACGATGTCACACAGTGGAAGACAATAGATGTGCATGGGCGAACCCGCACCCCCAGCCTCCACCTTGGTTTCACCCAAATCATTTTGAAGTTTTAAGCGGACTTGCAGACATAGACTGACTAACATCAAATTTGAGAAAATCAGGGACATTTTTTATTTTAAGCAATGCCCCAAAGATTGACTCTAATAAATTAGATAGCACAGTAGCCTCTCCTCTTACATCAGACCGCGAGAATAGCCTATATCCACCTCTGCACCGGCATAATGATAGTGTAGGAACTGTAGGATTGGATTCAATTATTTTTCCAGTAGAGCTAGCCATTAGTCACTCTGGGGAAGTCTCAATGCTTAGGAATCCTAATACCCCTCACTCAGGCTTATCTCATGGAACATTGCGGGTATTTCGTCAAAACTAGCAGATAAGGTTTGGGTTCAATACGTGAAGACGTTTGATATCATCTGTGCCCAAGAAACCTGGAGCAGGGATGATTTCACTATGGATGGATATTGTTCATTTAATGTCCAGGCAACACCGTCACCTGCAGGGAGGGCAAAAGGAGGTTTAGTGAATCGGATTTCTGTTCAATATGAGTCACTAAAGATAGAGAACATAGTAAACTCTCCCTGGTACCAGCTAATTTTGATTTCTAAACTGATTGACCCCACACTATTATTGATTCATTGGTACTACAATAATTTTGACCCACAAAATTGTGAGGTTATAAATACCCTTAAAGAGGAGATTGATAAAGTTGCGGGGAGATTCTTCTCATTATGCATAATTTGGGTTGGTGATTTTAATTGCTCTTTATGTCAGCACAGTATGCATAAAATATGTGGGATTGTAGACACCGCAGATCAACCTTTGACACACTTTAAGCATACCCCACAGGGTGAAGCATTAAACACTATCATTGTAGTAAATGATTTATGCATGATTGATACTTTGGTCAGTACTCCTTCTGCCCAGCTTCCAACTTATCAGGGTGGTGGAAGAGCCAGCACAATTGATTTTATGCTAATTTCTAATAAGTATGCATGCCTTGTAGATAGCTTTGCGGTAGAACCAAACCCTGCTAGCGATCATAATCCCCTTACTGTTTTCATGCATGTTAAGGCACTGAAGGGCAGTGGTGATGCTTACCAATTAAAACACAATCGCAATCAGGGGGTCAGGTTAAAGTGAAGCACAACAAATCCCACTAAATTTGAGGAGATTGTTATAAAAACTAATTTAAGTAAAATCATGACATGCTTAGTGTATGACTGCCATCCAGATGTGATAATTCAATGTTTTGAATCTATTTGTGAAGATGTGGCTAAAAACCACTAAAACAGTGAGGAGTCGGGACCTACCAGAAATAAGATGGCTCAATGCTGAATGTTCAAAAGCATGTAAAGACCTGAAGAAAGCATTGCACACAGTCCACCGCGATAGGGTTCTGATCAAGACTGTTGGACAGACCTATAAAAGCATTATTAAGCATAGAAAGGATGATCTGAGAAGACTGGCCTGGGAAGGCATTGAAAGACCTAGCGCTCTCAAGGACTCCAAGAGTTTCTGGGAAGTCATAAATTGTCCCCTCTTCTCCAACGACACAAGGAGTATGGATTCTACTATAACGGGGAAGCTTGGGAGTCTCACTTTTTGAGTATATTTAACCCAAAAGGTGTCTCTCCACAAGAGCAAAGGGGTGAAATAACCATTAATTAACAAACGGCATGTCAACTTAGTTCATCCCTGTCCTTAAATGAGGTTGAGGATGCCCTAGCAAAGGGCATTTCCGCGAAAGCCCCAGGACCAGACGGGGTGCCCTTGGACTTATTTAAAAGCAATCCTCAACTATGGGCCCCCCTGATGCAAAATGTTTTTGAAGCGGTTATAGTGGGTCGTATTCCATTATCATGGAGAAATGCAGTGGTAGACCCGATTTTGAAAAAAGGTAACAGGAATGACCCCACATGCTACAGGCCGATCTCCTTAATTGACGCCACGTGCAAAGTAATGAGGAGGGTAATCCTTGCACGCTTGGAGTCATGGGCCAATGCCTCTGGACTTATATCGAATACTCAATAGGGCTTCAGACGGGGGATGGGAACAAATGAACAGAGCCTCAACTTGTCCATGATCACGGGCAAGTACATGAAGGCCAGGAGGGGGTCGATCCACCTGGCCTTTATGGACTTGTCCAGTGCTTTCGACACAGTGAGCCGGGGGAAGTTATGGACACTGATGGAAAATATGGGTTTTAAAGAGCCCCTCATAACCTTGCTGCGTAGGCTACACGCCAGGATTGCATTCTGACCCCTTTTTTATTCCTAATATACACAAATAGATTAGAATCATTCCTGTTAGAACAGCAATTGGACTTCCCAAGGATAGAAGGTAAACGGGTTCCATCGCTGTCTTATGCAGATGATACAGTGTTGATGTCCTTAATGGCCAATAGCCTCCAAAAATGTTTGAACACATTTACCAAATATATGATGGAATTGGACTTAAAGGTAAATTTTAGTAAATCATTTATTGCGGTATGCGGTCCCAATTTGACAAAAACAAGAACATTTATCGTAAAGGAACAATTTATTGATAAGGTGTCAAATTTTACTTACTTGGGAAATGTTTTTAATAATAAATTCAATTGGGATAATCGAATAGTGGCTAGGAGTCAATGGGGAACACCCATCGCAACGCATGCATCGCATCGCATGCGTTTACATCGCATGCCGTCACAACGCACGCGACGTTACGCCGCATGCGTTCACTACGCACGACGTTGAATCGCGGGTGCCATTGCATCGCGGGCGGCATTAGAATGCAGACGCGGGTACATGGGCGGCAGGGGAGACAACGTTGGAACCAGGTAAGGTCGACGCTGTTTTAGGGTATAGGGTAGTTGATGGGTAGTGCACTGGAGGGGGGAGGTTTAGGTTTTAGGGCTTAGGGTTAATTGTTGTATATGGGAGTGTTTTAGGCTTTAGGGTTAGGGCTTAGGGTTAGGGGGCGTATATGCTAGTGTTTTAGGCTTTAGGGTTAGGGCTTAGGGTTAGGGGGCGTATATGCTTGTGTTTTGGGGTTTAGGGTTAGGGCTTAGGGTTAGGAGGCTTATATGCGAGTGTTTTAGGCTTTAGGGTTAGGGCTTAAGGTTTATGTTAGTGTATGGTACTGTTTTGCCGTGAGTGTCGGGCATTGTACTGACTTTGGTAGGACCGTTTGGGAGAATTTTGCGGAGTGCTGGAATGCGTGGTCTTTGTGTGCGTTGTAAATGTCTTTTGCATGCGTGTGAAGGCATCGTGCGATGTGGTGGTTTGCGTGGTGAATGCATGCGATGTACCGGTGTGTGCGATGTAATGAATGCGATGTAGTGGTGTGCGTTGTTTGTGTTTGCGTTGGATCGTCATACATCCGGAGTCAATATACCAGTAGAATAATAGAGGGGCTTTTTCGCTTTGCTGGTAAACTCGGACATAAGCCAGTAGCAGAAATGTTAACATTATATAAACCGAAATGTCTGTCAGTAGCCACCTTTGGCGCAGGAGTATGGGGCTACCATAAAAGTTCCCAGATCCAGATTCTAGAGAACACATTTTTCAAAAGGTTACTCATGATTCCTAGCAGTTCTTCAACATTTTTCTGTCACTCTGAAGTGGGTCTGGAATGGATTACGTAAAAGATAGGATAAATATTCCCCTATTGATTTTATGGGGGAAAATCTGGATCTCAGAGGACCTATTGTTCTCAAGGAGTATCTTTAGAGATTGTATGAAACATGATAACGCAATGTCACTCCCTTGGCAACGTTATATCAAAGATACTTTTAATGAAATAGGCTTGGAAAATGACTATGATAATCCAGAGGGAATCCAACAAAACATGAAACAGGTTGTAAAAAATGCATTACGTATTGAATTATGTATGTCTAACCTGGTTCATGGATTACTAGATTGTGTGTTTCCAAGTCAACAGCAATTTTACTTGTCTTTTACCATGCACATTCAATCACGTTTCCTAATGACCAGATTCCGTCTTTGCACATTGCACTTTCTTGTGGCTTTCCCCAATCAGGCAGGCTGGTGTGAGAGACTAACCCACTGTAATAATTTAGCCCATCATAGCACAATGCAATTTATGTTGTTTTGCACACTTTATAAAGACCCAAGGGCACGTTTTATCAAGCCCATTTTAAAGGAAATCCGTCCCTGTTCCTATCAGGAGGGTTTTAATTATTTGCGGTCATTATCTACTGCAGCCATCTGCAATGCTGTGCTCAACTTCATTAGAATTGCAATTTTAATCAGGAAACGTTATGAATCGTAAAATGAATTTAAGTTTTAGTGATTTTTATGTGTTTTAATATCTTGCATAAATATGTTGTAGAATGGCAGGAGGTTTTCTTCAAATTCCTAGAATCTGTGCAGGGATAATATGACCTAGGAAAAGAAATTCGGTGTACTGTATATTTAATCTGTGCACAAAAATGTTCCTACATTAAGTCTTGATTTTGAATGCATGAATATAAATTTTAGTGGTTCTAGGCTTTTTTAAATATTTTGTATAAATATGTTATAGAACGTAGGAGGTTTTTCTTCAAACTTCTAGAATCAGTGCTGGGATGACATGACCTAGAAAAAGAAAATAGATGTACTGTAAATTTAATCCTTGCACAAAAGTTTCCTATGTATATTCTGTCTTGCTATTTTTATGTATGCAATCTTTTATAATTCAATCGAATCGAATAAAGTTATTTGAACTGAACTGAACTGATAGACATCGACATGAACACAAGCAGCTTCAGACCTAATCAAGGAACAACATCTGTTGTCCTTGGTGCATTTTATGACCTTCACAGTCTGCTTAACAGAGACAAGTCCGTTGTTCTCAGCACCTTCTCTGCAGTATTCAATAAATGTTTCATTCTCACCTCCTGAATGCCTCCAGGTGTTAGGGGTGAGAGACAAAGCTCTGAAATGACTTTCTTCTTTTCCTCAAGGGCATGCACAAGCCCTTTCATCATATCAATCCTCCTTCAGCATGACTCAGCCTTCAGCCTTACCATAAGATCTACTAACCCCACTTGCACATTAGAAGTCATGGGAAGTAATTTACTGATATGCTGAATACACTTACCTTTCGTTTGGTATTGTTCCCAATCTGCAACTTTTAAGTGACTTCTTTGACATTCATTGTTGATGGGCACTGATCAATTAAAGCTCAATACTAGCATAACAGAAGTTACCAGTATCTAATATTGAGACTTGCTGATCTTCATTTATGAATGGTGCCACTATTCCAGTTATTAATTTTCATAATGTAGGAATAATCTTCGATCACCATATTTTCTCCCTCCAACATCTAAATGTTACCCAGGTATATCCCTTAAAGATCCCATTGTTAGTAAATCCCTATTCAGTTCTCTAAACCTGCAATCAATGATACTCATAACATTGCTGAGTTAAGAGGCTCTTTGCTGACTCCTCTTGGATACTAGAGGCTTCTATTGAGCTCTACTTGGAGTTATGGTCTTTAGCCTGGCAGTCCCATCTCAAGCATGCCTAGCGGTGATAGTCATCCCTCATCGCCGTTACTCCTCAAAGTGGATATGAACGCAGTCCTTTTGGGCCTCTCTCTCTGCTTTTAACTCAGACTTGTCTTTCAAGTACCTTTCAGCTAAACTAACCATTGGGATCGGATTCAACTCCAACAAATGATTTCTGAAGTCAAGGCTCTTATTAGTATTAGAGCTGTACAACCTCCCTCAAACTTTGCACTACTGCTCAGCTCCTAGTCTCCTTTAGAGAACCTTACTACACAGTGAGCACCTCCATTCTCACCAGAGAGGTTTTTTGACTGTTATCCGAAATGGCAATTGTTTTTCCAGTTTGATGCTCATTGCCCCTGGAGCCATGGCCTCTAAAGCTTTCTTTTCTTATTGCATTTTAGACTATATCCTGAAAGCTGCAAATTGGACCAATCCATCCAACTTTTTCAGATCTATTGAGCATGCAGTGAATGCTGTGCTAAATTGGCTTTGAACATAGCATATACAATTGTTTTCTTTTCTTTCTAAAATATGGATTCCTTGCGTGCAATATGAAAATCAAAATTTTTATTAATTGTAAAGTGGTAGAAATCATGTACCCTCTGTTGGAACTCCTAATGACTTGCATATAGGTGTATCTAATTGTCATTAATGGGGTGATGACTTTGATAATTGAACTTTGGGTAATGCAATTCATTTTGGCAACTTATTTTTGTACTTGAAAGTTTTACTGAGTTCTTCATGTACTAACATAGCCATGGTCCAACATTGCACCATTACTAGCATTCCAAAGATAGTACAAATCATGGTATAATCACAGACATGCACAGTAATATATGGATATACAATACGTATCACATTAGTGTTGATATTTCCATATTGAATATTACAACCCGATTAAGAGATCTCGCTTTGTTTGTTTTCAGTTTTCACTGTGCACTCCCTGATAGTTTGCTATCCCTTTTTTTAACAGTATTGATTGGCTCAAACTTTCTACATATTTCCTATGTTTAGGAAACCTGTCATTGGGTGTCTAAACCTTATGACTGCACTCCAGTTGAGAAATTCTCCTGCTATTATGTCTTGTACATGTATCAAATTATGCCTGAGACCCATATACTATTGTATTAAAACCATTGTATGTACAATAACGCTCTTTCAGTAGTACTTTGCTACCGGTGATCACGTGTACTTCATAAATCTACACCATATGTCTTAGAATTGCTATAGTGTATAATGTATGTTGTGTATTTTTGTATTTTTCATATTCTGCTATGTTGTGCATATACTCCAGTCTTTTTTCGTAGGTTGGGATAGTGTTGATTCTCCAGAGTCTTAGAATGCTTACCTTTGCTATTTCAAAAGACAAAGAGGGTCATTAGGATGGCGTAAGGACCACCGCCGCGGGGCCGGTGGTGGACGTCCTTCCGCCATCACACAGGGAATTCCCACTGCCGAATAAGGATGGCGGTAGGAATCCCAATCTGTACGCAGCGGACAGAAAGTCTGACAACCACTGTTCCGCAAGGCGGTCCTTTTCCGTCCTTCCTACGGAACCAAAACCCAGCGTAGCATTGCGGCGGCGCCGTAGGGATTACAATATCTGTTTCCACCTGTCTTTTCTCGGCGGTCATCGCACCGTGAAAAGATAGGAGTAGGCTGCATTTAGGGGCCCGTGCAAGCCCCCTCTGTGTTGGGGGGTACACTGGGGGGTACCCCTGGTACCCCCTGCATTTCCCTGCACTGCGTGGCAGGTACCGCTTGGTGCCTGCCACGCAGTGCAAGGAAATGCAGTGCATGCCTTTTCAACATTGCGAACGGTGCTTGAGCCAGCAGCACCGTCCGCAATGTAAAAGGCCGGGATGCATCGTAATATGTGTGGTGGGACTGCCGCATTACTGGCGGGCGGTCCCAACCACCGCAATGATGGCGCGAAGACTCATGTCTGCCCACCATTGTAATGAGCCTCATAATTTTTGCAGTTTGAAAGTGCAGGAAATTCCGTCATGCAACTAGACTAGTTTAACAAATAGCAATTGGTGTACATTAATTTCCTTTATCTATGTCCAACATGTGGCCAGCAGTATATGAATATATGTGTGATCCCAATTTTTGCATGCTGTTGTATGAAAGCATACAGTAATTAGAGAAACAACATGTAACACCCTACTAAAAGTTGCTCTTCTTTTGTAAAGAAGTAAATTAGAATAAGTGGGGGAAGAAAAATCAAACCCAACTATCAACAATATTCATCAGACTTAAGGTGTGACCTGGACTTTGTGTTATTGCATTATGTCTTTTACTTGTACTTTTCTCTCTAAGTGGCCTCATTTACTCTACATGTTCCAATTGATATCTTTTGTCGTGCTCCTCAGGATTAGTATTGGCTTATATATTCTGCTTCATTTTTAAAGTTTACATGTTTATTTCCATATAACAGTATGCGACTACTTTTATTTATACTTACATGTATGTTCTTTTTAGATGTTTCACACGGTTTTGCAGCTTTTCTGCTGGGAGTGTTGTAATGTGGAGCAGATGCATTCTAAGAAAAAAATTTCTCTTTTATTTGAAATGTTTATTTGTTGGTCGTTTGTAGAGGTCGAGGTTGTTATGTTTATTTTTCCTTGCTAATGGGCAGAGTTTATATTTTTAATAATGTATTTAGACTTACTTTGTTATATCTTTTTGCTGGTTTGTGGTAGTTGTGTTTTTTCTAACAGGTTATCACTTTTCTTAGTCATAGTATTTTATTTTAGGAAGTACATGTAAAGAGAGAGTTTTGTTAATTATTTGCTATTTTGCGAGTTTAACATTATTCACAAGTAGGTTTTAGCCTAAATGTAATTTTTTCTTACTTGATTAGGTGGTTGTCAAGATGTGTATATTTGTTTTAAGGGTCTGGTCAGAGAAATTAACAGAGTTTCCTCGACTCGCAGTGTTATCTGTTTTTGAAGTCTTTAGTTGGTAAAAGTAGTCTGCCTTTTATCTTTTTGATGTATTTGGTTAATGTTGTTTATAGTTTGATTATATTAGGTTTTTTTTTGTTTGATTTATGTGATCAGTTATGTCCTTCAATGGTAAATGCTAATTTAGGTTTAATATATAACATTTGATAATACATAGTTTGATAGATGTTGAATATAATATTATAGATGTGAATAGTTGTGACATAACTGTTACATACTATTCAATGGACATTGTATCTAGTGTTTCCCTGCCATGGCTCACAAGTACAGATGAAGTTAGGAAGAACACACCTGCCAGATTTAGCAGTTTAGGATGACACAATATGGTGATAACCTGAATGTAGTAATCATTTATAACCTTCTTTAGAAAGAACAAACTGTCAAACATGCCCAGGGCCCATAAATAAGAAGGTGGATTATCAATGTTATATTCAATGAAAATTATGTATGAATAGGGTGAATTACCTTAAATTGTAACAATAAGAATCTCTGCATTGATACACATTTATTTTGAGCCCCACCACAAGGAGTAGTGAGCACTGAAATATCATTTTTATTTTCTGCTAGTCGAATAGCGAAGAGGAGTTGCCTCAGAAGTAAGCTGTAAACAAATTGAAAGCTTCACTAGTGGTAATTTCTAGGGGCCTTAATATTAACCTAAAGCTGGACCCAGGAACTTTTATAATCATGTTGTGACCTGCAGTGTCCAGAAGAAGGAAGCAGATATTTATTTTAATTAATCAAAACGGGTATCAACAAAGTGGCATACCAAGGGTGCTTTTGGACTGAGTGCAACACAGGGTAAGTGGGCCCAATTATGTCTGGTCACCTAGTAGAATACAACAGTTAACAGGGCTCAGTGTCAGGACTTCCAAGGATCTAGACCTCTCTGTCTGTTCAACATGTCTACAATCAGCAATTTCATGTTTACCAAAGGTAAAGGCTATTACCTGGAAAGAAGCTTGGAGATTAAACTACTCCAAGATGGCCGACAATGCACGGAGAGTGCAGTTCTAGTCTTCCTCTGCAAGCTGAGTTACATGAGGTGCTCGCAATGGAACGTTGATGCACTTCACCTGAACTCTTGACGGAAGCGCACGCACCTCAAGTATCTCGTGTTTAGTTAGTTAGTTTAGTCAGGTTATCGCCGAGTCCGTCGGGCATTCGGTTGTGAGTTCCACAGTATTTCCTGGTTGAAAAGACTACAAGTTCAGAGCAGTTATTTCTTTTCGTGCGAACGCCTTCTTTCAGAACTCATGCGCATATCACTACTGTGGAGAACGCTACTTCTTGAATCTTGCGCTATTGAAGGAAGACGCTACCTCGTCGAGTGTATAGTGTCTGAGGAGGCGGAAAACTCACAAGGCTTCTTCATCCACTCAGTTCAACGGAAATGAATGCTGAGACACCTCAAGCTGAGTATTAGAAACCAACGGCAGCCAGAGCTAAGTACCCAGTTAATGTTTGTGCATTTAGAAGAATAGAACTATAATTTAGTCACTCCAGTAAAGACTGCATGAGTTAATACTACCAACTGATTCCACCCGTTGTTCACCTGTGGAGATAAGAAAATGAGAAAAAGATCATAATAAGAATAAGGGTCAGTACACTTAATAACTAGAAAATATAAACAAACAGGGTAGGTGGAAAATAAGATTAACTTAGTGTATGTTTCTTGATTGTAACAGAAATTCATCACACAATAAGGAATGGCTACTTAACTGTAGCAGAACACATGAAGACATTTGAAGAGAAGCAAGGCTTAAGGTTATCTTGGTACCTTATTTGGATACTAGAAGGGAATTAGAGTTTATATGACACTTGTGTTAAATTACTGTTTTGGGTTACAGAGGAAACCGCCTAGCTGGGAACATTAGGCGAAGAAGAAACAGAAGGCTGGACGCAGATAACCGCAGGCAGTCTCTTTGTCTTCTTATTTATTTTATCCACTCCCCCTTCCCCCCTTGGGAGATTCTGCTTGGTATTTATCAAACAGTACCTGGAGATCTCCTTGGAGGGGCCTTGGGAAAAGGCATCTCTGTTCCTGCGCAAGTACTGGAAGCACCTGACAGAGTGAAGTGCCCAAGTATTGAAACTTGCGCCTGAGCAGAAATGGCTGAGGGCTTAAATTTAAAAGATTTGGGAGAAGTCCTTGGTTTAATCCAAAAAGAATTAACAGTAGTCAGAGAAGAGAATAGAGGGTTGAGGCAGGAAATGGTGGATGCGAGAAGGGAATCTGTAGAGTTAGCAACTAGATTAGCTAACATGATTCAAACTTCTAGTCAGAGATTTTCAGATTCTGGAGGAGAAACCTTGGGTTCCACGTCTAGGTTAGCAACGTATGTAGTGCATTCCCTTTCCCCAGTGGTTCCGTTAGCTCCACCAGAATGATTTAGTGGGGATCCACAAAAGGCCCAGACATTTTTGACTCAATGTTCTTTGCACTTTATGTGTCGTCCTGCGGTTTTTCCGGATGCACAGACCCGCGTGGCCTTCATGTTGTCTTACCTCAGTGGTGTTGCCGCCAACTGGTCAATGCCTTTAGTTTCAAGAGATGATGCCTTGTTATATAATTTTGAAGACTTTAAAAAAGAATTTCTTCAGATCTTTGATCGACGGAAGATATCACAGGCTACAGACAACGAATTACTAGAATTAAAACAAGGTAATAAGGACCTGGTTGCATACTTGGCCCAGTTTAACAAGCTGGTGGTTGAAACAGACTGGCCGGAAAGCAAAAGAGCAGCAGTTTTTTATCGAGGTCTTAAAGATGAGTTGAAAGACATTTTAGCCCAAATTCCCAATCGTCCCACAGATATTTCGGCCTTAATAGATCTGGTGTTAGAGATTGATTTTAGACAGACTGAGAGGAAAGGAGAAAGAAGAAAAGAATTCAGGTTCAACATTCCAAGGTTCGACAGAGCTAAGACAGATTCAACGAGAGCAACTGGAACAACCGAGGGTCAACCAGGGGTGGAGCCAATGCAAATTGGAGCAGTTCGTGGTCCGCTGACTAAAGAAGAAAAAGAAAAGAGGCGACAAAATAATTTATGCATGTACTGCTTAGGTAATGGACACTTTGTGAAGATGTGTCCAAAGAAGCCCAAGATGTTTTCAAAGGGGAAGGAAAACTTCAAGCACCACCAGTAAACGGAGTTGGACTGGTGGTCGCAGAGAATAAATCAACTCCAGAAGAGCATCTATTGGCAAATACTTTACAGTTATCTTCCCCTCATTTAGTAATTCCCATGACATTGAAATTCAGAAATCATACCTTGACTGGGGTTTCGGCCATGCTAGACTCTGGTGCGACTGGAAACTTTTGCGATCTAAGGTACGCCAAGAAAATTGGGTTGAGAGCTATCCAAAAGGCTACAAGTGAACCAGTGAGAGCGGTGGATGGAACAAACCTTTCTTCCGGGCCCATCACCAGTCATACGGAACAAATCAAAATGATCCTAAAAGAAGGCCATCAAGAAATCATACAATTTAACCTCATAGATGCCCCGCAATTTCAGATTATATTAGGAATACCATGGCTCTCAGAACACAATCCAAGTATTAATTGGGAAAAAAGAACAGTAGAGATGAATTCCAGCTTTTGTAAGGAAAATTGTTTTGATTCCCCAACAAGATCAAGAGAACCAGGACCCGCTTCGCATTTGTGTAAACAAGATGAATCTGTTTGTGTGATTCACACAACAGACATTCCGTCAGAATACAAGGAGTTTGATGATGTTTTTGACGAAACTGAGGCAGAAAAACTGCCACCTCGCCGATCATTTGATTGCCAAATAGAATTGGAGCCAGGAGCAAATCTACCATGTAGTCGAGTCTACGCTCTTACGGAAAAGGAAAACGAACATCTGAAGCAATACATTGACAGATATTTGTCCAATGGGTTCATCCGCCCCTCCCAGTCCCCAGTCTCCCCGCCATTATTTTTCATCCCCAAGAAAGGAGGCGAGCTCAGAACTTGTATCGACTATCGAGCAATTAATAAGGTCACTATCAAGAACAGGTACCCTTTACCGCTTATATCTGTGCTATTGGACCAGGTGAAAGAGGCACAGATATATACAAAATTGGATCTTCAAGGAGCTTACCACTTGGTTAGGGTAAAAGAAGGGGACGAGTGGAAGACAGCCTTCAGGACTAATTTTGGATTGTATGAATACCAAGTGATGCCTTACGGATTATGTAATGCTCCAGCTGCCTTTCAGCACTTTATAAACCGAGTTTTGGGAGAATACATAGACCAATCCGTTATTGTATATATAGAGGACATCTTAATTTACTCAAAATCTGAAGAAGATCATCCAAATCAAGTGAAAAAGGTATTACAAAAATTAAGAGAAAACCATTTGTATGTAAAACTGGAAAAATGTGTATTTCATACCAAAGAAGTTGAGTTTCTGGGATTTGTCCTCACGCCATCTGGAATAACAATGGATTCTAAGAAGGTGATGGCTGTCTTGAACTGGAAATCCCCAATGAATGTAAAAGAGCTACAAAGCTTCATCAGGTTTGCCAATTTCTATAGAAGATTTGTAAATGAATTTTCACATAAGCTCATACCCCTTACTCGGCTCCTTCGGAAGGGTGTTCCATTTAATTGGACAGAAGATGCAGAAAAGGCTTTTCGACAACTGAAACAAGAGTTCACTACCGCGCCTGTTTTGCTGCATGCTGACCCTGCAGAACCTTTTTATCTGGAAACAGATGCTTCAGATTTGGCGATTGGTGGAGTTCTCTCTCAAAGAAATAAGAGAACAGGGCAACTTCATCCGGTGGCGTATAGGTCTAGAAAACTAACCCCAGCAGAAATCAACTATACGATTACGGAGAAAGAACTATTGGCCATCAAGGACGCATTTAAGGAGTGGAGGCACTACCTGATGGGAGCCAGACATACGGTGACAGTGTTCACGGACCATAGAAACCTGAAATTTTTGAAATCAGCTAAAACACTTACTCCCCGTCAACTAAGGTGGTCATTATATTTCGCGGACTACGATTTTGTGATCACCTATCGACCAGGAACCCAGAATGGAAAGGCCGACGCCTTGTCAAGATTGGATGTGGAAAAAGTGGAAAAACTTCCAGAACAACAAACGATCATTCCTGACAATAAGATCGTAGCAACTGTAAATCAAGAAACCATTGAAGAAAAAATAATAAAAGCCATGACATCAGAAGAGATGGTAGAATGGTCAAAACAAGAAGATGAGAGAGAAATAAAACACGGATTACCTTTTCGCGCCGGAAAATTGTACCTGCCTAATCGAGAGTTGCAACAATTGATCTTAGAGGAGAAACATGACAACAAGTTGGCTGGTCACACAGGAACTTTGAAAACTGAAGAATTGATTAAAAGGAATTTTTGGTGGCCACAAATGTCTAAAGATATAGATTTTTACGTGAAGACATGTGAGGTCTGTGCTCGGGGAAAATCGGAGAGACAATCTCCCAAAGGACTCCTTCAACCCATGCCCACTCCCCCATATCCATGGCATACAATCACAATGGATCTAATAGTGGACTTACCTTCAGACCAAGGCTACAACACTATATTAGTGTTTGTTGATGCCTTTACCAAAATGGCCCATTTTATTGCCTTAAAGAAAACCCCAACAGCCCCCAAGAATTAGCTATTCTTTTCAACACACACATAGGGCCATATGTAGGTAGCTAAATACCGGTCGGTAACGGCCGAAATTCGGTAAATATCCCGTTACCGACCGGTTTTTAGCTATTTGAGATGTAGGGGGCATATTTCAGGATTCGGTAATTTACCGAATCGGTAAAATTACCGAATCGGTAAAATTACCGATTTGGTAAATACCGAATCCTGAAATGATATGTAGGAAACACTCTAATGAGTGATGAGTAGGAATTAGAATTCGGTATTTACCACCAAATATAGGTTGGTGATAAATACCGAATTCTATGCAAAACGTGATATTTCGCAGATGTAACAGTGCCATGTGGCAGACATTCATGCCCTTAGGGCATGTATGTGCGCCACATGTGCACACATGGACGAATCAGGGGTGCAACAGGGTGTCAATGTGACACCCTGCCACCCATGATACTGCCTCCCCCATTACCGATTCGGTATTTACCGATTCGGTAATAGTAACTGGCTTCCCATTCATTCCTATGGGCCTCCTGGCCCATAGGTATCAATGGGAAGGCATGCCTCATTACCGAATCGGTAAATACCGATTCTAAATTACCGACTTTTTCCGAATCGGTAAATGTTACCGATTTATTACCTACATCACATTTACCGATTCATAAATACCGAATCGGTAAAATTCGGTATTTATGAGTCGGTAAATGTGAAGCTACCTACATATGGCCCATAGTGCGGGCTCATGGTATACCCAGGGTAATAGTCTCAGACAGGGGTTCCCAATTTCTATCCCATTTTTGGAGGTCATTCATGGAAGGGCTGGGTGTAGAAACCAGGTACTCCACTAGCTTTCATCCAGAGACAGATGGGCAAACAGAGAGAGTGAATCAGGAGTTAGAACAATATTTACGGTTGTTCCTACTCGATCAGGAAGGGGACAGCCAGACTATATTTGGGCAGCCGAGTTTGCGTATAATAATGCAAAAAATGTCTCCACAGGATACTCGCCATTCTATTTAAATTATGGGAGACACCCAAATTCCTCTGCGAACGAGAGAGAAATCTCCGTTCCTGCAATAAAGGATTTGATTGAAAATCTGGCTCATGTCCATCAGACTGCTACAGAAAACCTGCGTAGAGCTAAGGATGCCTATAAGAAATATGCAGATAAAAAGAGAAGAGTGGGCCCAGTCTTACAAATTGGAGACAAGGTATGGTTGAATTCAAGAAACCTTAGATTAAAAGGAGTTCGCAAATTTCAGCCTAGGTTTGTAGGCCCCTACCAAATTGAAAAGATAATTAACCCAGTAACTTATCGCTTGAAGTTACCCAAAAGAATGAGGGTTCACCCAGTTTTTCATGTCTCCCTGTTAAAGAAAACTTCACCAGATTTGAGATTAACACTTCCTCCTAGAGCAGTACAATTAGAGTCTGGAGAAGAATTTGAAGTTAAAAGAATACTAGATTCTACAAAACGTAAAGGAAAAATCTATTATTTGATTGACTGGAAAGGGTATGGCCCAGAGGAGCGATCCTGGGAACTACATACAGATGTAAATGCTCCTCATTTGGTGAAGGCCTTCCATAATAAATTTCCAAGAAAACCCAGACCGGAAGAACCTCCCTTGCGAGGGGGTACTGTCAGGACTTCCACGGATCTAGACCTCTCTGTCTGTTCAACATTTCTACAATCAGCAATTTCATGTTTACCAAAGGTAAAGGCTATTACCTGGAAAGAAGCTTGGAGATTAAACTACTCCAAGATGGCCGACAGTGCACGGAGAGTGCAGTTCTAGTCTTCCTCTGCAAGCTGAGTTACGTGAGGCGCTCGCAATGGAACGTTGATGCACTTCACCTGAACTCTTGATGGAAGCGCACGCACCTCAAGTATCTCGTGTTTAGTTAGTTAGTTTAGTCAGGTTATCGCCGAGTCCGTCGGGCATTCGGTTGTGAGTTCCACAGTATTTCCTAGTTGAAAAGACTACAAGTTCGGAGCAGTTATTTCTTTTCGTGCGAACGCCATCTTTCAGAACTCATGTGCACATCACTACTGTGGAGAACGCTACTTCTTGAATCTTGCGCTATTGAAGGAAGACGCTACCTCGTCGAGTGTATAGTGTCTGAGGAGGCGGAAAACTCACAAGGCTTCTTCATCCACTCAGTTCAACGGAAAGGAATGCTGAGACACCTCAAGCTGAGTATTAGAAACCAACGGCAGCCAGAGCTAAGTACCCAGTTAATGTTTGTGCATTTAGAAGAATAGAACTATAATTTAGTCACTCCAGTAAAGACTGCATGAGTTAATACTACCAACTGATTCCACCCGTTGTTCACCTGTGGAGATAAGAAAATGAGAAAAAGATCATAATAAGAATAAGGGTCAGTACACTTAATAACTAGAAAATATAAACAAACAGGGTAGGTGGAAAATAAGATTAACTTAGTGTATGTTTCTTGATTGTAACAGAAATTCATCACACAATAAGGAATGGCTACTTAACGGTAGCAGAACACATGAAGACATTTGAAGAGAAGCAAGGCTTAAGGTTATCTTGGTACGTGGGTTGGATACTAGAAGGGAATTAGAGTTTATATGACACTTGTGTTAAATTACTGTTTTGGGTTACAGAGGAAACGGCCTAGCTGGGAACATTAGGCGAAGAAGAAACAGAAGGCTGGACGCAGATAACCGCAGGCAGTCTCTTTGTCTTCTTATTTATTTTATCCACTCCCCCTTCCCCCCTTGGGAGATTCTGCTTGGTATTTATAAAACAGTACCTGGAGATCTCCTTGGAGGGGCATTGGGAAAAGGCATCTCTGTTCCTGCGCAAGTACTGGAAGCACCTGACACTCAGCAGGCTGTCAAGGCTTATGGGCCCCAATTCCCCTGCATCTGTTGCATCTTTGGTAGCTACGCCCCTATGTCAATGACTTGCCCCTGAATTTAGGCAGATGGATACATTCAGCAGTGATACATCAATGTGATCCTATTGAGACATACATTGTTGCTAATATTACATTGGAGAACAGTATTTGTATCACATGATAGTCTTTTATGGTAGCCTTCAATTTCTAGCTAATTTATATACAAAAAATGTGTAACACCAATTAGTGTTGCATATTGATGCACTTTGGATATTAAAAGTAATTTGCTATTAAAAATACGTGTGTGATACATTTTTTATGTGTCTTTTTAAATGTTGAGTGCTGTTTAACATTTTAATTTATTAATAATGACAAGCATTAAGAAGCCAATTTATATGCTGGTGGTGAGCATACTCCATCACAATGGTGACAGAATATTCTTACTGCCAACACAATGGTTCATCCACCAAATTCATATGCTGGCAGACCATCTCCGCCGTGGCCAAACTTCTCAGATGGTCCGGCAGAGTAAGGACCATCAGAGAATCGGCTATATGACTGCCACCCAATTAGCATGAGAGAACATATAGCAAATTTATACGGCCGGTCACTGCCAGGAAAACCCTGACGTGAGGGGCAGTTAAAAGGAAAAAAAGCCCCCCTCACCAAGTAAGATGAGTCCCATGGTGGGGGGCAGCATTTTCTTTTTATATTAAAAACAAATCCTGTTTCAGGACTTTCTTTTTTTAAAAGAAAAAAGAAAACTGTTTGGTGCAAGGCTCCATCATGTTGATGGAGCCCTGCATCAGACAGAGAAATGCACTGACCGGAACCACAGTGAATGTGGTTCTTTACAATGCTTTATAAATCTCCGTAGGTTTGGCAGTCATTTATAAATCTGAAGGGTAGTCACTCCCCAAAAGCAACAGAGTAATTTAGTCTGGCACCCTGGCATAACAATAGGCTGTCGTTTTGGTTATAAATTAGGCCCTTAATTTGGATGGTTTGTATTTAGGGCTACGTCTCTCTGCATAATTGTCCACTAATTAAAGGAGTGTCATGGAGGCTCTAACACAGACTGACATTTGCAATGTTTGTATGATTGACTGATATAAACTAAGGACTGAATGAACAAAGTGTTTGATATAACTTAATGTAGGCACTCAATGGGCATGACCACTAAACGTTTTTGACTAGCGCTTTGACATCACCCTGTTAGAAAGGAAAATAGTGTTTGTTTCAAATACCCCTTACCTCTATATTATAAAATCCTAATTGTGAGGTGGCAATGTGTGAATGTTTGTGCATATTTGTTGTGTTCAATTTTGTTACAATAGTTGTTAGAGATTGCCAACTTTTCATGAAAAGCCCCAGATATTTTGCCTTCATCATTCTATTTTTGCTGAACCCGTTTTTGTTGGACATATTACTCTGTGCACTTTATTCCTGCTAACCAGTGGTAAAGTGCATGTGCTCATCCTTTTAAACAAGGTAAAAGTGGCATACACCTAGATGGCACATTTAATTTAATATAGGTCACAGGAATATGGCACTGTATGTGCCTAGGGCATGTAAATTAATTGGGACTGTGAGTCCCACTTAATATGTAGGAGATCCACAATATCTTAGTCGGTAGCAGTAGGTTTAGATATATATACAGAATCAATGGTTCAAAAGATGAAAAAAAAGGGGGACCAATTGTCAGGATGGCTATCAAATTTGTGATAAAAATCTGTAAAGTAGCTTCAAAGATTTAAGGTGGAATTTCTAATTTGCATTGATGACTGCTCACTTTGTTGCCATCGAGATATCGACCAATCGCCTTGATAAGCGATTCCTGCTCTCACTCCAATTTGTCGGTGAATTGGAGTGAGAGCAGGAATCGCTTATCAAGGCGATTGGTCGATATCTCGATGGCAACAAAGTGAGCATTCATCAATGCAAATTAGAAATTCCACCTTAAATCTTTGAAGCTACTTTACAGATTTTTATCACAAATTTGATAGCCATCCTGACAATTGGTCCCCCTTTTTTTTCATCTTTTGAACCATTGATTCTTTATATATATCTAAACCTACTGCTACCGACTAAGATATTGTGGATCTCCTACAAATTAAGTGGGACTCGCAGTCAATTTTCTTAATCTTCATTTCATCAATTATAAAGTTTGAACCTGACTTGCTGTCAATCCAAGCCCTGAAGAATGTCCGTTAAAATTATCTTTAAAGGAACGAAACGCGTTGGCTGTTTTTGTGTATTTATCAGCTATGAAATAAAAGTCAAACATAGAAAAAGAGAAATATTTTGGACTCTCTATTTTATGTTTAGTGCACCTCTATTTGTTGTTAATAAATTGTCAGATCTCTTTCTGAGGCACCATTAGGTGAAGGGTGCTGGAGTTATTGTGCACTAACAGCCAGATAAGGCAGCAGCATTACAAAAAGTGAGGTGCTACCATTTAAGTCCGTCACCTTCTAGTTGTTTTTGATATCTGCAATTTTGACCTTGCACATAAAAATTTGCAAAGGCCCAAGTCTTCATTTTTTATTCTTACAAGACGCTCCTATTGTAGACCCTAAGTGCTCATAAGGTGGGATGCATTGTCATTTAAATATAGGAAGTGTATATTTTATGTTTTACATGTCCTGGAAGTGAACAATTTCCAAAGTTATTTGTTCACTGTGGCAAGGATGGCCTCCTACAGACTAACACTGGTTTACCTTATTACTGTACTGCAAGTGCAACATCCAGTTTAGGAACAGCTAGAAAACTGCTTTTACTACTCATTTTAATGGCAACTTAAAATCCTCTTTAATGGTAAATTTGGATTTCAAATGACTATTTTGGAAACGCCACCTATATAAAATTCAGAACACAAAACCGTACACTCCTGCTACTCATGGAGTACCGAACAGTTAACTCTTTTATCTGTCCGAATGGAATTTTTACTAGAACATTCCTGTTTCTTATTATTTAAAAATTGATCAAATCATTTTTTTGGACTGAAAAAGAAACACAGACTTATCAAAGGAAATGTCCTTTTCCCATGAATCATAGCTCTCCTAACAGGAAGTGCTCTCATTTGAGATGCTGAGTTGAGTCAAAACCAGCATGGTGCATGAGTTGAATATTCCTTGAGCAAAAGGAAAGTCCATTAAATTAAGAGTTTTGAATTGGTCAAGATGCGGTAAAAATAAAGAGTCTTCAAGGAACTCAGTCCTGCCCATACTCTGCAGTAAAGAAATTCATACTGGCAAAGTGTTAAGGGAGCCTCATAGGCAGTAGCATAAATGAGTCCAGTGGCAGAAAAGCCCAAAACTCTTGGAGCAAACGAGCTGGAGCAGCCGCTCCATCTATAGAAAACAGAATATCCGGTCCATTTTTATGAAGCCCTGATGATAGTCCCAGTACTATTCGCCTGGGTGTTGAAACGCGTTGGCATTTTGGGAGGCATTTAGTTAATTCTGAATGCGGCGAGCGTTGAAGGAAATTATTGGATAAAGGATTGATATACTATTCAGACACTCTTTTGACGCTGGAGTTGGAATAACACATGTGGTTCATAACATTTGATATTTTCGTGTTTATTTCAAAATTTTGTAGATGATGTACATTTTCCTAAAAATGTGTTTTGCATCAGATTAATGTATGAATTCATTTGCTGATTTTATCATGTTGCAAGCTGTTGCCAATAATTTTTTCACAGTGTCTAGTCCATTTTTGTCTTTAAGTGTATGTTAATGTGAATTGTATATACATGTAAGTTCATGTGTGAATTTGATAAGTCTGTGTTTCTTTTTCAGTCCAAAAAACTGTTTCAATCAATTTTTAAATTAATAAGAAACAGGAATGGTCTAATAAAAATTCCATTCGGACAGATAAAAGAGTTGACTGTTCGGTAGTCCATGAGTAGTAGGAGTGTACGGTAGTACGGAGCCGGGTTCATTGTTTTGTGTTCTGAATTTTGAATAGCCCTACCTGCCCCGGACCGTTGGGCTTAACCCCTATAGGTTTTTGCAACCTATATCAAATTTACATTGCCCTAAAGTTTCTTGGACCTTTATGTGAGTGGCCAGTGGCCCTGGCCTGTTAAAGGCTTCCCCACTAGGAAATGTGTATTGGAAACAGATAGTGGACAAAGGGACAAAGGTCCTAGGTGTAGAGCAGAGTGGATCTTCCTAACAGCATGGCTGTGAAGAAGCTGTGCCCTGCCATGATTGCACCTAAAATGGACCTGTCCCAGCACACACAAATAAACCAGACACCAGGCCTGGCCCTGCTTTTTGTTTCACTAGCCAAGTTGGAGACAAACCCAGTGAAGAGGGGAAAACTGACCAGAACTTGTTTTGGGGGTAGACAAAGAAGTGTCCCCAACCCACAGGCTGGTACTGGTCATAAAAGTGGCAACCCCAGAACTTGAAATCAGAAGACACCGGGACCTGTTACGACTCAGAGAAAGGACTGCCCTGTTGTCAAAGCCTGAAGGAAGACTAGACCTGCGTACCTTCAACCCAGCACCCTAAAGTTGACTCCAAGGGCCAGTACCCTCCTGTTTGAGCTATAGGGACTCAACAAGGACCCAGAGGCTATCGCCAGCAACTTTCTTTCTGGAAATGTACTGGGCCCTTCTTTTGACCTCTGCTGGAGTGAGTCATAAACCCCAAATGGTTCCATCAGGGCCTGGACCCTTGGTTGGTGTTACAGTGTTCTCCTCTTGTCCATAAACTGCAACTGGACAATGAGAATATTTGTCTGAACTTTTCACCGCAAGAGTCAAAGGCTACCACTGGAACGCCATCAAGCCAAACATGCTGATGCCGCTTTGGCAGTCGAATTCAACCTGCTAGTTTGTGCCGCTGAAGGAATTCTGACTTCCAGAAAATTGTCTACGTCCAGACAACGGATTTTACAGGGGCCACTGCTAAGCAGCAACCCATTATTGACGACGACTACCTGGACTCGGAGTTCGCCCTCTCAGAGTCTACACATTGAGGAGAGCATCAACATCCAACCAGCGCGGGGCTACCACCAAGGTTCTGTTCTTCAGCCAGCCACGGTCGATGAACTCCTCTTCTGATGCAGCCTGCATCCCAAGCCACAGATTACCCGTCAACAAGGGCATACTTCAAAAACGTTTGAAAGTGTGAAGGTAACTTTCCCTGGCTACAACCCTGGTCTCTGTATCTGACAAGTGCTTCATCACGGTCACCATTAAATTTGTACTTTGTCTCAGTCTAGCACGACCACATGACGTGGTTAACGCTTTCTGCTTTTTGGCGCTATTTTGAATTAAACTTTAGTAAAATCATGTCTCTGATTCTACTTATTGGATGTTTGTCATTTAGGTGTGACTTTAATATTAACATATTCCAGATATTCTGTATTTTATTTCTAAATTGGTTTGGGATGTTTCCTGTGTTGCGTTTTCACTTAATTGCTGCCTGAGTGTTGCAAAAATACTTTGCACATTGTGTTTAATTTAAGTCTGACTGCTTTGTGCCAAGCCACCAGAAAGTGAAGCATTGGTTTACTTGTTGACGTTTGTGGCGCACCCTGACCAGGACTGTGATTCTTTCTTTAAGTCAGGGGCAGCTCCTCCACTACGGCAGAGGAGCCCCCCCCCCCCCCCCCGATAACTGCCTCAAAACGGCAGGAAAAGACAAATAAAATGATAATAAACACGTTTTATTATCATTTTATTTGCCCATTTGAGGGCGGGCCATGGTGATGACAGGCTACAGGAGGATTGTTTAGTGCACTGTGACCAGTGCGCCTGACGGTTTGGCTGGCCGTCCCAGGCTAGCCAAATTGCCATGTGCACTGAAGCTGTCTCCAACCTGAGCTGCGTTGCCAGGCTGGAGACAGCAAGCAAAGGCTCCCACTCTCACTGGGAACCCAAATTCAGAGCCCTCATGCCAATCAAGCAGCATCACGATTGGCAGCAGTGCAGTCTGGGAGCCTGTGACTGCAGGGGAGAGGAGCAGAAGAGCATGAAGCAGCAATCTGCAGGTACGTTTTTTTAAATGTTGACATGTGTCTGCATCGTCCTCTGACCCCTTTCCCTTTCTCCTTCCCCTGCCACTCTTCAACAACACTAGCCGCTACTGCTTGAAGTAGGTACTAACCTCCTTCAACAAAGAACCCAATTTTGTCTAGTAGTGATGTGTCCTTTTCATGGGCTGTTGTGTTTTGTGCTGCATTATAGCTTTAGTGTTTTTGACTGGCTTGTTTTCTTTCGCCCTATTTTTTGTTTTTATTGTGTTCTCATTTTGCTTTGTGTCACGGTATTGGGTTGTGCTCTGTAATTTCCTTAGAGATGTCAACAAACGATGCCACATCGCTACAACAAAAATTGTATTCCTTTAAGGCTCCAGTGATAATCTACCATTGACCACTGTATAATGTGGCAACGTAGCACTGCACCAGCTCTTGAGCAGTTTAATTCATCAGTCAGACCAAAACCACAGCACTGACAGTGTTTTGAAAGACCATAGGGCATATCATCAAGACAGGCGATAAAATTATCGCCGCTTTAAAACGGCGATAATGTGCTTGATAATATGCTCTATGGAATTCCAATTGAAGCCCATGTTAGATGTGAAGGACATCTAACCTGAGCTTCAATTGGAATTTCATAGAGCATATTATCAAGCCCGTTATCGCCATTTTAGCGGCAGTTTTATGCCGCTAAAGTGGCGATAATTTTATCGCCTGTCTTGATAATATGACCCTTTATGTGATATACCAAACATGGGTTATGTCCCACTTGACATTATTGTCCAGATTTTGATGTTTCTGCTTGGAATACATCCAACTGGCTTGTCACAAGCAGCAGACCATAGGTGAAACTGTGACCCTTTTCTAGCGAATGATGGCCCAGCTGAAACGACGGAGCAAGATTTGCTAATTATTCTGATTATGTATGCACTGTGCCCAGGGCCGGACTGGGAACCGAAACCGGCCCAGGCAAACTGCTCGGCCGGACCCCCTCTGAGGGAGAGGAGGGTGTGCGGCCGTGCATTTTGCTAAAGCCAGTTTCGGCCGATGTTGCCGGCCACCGGTGACAAAAATGGCCCCCCAGGGGCACAAAACCGGCCCCCAACCTAGCAGCCTACCGGGGAAATCGCCCGGTTCCTGCTATGGCCAGTACGGCCCTGAATGTGCCTGCTTCTTTGTGCCACAATGCACTGGGAGTTCACCAAGTCTTCATGCTAGCCACTTTCTGAAAACGAAGAGCATTTTTGTCTTTATGCCTCACATCTTTGGTGCTGTTGTTGCTCCTTGTGCTATTTGAGCCTAGCATGTACTTTCTTGTAAATCATGTTGCCACTTGAAGTATAAGCTATTTTTGAAATATTTAATTATACATATTAACAAAGGCTTAATGGACATCTGGGGTCGTTTCCACTCATAAGGAGGCCATAGCTAAAATTCTAAAATGGATTCCTGGTGTTATAATGACATTTTAGACTTAGCTGCATGTGTCTAAAAATATTCATAATGCCAACGAGCTTACAGGACATTTAGCATGTGACATTGTTAAATTAGTTTGCTTTTCTTTGGTGAGGTTGGTTGATAACATGTTTCTTTTTTTGTTTTTTTAAGAAGTTGAGTCGCATTTACCGAAATCCCACGGTTTTGAAGTTTCAGAAAACCTACACAATTGAGCGCTTTGAAAGCTTACACAGCTGGTGGCTACCTATTTTGTGAAATGATTGTCTGTGTTTGTTCTGAGCTATACTGGGACAGAGGTCACTTTACCCACAATCATTTCATGGCTCTCTGTGGTACCTAACTGCCCGATTAGCTCATCACGCAGACTGCCAAATTGTCTTTGTCAAACTATACCTTTCAAAGACTTGTGCCTCCAAGGACTTGAATCGAAAAGCTAACTCTGTTGTTTCTTTTTGGTGGATAAATTCAAGTATTTTTTCTTTTACTTGTCGCGAGTTTTCTGAATGCTTTGAGCTGGCTGGGTAAACAAATGCCACAGTAAATAATAATAATACAATCTAACCCCACAACGGTGATTTAGAAATTGAACAACTCATTTCAACTCATAAAGTAATTGAAATCTTAACATTGTATGTTCACTTTGCAATAATCCTAGCAGTAGTGTAACAAACCAGCACTACACAGCCTAAAGAGAGAGGGGCCTCACCACGTGCCATATGTATGAAGCCAAAGTGCGATCGCAAACGCTGAAAGTCGCCGAATTTCAGCGTTTGCGATCGCAATTTAGGCAGTGTGAAATGAAGCACTAAAAAAACCACTTGCAAAATAAGGAATCACAAAATTTGCGATCCCCTATTTTGGGAATGCATTTAAGGAATCCCAAATTGCGATTCCTTCAATGCAATGTAGGAAGCACCCAAGTTGTGCAATTTTGGCTTAAGGAATCGCAAATTACCACCAACTTTAAGTTAGTGGTAATTTGCAATTTCTTTGAAAAATGCACTATTTTGAATTTTTCAAAGTGCCATGTGGCGCACACACATGCCACATGTGCACACATGCTTATTTCAGGGGTGCAACAGGGTGTCCTATTGACACCCTTGCAACCTTGAAATTGCATTCTCAATTTGAGATTCTCTAAATAGGAATCGCAAATTGAGAATGTCTTCCCATTCATTCCTATGGGCCTTCTAGCCCATACGAATAAATGGGAAGGTATTCCTTATTTGCGAATCTCAATTTGCGACTCGCATATAAGGAATATGTAGGACTCACAAAATATTTAGCAAATCCTACATACATTGCATTTTGCGATTCTCTAATTGCGATTCCCTAAATATCGCAATTTAGGAATCGCAAAAAGAGTTTTTCATACATATGACCCCACATCTTGCATCTTGTGAATTGCCAGGCACCTCATCTCTTAGCGCTTTTTTACCTTTTTAAAAAAGAGCTACCTCTCTGCTATTTTAAATACTTGCTCCTACTACGTTATGAACCGCTCCGCTTAATTTCTATTTGCACATTGTTAATTGAATTTGAATCGGAATTTATTTGTTAACCTTTTAATCTGTGTATGATCTGTGATTTTAGCTTGAGCAAACCTACTTTTAGCAGCAGTTGCACTTTTCCTCAGGGTTGGTAACTGTGACTATGGTGATCGCAGCATTTCCAGTAGTCCCGGGAATACCAGGAGGGGATGGTCGGCAGTCTTGATGGCGAGCATCGGTGGAGGTAAAAGCACGGCCACGCAGCAAGCCAAAGGCATGCCTGTCTGCACCCGTCCGCACTTTTCCCATGCCTAGTGCCAGCCACTCTGCCAGTTTCAGACCTCATTCTACATTTAAGCAAAGTTACACCAGGGACCAGCTGCTAGAATTCAATAATATAAGTAAGTACTGTCAGGAACCTCGCATAAGTTCTGACCCGTTCGTTGTATCTATTTACTGCCCTGACTGCATCCTTCATATCTGCCCCACTAAACCACAATTGCTATCATCCAGCTCAGCCCCAATCTCAAGAGGGCTACGCAGGACCAGATCAGTCTTCTGTACCCTAATCAATGCACGCTCTCTATGTAAGTGCGCTTCTGAATTTACAATCTGGACGCTTAAGCTGATGACTTAGCTTTTATCACTGAGACCTGGACAGATGCCTCCTCAGGCCCAGACTTGCTGATCCAACTGGGTAGTCCATTTATAAACAGGATTGGGTTGGAATAAATGGTGGTGGGCTGGCCATAATATACCGAAGTAGCTGGAAAGGGACATTCACTACCTAAAATAATTTGTCAACCCTGGAATCCCTACTTTTTAAGATGTCCATAGATAACCGTTACTCTTTCAATGGCCTATTAATTTATAGTCCTCCTGGCCCCAGGGCAGATTTTCTAAACACTTTGGGTGAGTCCTTGGATGTGATATCTCAGTCGTCTAATTTCACACTTCTGGGTGACTTTAATTTACACCTAGAGGACCCTCTAGTCAGGGATGCAGTACATTTTATTGATATCATGAATAGCCTAGGACTTAGTCGGCAAGTAATTGGTAGCACCCACTCTGCAGGGCACCTGCTGGACGGAGTATTCTCCAATAATAATTTTCTACAATGTCTTCCGTCTCTCCTGCTTACTTGGTCTGATCACAAAGCTGTCATGTTCTCCCTTTCTCTTCATTAATCTGGATTGAGAATTTAAGAAATAAACATCCCAGATGGTTCCGACATTGGAACAAATTTCAAAGGAAGTCCTAGAAAGCTCCCTGGCCCAGAATCCCCTTAAGATTAACAATGAATCTAATACAACTGCAGTCACCTTCGAGTGGTGGTTCTGCAGCTCAATTGATCATGTTCTACCAGAAAAGTCCACTACCAATCGTAGCTCAAGATGCTCTGAACCTTGGTATACTGAACATCTTAAACTTTAAAAATAAAACTGCCGCCGTCTTGAAGGGAGATGGAGATCTCACTATGATATCAGTGACAGATTTGCCTATAAATAATCTCTGCTAGACTACAGAAAATTAATGCATGATGAGAAAACCCACTTTTTATGGTTCTTATCAATTGCAGATTTGATTTGTTTTGTTTGTTTTAAGTACTTTGATGGCTACAATTAGCCGAATAAAGTAAATTTGAGAAAACCCACTATTCCACCACAGCTATAGCAACAGCAAAACATTCATCCAAGGAACTCTTTGCCAAAGTAAAAAAGCTAGCCAAACCCCCTGAAATAGCAAATACACTGGTGAGCCAGGCTTTTTGTAACTCCTTGCCATCTTTCAGGACAAAGTTAAATTAGTCTACAGTGGTTTTTCTATGTCCCTGCCTCAAGGCACTACCCCCTCCTAATGTATGTCAGCCACTCCTGACACGCCCAAGGAGGTATTCTCAGTCACCACAAAATTTATCAATCCTCCAGAACTACTTCACTTTCCATCATTGACACCTGATCAGGTCACCAAACTTTTTGTCTCTACCAAATCTGGCTACCCATTGGACTCCTGTGCCCCCAAGATTTTTAATCTTCTACCAGAAGTATTTGCTACTCATTTGTCTCCCTTCTTTAACCAAATGATCTCCTCAGGCAGCTTTCCCACCACCTGGAAATTAGCATCAGAACTCCTTCTTCTAAAGAAGGCTAACCTATACGGGGTGGATCCTAATAATTATCATCTGATCTCAAGACTCCCACTGCCTGCTAAAATGGTCGAGAAGGCCATGAATGTAGTAATATCTGACTACATCGAGAAACATGCATTCCTGGATGCCACCCAGTTTGGCTTCAGGAAGCACCATAGCACGGAACTGGCACTGATCTCCGCATCCGAACAGATCAGGCAGACGGTCGATCCAGGGGGCAATGCAGCACTTGCTGCTTGACCTCGCCGCTGCATTCGACACTGTTAATCACAAAAAGCTACTGGAGGGCCTTGACAGGATAGGCATAAAATAAAAAGCTCTCACCTTACTCTTATCATTTCTGTCTGGTCGAGAACAGTTCGTAGCACTTTACAAGTTCAAATCACCCAATTTTACACTGCCTTGTGGGGTACCCCGGGGTTCATCATTGAGACCCACCCTTTTTAACATCTACGTTGCCCCCCTGGTGTAGTTGATTCAATCTCTGGGTTTCTCAGCATTTTCCTATGCTGACGATACCCAAATCATGGTGTCAGTGACAAGCTCGCCTTCTGACACAGCGTCACAGTTCTATACCTGCCTCCACCAAGTCGGTGATTGGATGGCCATCAACTGTCTGAAGTTAAATTCCAATAAAACTGAGGTTCTACTCTTTGGCAGCAACACCACTTTTTGGTATCCAGCTTTCTGGCCATCGGAACTAGGCTCTTTGCCCATCCCTACAAATAAAGTAAAAAACTTAGGAGTCACCTTTGATTCAAAGCTCACATTTGAAAGCCATGTGAACAAGGTCACCTTTGTATCCTTCTACACATTAAAATTACTCAAGAACATATTTCCATTCATTCCTGTCAATCTAAGCAAGCTGGTGATTTCTGCTCTGGTTCTGACCAGAGCTGACTATTGCAACAGTCTTTTCATCAACCTCAGGACTAAATGCCTAACTAAACTACAAAATTTACAAAATGCTGCAGCACGCATTTTGCTGGACATTCCCAAACACAAATCTGCCACTGGCTAAGAGTGAAAAGACATATTGAGTTCAAAGCTCACTGCATAGCATTTAAAGCAATCCATGACATCGGACCAGCCTTTTTCAAGCAGAATTTCAGACGGTGCATTCCAACGCGCCATCTACGCTCAGCCCAGTCTCACAATCTGGTGATTCCCAGGTTCAATAATAGCTCCTGGGGTGGCAGAAGCTTTCTGGTTGGTACTACCAGACTCGGGATCTCTCCTCCCCAGAGGTTAAAAGGCAAAACACAATTGTTGGCTTTCAGGAAAGCGTTGAAAACGTGACTTCTTAATCTCTGATTCTTTAATTAAGATCTTACTGCATATTTAACTTGATGAACTAGCGCCTTGACACCTTCGGGTAATTGTATTGCGCTATATAAATCTCTTTTTCATTTCATTTCATTTAATCTATTCCTTCTCAGCCACCACCCTCCTTTTCATGGGGATTCACAGAGCCAATGTACTGTACAGGTTACCAAGACCCACCGGCTGCGGAAGTACGTTTCAGAGCTTTTCCTCTTGTGAAAGATTACTTACAAGCTTGCATTACAAACAAGAAAGTTGTATTTTGGATTGCATGGATGTGAAGCTCAATAACAGAGCTGCCCCTTGGGTTACCGTATTTTGTGATTAAACAAGCATTGTAAAGTTCAATGACTTAGGTTCCCTACGGCCACTGCGAGAAAATTGGTATGTTCTATTTAATGCATAGCACATAACTTGCTGATGGGTGGTTATTTAGGGATTTCCTGTATTGTGATAATGCAATATCTGTTATTTTGAACACTTCCACTAGTCATGCAGCAAGTCTGATTCTATAGTACATTAACACTAAATCTTCATGGACATTATTGGTCCTCAAAGGAGCACAAAGTCTACCTCCTCTGAGGCCAGGGGTCACAAAGTAAGTGCCAGGAATAGCAGGGAGCTAGCTAAAGATCTCAGCTGCGACCTCTGACTACCCCCAAATGATGCCCTTGCCTTTATGAACATTGGCCTTGTATCAGTTTTTTCCTTATATTTATTTGCTCATCTCTCTTCTAAGATACAGGGGCTTGTTTACAATGAGCTTGTGCCAGCAATGTATCAAACTTTTTTATGCATTGGCAGTGCTATCACTAGTCCATATTTACCAGGTGACATATCTTTGAGGATGCGCCACTTTTTGGAGTCCTGCATCAAAAGGAACCTGCATTGGAATCGCCTGCATCACGTAAGTATTAATATGTGCAAGATAGGCGTTCTGTCGTAATTTCCACCACAAAACTGATGTATGGAAATTTCCAAAATTTTTGCAAAGTGACGCAGCAGTATAACGAGTGGCGCAGAGGTCTGATAACATAAAAAATCCTGCACCTGTGAAATCCACGCTTAGGAAATTATGCATTGATATTGCCATATAAAGAGAAGCTGGACAGGACACTTTTTAGTTGTAAACGTGACTCTTTGGTATGGAATGTCATGCATTACCACTAAACGTGACTTTTGAGAAGGAAAGATGACTCTACAGTATGAAAGGTGACTTTTCTGTAGTAAACGTGACTCTTTGCTATGGAAAGGGGAGCTTGACCACTAAACGTGACTTTTGTGTAGGAAAGGTGACTCTACAGCATGAAAGGTGACTTTTCTGTAGTAAACATGACTCTTTGGTATGGAAAGTCATGCATTACGACTAAACATGACTTTTGAGTATTAAAGGTGACTTTTCGGTAGTAAAAATGACTCTTTGGTATGGAAAGTGAAGCTATACCACTAAACCTGACTTTTGAGTAGGAAAAATGACTCTACTTTTGTATTATAGGTGACGCTTTTGTAGGAAAACTGACACTTTACCACTAAATGTGACACTTGAGTGGAAAGAGCATCGGGAAGTAGAAACGCATCAAGGCCCAACCGTCAAAAACAATGCTTTGGCCGTAGTGTAACTTGAAACTTGACGCATAGCTCGGAAATGTGATGAATCCACACAGGAAATGATGCAATGGCTCAGCCATGCTGCAAACTAGGAAGTGTGAAGTTTCTTTCACTGACTGACCTTTTTGTCTGTTCTGGCTGGTGGAGGTGTTTGTCGTTTGCTGGGGAGTTTTGTGCTGTTTCGGGGTCTTGTTGGTGTCTGTGCTATTTGTGTCATGTCCCTAAATTTCACATTTGTCCTGTAATTGTATTATGTGTAGTGTATTGTGGGGTTTTTGTCTCAATAGAGAATAGAGGTTAATAGTTATAGCGGTGGGGGAAGGGATAGTGGTTTTGTAGTTGAGGTTAGGGTGGCTGGTGGGTGTAGGGAGATGTCGGGCAGGGGCAGGGCCAAGAACCTGATGGAAAAACAGTTTGGGGCCCTGCTTTGGCTGCTTGGAAAATACTTGCCCAACATGATTGGAAGTGGAGGCAGGGTAATACAGGGCTACCCAACCCAAAAGAGGCGGCACCGGTGGGTGAAAGTGGGCTTTCAGATTAGCTGAATTTTTGGTGTGGAGCAGAACGTCCACCAAAACAAGCACCGGTGGGCTGATATCATCAGACGAGAGCAAGGTCTCCTAGGTCACCTAGGTATAGAAGTTGGTAGGGCTCTCAGTAAATTCCTATATACCATGAGCTTTTAGTTATTTGGCTGTAGCATACTTCTCTTAACGGTTTTGTTATTGGAAGGGCCAGATATGTATATAGGTCACTATAGCATGATGTGGGCTAACTCATTTTCATACAACGAACATGAGACAGGCGCCTTACAATAGCAAGAACAGACCATGCAGTGCAGGGGAAGCCCATTGGTGATGTGAGACTCATCCTGCTCAGTGCAGGCAGTAGTGTCACCTGACCTACCAGGTCATTACTGACTCTAAACTGTGTGGGCCACCCGGCATATATGTTGCAGGGGAGCACACTCACATCATCAGGCCACAGGTTGGACAGTGTGTATGTCCCCACCCAAATGGTCACACAAATGTCTCTGTCACATAACAAAATCATCATACCTTTATGAGCCTGTACGGTCCTTGATTGGTCATTGTTCATTTACAGTGCAATGGAATCATATAAGGAGCTAAGTGAAGGAAACAAACAAGCATGGTTATTGTCTGATGTGTGTAACATGGTAAAGTGCACATATGAACTTGAGAAGGCTCCAGTATTGTCAAACTATGCAGAGTGTGGTCAATCAATTTGGACTGTTCACGTAGGCATAGTGCCCTTGCACAATGTTGCAAGCTAGGCTGGTCTTGTACCTTGTCTGCACTCTGTGCTCCTCATATGTGATGTGCCTGCTATCATCTGAATACATTGCAACATGTCATGCATATGTCCATCATGAGGGCATTCCAACTGTGCATTATGCTACAAGTCGGACGTAGAGGCATTTGTGAAGACAATGTACTGTGCTTCATATGTACATGTTCAACATTCACAGAGCAATATACCATGTTTTTGTCTTGTAGGTGAACCAAACCCATACACCATTGCTGAGGTGGTGACATTCCAAGTTGCCAATGCTACCGGTGAGTGATGAGTAATGATTGTATGTGTTTGCTGAAATGCTTTGCAGTGAGATGTGCAAGGGGTATCATCACTCTGCAGAAACAAGTTGCAGCTTATATTTAGATTTACTACAGAAGTAAGAAAAAGTTGCATCTGCAAATGGCGGGGCCTTTTTGAATGAGTAGTAGGACCACATGATGGATGCCTCTTAATATGCTGTGCTACTTTTGTGTCAGCTATGGTGTAGACACTAATGGCACATGTACCCCTACTGATGGTAATTAGTTATAAGGTTTCCCACCCATACTATGGGCCAAAATTGCCAACATTTTACCCCAAATATGTGACACAAATGTTGCACGGTATAGGCTGTGAACTCTCTGACACAGTATGTTTGCCCAAGTCATATTTTTTGGAGAACACAGGGTGGGTGGGGTGTAACACACATCCCAGTCAAACTTCCAATAGTCAACAGCACATATAATGTTGACATGTGCACAATGGATATTTTACCTCTATATGTGTTCTCATATTGTGTATTCATATCATACCAAGCACATGCCTGTCAATTACTTTCCTC
Source organism: Triturus cristatus (assembly GCF_964204655.1). Taxonomy (NCBI): domain Eukaryota; kingdom Metazoa; phylum Chordata; class Amphibia; order Caudata; family Salamandridae; genus Triturus; species Triturus cristatus. The sequence goes on from NC_140589.1 coordinate 648,474,161, forward strand.
TACCCTACCAACATTGATACAGGCTAAATGATTGAAGGTATGTCAGACATTCCTGCCCTCAAACAGCATATTGTTTGGTCTTCCATACATGCACCTGCCTTAGAGCCTCTAGCCAAAGTGTGGACTCCAATGCACTTGGATGAGCATGTGAGCAGGCTCCCCATACCAAAAAATGATCGCATTCTAGTATAGATGCTGAATATGTATTTGTGAGGTGGCATACTTAGCATGTATTATTCCAGATAGCATGACCAGTGGGCAAGTAACATATCCCTATTTGTTGCAATGAGTGCATAAGTCAATTGTCCATGACAATTATTTACTTGGGTTCACCCCTTAGCCAAAATTGTTCATGATATTTTGCAGCTGTCATCCCACATCATGGGTATCAGCACATCCCTGAGAGTACTACACATCGGTGATGTGTTACATGGGGTGACAAAGGAGAAATAGGCAAGATGGTTTGGTGGTAAAAAGGAACTTGTGATTAAACTCAATGTGAACATGGAATTGGAGGGATGAAATTCTATCTGTCTGTCTGCTGCACACTACTACTGTATACGTACACCTGGTAATGTAGGGAACTCTTTTGTGTGACAGGTCCACACAGGTTGTGATTAATCCTACACCAGTGTAGACTGAATACGTATGAGTGTATGTGGGACATGTCACCAGTCCACACATGACAATGCTGTAACATGCCTGAATCCTGTCCTACAGATGCAATGGTTTTTAATAGACACATTTCCATTCCTTTGGGTACTTTGTGAGACCTAAGGCCAATGTGTAAAGTACCACAGATATGCATGCACTGTGTTGTCAACATACAGGCCCTTACACATTTCTCCAAATGCTGTAGTTGCCCATATTTTATCCCCAGGATTTCTCTCCATTGAACTATTTCTCACCAATTTCCTAAAAGATACAACTTTAAACACTCATAAATCTGCGCTCTACAGCATGCATGTACACACTCTTCACATGGACTAAGTTTGAATTGATGTGCTTCTTGGTAACAATCCATACAGGAAGGTTGGGACAGACTATTGGGTATGTGAAGGAGCACATGCTCTTGTCTGATTATCTGCAGGTGATCTATTCTATAGTGTTCCATTTATGTCCATGTGTTGAAGTTTGAAAAGAATCCAACAGGACTGTTGACTGGGAGGTGGATAGCCACACTCTGTCTATGTTTCAACTACCTGGCACTGGGTCGATCTATGCTGCAATGTCTGTGGCCTTGTGTGTATGCCATCACAGTGATTCATTGCTGAGGCACAATATGTGTACTTACTACACATTACTCATTTCACATAGCTGATTGGCCATAGATTGTACCCTCTGGCATGTTGCATGTCAGTCCCCAAGGAGCACATCCATGGACCATGTGTATAAATCCATGTGTTCATAACAGCATACATCCAATTCTGTCTTTTCATATGCACATGGGTACATGGTAATGAGGCCAGACACTGTCATTTCCTGTACCTAGAAAGCCAAAGCCTGTGTTATTTACCATTGTTATCTTAGGAAAAGTACAAGATTCTCATGATTCTGGTCATTATACGTTACACAGATATAATTGTTGTTGGCAGGCCATGCCTCTTGTGCTGCTTATAGTAATTGAGGCATGTCAATGTTGTCACTTGTGACAAATAGCCTTGGTCTGGTTCATGTGTCATTCCTCTCCAACAGCCAACAGGATCTCAGAGGAGGAAAAGGCTTATTGCAGCCACCTGGAGCGGTACAGGCACACCCGCAACATTGCAAAGGCCTATAGGTGCATGGGGCCAAATTTTGATTGCGCTAGGGCAACAGGGACTTAAGAGTCGCCACCTTGGGAACAGGGTAAGCAGCAGCATCTGTCAAGTGGAGTATACCCATGGCTGGGTTCCATGACTAGTGGCAGAACCCTCCACAGCCCCAGTTCCAGGACCCTCCACAGCCCCAGTTCCAGGACCCTCCACAGCCCACCAGCTGTGGCACCACAACCGGTTGCCACCACCTCACAGCAGCCGACAGAAATCGAGAGACAGTTGCTGAAGGGCCAGTGAGATGCCTTGAATGCCTTGAATATGGCAGGACTTCAGCTGCAGGTGGCAACAAAGATGAAAATGGTGGAGACCTTACAGAAGACTGTGGACCAGATTGAGTACAAGATGTAGGCGCTCCCATGTTCTCCTTCGTACTATTAATAGTTTAGACAAGGGTTCTCCAAAGTCGATCCTGGAGGGCTGGATCCATGCCAGATTGTTTGCATATCCACATTTAGATAAATGTAGTTATGTTAAAAATCTGACATGGATTCGGCCCTCCAGGACGGATTTTGGAGAACCTTGGTTTAGACTTTTACCATAGGTTAGGATAGATGTTAGCATAATGGTAGGGTAAGGTAGTTTTAGTGTTTTTTTCTATTTTACTGTTTTTAGGTGGGGATATGGGTGGGTAGGTTGTTAAGTTGGTAGGGTTAATGTTTAGTATGTGTTAAAAAAATACAAAAGAATATATATTTGTTTAGGTTTTAATGTTAAACTAGTTTCTGTATAACAGTAGTTTATGTTAGTCTCATATGTAAATGTGTTTTAAGGGGGGGTGGCTAGTTGATGTTTAACATGTCTGTTGTGTTATATGGGTAGAGTAGGCTAAATTTAGGTTAGATAGGTTAAGTTAGTTTTAAGGTAGGGTAGTTTAGGTAATTTAGTACAGGTTAGTTTAGGTATAGTTTAGATACGTATAATTAGTGTAGGTTTTAGTTTTTAGATGCTACGATTGGTGGTGTGTCTAAAATGAAATCTGTTTTAAACTTTCACAACTGCTTACTTATTTCCAGCTTGCCAGTTGCGACATAGGCTTAGGTTGGGTTAAGCACATGCTGTATAACTTCCTGCCATTGTTTGTATACATGTATTAGCAGCTGGAGTTCCTAAGGAGTAGAGCATTTCAAGGTAGCAAGGAAGTCACTTAAGGAATTTTCTACCCTGATTGGTCACTCTAAGTGGCACTCTTACTGTGAATAGACAAATCAGATATTAATCAAATGTAGCACTGTGTGTGTGTACTTGATGCTACGTGTATTGTATGTATGATAGGATCAAACCATTGCGCCTAATCTAGGATATGTTTGGCACCATACTAATGGCAGCTACTTACACACACTCCCTAGCACCATTTAGTAGTTGCTTCCTTGTTGTTTGCTGACTAGTATCCATAGAAGTATCACCAACCAGTGCAGACACAACCTTCAGTCTTACCATTGACTGATTGAATTGTTGCACTTCATGCATGTGTCCTTGGGTGGAATTTTCTAGTTTAGTAGCATATAGAGATCACATAGCCTATTTAGCATGCACTGTGCATATTTACCCCTGTGTGGCTCAAACACATTTGCCTTTAGATGTTATTTAGTGTCATAAGAGACTGCACATCCACCATGGTCTAATTACTGTAATCCTGACCAGGAATACATTGTGCAGATTCTGGAAAGTAGTTTTATTCACACGTCAACAAAGGAGCAAGTGGTAGTCTTTGGGACAACAGCCCCAACATAGTTAGTGAACAATTGGAAATCCAGTCTATTAGGGATACATGTCATGGGTCATGTTGACGAGAGGAATGCTCCAGTGAGGAGGAGGATCAAATTGCCATTTGAAAAGAAAGTCCACATAAACAGTTCACACATGGATGAGATCAACAGGAATGCAAGCAAATGGAGGACACTACCTGTTGAGAGGTACACTGGCATGAGCATAATCACAGGGCATTGAAGAAACTGGCCATGTGACACAGAAATATGCTATTGATCAGATTTCCTTTGCAATGAGCTGCAGTTGACATCTTCCTGTGTGTGGTGCCTCACATAAGGGTGGTGTTGAAGGTCTTGGAGCCAACGGAGGCCCACACAGATCAGGGTCTAAAGATGTGGACCCCCGGTTGCCAGCAGCATTTTCCTGCACCAACAAGTAAGGCAGAAAAGCACTGAGAAGGACCTGCTGGTTTGTCAGCACAGCAGCAACATCACAGTGGTAGGCACCTACTGTTGCCAAGTAGGAGTACTGCTTCCACTCAATGGGCTCCAGAATGTTATGTATTTCCTCCAGCTGGTTGGCAATCTCACTGGTACCTCTTGCTCATGCCTCTGCCTCATAACACCAGTGATGTCAGCCAGTGACCAGTCTTAGCCACGGAGCAGAGGGTAAGTGCTTCTTATAGCCTCCGAGGTGTCCTTATTGGGACTTAGGCTCCTATGTACTCCCTCTAAGGTGTCTGTTAAAGGTCTCCATCTCCACCCGCACCTCATCTACCAGCTCCCGCTGGACTCCTACCACACGAATTTGGAAGACTATTTGAGGGACCTCAGAGTCTTGGGCAGGCGGTGGGCTGGCAGGTGGTGTTTCGTGGGTGAGAGACAGATCATCTGGAGACCCTGCAATGCTGTCAGCCCTTCCCATGAACGGAGATGGTGTTTGGATAAAGTCCAGGATTTGATGAAGGGTACCTAGGTTAAGAGTTGGGAGTCTGTGATCCTCCACAGGATCCACTTTCAAGACAAGCAGCTATTCAGGAATTGGTGTTTCAACTCCTGGAATGGAAAAGATTTATGTTCATGGTGATCAATGTTAGTTGCTCACATGAATAAAAATGTTGACAATCAGGGCCTCATTTACAAGTTTATGCCCTAGGGCATCAATGCAAACCTTTCTGATGCGCAACCCTACAACAAAAGAAAACGGTATGAATTCCCCTTATCTATGAGATGCTGTGCATTCCTGTCCTCTCCATAGCGCTGGGACAGAAATGTCTGCGATGCACCACTGCAGGTACCCTTGCCCCATGGTGCAAGGGTACCTGCATTGCAGGGATGAATGTTTTTGTGCAGGAAGGGACATTATCTACCAGCTACCGCTGGACACCTACCACACAACTTTGGAAGACTATTTGAGGGACCTCAGAGTCTTGGGCAGGCAGTGGGCTGGCAGGTGGTGTTTGGTGGGTGAGAGACAGATCTTCTGGAGACCCAGCAATGCTGTCGACCCTTCCCGTGCCAGGAAATGGTGTTTTGATGAAGTCCAGGATTTGATGGAGAGTATCTAGGTTAAGGGTTTGCAGTCTGTCATCGTTCGCATGATCCCCTTCCAGGACAAGAAGCTGGTCAGGAGTTGGTGTTTCATTCTCTGGAATGGAAAATAAAAAATTTGATGGTGATCCATGTCAGTTGCTCACATGAGTAAAAATGTTGACAATCAGTGCCTCATTTACAAGTTTATGCCCTAGGGCATCATTGCAAGCCTTTCTGATGTGCTACCCTACAACAAAAGAAAACGGTATGAATTCCCCTTATCTATGAGATGCTGTGCATTTCTGTCCTCTCCATAGCGCTGGGACAGAAATGTCTGCCATTCACCAATGCAGGCACCCTTGCACCATGGTGCAAGGGTGCCTGCATTGCAGGGATGATGTTTTTGTGCAGGAAGGGACATTATCTACCAGCTCCCGCTGGACTCCTACCACACGAATTTGGAAGACTATTTGAGGGACCTCAGAGTCTTGGGCAGGCAGTGGGCTGGCACGTGGTATTTGGTGGGTGGGAGACAGATCTTCTGGAGACCCGGAAATGCTGTTGACCCTTCCCGTGACAGGAAATGGTGTTTTGATGAAGTCCAGGATTTGATGGAGAGTATCTAGGTTAAGGGTTTGCAGTCTGCCATCGTCCGCATGATCCCCCCTGGAAAATAATAATTTTGATGGTGATCCATGTCATTTGCTCACATGAGTAAAAATGTTGACAATCGGGGCCTCATGTACATGTTTATGCCATAGGGTATAATTGCAAGCCTTTCTGATGCGCTACCCTACATCTAAAGAAAATGCCATGGATACCCCTTATCTATGCGATGCTGTGCATTCCTGTCCTCTCCACAGCGCTGGGACACAAACCTCTGCCATGCACCAATGCATCCACACTTGCACCATGGTGCAAGGGTGCCTGTGATCAGAGCCCCACCAGGAGCTGCCTGTCAGCCGCTCAGCCCATGACCAACTGTCTCTCTCAGTCCCAACAGTCCGAGGCCTCATCAGACTCCAACATTCTAATGAGTCAGAACACAGGCACTGGCTGAGCAGGGGAGGTAAAATACCTTACAACATATATGCAGGATACTACATATAGCCCTTTACCTTCTAACAGAAGAACAATGCAAAATACGATAAAAGATAAAGAGAGTGAACAAAGAACAGATAGCAAGGAAGGCACAACGGTGTGACAGTGAAAACGAGAAGAGAAAGAGAGAGGAAGGCAGAGCGAGGAGAAATATGGGAGAAGACAAGGAGGAGAAGGTAAAGTGAAGTAAGCAGAAGGGAAAAACCCAACCTCAGCAACAATGAACTAAAAAGAGGGCGACAGTGAGACGCAGGTGAGGAAATAAGAAATGGAGAGAGACAGATGTACCAAAGACAACCCCTACGCACACCCACTGGCCAGGCAGGCAAGCAAGGAAAGAAGGACAAGGCACGACAGGAGCAGAAGAGAAGACAACCCCAAGAACAGGGAGAAGAGAGGGAAGAGATTCCTCCAGAACAAGGAAGAACAAGAACATAGTAGGAAGGGAAAGACTGAGAACCAGAGAAGAATGACAGAAATGCGTAAGGAACAGATTCCAAAGATGAAGAGGAAGTGAATATCGATAGGAAATCTGAACCGTAGAAAACAGAGAGGAAGCGAAGAGATACACACAGTATCACTATACTCCTCCTCATTTCCAAATGGACAATAAATAATGTATTATGGAAAATGAGCACATTTCAAAAGGCGATAGAATCATAGAAAATAACAAAGTAAGAAAATAGCGACCAATAGGACTAAGACCCATGACCGTCCTCTACTCCTAAGAAAGAGTGTGAGGAGCATTGAGAATGGGACTGTGACCCATAATGTGTAAGCCCATGAAAGGACAACCCTCGGGTAGAGGTACAGTGCAAAGTAGAAATGAGTGGAAAACCCATAAGACGCACCCTGTGTGAGAGTGACATGTAAATGTGAATGGGACTGTGACCCATCAGACGGTGCCCTAAGTAAGGGTGAAAACAATGTGTAGCCCAAGAAGGCACGTGTATGAGCAAATGGGGCTAGAAACCCATTGCCCTCCCTGTGTAGGGAAGAAAGAAGCCCATATAGGCAAGTGCACTATGTGAGAAATGTGGGGATAAAACCCATCGCAACCCCTAAGTAGGGAAGCATAAAGCATATGGTGAACACATGCGAAAGGATCCATGAAGGTGTGTACCCTAGGTCAGAAATGTAAGATAATGTGCCACCATATTTCACTGAACAATAAAAAATGTGCCAATCTGTTTCACATAACAATCAGTAAAAGATAGAGACAGTAGTTGTATGAAATGTACAAAGAGCCAAAACTTGAGTCAAATAGCATAATCTTAGCCAAGCAATACAATAGGCATTGATACTGAATGACATTGTAATGTAAACGGCTCATAGACAAGAAGCGTACATATGAATTATCACATGTAATGTGGAATGTCAGCTCGTAGAAGAGGTCCGACATGCATTTTGAATCTGGCAGTCTAAGAGGGCTCAAAAATCAAGGACAAAATGTACATACCGAGTACAGGAGTAGACTGAATAAAAGGCAATTTCGTATTCCTAAAATGTTCCAAAGCTGACGAACATTGCCCAAAACTGTAAGATCTAAAGTAAAAAACGTACTTTTATTTTGAATGTTGAAATCCACAAAATGTATTTGATTCTCTTTTGCCTGCTACAGATGGAATGAAGAAATCGAAAGGCAGCAGGTAATCTCACCATGAATTGCAATTTACAAATTGAGGGTCAGTTCCTGAGCATTTCTTTGGACCTTGTTTTCCTAGGGAGATCCTAACGAAGTGTACAAAGCTCCACTTTCTTTCTTTCTCTGCTTTGCCTGGGGAGTGTGCATCATTACTGGTGAAGACTCAGAGAAAAAACATTGTCACAGCCTCCGCGCGAATGCCAAACAGCAGATGGCAGCACACACAGCACGTTGTGTAGGATGGCTCACGGCGCGCTTGTGCTCTAAAATTGTGCCCCTCAGTAAAGCCAAGGATGATGTCACAGAGGGATTCCTCGAGGATTCCAGCGCGGCACACAGATGAGGTAAAGTGTGCGCGCTTTGGATTATAAGGAGAATATAGCGCTAAAGATTAACTGACTAAAGAAATGTCTGAACCACTGGCAATGCACCATAAAGTTGAAACTGACTAAATCATCCCAACAGACAGGCACAGCATGTTAGGCAGAATCCCAGGCAACAGCAAAACGGTAGAGCTCCATAGCAGATCATCCAAAGGCAGAACTAGTCCAGTGCAACACAAATTGAGAAAGGTGCCCTTATCTGTGAGACAGGGGTTGAAAGATCTTCTGCAAGATCTATTAAAATCAGGAGTTATTGAACCCATTGAAGCATCCGGTATACAACCTTTACAACGCAACTTTTACAACGCACTACACTTACAACGCATTTTTTACAACGCAACATCCACTACAACGCATTCCATTACAACGCAGGACACTACAACGCATTTTTAAAAACTACCTTTACAACGCATTCCATTACATCGCATACTACCTTTACAACGCATACCATTACAACGCATAATATTACATTAAAACCCCTACACTATCCAACACTTACCCTACTGTTGCACCCCCTGGAGTTAGAATAGTAATTTTTACCCCTATACTATCCAACACTTGCCCTACTGTTGCACCCCCTGGAGTTAGAATAGTAATTTTTACCCCTATACTATCCAACACTTGCCCTACTGTTGCACCCCCTGGAGTTAGAATAGTAATTTTTACCCCTATACTATCCAACACTTGCCCTACTGTTGCACCCCCTGGAGTTAGAATAGTAATTTTTACCCCTATACTATCCAACACTTGCCCTACTGTAGCACCCCCTGGAGTTAGAATAGTAATTTTTATCCCTATACTATCCAACACTTGCCCTACTGTTGCACCCCCTGGAGTTAGAATAGTAATTTTTACCCCTATACTATCCAACACTTACCCTACTGTTGCACCCCCTGGAGTTAGAATAGTAATTTTTACCCCTATACTATCCAACACTTGCCCTACTGTTGCACCCCCTGGAGTTAGATTAGTAATTTTTACTCCTATAGTATCCAACACTTGCCCTACTTTTGCACCCCCTGGAGTTAGAATAGTAATTTTTACCCCTATACTATCCAACACTTGCCCTACTGTGGCACCCCCTGGAGTTAGAATAGTAATTTTTACCCCTATACTATCCAACACTTACCCTACTGTTGCACCCCCATTAAATGCAATGTAATATTATGCGTTGTAATGGTATGCGTTGTAAAGGTAGTATGCGATATAATGGAATGCGTTGTAAAGGTAGTTTTTAAAAATGCGTTGTAGTGTCCTGCGTTGTAATGGAATGCGTTGTAGTGGATGTTGCGTTGTAAAAAATGCGTTGTAAGTGCATGCGTTGTAAAAGTGTGCGTTGTAACGACATACACCCGAAGCATCCTCATGGATTTCACCTGCGGTTTTGACACTTAAATCCGATGGCCGTATCAGATTCTGTATTGACCTTAAGGTCACTCAATAAAGATATAGTGATGGATACTTTCCCTCTACCTAACATCAATGAATTGTTACAATCTGTTGGAGGAGGGAAGTATTTTTCAAAAATAGATTTGAGAAGTGCATATCATCAGATTAGGTTACATCCAGACTCCATGCCACTCACAGCGTTTATCACCACAGAGGGAACGATTCAATTCACTCGCATGCCGTTTGGCTTAGCCTCGGCTGCGAGTGTTTTTCAGAGGATGATGTCCAATATGTTGAAGGGTTTGATGGGAGTAGTATATTTCCAGGATGACATCTTGGTTTTGGGAAAGACTGTAGGAGAACATAATGCTCTTCTGAGACAAGTTCTTTGGAAACTTGAAGATGCAGGCTTAACAGTCAACAAGGATAAGTGCATGTTTTTGACGGAACAGGTTGAGTATCTTGGGTATACTATATCGAGCAGTGGATTAGCCCCTAAACGTGACTTGCTGGAGACATAAAAGACGCGCCTCCTCCCAAAGACAAGGACCAACTTAGATCATTTTTGGGCCTTGTCGAGTACTATTCCAAGTTTGTCCGGGGTTTTGCTGATGTTTCTGAGCCCTTGAGGTGTCTTCTCCGTAAAGGGGCAAAATTTATCTGGAATGTTGAACAGCAGGAAGCATTTTGAAACATTAAGCTAGGTATTTGTAATGCAGGAATTTTGGCTCCCTTTATGCCTAAGAGTAAATCCTTTCTTACAGTAGATGCAAGTCTCACTGGGATTGGTGTGGTATTTTCTCAAAACCAAGGTGTGGGTGAGAGAACTATAGCATTTGCAGCTAGAACTTTAACTCAGGCGGAAAGGAATTATTCTGTAATTGAGCGTGAGGCACTCGCAGCAGCATGGGGTGTTGAGCACTTTAGGGTGTATCTTTGGGGTACAAGATTTGTCCTCAGAACGGATCATAAGCCTCTGATGAAAATGTTATCCGCTGGAGGAGCTGGTAAAGGATCCGCTCGCTTAGCGAGGTTTGCTGCAAGGTTGCAAGAGTACTCGTACGAAATTGAATTCATACAGGGATGGAGGAATTTGCAAGTGGATTGTTTATCTTGAATGTCCTTAGATTGGGAAGTGGTTGATAAAGATTTGGTGAAGAAATCAGAGTCTGAGGAAGCGGTAGTTGTTGTATGTGAGGTAGCGGAGTGCAGTCTCAGAACATTTTCCAAAGCTCAGTGGGCGCATGAAATGAAGATTGACAAGACGCTGTTAGAGGGTATGGTTTTAATCAGGAAAGGTGCTCTGCGTGAGAATATGGTTTCGGTTGGGGTTAGACCTTATTGGAAACTTCTGGATGAACTTTCGATTAGTGGTCCTAATGTAGTGATGAGAGGTGACAGGTTTGTGCCTCCTGAGGGACTGCGCTTGCACATCTTTAAACTAGCTCATGAAGGTCATCTCGGTCAAGGGATGACTATTAGAAGGGTAAAACAAGAATATTGGTGGCCAGGAATGGACGATCAAATTCGTAGATGGGTAGAGAGTTGTACACTGTGCAAGGAGAGTGAAAAAAGGCTTAAAGTTGGAAATCAGAAAGTCATGGGACACATTACTGACCCAGGGAAGGCATGGCATACCATTTGCCTGGACTTTGTTGGTCCTATGTCTGAACTATCGTTGGACATGCGTTTTGCTTAGGTAATAGTTGATGTTCATTCTAGATGGCTTGTAGTGAAATTCTTGAAGGATATCACTACTCAGTCGACAATCGATGTTTTGGCAAAATTGTTTGTGGATGAAGGTGTACCCCACATCTTGTTAACGGACAATGGTACGCAATTAACTTAGTGTCTTCAAAGTGTCTCACAGCTCAGAAGGCATGAGCATACAGATGCAGACACAGAGGAAAAGGTCACAGACCCCGTGAAACGCTACTTGGCTGAAAGGAGCCTCATGTGAGAAACACCACGAGGTTTCTCAAATTTCAGGAGTTGTAGATAGTGTGAGAATGTTCGCCAGGAAGTTCAGCCAGATAAAGGAGGTTACAATGACAGTCCCACATGTAGAAAATAGAAAGTCCACAAAAAGTAGTGTTGATGTGCACAATGTCACACAGCGTAGGCAGCAGAATGACACAGTACATGCTGCATTGTAGTTGTAACAATTAGGGTCGTAGATTGTGTGCCAGAGTGGGCACCAGCGTGATAAAGATGAATGTTCTGCCTGTAAAGTTGAAGAGTATGAAAGAGCAAGCAGTAGATATAAACAAAGACCAAAGTACGTAATGTAAAAGAGCACAGCATGCCAGGGAAAGGGCTGTCCAGTGATGAGGACACTGGTGGGGCTTAAAGGTGTAGTGCTTCATGCTTACTTGTTTCATGATGTCTTCTTTTCTTTTCTGTGAAAAGCTTGTTTCTTCTTTATGTCCAACTCGGTTGTCCTGTGAGGAACATACATGTTTCTTGTTTGCTGTAGTTCCTTTCTTGTGGATACCTCCTCTTGTGAAAAGTGTGGTAGTTGCCACTGTAGTTTCCGTAAAATTCGCCATCAACAGGTCCTCAAGTTTGTAAGGTACCAAAGATCATCTTGTAGCTGTAGGTTCGTCACCTCGTTGCCAAAATATGTAGTGATGAAGGTCTACTCAGGAAGGTTGTAATTCAGTAAGATTTATTCAGGTTGTTAACAGGTAAGGTTCAGGACATTATGTAGTTATGTAGTAGATCAGAGCCCCACCAGGAGCTGCCTGTCAGCTGCTCAGCCCATTAACAACTGTCACTCTGTCTCTCTCAGTCCCAACATTCCGAGGCATCATCAGACTCCAACATTCTAATGAGTCAGAGCACAGGCACTGGCTGAGCAGGGGAGGTAAAACACCTTACAACATATATGCAGGATACTACACATTCCTATGTCTTTGTGGGCACAGCATACACGTATGGGTAGAAGTACCTTTACATGCATGGCCATGACACTTGTGGGTAGTACATGTAGCACATTGAGTTGGTTTGGTAACAGTCTTTAGTGAAAACACATTTTGCAATTGAGAAAGTAGACTTTGAATGCAAGCCAAAAGAATGAGGGGCGCATTTACTAAACTTTCACGTAATGCAGGACAGCAAACAAAGTTACTGCGCTGTGCTGCGTTGTGTGTAAGGGAGAGACCAGTAATGCTCCATATTTCCAGGAGAATTTCTGCTCTCTGCATGCTCTGGTGCACTGTGTGCAGAATGCAGCACACTTGGAAAGAGAAAATAATTAGGAGAACTAAAGATATTTCTCTTTGCTATGCCTCACAAGGGAAGGTATAACATTTTGACACATTCCCCAGTTTACAAGTTTCCAGCATTATAGGCCCGAGCTGAAGGCTAGGACCTTTAACAATGGAGCGTGCCTTTAATGGCCGGCATAGCCAGCTACGAAGGTCTACAAGGCTATTCGAACACCCCACCCCTACATGGTAGAATGTTCTAAATAGTAAAACAAAGGCTTCACAGAGCCCGAGCGGTTGTAATCTCCTCAGGCTCCATGAGGCCTTTGTTCACAGCAACAGATGTGAAAGGACATTTGTTTCGAATGTTGATGCTCCGGGCTTCTAAAAGCCATTAGAAGCACAGAGCCACTCCATCGGCTTCAATGGAGCTCTCAACATTCCATTGTTCTAAAAGTAGTTCCACTATCATGCTTATAATGAAAGAAATGCGCATGTTAGTTACTGAATAATAATTGTGTTTTTTTTGCGAATATAGAGAGAACAGATCTTCCATTTTTTGTATTGTTGGTGAAACATTAGGAGGCATTATTCATGTGAAGGAATTTACTATTGTGGGCTTGCATGTGGGAATATAATAGAGGAATGTTGTTGTTTAATCTGTTGCAGGTCTTCTTCCCAACCATTCCATTCCTCAAAACCAATTTATCTTATAGTCTGTGATAAATAAAGCAGATGCAGTGATTCTGGTAGATGGGCCACTTGAACTCAAGTCAATGCAGAGGTAACTAGAACCAGGAACTCAATGTTGACAGGCTACTCTGTTGTCCCAAATTTTTTTTATAGATTGGATACTACCCCACAGGAATTTTGAGCACTACAAGGGAAAACATGTTTGCACATTGCATAGGTAACATTAGGAGCATAATATATAATAATTTCATATGAAGAAAACATTGAACACATCATATACTGTAATTCTATCAATGTTGTGCATCAGTTTCTGAGATGCAGGCATCCTATGCAGTCAAAGTGAGTGCTAGGTGATAGTTTAGAGTATACACGTATAAATATTGGACTTCAGACTTCAACTCTTCAGCACACATCTGGACCTATGTAAGAAATACTGTTGTGTTATTTGCTGCAATAAGGACTGCACTCTGCTGTCCTCCGGCCTGAGTGTGAAGGACTAGACTTGCATCATGAACCCAGTCCCACTAGAGTGACTCCAAGGGCAAGTTGGCTGGCCTTCTGATCGAAAGATTCAAGGACATAACAGATTTCCCTCATATAAGTGAACCCTGCACCTGGACTCTGCCAGTTGTGAGTCCTGCCCTCCCAAGTGATGTCACCGCTGTACTGGAGCCTTGGAAGTGGGCCTGAATGTGCTCTGCCAGCTCAACTGTGCCCCCAGCAGAGATGACACATTACAGCCACTGTGCATCAGAGTAGCTGCGTGACGCATCGCCTCTCCAAACTGCACATCAGGACCACTGCGTGGACCGGTGTACAGCAGAACTTCACATTGCCACCTGCAGCCTGTCAGGAACCGCTCCTGTGCAACACATCCTCAGTGCAGTCCTTCACATCTAAAGCCCCTTGTTTACAGCATCCTTGAAGAGGACGCAGGACCCTGCATTTCAAAATCCGCTGCTTCTTCAGAACCAGTCAGTGTGTGACCAATCTAGATGCAGCCCCTTGCTTCTCAAGCCCCTCATTGATGACATAATTGATGACGATGCTGGACTTCACATCACAGCTTTTCAGCTCCTAGGATTCGCCATTGCGTAACGCATTACTGATGTGGGACTTTGCAGCGTTCTGCAACCAGACTTTAGGGTACTTTTGTTCTGAAACGCCTAACTGTATCCTGTAGCTGGCCTGCACTCCATCGCAGTTTGTGACTTTGTCCCAGACCAGCACAACCAGATTTCCACAGTTGGCATTTTGTTCTTTTTGGTGCTATTTTCACTTAAATCTTTGAAATTGCTTATCTCTGCTTCTACTGATTGGGGTTTTGTCATTTTGATCTTACATTTTTTATTATATTTTATTCTATTGTTCAGAATTGGCCTGGGATTTTCTTGTGTTGGGTTTTCACTTCATCACTGTTTGAAATGCTGCATACGTATTTTACATATTGCCTCGAAGTTAAGCCTGACTGCTTTTGTGCCAAGCTACCACAAGGTAAAGCTCAGCTCTTCTCTTCTATTCTCTTCTCTTCTCTTCTCTTCTCTTCTCTTCTCTTCTCTTCTCTTCTCTTCTCTTCTCTTCTCTTCTCTTCTCTTCTCTTCTCTTCCTTCTTTCCAAATTAAATTAGATGGAACTATTGAAAAAGCTAGACACGTAATGTATTATGAAAGATATGTGTCCATGTACAGCCATTTGGCGCAGATACTAACTATTAATCTGTGTCCTCCATTTCAGTCAGTTTCGCTTAACTTCACTTTTGTGTGGTACACAATGAGGCAAGATGAAAACACAGGTCTTGGACTTGGCCCTTTTTACAGGTTCATCCCAGAACGTTTTGCCTTCCTCCTGTATTGTTTCTGACTTGTTTTGATGATTTTATGACTCTGGGCGCTTTACCACTGATGATCAGTGCTAAAGTGCATATGCTCTCTGTAAATTGTTGTTATGGACTAGTGATTCCATGATTGGCATATCTGATTTACTTGTCAGACCCTAGTATAGTGCACTGTGTGTGCCTAGGGCCTGTAAATCCAATGTTGCTAGTGGGCTGCAGCACTGATTGGGCAACCCACAGAAGCAGCCTGTAAAATGTAACTCTGGCCAGCCATTGCAGAACCTGTGTGCAGTCTGGGACTACCATGTCGACTTGGCAAGTGCACACACTTGCCAGTCCCTAAACCTTCCCTTTTCTACATATTAGTCACCCCTAAGGTAGGCCCATGGTACCCCTGTGGGAGGGTGCAGGGTATGTGAAAGGTAGGACATGCCATAATGTGTGTGACATGTCCTGATAGTAAATTACTGCCAATTTTGCTTTTCACTGTTGCAAGGCTACATGTTCCCATAGGACAGAATGGGGAGTGTGTTTATAACATCTTATAGACATAACTGCACTTGGGAACAAGGTAGGAAAACAAGGTTTAGTATGCCTGAACTCAGATTCATAAAATGCATCTTTTAGTGAGGGTGATTTTTACATTCTGTGTTTGAAAAAAACACTTTTAAAAAGTAGGTATTTTCTTGCCTAACCATCCAGTGTGCCTCTGCTAGGTTTGTGTATTGCATGTCTGGCTTTCGGATGACCGGGGCTGAAAAGGGCAGTGGCTCCAGAGAGCCTGATGGGTCAGGGCTGGGCTGAATAGGCCTGGTCCGCATTTGGAGTGGTGGGAGGAGTAGCACCTTCACCTGAATAGGGCTGTGCCTGCCTTCTACAATGACGGCTCCACCTCCCTGTGGTGTGTCTGGAGCCAGGGCTCACACTGACAAAGGAGCTTTTTGTGCACTTGCAAAGTGCCCCATAGAACTGGTTTTGGCTGGGTACAGACACTCTCTGCCTTCAGAGAACAAAGGATTTTGGTGTATAAAAAGAGGAGCCCAGACCCCAGACTTTTAGATCACTTTTGTGAAATCAAGAGGAAAATTTGCCAAGGAGAAGAGCAGGATAAGCTGAGGAGGAATACTGCCCCTGTGCTGTTTGCTGCCTGGGGTTGAACTGCAGTGGCTGCTTGCTGCCAAGGAAAGGAGAAAAGGACTTTGCTGTTTGCTTTGTCATCTTGAGGAAGATCTCCAAGGGCTTGAAACTGAGCTTACCTCATGTTCTAAAGTCTCAGGGACACAAAGACTTCACCGCCAGCTCCCCTGAATTTCCTTGCTGGGAGTTCCAACCTGCAATGAGGTGCCTGCAGCTGTTTAGGGCCTCTGGAGACTGTTTTTCGCTGGGAGCTGAGAAATCAACGCAACATTGAAGAAGTGTGACGCATCCATACTTGTTTCCGACGCATTGCTGAAGAAACTGTTGCAGCGCCTGCCGCGGCTCAAGAAATTGCTGCACGACGCATCGGGTGTAACGATATCCAAAGTCTGAGATCGTCGCACCGATACCGACGCACACCTGCTGTGCGGCTGCACAAAACCATGCATCGTACTGGATCGACGCATCACATCGAGGCACCAAGACTGTCACATCGTTGGGGGCTGCAGTAAGAAACAGACGCATCAACTCCCAATGAAGTAAGGAATCGACATATCACCTGCCCTGTGATGCAGTAAGAAACCAACGCATCCCCTTCCCCGAGTGTAAGGAACTGACGCATAACCTTACCTGCGGCCATTTTGTTTGTTTTGCGTGTCACCTCCAAGGTACTTTGTGAGAAAAGTGTTGCATTTACAACTTGCATTGAACTGAACTATTTCTACCATTGGAAAGCCTTTTTTTTAATACTGTATTGTGGATTTTTTTCGTTTTGTCTTGTTTTGGTTTAGATAAAGATTACTTATTTTTCTAAACTGGTGTGGTGTTCATTTGTAGTGTTTTCACTGTATTACTGAACGTGTTCACAAATGCTTTACACACTGCCTCTGAGATAAGCCTGTCTGCTCGTGCGAAGCTACTAAGGGGGTGAGCAGGGGTTATTTAGGAGTGTATCCCCCTTACCCTGACTAGAAGCAAGGGCCCCTATTTGGACAAAGGTGCCTACCTCTGCCAACTGGAGACCCGCATTTCTAACAACAGGCCATGTGGAGCTAGGCACTGGGGACAGTAGCTTTTCTCCTGCCTCTTTCCTTGCTGAGCACAAACTCTGCATTAGTTATTCTGTTGCAGGGCAGTGCACATTCCACAACCCTGCAATGCCTTCCTCAATAGAAAAAGTAGAGGCTGCTGCTTCTAGAGCAGTAGGACTTTCAATAACACACAATACAAAGTCAAGAAAGGACACAATTTTTCCCCTTGGTGGTCTGCAAACAGACACTATTGATAATGTGTGTTGTCCATCTGGATCAGGTGGGTAGTCAACTTCTTACAGCATGTGCTTGCAAAAATAAATTATAAGGTATAATAACTAGCTAAATTCAGTATGCCAAGCTGTTCTTCCCTCCTCTACGTTCTCCTCTCTCCAGAATAGACCCACATGCCCTTGGTATATGGAAATGTTAAAGATGGCAAAGAAAGTTTTTCAGAAACGTAGAGCAACTCTGGTGAAATAACTATGAGCATAGGATTAGAAGTCAGATGAAGGATACTATTAGAGTATGAAAAGAAAGCTAAAGTCAATTACTAGGCCAATGAAATCCCAGAACTTCACTAATGAGATTTTTTGCATCTTTAAATTGTTCAAAGACTCCCCTGTATCTCTGAATTCCTCCTTATAGGCATCACAACTGCTGTGGTAACCTCGCAGGGCAAGTTGAGTATAAATTCAGAGCTATTTGTGAACCTGGGACCCTGGTGAGAACAAGGCTGCTTTTTCAGATTCCCTTGGGGAACATCAGCAAAGGTTGGCTGCTTTCAAGTCTATTTATTAAGCAGGTCTGGCTAACTACTGGAAAAGACTAGCTGAGGCTCACCTCTTGATCCCAACCCTGCACCCCCGATTATATAGACAGGGCCCATTGTGATACATCAAGCACCTCTGAAGTTCTGCAACAAATTCCTAGAGTTAGCAATAGTGCCAAAAAAGGGAAACAGGCAGATTTGATACCACTGCTGATGATTCTAAAGTGATAGGAAATTTTCCGCCCATATCCCTCTTGCTCTAACCGATAATTCATCTTTCATCCTTTTAAGAAGAATACAAGACTGTTATCAAGGCCCACTCAGGCGTTTGCCCTGGCTACAGCATAAAGACAACTTTAGTATCTGTTCTGGAGTATCTCAGAAGGTTTGCCAACCAGGGCAATTCTTCAGTCCTGGTGCTGCTGGATCTTTCCACAACCATTTACCTTGCCTCCCACAGCCAGTTACTTAAATGGCTGTCGGAGGTTACTGTAGAGGGCACTGCACTCACTTGGTTGAAATCTTGTTAAAAAGAGAGCCTCCAGGAAGTTTAAGTGGGAGCTTTCCAATTTTGCTTCAAACCAGCAGATCAGGGAGCTCCCCAGGTGTCTGCCTTAAGCCCAACTTTGTTTAATTTGTATGCTCAACCACTTGAAGGTTTATTCCACACATTTGAAGTGAACTTGCCTGCTATTTACATGATACTCATTTGTTGATTTCAGTTAAGCAGAGATATGGGGACTCAGCAAGAGTTTTCAATGAGTGTATGGTGGCATAATAGTAACTATTTAAATTAAATTAAGAGAAAACAGGGTAAACTTCCCCATAACCCTGCAGACTGGGGTTTGGTCTGAAGATATGGGCCTTTTTCCACTTCTTGTCTCCAAGATTTGACAACTGGCTGTTCAAGTGAACCAAGAGTTGACCATGTATGTGAGTTAGGTATCCATTACCTACATCCATTTAATGAGAGTTCTATAGAAAATTCTGCCCTTCCTACCAGCACCGACTAGATCTTTGGCAGAGAGGAACATTATTTTGAGTTGACTTGACTACTGCAAAAGTCTGTTCCATGCAACTTATGCCACTCTACTGGAATTTCTACAGTGGATTCAAAATGCTGCAGCTCACATGGGTTTGTGTTTACCTAAATGGTCTGAATGGTCTGCAGCCTTTCAGGTGCTCAATACTCTTCCCTGACTTCCTATATTCAAGCAGATTGAATTCAAGGCTATGTGCCTGGTTTCCAGGGACTTTAATTGAACAGGGTCCCAATACCTGCACAATAATTTCCATGTTTATCTCACCTCTCATAGTTTGAGATTGGCCCATGCTCACCTTTTGTCAGATTTGTTGTCTACTGGTGGCAGGCTGAGTGTTTTCAAGCAACTATCATGAATGGAGCTCCCTACTGCTGCCCTTACGAATGCAAGATACTATTCCTGGGTTTCGTAAGGCTTGTGTGTATGTGTGTGTGTGTGTGTGTGTGTGTATTGAGCTGAAAAATGCAATGCAAAGCTGTGAGAGTAGTAAGGTGTTAAATCAACAGCAGTGTCAATTAAAATAGAAAAGGCACTTATTTGACTCCATGTTGTAATGTGAAGAAATTCTCCAAAGAAGCTGAAAGAGAAAAAGAATGAAACAAATTACTGCAATTTGCAACATACCAAATAAGGCAAAAGCACACATTGCAATAGTTGTTCCTGGCACCAGAGAATTTTTTTTATGCCGAGCAGGATTGGACCCACTGGGGTGGTAGTATTCTTAGCAAAACTATGAACACCATCATGCACTTGTTGAACTCACTGAGAAGCTCACTGGGGGAGGAACTATTTAAGGTGATCAAGTGTTTATTTTGCTATTGCGGCTTCGCTCGACATATGGCTTGTGAACAATAGCTTTTAAGTTTGAAACGCATGAAGCCTTATGAATTAATTGGGTGACCTTTTCTGGTTTTGTTGTAGCTGAAATAAAAGAAGAAGAAACCTGTTTGGAGTGCACCTCATCGAGGACAACTCTTTTTTGCAAATAAAAGGGCCCGTCCAGCCGTAAGGATGCACCACCGAGTCAAGTAGCGGGTCCCGAGTGACTTCTACCCTTGGTCACTACTGGACCAACAGGCTCTTAAAAAATATCCAACAATTCCTGGAATGTGCATTGGATTAGACCTTTGTTGGGTGTAAACCTTTTTTTGTTATTTTATGCCGAGCAGGAGTGGACCCACTGGGGTGATAGTATTCTTAGCAAAACTACGAACACCATCATGCACTTGTTGAACTCACTGAAAGGCCCAATGGGGGAGGAACTATTTAAGGTAACCAGGTGTTTGCTTTGCTATCGCTGCTTCGCTCGACACATGGCTTGTATCTGTCCCCCGGGGGGGGGGGCAAAAAAGCCCACTAGACACCAAGGAATTAAAAAAAAATATATATAGGGTTGGGGGCTGCCTAAAACGGGCAGGCCCATGCCCCCACCCCACTCCCCAATTACTACTGTCTTTCTGCCCCCCCGGGGTGCAGATGGGGCATTGGCCCCTAATCGGCCCCTTCGGGGGGGGCAGAAAGCCCACTAAATACCAGGGATTAGTTTTTAGTTTTTTTTTTAGGGTGGGGGCTGCCCGAAACGGGCACGCCAATGCCCCCACCCACCCACCACCATTACAGCCTTTCTGCCCCCCCTGCATTGGCCCCTAATCTGTCCCCCCGGGGGGGGCAAAAAGCCCACTAGACACCAGGGAATAAAAAAAAAAAATAGGGGTGGGGGCTGCCCAAAATGGGCAAGCCCATGCCCCCACCCCCCCAATCATTACAGCCTTTCTACCCCCCCTGGGGGGCAGATGGGGCATTGGACCCTAATCTGCCCCTTCGGGGGGCAGAAAGCCCACTAGACACCAGGGATTTTTTTAGAAAGTAAAAATAAGGGTGGGGGCTGCCCAAAACAGGCATGCCCATGCCCTCACCCCCTACAATCATTAGTCTTTGTGCCCCCTCTGGGGGGCAGATGGGGCATTGGCCCCTAATCTGCCCCTTCGGGGGGGCAGAAAGACCACAAAACAACAGGGATTTGTTTTTATGTTATGTTATGTTATGTAACATAACATCAAGGTGCTCAATGAGGGACTATCATTTGTCCTGATGCGGATTGATTGAGACTTCAGAATAGATCTACATAAATTATAATAGATTTATATACATTTGTGGAGAAAATTAAAGCTAGTAAAGAATTTTGCCACATAAATGAGGAAAACAAATGATAAGGATGAAACACCTACATCAATTATGACATCAAGTGATGTACCCTGTCCAGCAGCCATATGGGTTTTCGAGGAAGAATCTAGTGGTAATTTAGTTGAGGGATGTATACAAACCAATTCAGATGTACACATTTGTGAAATGATGAACTTAGCCACAGGAAAATCTAGCAAAAGCAGATGTAAGCCACACTCTTCCCTTTGTTCACAACTTCCAGTAGGAAATAAAGTTGACTCTTTTCAGAAGATTATGCTATAGGAAATCCAACAAATGCCACAGAAAAAATTAATTTGTAGGAGTAGCAAATAATATGACAATTAAAGAATGGCAAGGAATACAGGATCTCCAAGAATAACAATCAATTATCATTGAGTCATCTGATAAAGGTGGCCACATCGAGATTCAAGATCAATCTAAATGTATATCAGAAATACAAAAATGAAGAACCCTATCAATGATTGTGCTACTGAATACATTCAAAGACATATTCCCTGGAGGAAGAGGGGCTCAATTTACGAGGATGAAGATACCTGACATTTGATTATCCAATTCTCCCTACTATCTTTTTCCATCCTAAAAGCCATAAAAATATGACAAATCTCCCAGGGCAGCCCATTGTTAATTCAATAGGTTTTTTGCTGGAAAACACTTCAAAATCCATTGACATTTTTCTCTTCAAATATGTTACAGCACTCCCCTCATATTTGAGAGATTCAACTGATTTCTTCAATAATATTAATGCATTACCCTGGAGTGACAACTACCTGATGGCAACAATTGGTGTGAATTCCTTGAAATACATCTATACAACATCAACAAGGATGCTTGCAGCTATTTTTTTAAATCAAGATCTGTGAGGTTTATGGAGCATTCTGACTTGCTAACGGAGATGCTCGACTTCTGCTTGAACCACAATAAATTCATGTTTATTGATTGTTACTATTTATAAAAGCAAGGACCAGTCATGGAGACTTCTTTCACCCCAAAATATGCAAACTTATTGATGGAATGATGGGAAGCAGAGGTCGTCTAGACAGAGTAAAATCTTAACATGTTGGAACATATAAAGATGTGGACCCGCTTTATTGATGATTTGTTTACTATTTGGGAGGGTGTAGAGAGTGTCTGAAATTATTCATCATCTCCCTTAATGAACATGAGTGCAATCTGAAGTTTACTTATAACATGAGTGCAGTAAAAAAGTTGCTTTTTGGATATTGTAATCTTTATAAAAAATCTGAGAGTATGTAGTAAAATCCATAGAAAGGCCACATGAAGTAACAGCATACTGCATGCAAACAGCAGGCATCCAAGAGCATTAAAATGGAGTGAGCTGTATGAAGAATTGTTTACTGGCCATGCGAAAATTGCTCAGAAATTATGACAAACAAGCTGAGGAAATGTTGGGATGCATTGAATGAAGAGGGTATCCAACTGAAGTTCTAAAGGATACCCTTTAAAAGAGTATGCAAAAAAACCCAATGAGGAACCTTTAGTGATAAGAAAAAAGGCGCTAAAAGAAGACAACAATGTCTATTTTATTAGGGATTTTAACAGCACTACAAACTGCCAGGGTCTTATAAAAAAATATACATTGATAACAGGGAACGATATAGTGAGTGAGAATGGGAGCGGGGACAATAGGGACAATGGGGGAATGAAAAGACAGCTTTCTGGTAGGGGACTGGAAAAACAGTGATAAAGGGCAAGAAATCACATGCATTTTGCTGAAGTACTGCACATAAAATAAAAGCCAGTGAGTTTATTAGTGACACATATTAGCTCTGTAAATATTTGTTTCCCACATGGTCGATTAATCAATAATTGGCTTATCCGGGTTAAAAACATCCATAAAAACATGACAGAATTAAAAATATCACAATTTCAGAAAAAAATTAAAAAGAAGGAATTCCATATTAATCACCCAAAACAGATCTTTATTTGATGGCCATGCTGAAAAAGTGACTCACAGAAAAACTAATCAAATGAGGCGAATGCAACTGTAGCCACTGTAGGAATAGAAAGGCAATTCTACAATTAACAAATTGTTCATTGCGTAACAATGTAGTTAAATATTTCATGTGTCCAGAGTGATAAAATCTGCAGAACAAAGTGCATAATAATTTGAGGTGATATAAGGACATGGTTTTCTATATGTGCCTGTGCACCAGCCCTTTGGTAAAGATAGTAAATGGTGAACAATAGCCACTCTAAATCTTGTTCACAAGTGGGATTAATACACATTTGAGACCAAGTCTTCGGACCCAAAAAAAATATTTAAAGCCTCAATATCCTAACACTTGACATCTCCAACTCATTATTCCCTCCGGTCATATATTTATGCATGGAAAACTCTTTTTTATCTCAATTTTTATCCTTCTTGGTCAATGTCAGAAGGAAATCATAAATCGTAAATTTCAGGGCAGCCCGATTTATACCTTATTTTTGATAGCTATTTGGAAATGTGTAACTTAAGTCACAGACCATCCAATCCTTTACTATCTCCCGCTCCATGATAGCTCTAGAATTTGCCTGTACTGAAATCCACAAATCCATAAGATAATGGGGGATAATTACATTTGACCAGATCATTTAGACGAAATTCCGCATAGCAGATGAAATTTCATGTACAATCAAGGTGACTGCAAAACCTGTTATCTTTAAGAGCTGGCTAGCAACATCAGTGGTGCCCCAAATGTCAGCTCATTATACAAAAAGGCTGAAATACACGTGGAGCTATACGGATTTTATAGCTTCTAAAGGTGTATTCCAAATCTGATTGCATAAATCTGAGTTTTCTGCAGTGGGTTTAATTATGCTATCTCCATCTTTAAATATTACAAAGTTTAAATATTAACATTTTTTATTTATTTGATAATGTGACATTTCATCAAAAACATCCTGGACATACTGAACTTAGGTCCCATATTTAACATGAAGGTTTTTGATGTATTTGTGTCTAATTGATCCATGAAAGAAACTTGTCCATCTATCTCATTTTTTTGTCCATTTATAGTACATTTATCATATATTGTCTGCATAAAGCATAGCAGAAATAAATCATGAACCCGTTGTGGAAGTTTCCAGTCTACGCACTCCTAGAAGCTCATAAAGCAGATTCATATATAATGTAAAAAGCAGTGGAGCCAAGACAAGCCCTGGCAAGCACCTCTGGGTCAACCAAAGCTTTTTTGCCCTCATCTCTAGTCACATATATAACGTTCGCGCATAAACAGGAATTTAATTGCTATAAAAAATCAGTACTAACAAGATCTTTCACCATATTTTCTAATATGAACCAAAGTTAAGTCCAATTAACTTGGACAAACTCTGAGCTGAGGTCCATATAACCTAGAAAAAGTGGATCTTTGTAGTTAGCAATATATTTATGAACCAATACATTCAATTTATGCACTCTTTCGTAGTGCCAAGGTCAGCAATTATTCCATAATGCGCCTTGGCCAAAGTCACACTGGTAGATGCTCAATCCTGAATTTTCAACATCAGGATCCATCTAACAATTGAACCTTGCAAATAAATCAAGCAATGACATTTAGGATCCCCTGTATCACTCTTCTTAAAAACTGGGCTGTTAATCGATTGGGACCAGGTTGGAGGAAGGATATATGTACAAATGACATTCTACAACCTTGGTTAAAAAGAGAGTGCAAAGACCTATACTATGTTGATACAAACCTATCAAAGTCTCATCAGGGCCAAGAGCAATGCCCAAAAGACTTTCAACAACAGATCTTATCATCTCAGAATTACAAAATTAAAGATAATTGTAGGAAAGGCTATTGTCCATAGGAAGGGCTTCAAGTTCACTTGCACATATACTATGTTAAAATGAGTAACTAAGAGGTCTACTTACATATGAACATTTAATTTTGATGATACATGTTCCTTCTGAAATATTAGACAGTTAATTATCTTCCAAAAGCCCACCGTATCATGATTTTATATAGCGATCTTAGATCATCACAAGATTTGTTTCTAAGAATTTCTTTCTGAAAACCTGATCTGCTACTCATGACTTCGGCCAAGTCCTAAGAAATATGCTTCAAGGTAAATAGTAAACCCTGTATAGCCATACTACACTGTGTATCAAACCATTTCCCTTTTTTGCTTACTGGTCTGGGACAGCAGAAGGCATTGAGTGCCACCTTCTCATTCAAACAAGACAGGTTTCCTGAGATGGGGTAACACCTTGGTGCTAACTAGGTGAGGGCTAATTATATTACAGCTGAGGGGTCATTTCCGATTTCTTTCACAAGGGCTCCGAATCAGATGTGGAATTGCCTAAAACCGATCCAGAGCCCTTGTTCCCGACCGAATCGTTCACAGTTCCGAACGACCAAGTATAATGCCTTGTAAGTCTTAGAGCAGACTGAATCGGTTCTGGGAGGCATTGGGTGAGATAGAGACCTTAGGAGCTGAATCGTACAGCTCTATGGAGTAGGTTTTCCAAGTGAGCAAGAATGATGAACGATTCGGACAGCCTTTACGATTCGGTTTGCCCAAATCAAAAAGGCTGCTGGAATCAGTCTTTGGGGGCCTGTAGCTGGCTTCCCTTCACCCGAGGCCCTCCGAATTGTGCCCGTGGGGGTACCCAAGGGTCCCCACTTTTCAACCATTCACAGTGTGGCAGGCACCAAGGGTTGCCCACCACAGGTTGAACGATTATCCACAACAACCCCTTTTGTCAATGCAAGCTTGTGGATGCGTTCGGTACACAGGCTTCCATTGAACTCAATGGGAGTCCGACCGAATCGTATCTGGATGCACTCAAATGCATCATACTTGTTTGGTCGGGCTTCCCTGACACGAGTCGTACAGAAAGCATTCCAGACACGATTCGGTCCCAATGCTTTCCGAACGAGATCAGGATCGGCGCCTTTGTCTTAAACCATCCTTAGTTACTATTTCTTTATGTGGAATTACTGACCCAGCTTCTTAAAAGAGTGTAAACGAGGAACTTGTAATACCAATTGGTTGTGATCCCTTCAAACAGCTGGATCAATGCTTATAGTCATGAATAAGCCCTAATGTAGTGGAAGATACAAATATATAACAGTGGTGCTTTGGCCAACTCTGACTGTAAAAGTGGGAAGGTACAGACTGTTAAAAGAAGAAAAAGACTTCAAAATTTGTATTACTTAGATTCCATTCAGTCAGTAGACTTACTAAAAAGAAAGTCTGAGAATCAATACCTTCAAGGGAGTTGTTTAGGGTGGATAGTAGACATAAATGACCGAGGCAGGTTTAAGCACTTCTAGAAACCTATTGCTATAGTTCATATTTAATTTCACATACAAAATGATAAGTATTCTCTTATTCATGTTATCTCCCACAGGAATGAAATTAGACATAGAACTAATCACATATTGGCAGTATTCATGAAAACAACATTACCATTGCAAAAAGTATTATATATACAATGTTCACCTTTCCTGAACTTCAGCTCTACATTCTGAAGGAGCATTATTTGATCTAACAATCATTTTGCCGTCTAAGGGGGATATTCTCAAGAACGTGTGATAATTATCACAAAATTAGCTTAACGCAACTCTTCACATTGCAGTCTATTGCAGAAAAATAACGCTGTGTTAACGTTGCATTCTCAACACGGTGGTACCATGCGATAGTCTCACAATAATGCATCAAATGACCGTGTAAAAATCAACGTGACGCTGCAAATATGCGAAACACGTATGCGAAAAAAGCGGCGATGTCCCAAATCGCGATACAAAAACCAGCGATAACCAGCGACAGGCTTGCAATTCCCACGCGTCATGCGGGAAAATGCACCATAAAAGCAGTGAAAAAAACTGTGAGATGACAATGTACAAGTGCAACCTCACATCCGTGATGGAGAACAAATGTCCATTGTCCCGCATCAAAGAGGCATCTCCTCACAACAGTTACAATGTACATTGACATGCAGTCTGTATGTAAACTGCGCCAATGTGTAAACAAACATGGAACACACTGGGAAACCGTATCTCCCATTCACATTGTAGAGAGACAATCAACACCTCCTGCACACAGACATGACATGTCTATGATCAATCAAGTATGAAAGCATGGACGAATGAAGGGGCAGTGACTCCCCCTTATGTACATGTTGCTCATGTTGTGGGACTTGAGTCACAGGGTGCATCCCTGCATCTTGGTGGTAAAAATCTGACCCCAAAAGAAGCCCTGTTATCACTTGTAGGTCAAAAATGACAGCTAAGATTTTAATGATATGGGACACATGTGAAACGCCAAAGAGTGGGATTCCGTACTATTTGTGAAACACAGAAAAGGCATGTCGAATACGTGACACACTAAACAGCCTCTCTGTACAGAAGTGACACACCCACCATCTATTATCAAATTATGAAACTGTTAGCACTACATGTTGCACTTACAATTATCTGAGTGATGTGCTTGTACAGATGAGTGACATGCACTCAGGGAATGTGTCTTGGAATGTATTTATTTGCACATGCTGTGCCTGTGGTCATTTTGTACTGTCCCATGATTGCTAAGGACTGTCAAAATGTGACTTACTCATGTGAAGGAATTGTCAATGATGGTGTTCCCATGGGCTATTCCTGCTGTGGCTGCAGTGGGGTGTGGTCCACCTGCCTCATCTTCATTATCATTGTACGGTTCATATGGCACTTGTATCCATGGGGCATTGGTGCGTACACATATGATGTGCAACACACAACATGTAACGATCATCTTGTACACAATGTCTGGGCTGTACAGGAGCCTTTCACCTGTGATGTCCAGGCACCTGAAACGTGACTTCAACATGCCAAATGTGCATTCCACGATGCCCCTTGTGCGTTTGTGGGCCGCATTGTACTGCCTCTGGGCTGTGTGTTCAGGGCTCAGAGGGGTGTCATCATCCAAGGGCAGAGTGCATATCCTTCGTCACCTGTGACAGTGCAGAGAGACATGAGTCAATAGTTGGTTCTGCATGATGTGTTGGCAGGCTCACTGGTACATTGGTGTGTGATATGTGTGACTTAGTGATTCCTGTTTGACATGTACCACTTGTAGCAAATGAGCGGCATCAATGTGTATTACATAGCCTCATTGCTGTTCCTCCATCCCCCCGGGCCTATTTACTAGTTTGCGTAGTGCGGTTGCATCACTTTCACCCCTACGGCACAGCATTGTCATGCCTGTCTGAGCATGTCCACAAGCCTGACAATGACACTTTGATGTTGTGCGCTGAAGGTGGGTGGTCACATGTGTGTAGGCCTATGGTAAGGATAGGGCAGACATAGATGTAGAGTTCATGGCTTGCTGAATTCGCCATGCGGTTGAGGGTAGACATTGGCTTATGCTGCGGTAATAGCGACACATACAACAGTTAGCATGTATGAGCCTTGACCCCGAGCGGGCTTGCGCTCCCTCATTTACCCCTTCGGCTGAGCCCGCACTCGGAGGCATGCTACATTGCAACATTGTTCATTGCGGGACGGGTGGCGCCGAAACTACAAGAGACACACGCATTAGATACTTCCATGGTAAGAGTAAAACTTAACCACGCCCAGGGTTGATTAACCACACACCTACACTGGACTGTCGTACGCCAGTCCACTCCACTTACGCTTACAGGGGGGTGCGACACAGCTAGATGTCCCAGGTCTACCCCACTGCCTGAGGTGACATGGTTGCGTCTGCTGTACACAGCACAATGTAATGTGGTAGGGCCCGGGGCCATCATGCATACATAATGACCCCACAGACACACTTAGATAGTTTGTGGGACTGGCTATGGGCATGTGCGCCCAGCCCCTTTTATTGCCAGGGTCACATGTCCAGTGACGCCTGTGCTGGATGGGTGTGGGGTGAGTGTAAGCCAGCCCTCAGGGGGTGGTTGGTGCTGGCACCAACTGCACCAGTGATCAGACAATCAGAAGTTCAAAGTTCAAACAGCAATGGTCCATTACTTGAGCTGCACAGAGTTAGTGGCCCTGGATGCACTGCGGCCCGCACAGGCACACCTCCACGGTATGGTGAATTGCAGTGCACTGAGGTAGGGCCACACAAGCTGAGCGGTTCATCATCGAAGCCCAAGGTGAATGTCGCAAAGGGTTGTGGGGGACAGTGGAAGGTGTTCTTCCAGGGCATAATGCAGAGGGCAGAAAAAAGCAGAAACAGGCAATATGGAGGAGATGAATGCTACACTCATTCTTAACACCAAGTCAGTATCAGCTACATGATGATAAAGACAACCCCCAGGCCATATACTCAGACGCTACCAAAGTTCAACCAGTGAGTGTACATGAATGTCGGGGAACAGACTTAGTGGCAACAGTGCTGAAAAGGGATGCAGTCTGAGATTAGGCATGTACAATGCAATAAATAAATCAAGACTCAGTTCCAAATGTGTGACCTACTCGCCCGCAGTGTAGGCCGTAGGCAGCAGACAGCAGGGGCACACAGCCACATGTCGTTGGCTTGAGATGCACAGAGTTAGTGACACCAGAGCAGTTGTTGGTAGTGTTCGATTACCTCCTTAACGATGATCTTTTTGCCTCCGGACCGAAACGCATTTTCCTCTTACACCTCTCCTTGCGTACAATGATATAAACTCGGCCATCAGGATATGAAGACTCAGTTCCAAATGTGTGACCTACTTGGCTGCAGTGTAGGCAGGAGGCAGCGGTCATCAAGGGACCACAGACCGGTGTGGTTGGAATGCTATGCACAGAGTTGGTGGCACCACATCAAAGGGAGTATACTGATATAAATGCGGCCATTGACATATGAACTCGGCCCTCGTTTTATTTTATTTTTTTCTATGCAGGTGGAACAAACAGGCAATGAGATTATACAAATCTATAGGTTCCTTGTTTTAGGGGTACATCATCATATCATTTTCCATTTATAGTACAGCAGCTGCATTGGGGCTGTCTCGCAAATGTCCATAAGGTAACTCGCCCCATCTGAACTCAATCCTAACAGCAAATCTCCTATGTCTGTTCACACATTATAATACACATCGCGGTGGGTTATAAGGAACCATCATATATTTAGAATCCACAATTGCCTTCCCCCCTCCCACTGAAGTAACTCAACTTCCTGTCTTTCCTCCCCCTCCTTCCCTCCGCCTCCAGACGTGACTCCGTGACATGTGTTTCTAAGACCGTAAGTGCTGTGCAATGCATGCCTATCTGCTGTGAATCATTAACTAGTGTATCCTGGATACTGACATGGGCTATTTTGTATCTCAGAGAGGTCAGTGAACATGTCAGCTTATCGTGGGTAGTGCTCTCGAGCGGGATCATGAACTCGGCCATCATGATATCAAGACTCAGTTCCAAATGTGCGACCTACTGTACTGCAATGTAGGCCGGAGGCAGCGGTGGAGTACGTCGACGGGAAAGGAGTACTGCGGGCCTGTGTCGCGGAGGCCATGATGGTCTGAGGAGGCTGCCAAGGTTGCTTGCCTCGGGCTTGGAGCTTGCACCGGCACGTGGTGGACCCTCTTTGACACACGCGGGTGTCGGTAGGTGAGCAGTGAGGCCTGAGTGCGCAGGGTGGGCAAGATGGGTCGGGGACCAGCGGCCTGGGGTGCAGCAGGTGCTCAGGATCGCAGGCAACATCGCTCACGGCGGTAGTCTCGTGGCAGGGTTGCATGATCAGTAGCTCCATGGCATCTGTTGTTCTTCTGGTGTGGCTCTGGGCTGGACTCCCTTTTATGGCGCAGGTTGTCATCTGACTTTACACCAGGTAAGAGCAGGTGTTAAATTCCTGCAGCAAACGCGCCTTATCGCCTGTTTTGCGATCCTATCGCAGATCTGGCTGGTCCTTGAGAATGTTGCGGAATGGTGTTTTTGCGGCTTTTTGCACGGGAACGCCTACTCTGCATATCATTGGCGTTAGTTGCTGGGTTGATCTGTTGCGATGTTTTTTGCGGCTGCTATCGCAGGTAAACTGGTGGTATAGGCTGTTAGCAACAGCTTGTAAATGGGGCGATAAATTTATCGCCACAGTGGCTGCGATAAAGTGCTGATAACTCGGCGATAAGTCCTTTAGAATATGCCCCTAAGTTGTCTGAAATGAAATCCCATCCCTCAAATGGAGGTAGAATATGTGCCCAGTAGTGAGTAGTACACATACACTTCAATAAACATATCACAAACTGCCCAAGTCACCTGAAAAACAATTTTATAAACACTCTGGTTATAATTTGACCAATCATTATTGCACAATTTCAATGTCAAGCCAGCAATATTCCATGATTTAAAGTTAATCCCAGAAAGCTTCAGGTGTTTGATAAAAGGAATGTGTTACCAACATGAATGGTTTGATTAATGGGGGAATCAATACTCTTGAGTAAATGAATGTCTTCTAATGATTCTAGAGGGCTACATAGGTTAGACAAGGGGATAAATGACTGTTGATAAATTGAATCAATGTATAGAATCAATACTCCAGAGTCAATCAATGTATTTCAATGATTCTAAAGGAATATATTAGATAGACAAGGGGAACAAAGACTGGTGATAAATTTAAATAATTAAAAATACAAATAAAACTATGATTCTCAATGGTTAGAGGAATGAAAGAAGGTTTACAAAAAGACTTTGGCTTATAGAAGTACCCCAGTGATACTATAAGTACATGATTACTGACAAGGGAACCATTGCTTATAGAACAACCTCTTTAGTAAAGGCATCCTTCTAAAATGAATGTCAATGCAGTTTCCTGTAACATCTTTAATCCTATTCTCCAAACAACTAACTCTTTTCATCATATTACTATTGCTAAAGCTCATTGTGTCTCTTCAGGGTAATGTGCAACCAATGGGCAGATTCATTTTTTAACTGGACATAAGTATCATTAGAATTAGAATAAAAGGAGGGACGTCCACCAAATCCATAACAAATGGAGTTGCATGTGGAGACAGACGTAATACACCTTGTTTAACTTGAGTTACACTAGACGAAACATTACTAACACTTGGCCAACCAGTCCTAGATGGTGCAGACTGGGTGTTTGACTTGGGAATGTATATCATAATGACAGCAGAAGACATAAACTCGGTATGTGATTGCAATTTAGAAGGGGTGAAGCTTTGTGTCATATTCCCAGGTGCAATAATCTTGCAAACTGTTTAACATGCCGATCGGAAAAGTTCTGAATTGACTCATCAATTCAAGACAATCTCCTCTCAATGATATCAAACAGTGGCCAAAACACAGCTTGAATGATCAATTAACCTCTTTCTTTAAAGCCTCCAAATTTGTACTGATATTCAGAATATGTTTAAAAGCTGGTAAATTCAAAGCATTCTTACATATAGCACACATAGTGCCCAACTATTTGCTTGGAGTAGTGCTGTGGTTAGCAGAATCCATGTATGTTTAATAGTCTTCATCTTGAACAATGTGCAAATTACCTGATCTTAGTAAAACTCTATACCTCAGTAGAACCCCACCTTATATTGACCTTTATGAGCAGGGAAGACGATGAAGCATCCTTCTGATTCTTCTTGGCAGCATTTATATGGCAGGGTTTGTTTGTGAAATCATTCACAGCACTCAACACCTTCTCAAAAACAGTCAACTGACAAGGTAGATTGTCTTGTTTTCTTGTAACATCTTTCTAAGGGTGTTGGTAGCCTTATGCTTCCTCGTATATGGTAAAATCAACAGACTAAGGATATCAAAAAAATAAAATTGGAGAGACTGGGCTCA
Organism: Triturus cristatus; assembly: GCF_964204655.1. Classification (NCBI taxonomy): domain Eukaryota; kingdom Metazoa; phylum Chordata; class Amphibia; order Caudata; family Salamandridae; genus Triturus; species Triturus cristatus. The sequence continues at coordinate 648,507,376 of NC_140589.1, forward strand.
GCTCCACCTTTTCCAGAGTTTGACGGCTTGCGGACCAGCCCACCTTTAGTTTAGGCCTTTTTGTGGGCATGTCTTGCATTGCAGGAGTCTATGGCTAGTTTTATAAACCTGCAGGTGGTGGATGTGGCAAGTACTACCATGCACTCTGAGAAGCTGAGTCCCTGCTTCAACACACCTAGCCCTGTGTTCCAACATTGCTCACTACCCACAACATCATGCATTGCAGGAGTCAGTGGCTGTTTTCCTACTGGCACAGAAGTTGGGAGTGGTAAGTATCACCGAGAACTCTGGAAAGCTGAGTACCTGATTCAACACCCCCAGCTCTGCATTCTGGAGTCCCTCTCTGCTCACAGCATGCAAATCATTTTCATCAGCTATGCGATTCAAGTGGTCCTGTGTAATCAAATCAATACTACACCTCCGGGGAACTATTAGACAGTGATATGAAAGCCTGGAGCTGGAAATATGGTGTTGTTGTGCTATGGAGTGAAAGGTAGCTCTACTTTGTAACCCAAGGCAATGGCCGTGAAACTAGACTTGTGATATCTTCCACAAATGGTGATGGGCAGACTTCAGGTTGGGTCTTTATCTTTTCTAGTTTAGGATTTTGCTTTGCATTGTGGTATTTTTAGTGCTGCATTTATCATATTATTAAGTTCAAAGGGTAACTTTATTGGTAAAAAATAAAGGTGTCGATACATAATTCACATAGTTAAGGTCAAATCAGTACAATAAAATGTATTACAATAGAGAAGAACAAATGAATTGGATTGGTAAGTACAAGCACGGAAAACAAAACAATATAGATGGAGCATCATAAAAAAGCATGTAATAATAAATAAGCTAGGAACGTATAAGGGAATCAAGGGGGTTTAAGAACTTCTTGCTGAGATGGTTTCAGATGAAAATGATGACTGGCACACACATCTAAGTACAATGTAACAGGAGACCACAGATCCAGACGTTTCTGTGCCAAATGTAAAGGATAAACAAAAGAGGTGTCTAATCTATGATTATGGCAAACAGCGTACCACCATGCTTTATAGGACATTTTTGTGAAATCTTTCCAATTAACAGTAATTTGCTGAAAAGCAACCGCAAGCAATAAGTCAATAATTTTAACATTAAGTGTAATTTTCTCCGAACAAGATGAGAGACTACCTAGGAAAACATGGGCAATGGAAAAAGAAATGTTGGTTCCAAAAATTAGATTAACTTGGGACCATACATGTTCCCAAAAATGGTAAACAGTTGGGCATAGAAATAACATATGTAATAAATCTGCATTTGAAGAAGAACATATCCAACAAGTATCTGGTACATTCGTAAATTTTTTGCTTAGGACATTCGGTGTGAATAAAAGTCTATTATAAACGAAGAATAATGTTTGTACTATGTTAGCTGCTCTAGAGGATTTACGTATTTTAATCCATAAATTGTTCCATAAAGACACTTGCCAAGATACTACTAAATCCCTTTCCCATGCCTCTTCTATTTTAGATTTCTGTCTAGTGTTACCTGTGTTCTGTAAATAACTGTAAATGGCGGAGGCTTTAGGGATGGTTTTTAACAAAATGTGAAGGTGTGAGGGAGGTCCGGAAGTGGTGGGAGCAGTAGGAGTGGCAGATATCTGAGTATAGGTATCCATCACTACTTTCTTAAGTGAATTATAGTTATGTATAAATGTGGACGGCAAATTAAAGAATTGACTGAGTGAAGAAAAGGGTAAGAAATCTGAATTAGAAAATAGCTGATGTATCCATATTAAATCTCTTTGTCGCCAGGTTTTCCAATAAAATGGTTTACTATTGATAGTCAGGGTTTTGTTATGCCAAATGGTTGAATTGAGAAAGGAATTGACGGTAATAGGTGTGGAAGGAAGTGTAGGTTCCAAGAGTTTAGAGGTCAGCTTAATTATGGGAGTGGATACAATCTGTGGTTTGCGTGAGAAAGAAAGGTATTCAGAAAAAGAGAAAGGGGATAAGAAAAGACGCTCAACTGTAGTCCATAAAGGGCAATCATCTGAGGGACTAAGTAACCAAAGAGAAGCTTGACGTAAAAGAAATGCCTTGTGATATGCTTTGAAGTCAGGAAAGTTGACCCCTCCTTCTATTTTAGGTCGAGTCAGTTTGAATAATGACATTTGGTACTTCATTTTATTCCATAAGAAGGAAGAGAGAGTTGAATTAATTTTCTTAAAGAATTTAATGGGGATAGGCACCGGGATATTAGAGATGACAACATAATTTTTATAGTGTCTAGGCGGCCCCACCAGGATAAGTAAAGAGGGTGCCATTTAGTAGTTAAATCCGAAATCTTTTGTATGCATTTATTCATAGATAAAGCTACTGTATCAGATATGGAAGAAGTGATATGTAGACCTAAGTATTTAATGTGATTGGGGCTCCAAGTAAAATTAGAAGTACTAAAATCCGATTTAAAAGTGAATTTATTTAAAGGTAGGATTTCACACTTATCTTCGTTCAATTTGTATCCAGAAATAAGAGAGTAAGCTTGTACTTCTGCCAAAAAGGCAGGAATCGAGTCATTTGGTTTTGATAAATAAAGCAAAATATCATCGGCATAAGCCGCAAGTTTAATGTGGAAATTGGGAGTTTGAAAGCCATGTAAATTTGGGTTCTGATGTAGTTTAGAAAGAAAAGGTTCCAATGCCAGATTAAAAAGGAAAGGGGAAAGAGGTTAGAGTAGAGAAGAGAAATCAGGGATATAAATTTAGGGCCGAAGCAAAACCAATTAAGGGTATGGAACAAATAAGTCCAGTCAACTCTATCAAACGCCGCTAGGGAGTAGTTTAGACGAGAGGACTTAGATAAAACATTAAAAAGGAGTCGTGTATTATCAGTAATGAATCTACCTTTGACAAATCCAGATTGCTCTTTCCCTAACAGATCAGGTAAGAAGGAGTCTAATCGAATGGCCAATGCTTTAGCAAAGATTTTATAGTCGATATTGACCAAGGATATGGGCCTATAGTTCTTACAATGTTTAGAATCCTTGCCAGGCTTGGGGATGAGGCAGATATGTGCTTCTGAGAAAGAGCCTGAGGAACTACCCAGCGTATTGAATGAAATAAGTAGGGAGTGATTTAGGAAAAAGGGAAAACTCATTCAAAATCTCAGCATCTTTAAATTTTAAAACTGATTGAGTATCATAAATAGATTCAATATTTTGTTTAACCTTCAAATAGTTAGCCAGTATTTTCCCAGCTTTATTCTTCCCCCATAACATTTTGCACTGGATTTTAACAAATATAATGAGGCATCTTCCGTTGACCATTTATTAAATTGTAATTTGGCATTTATGAGGGCAGTGAGACAATCTTTCGAGGTTGAGGTGTAATAAGTATGTTCCAAACGCTTAATGTCCTGAAGTAGATCTTTAGGGAGCTTACGGGAAGTTTTCCGTTTTGAGGCAACAAAGCTTATTATGAAATCTCTTGCTGAGGCCTTGAAAGCATCCCATACCATGACATGAGGCATAGAAGGGGTTTGATTTAATTCAAAGAACTTGTTAGAAAAGGTAATAAAGGAATTAGTAAATTTTGGATCTAAGAGGAGGGCATTATTAAAACGCCATCTTCTAGGACCAACGACCGGAGGAAGGATGTCAAGGCCAATTGAAACTGGGGCGTGATCTGACAATAAAATAGGGCCAATCTCAGCACTTGTAAGAGTTTGCGAGATATTGTGTGAGACAAAAATATAGTCAATTCTTGACTGAGTGTGGTGAGAAGGGGAATAAAAAGTATATTCTCCAGTAGTCGGATTGCAAAGACGCCAGGCATCTGGAAGTTTATGTTGGGAGATAGCATGCACAAAGGACTTGTGTACTTTGTTAGGAACAAAGGAGACTTTGGAGTTCCTGTCAAGAAACGGATCAAAAATTTGATTACAATCGCCAGCTAAAATAAAATTATCGTCTATACAATGTGTAATTTGTTTAGCCAGCGTGGGCCAAAAGGAGGGTACACCACCTGTAGGGGCATAAACATTGGGGCATAAACATTTAAAAGAGAAACAGGAACCCCCTTCAAGGATAATTTGATGTTAACCCATCTACCATCTGTATCTGACTCTTGAGATATAAGTGAAAACGAAAGGGACTTACGGCATAGTATCATTACTCCATTTCGCCTCCCATCCCCTGGGGAAAAGAAAATCTCCCCTACCCATCCCCTCTTTAACTTTATTGACTCTGGGGCCGAGAGATGAGTTTCTTGCAAAAAACACAATATCAGCATCTAATTTAGCCAAATGAGTCAACACTCTCTGCCTCTTGATGGGAGAGTGTAAACACTTAACGTTCCATGTAATCAACTTTAATACCATAAGTAATGATAAAGAAAATGAACCAAAGTTGTCAAATATAAATCCAATTCAATAAGATGACTATAAAAAGTGTGAAAGAAGGAAAAGAGATTGAAAAGAATAGATGCAATGTTAGAGTGAAATGAGATAAAGATATCAAGTAACCAGGAAAAAGAACAAGAAAAGAGGATAGGAAGGAAAAAAGAAAGAGACCAAGTAGATAGGTAATGAGAAGACAAAAAAGTAAGAAAAATAACTATTGTAATGACCTTAATATCAACAAAAGTGAAAAGATAGAAAGGAATGAGCAAACAAAAGACACCATCGGAAGAAAAGATACGAATCATTGTAACAAAACAGAGAACAAAAAAGATGACAGCCAACAAATCAAAAATAAGACATGAAGCTAACATACCTACAAAGGGAAGACTCAAAAATACATGAGAGGGGGGATGAAACTACTTGGAGAGAGCCACAAATCCGGGGGCAACCAAACGGAGGATCAAGGAGATATCACAGTAAGGGATTATAAAATCTGTGAAGGCGACAAGTAAAAGAATAAGGTCAAATAGATGAAAAAGAGGAGATTGGAACAAACATTGAATCAAATATTAATAAAAACAGCATCAATGAAGATAAACAAACTTGGGCGAGAAACAGAATTTTGCAGAAACAACAAGTATGACAAAAAATCTAAAATCCATTAGCAAGGATCAGGATACCATAAGAGAAGCAACAGAAATTGAGGAACCCGTGAAAAGAAAAACTGTTATTAGGTATTAGAAGAAGTCGAGGATCCAGAAAAATACATGAGATTCATTTTGCAAGAATTAATGAAGCTTTGTAGATGCGTCGGATCTTCGTACGTCGTTGTTCTGTTATTATAAGTAACCTTAAAAAGACACGGATGAAAAAGGCCATAACGAGCTCCCATGGAACGTAAATCAGCTCTCATGCCAAGGAAAGCCTTATGTCTATTTGCAGTAGCTTTAGCATAGTCCTGTGTGAAGAATAAAGATGAGCCTGACCATGTAATTTTTGGGGAAGCTTTGACCGCAGAAAGAACCTTCAACAAATCAGTGTACTCCAGGAAATATAAAATGACTCCTCTTGGTCGTTGTGAGTTTCTTAGGATAAAATATCCAAATGCGTAGGTTATTTCATCTATTGCGATTTTCAAGATCCTCAACCTGTTTCTGAAGCATGCATACCTGAGAATTTAGTTGAGAGACCGTAACGCAAGATTCTTTTAAAGAAGCAACAGTGTTCTCAACCGCAGAGACCCTCATATCCATTTGAGACCAGTTATCTGTGAGAGTTTGCAGCTTAGTGTTAGTCTCTTCCATAAAAGGTCGAAGGGCTCTGATCTCCTCAAGCAGAAGCTCCATAGAGACAGGTGAAGCAGACTTAGGCGATGAGGGAGGGTCCTTTTAAAGGCGTTTAGAGATAGATTTCCCAGGGGCGCCAGAGGGAGGATCCATACTTGTCGTAAGGCACTGAGAGGTAGATGACAGAGAGTCTTCAAATTTGGAAAATTCTGTAAAAATGTTGGAATTTTTTATGAAGATGTGCTTCTTGGAAGAAGGAGGACGAGTCAGCCTTATTCTGCCCATATAATGCTGACAAAAAAAAAAAAAAAAAGATTCTTCCTCCAATAAAACCTCCAAGAGATATAGAAAGGTATTCCCTGAGAGGACGTGTTGAAGGTCGCAATATGGCCACTCAGTTACAAAAGTCACAAAATCCTCACCAAAAGTAACAACAGCAGCAGGTTATCCTGAAGTACTTAAAATGCCAAACGATGATGCCACAATCCTATAGAACAGCCAGTGTACAGAGCCATTAACATAAGGAGCCAATTCTCAGTCAGCTATGTGAAGAGTAGGGCGATGTAGTTATTGATAGATCTGATGGAGCATCTCAAAATGGCTGCCAAACCTCAGTACCTCAGAGCATACAAAATGTATTTACACAGGAGCGCTGTGTAGCAAAAAATCTCAGTGCCATAAAAAGAGAATAAGCATAGGACAGGAGTGAAAAAAAGTCTTGATAACATCAGGAGACACTTAATGAGAGGTATCGTTGCATTTGGAGATAGAGCGCGATTGCGGCAAATTTTCAAAATGGCGGTTGCGGGAGAACGTGACCGATGCGTTGCAAAGTGTGTAAAATAAAGATACTTGCTGGGGAAGTGGAAATACACCAAAGACAACAACTTTGTCAGCCAACCTTCATAATTGCAGGTCCATCCACATTGCCGCGAAACTGGTAAAAAGCCCAATGTCTCCGTAATCCGCCGGAGAGCTTTACCCGCGGACCGCCAGCTCCATTGAGCGTCAAGCCACACTCCCCTGCATTTATCATATGATATGTAGAACTACAAATTATTTTTATGAGGGTTTAAATGTTTTATTGCATGATTAATTAAGATCTTGACAATAAGAAAGAAAAACTGTGGTGTTATTGAAAGAGATAAAAAAAAGAGGTAACACAATTATTCACATGAGGTGATGTTGTGCCCGTTACTTCAACCAAGCTTGTGCGACCACTCAATGTGAATGCATAATTACACATGTGGCCCACCGTGCAAAATGTAAAGTGCAAGATTTATTCTAAGGTGAAAGAGTATAGTAAACCCAGTTACCACAGACGCCCTTAATTTCATTTAGCAGTAATACAATTAAGGGAAAAAAGAATACAAAGTTTGAACAGGAATACAAGTTAAAAAAAGCATTGCAGGATCATACAAAAGTACAGTGTGCCTTAATGTGCATCCTTTTAAACAACGTTCATAGGTGGAAATTAGCAACCAAATGGTTCCTTTCTGAAGTTCTAGCGAGGAGCGAACGGCTGTGGGCTTGACCTAAGGTGCAATGATCTAATCAACCCCTTTTCTACGATCACCTGAAACAAATACATAATTTGTTCCATTTCGCAAGTGCAGAAGTAAAAAGGGATCAAGTGAAAGGTTTGGTCTAAAATACAGGAGCGAAGGCAGCATTTCAAGATCCAACCAAATTGCAATGTGCCTTGATGAAAGTAGTTCCTTTCTAAGGTTCTGGCAGGGATATCAAGTGTTACATTCCCTTAGCCAGTCCCCTACTATGGAATGGTATTTTGCCATTCTTGCTAGTTCCATTGGGACATCACATGTGTAGATGTAGGTAACCACTTCCCTGTAGGATCTTAATTCATACTGAAGGAATAATGGCCTCAGCAAAATGTGTCTGCCAGTTATCAGCATGGGGCAACATGATAATAAGTGGATCAGGGATTCAGTAACATACCTGCACAGACAACACCGCCGCTGCCTCCCATTTTTTAATTTCCAATGTGCTCTGAATTCCCATAGTGGTAGTGACAGTTATCTCAAGGAGAGTATATTTTTTTAGAGCTGTCCTACCCAAGGAGGCCTTCAAATATTGCTGAAGAGCCGCTGCCTTGTACCATTGAAGCAAACCCGGGGACCGCAAAGTGAGCATTACAACTACAAATTGTTGAACGCAACTGAAAACAGTGAATTGATTTACTCATAATCAACAGAGGACAACTTGGGAAATTTGGGTGGGTTGTGGCCTGTGATACTTACTTGGTGAAGTGGGAGGACAGAGTTTGTAACAATATATTTTCCCTTTGTCCCTGAAATGCATTGGATGGTAGAACTATTCACTCCAGTACTGCATAAGGTAGTGAAGTAGGGGTCACTGCTTCCCTCCCATTAGCCTTGGAGTGTGTTCTCCTTGGGTGTGTTGTTGGCTAGGCGTCTGATCAGCCTTTCTATATGTGTTTTATGTGCTGTGCAGTCATGGGACTGCAATATCCTCAGTGGAAGTGGCTGTGACATGCATCTCAAGTCCAAAATAGCCCTAATTTGGAGAGTTCCACCATTATTTAAAGCATATTTAACCTCCAAAGGCAAATACTTTTGCTGCCTCTAATTGAATAACCGCCCCATCTGCACTATCTAGAAGAATTTGGCATAATTGGGCCTAAGAATCCCGCACAAGTCATGCTTATTTTCTTACTTTGTAAATTGAACTGAAATGCTTTTAACCTCATATAGCAGCTGTATCACCTGCTGATCTTCATCCTCTTTTTACATCTACCTACTGCTGAAGCGCCCTTAACTGCATTTCAGCAGAGCCCAATGCACTGCAAGAAGCCTGGATGAAGAAACCGCCAATGCGTGTGACAACAGGTCAGTTTCTATGCACACACAGCATGTGTGACTGTAGCACAACTATTAGGACCATCCTCAATATTACTAGTTGCACAACCTGCTATCCACAAATAAGGCTGTGTTTGAAAACGTTTTGGAAGTTAGAAAAGGGTAATAGAAATGGCCCTAAGGGCACCCCAAGTGAAGTCCCACCCTAGCAAGAATGTAATTGGGCCCTAACGGTCCCACCCAATGTCAGACGTAATGTTTAAGCAATGTAAACCTTGAGTGCCTGTCCTCTATCTTCTTCTTTCACCCCTTGCTTTCATGCTCCTTTCCTTTTTCCTTTCCTTCTTGACTATTAAGACAGGTAGGGAATGCATAGAATTATAGAGGCAAAAGCGAGTGAATGTAAAGTTGGAAACCCTGTTACAGAAATACCAATGTGTTCTTTTTAAAATAATGTAATACAACATATTGAAATAAGAAATGGCCCTAAGTGCAAACTTTGCATCTCACAAAGCATCTCTTATGTGCAAACATCAATTGTGGCTCAGGGTGCAGTCGATTAGCAGTCTACTAAACCCTGGTGCTGCACCTGTGTCATAAAGAGAGTCAAAAACCGATACACTGAAAGTGACCTGGCAAACATCCCCAAACTAATGGATTGCTCTTTGCAGATAAGTGGTGATGAGCATGATACATGTCTACGCAGGGACATCTTAAGGATTTTGGGGTCCCTGGGCCAAACAATATTTGGGGCCCCCTGCACATGGCAATTCAGAATGTGTTATCCATTTTCAGCTCTTTAAACCCCCAGCAGCTATTGTCTGATCATTGGCACTCCTCTTCGTTGGCTCAAAAAACCTTTAAGAGGACCCGAATCCTTCAGGGGCCCCCCATTTAGTGCAAAACCTTTGAGTATTTATGAGCCCCTTTTCATATTGTGCAGGGTCCCCATCATTTTTGTGTTATGCCACTGTCTGGGACTGTCCTGGAAGCCTAATGATGGGGCCCAGGAAAGATAAGGGCTCTGGCCAGAGCCGACTTTGCCCATAATGCCTTAAAATGTCTCTGTGTCTACGAGGATGTCCAGCACTTGCTGTGCCAGCACATGGTGGCAAACACTTGTTTAACTCTGAGTATCAACATTATTAGGGACTGCATCTACTAGAATGCTTTGGGGTTCGGAGGTCTGGTGCTGGAAGGCAGTCAGTGTGCTGCCCTTCAGCTTTGTTTAAATAAACTTCATATGTATATAGGTGGCTGAGTGTGATGGGCCATTTCCCATATTTGCCACGTCCCAAAAGTATGTCTCTGGCACTGGTAATACAGCATGAAGCAGATCACAGCTGCTGGTCTCTCAAAGTGCAAGTGGAACATGTGAGGACAAGCATTAGAAGGCTTCTGGAGAGGTATGAGCAGTTCCCCATAGGTAGACTAGGAACGCAAATTAAATCAGTCTGCCCATTTGTTTGCATAAAAATGCTATAAAAAATCCGAAAGCCACGCGCATTGAAATCAAATTCATTGCCTCATTTACAATGTAACATAAACAGACTGTTCCCCAAGGCACAACGTTGCATTTATATTTAGAAGGAGCACAGATACGCAGGGGAACAGCTTGCTTATGAAAACAACTAAATTATAAACAGATCAGGAAATACAGAATAACAGCTCAAGTCACTTAACAATGGATTTCCTTTCATGTACAGACAGACTGACATAATGATGGATTATTTATTTACTGAACAGGGTCGCTGGCCGGAACATCAGACTTCCCTGCACGCAGTGCACCAACCCTTGGCCAGTGTGCAGGTCTAGAGCGCAAGGCAGAGGTTATCTCTCAGGGATTTTCTCAAATGGTGTGACTGGCAAATACCTCATTTCTTAGAAGAAAGTATTATTTCCCCGAAGTGCTTCCTTTAAAGCTTCACAGAAAGCGAGAAAGTTACACTTTTCTATTGGTTATAAGAATTCAGCAGAGAATAAGGCACAGGGAATTGCAAAAACGTCTTGTAGCTGGCAACCATATTTAATCTTTACATTAAAGCAAGCCAGAGACGTTAACAGGCACAGAAGGATTATTGGAGCAGTTTCATATTTAACCTTGCAGCTCTAAAAGTGATTTCACAGATGATTTGGCACAATTTATAGATTCATTCCTCCTCCACATATTGGAAACACATCACTGTTAATTTTTCTTACATTAGCCGGTCCAAATAGCCACCCTGGTGCAGTGGATTCATGTATATAAATGGCTAGTTCTGTTCTATAGATTTTACATCTCTTTTGGAGTACTTCCTTGCTGGTTCAATATTGCTTTTTAAAGTCGATCATTACAAGGCTTGTAATTCTGTATGAAATCTGAGCTTGTCATATAGTATTACCTTGCTATTTTTCGGAGGTTTCTAGTTTTTAAAGAAATACGAGAACGTTTAGGCTTTATTCCCATATAAAATATGTGCCGTGAGATGGCACTATAGGCGGAGTCTGGCAGACTCCTCCTATATCCTCCATATTACAAGGGCTGTGGACTGCAATCCACTTGTAAGGTGGATGGGACATCTGACATATTGGTGATGGTTTATCCTGTCCACTAAACTCTAAATAGGGTCCTATGTCATTCATTGGATGTTTTCGGACAGTACAACAGCATACCAACTGTTGTGACCCGCCCTTTCAAATACTACAGGATCAGTGGCGTACACTATGGAACGTACTTGATGTTTCGAAACAAGTTCTGCGCACACGTTTTTCAGGATGTAAGTAAATGGTGTAAAACCATCATTTGGATGGGTAGTTATAACACAATGTTAAGATCAACACCAGAAATGTCTTTCAAATGAAATTTATAATGCGTTTCTTCAATAGATAGACAGGAAAAAAACAGCCGACGCGTGTTTCGTCAAGCGGGAAACATCCCGTGACTCTTCAGGGCTGTAGAAGAAAGACCATGGCTGAGTAAACGTAATCAGGAAGCGTGTGAGTTCAAACGAATGGCGGATAAGTAGACGGTGCGCGGTAATGCCACGGCCATACAAGGAGGAAAGAGTAGCAATTTCAATATGGGAATCGAGACAAAGCCATCCACTTCTTCCGCTCCCCACGATCGACCCTCTGGACAGACGCATCCGTCATCCAACCCTATCACGGACACCCATATTGAAATTGCTACTATTTCCTCCTTGTATGGCCGTGGCATTACCGCGCACCGTCTACTTATCCGCCATTCGTTTGAACTCACACGCTTCCTGATTACGTTTACTCAGCCATGGTCTTTCTTCTACAGCCCTGAAGAGTCACGGGATGTTTCCCGCTTGACGAAACACGTGTCGGCTGGTTTTTTCCTGTATATCTATTGAAGAAACGCATTATAAAATTTCATTTGAAAGTCATTTCTGGTGTTGATCTTAACATTGTGTAATAACTACCCATCCAAATTATGGTTTTACACCATTTACTTACATCCTGAAAAACGTGTGCGCAGAACTTGTTTCGAATTTTCTGGTGGGGGTCTCCTACCCTCAATCACGCAGGGGTTTTTTCAGCCAGGGTTTGTTTTCCCCTGATCTTGCAGCACCGTAATTACTTTCCAATTTTTGACCTTTTGTGTGATTTGTTTTTAGCGCCATTCTTCCTTTTTAAACTAAACCCCTCACTGAACCCATTCGTACTTGATGTTTGTTCATTACTTCCTTATTGGCCTTCCATTTGGAAGTAAAAAGGAACGCCTGTAAATATATGCAGCAAGATGCATGTAATGTCACCCAGTAACTCTTTCCTGTCAATTTTTGGTTTTTAATGCAGAAAATAATGTATGTGCTATTGTTCGGGTTTTATTTACATAAAAGCTCCAATTGAACAAAGATGTATTCACTGGGAAATATATAAGAATAATATATCAGCACATTGATTAAATGATCCATCCCTTTGCGCTGCCTTGCCTTACTCCACATCTATGAGGGCATGGAAAGCCATGCAGGGTGGCTCTGCGCCGCCTCATAGATACGATTGAGAGGCCTGTGCTACCGGATTGTCATAAAAAGTGATGCTCTTAGGATCCAGCTTTCTAGGAAATGAGGGCCTTAATTGATTAATCAACACCATAACTTGAACCTACTTAACGAGCCTTTCAATGTATTCAAGTTAGCTGATCACTGTTTCTTCCACTGCAGACGTTTTTGAGGGAAAATTAATCCAAATTGGATTCAACTTGTCAAAATTACCTTCAAATAATAATTGTTCTCAATTCTGAGACATTAAGGGCACTATCATTATTGAAAGGGGGGTAATCAGAGACACAGAACCGGATAAGACATTTTCTAGCTAGCGCGATGTCAAGTCCTTGGTGGGAAGTGAAGGGGTTGATTGGTGCAAACACCTTTTCCCACCATGTCATGAAAGCACGTTTCTGCAGTTGCAAGTGTATGACAAGAATGTGTCTACTTATTTATTGTGGGCCATTTCAATGTTGTTGTGGTGGTACTGTTTTCTGTTATTTTATGTGATACAATGTTTTTTGCTGTATTATTGCAATATGATGTTGTGTTATAGTATGGTAGTTTTGTTGGATTCTGTTTGAGCGTTTTGTGTCCTATTATGTTTAATTGTGTTATATGGTGTTTTGTGTATGTTTTTATCTCATGTTCTGTTTTTTGCATCAGCTATGCCAGCAAATGTTGTTGCATTCACAGCCCACAACAACACTGCCTAAAGCGATAAAATAACACTGCTCCACCTCTTCAACTATTAAAGACACCAGTTATCCCCAAACTGTGGCAGATTCTGAATCTAAAATTAGCACTTTCAGTGCTCACTTTATCTGATATTGCACCTTTCATTTACGTAAGAAGCACCATATAACGAAAGATGCTATAATAGAACTATGAAATGCAACTTTTAACGACCCCATTTGCCTCACCCACCTGCTTTACAGATGAACTCCCCAGCACTTACATTTGCCATGTTAGAAGTTCAAGATGCAGTTTCCTTTTGTCCAGAAAGAATTCACAGAATTCTTGCAATGGACACCCTTTACATTTAGACACTCTTACACAAATGTTCAAAATTGTAGTAGAAGCCATTTGTAAAGAAATGCTTTATTTTAGAGACCTGACCAAGAGGTAAGGCATGCTTATATTCACAGCAAGATCTCCATTGAAGAGACTCAACCAATCTCTTACATTGTAGCACCTTCGTCTGCTGATGTCACTCAACACACTCTTAACATTATGAACCACTCTAATTGAGTTTGTTAAAAGAACTGGATTACCGCCGTGGTTCTTCCTTCCATGCAGCAGGAGCATTTACCTTTCAGCAACATAAGAATTAAGGTGTCCTCTAGCTGTTAGGGTCCCATTCACAAAAGTATTTATGAGTACTGGAAGCAGTGCTAGAGGAGTACCCTTGCACGTACACTTACATGCCTTTGTGAATTGGTCTGAAATGTTGAACTCTCTAGTAGTACAAGTGCAAAGAGGTCACAGTCCTTTTAGGTCTCGCTGAGCCCAGCACGTGTGCTGGCTCGGAGAGACATTTTGTATGTGCGCTTTTTTAAGTGCTGCTTGCTGGCCTAGCGCTTGTGTGCATGTGAGCGTGCACGCGCGCAGCCGCCATGCGCTAGGCCAGCCAGCAGCACTCGTCATCGTGATCACTTTCGCTTTCACAGCGATCGTGATCGCGATGACATTATAATCACTGCACCCCCGCTTTACTTTTAACATTAAAAATAAAGCGCGAATATACCAAAAGTAAATTAATAGGAAAAACATCTATTTCTTTACTTTTGGTGTAATCGCGGCACCCGCGCTTTACTTTTAACGTTAAAAGTAAAGCACGGGTGCCACGATTATACCAGAAGTAAAGAAATAGATGTTTTTTACTTTACTTTTGGTATAATCGCGGCACCAGCGCTTTAGTTTGAATGTTAAAAGTAAAGCGCGGGTGCCGCGGCTGACTGGCGAGCGCTTGTTAAACATTTATGGTTTGAAAACGTAATGACTCTCTGTCCTATTTACAGACCATAATGTTCTTCGCATTATTTAAATGTATTGATTTAACAACTAACCACAGTCGTGGATCTCGATTCATCAGGTAGTGCTTTATATAGGCCCTGAATTTGCACAAGGAAAAACGCTACAGCACATCACAGCATCGGCCGCACAACACACTATTGGGACTATCATCGCGGCATCGGGCCTGACATTACAACATTGTGCCTTACATGGTAGCACAGGCCTGAAGTTACAGCATAGGTACTACAAAACAGCATTAGATCTGACATCACAGGATTTGGGCGGATATCATAACTTCATGAAATGAGGCCCAAATTAAAATTGTGCTACTTAGCTATAATAATCATGGCAAGTGCTATGCAATTGCTTATCACCTAAAATAATTCATGTGCGATTTCCCACCACTAGATGTGGCATCGCAGCATGATGTCCCCACATAACATCAGAGAGAGTAGAGTAGACCAGGGCAATGCGAACATGACGCACGTAAAGTCACTTGTAAGCAGCATAGACATTTCACGAACCGGCTGGTGTAACACATGAATAGCTTGTATGCATTTGATTGAGTTGCCTCCGTCCTGGTTTTACTAATGTGTCTTCTATGGGAACCCTCTGGCCCGTTATGTGTCGTGGGTTATTAGTACTTTCTTTTCTTTCTGCCTTAGGTATTCCCCAGCAGCTTCTCACCACCACATGGACCCATAGGTTGCCATTTCCGGGAGTGTCTCTTCACCCTTCGACCTTTCTCTTCACCCTTGACCCAGGCAGCTCATTGCACTCATTAACCATCTGAAAGCCAGAGTACCCCAGGTCCATGCCTGGACACACGCCGAGGAGGGTCAGGATAGGGCAGTAGGATGTGAACTTTGACCTCTGGGCTCAACCCTCTACGCCAGCGTTGGGCCATCGCATACATCCCTCCTTATTTGCCCTGTGCCCTTACCATTCTAATATTGGCACAACAGCAATATTTTTAAGTCGCTTTACAAAGCACACTTCGCTTTCACACAGTTGCACTTACTTCCCATTTAGTAAGAGGACGTACTTCTGTTGGCAAATCAAAAAGGCAGACAGTCTCAGAATTACAGATCTTGTTTTGCGGAAGTGTTTTTACTCAGTTACTTTTCATTTCTGATGTTACGACGAAACAATGCAATATAAAAACAAACATGGATTCCGACAACTGTTTTGGGTTTATAGTAGAAGCATATTCTCAGGCGTCACTACTATCTCACGCAGCAGGTGCAGCACCCATGCAAGACTTTTCCACACATTGACACATCTTGGACAATAGCTCGCCTCTCACACGCAAACAGAATTGGCACAGCAAGGACGACAACAGTACACGTTTTCCTCTCTCGGTCAACAGGTATGGTAGAGGTGACTGCTGTTTATTCTTCTGGCACCCAGCGAAAAGGTACAGCAGAACAACCGCAGTACAAGCTTCCCTCACATGACAGTTTCGGCTCCAAAAACAACAGGGCAAGCGTTTCTTGCACACTCAGCAAAGGCACAGCACAGACTACATCAGGGAAACTAGCTTTCCACGAAACACACAGCAAAGGTACAATCCACGCAGCAGTCGTACACGTGTCCTTAGAAGGCTGTAGGAGAAGCAGCAGTAGTTCCATCTCCCGAGAAATATGCAACACAGATACCGGATGTGCCAGTGCTTTAAATGAACAGGAACTCACTGGTACTCAGTACCTGCACCAGGGCCGGCTTTAGCCCTGTGGCACCCGGTGCGATGTTCCTTTTTCTCACATGCATTTCATTTGTTTTATAGTGCTACTCATACCAGTGTAGGGTGTCAGAGCACTTTACACCACATACACAATATACAGAGACAATGACTCCAAGGTGTGTAAATCATTCTATAGGCAATGTTACATAAGAACACGAGGATTACAAGGTGTAGGAGTTACATGCCATCCATATTAGAGTGTTTGGTCTGGGGAAGCACAAACTCATGATTTAAAACGTACCACAGTGGTTGGGTTTGCCTTTACTAATAATAATGGCTTTCTACTCAAACAGACCCTTTCAACAAAATTAGAGGAATAAACAAGCATTTGCATAGCCAATGGGTCTCACCTTTGGGACCTTATAAGTGTTTAGTTATCGAGCACAATATCCTTGGTGCAACAACATCAAGTGTTGCATGGCTAAACACTTATAAGTTCCCAAAGGCAAGACCTATTGGCTATGCCAATGCTTGTTTTATTTGTGCCAAATATAAAATAATTTCACTGAATGTTCCATTTGTATTTCTATTTGAGAGGTTTTGAGGGCAATTCAAAAGCATATAAAAGTACATCAAATATTAATAGAGGCGTACTACTTTATATCCTCCAAAATGCATTTGCTCATAGGTTCTTTAGAATATATTCCATTATCATCTAGATGTCTGTTTTGATGCTTCTTTTACATTATTTACAGCCTCTCATTATGTTCCTACCAAATCGTAGAAGCTACTCTCCAATTTCTATGTGACCATCTGCCATAATACCTCTAACCTCCTTTATTTTCACACTTGCTGCTCCTTGCCTTTCATGTTTATTCACTTGTTTCCCCTCAGACTGAAGTTCCACTGCTTTAGGTCTTCTTTACAAGCGTGTTCTTTATACTTCTTGACTCCTTTTACATTTCTTCATACGATTGTGCACTTTTGGTCATAATAGAAAATATGACACTGAAGAACCTTTCTTTGCTAAAGACACTAATTGAGGCTCATGTTGTAGATGGGAATAGCTTGCCAACGACCGATATCCACCGATAAAAGTTCATCAGAAGATTATTTGCAGTAGAATGTCTTAGAATGCCTTAAAGGCATGAGTTGCTGGAAAGATGAGCCAATTTGAGATTATTTCAAAGGTGGCACCAACATAGGATGTCATAGACATTGATATTGATGCCAGTTGGCTGTCTTACCCACTTCACCGATTTAGAGACCATAGGAGAAATTGAAAGCTTATGAGACATTCAGAAGTAAATGAGTAGTCTTTGTGACATAGATCAATGAAGCAAAGTCATGCTGACTTAAGAGACTGTTGTAATGCAGCAGATATGGCTTCTACACTGCTTTCTGCATCATCTTAACGCAATTCCTAATGGCAGCAACGTTGATGTCTTGGTGACTGTGAGAAATTGACTTGTTGGTTGACTGTGATGTGAGCCCTGACTAAGCAACCGTCACAATCCCTTGCAGGGTAAACCACAAAAAAGTCACTAAATTAACCTGTACTTAACCCTGGTAGCTGGCACAAAAAGCAGTTAGGCTTAACTTAGAGGCAATTTGTAAAGTGTTTATGCAGCACACAAACAGTAGTAAAGTAAAAACACAACACAAGAAAAATTCCAATCCAAGTTAAAAAAAAATAGAGTACATTACAAAACATTATTTGACACCAAAATGAGCAAAATCGAATTATTAGAACAGGAGATAATGAATTTTAAGGTTTTGGAGAAAATAGCACCAAAAGACATAAAGCACCAATTGTGGATATCTGGTCGCCCCAGAACGGGACAAAGTCACAAGTTCAGATTGACCACGAAGGATCATGGGCTGTATACAGGGGACCAGCTGGAACCGTGGAATAAAGTACCTAAAATCCTAGTTTGAGGAGTGCTGCGAGGATCCAGGTCGAAGATATGTTGCGCAGCCGAACCAATGTGTTGGTTCCCGAGAGCCATGAGACTACGATGAGGAGTCCATTATCGTCATCATGGCTGTTGTCAATGAGGGATGCGAGGGTCTGTGGCAAGGATACCTCACACAGTCGGGGCAATGCAATGGTTCCTAAGAGCTGAAATGTGATGCGGATCTTTACAAGGGATTTAATCCATACAGCAGCAGTGATGCATCGGTTCTGCTTGGGTTTTCACTGTGTAGCAGAGAAGATACATTAGTTCAGCTGGATCCACAGAGGCTGGTAGAGCACTTTAAATCCAAGCTCCAGGGTGGCACCGCATGAATCACTCTGGGATCAAGATATGGAGGTCCAGACCCTCTCACCCAGGCAAGAGGGGAGCAGGCAGCAGGTCAGCGCCGCAGGTCAGCAGTCCTACATGGCAGCAGTGGGAGTCCTTGTAGCGGCACAGCAGTCCTTATTCCTGACAATATCCACAGGTCCGGAAGTGTACTGAAGACTGGGTCTGAAGGTCCTAGTTTTATACCCTGGTGCCATTCTTCTGGAAGGTGGCAGAAGCTTCTGGAAAGGTTCTTTGAAGTGCAAGGAATTTCCTGGTTCCCTTGCTGCAAGCTGGTGGCAGTGACAATATAGGGTCGTTAGGCCCTTTGTGGGAAGGCAGGTGTAAGTGAGACTCTGCTCGGTTTCACCCCATCCAGCCAGCAGATGCCCCATTCAGGCATACCTAATCCAGTTATAGTGTGATTGTCTGGAAGGGATTCTCAAAATCTAACTTTCAGATTCACCCAGTCATGCAACCCAAGACAGGCTACAGGCTCAAAGAGCTGAGGGCAAGAAAATGCCATCTTTCTAAATGTCCATTGTGGGAGTCCGTGGTGAACTTTGTTCCCCAGAATTGAACTTCTTACATTGATGGCGTCAAAATAATAAAAACTCTGTGAATTCATGTGAACTGACTTTATGCCGATATGGGAACCTTGTTTCCTGGTAATCTAATTTGTGCTTGCCTAAAATTGTCTGTGTTTCTGTACTAAAAAGAGCACCGGACTTCTAGAATTCTCTTTCTGAGCTAAATTCTATCAATTGTTTCATGTATGGTTGCTCATGAAGTATGGTTTGTGTCCTGATGATGACCTAACAAGTATAAAAAGGTCATCAAAATGCTGTCGATGTATCCCTAGCAAATTGGGGAAAGGATTCACTGTGTCTTGTTCCTATTTTCAATATGGGCAAACTTTGTATGAAT
The DNA here is from genome assembly GCF_964204655.1 of Triturus cristatus. NCBI lineage: Eukaryota > Metazoa > Chordata > Amphibia > Caudata > Salamandridae > Triturus > Triturus cristatus. The sequence goes on from NC_140589.1 coordinate 648,526,776, forward strand.
TAATAACCCTTTGCCACTGTGACCGTTCTTTTAATTTGCACTATATATAGTCAGTATATGTTTGTCTAGTGTAACATCTTGAGCATGAATTGTTTGTTTATACATTGTATTGTGTTGTTATCTTTGTACAAAACATTTGTCAATATAAGCTTTGTTGCATTGCAAACAAATCTTTTGTGGGTACCTTGTTTGCTTTTTCCCTTTTTTTTCTGTTCATATTTGTTGTTAATAAAATATCTTTCTTCCCTGAACCATTGTGGTTTTCACATTATTTAATGGCCACAGTTTCTAGGTAATAGGTCTGCCCCTGTTGGGTGAAAACTTTCTAAAAGTGGCATCTTCAAAAATGTAATGATGAATCTGACTTTACCATTAAAGAGGGATTGTCATTACAATTTCATAGGTGCCAAACATGGCATATCTATCTGTTCCCAATTAGGAATGACAGATTATTAAATGTAATAAGGAATCCTCAGAATTATTCTACAGGACGGGAGGACCTCACAGTACTAAAACACGAAGTTAGCAGCTTTTAACTACTAGGACATGTATAACTTAAAAGTACATGCCCAACCTTTTAATTACACAGCACCTTGCCCTATTGTTACATGGGGCCTAACAAAGCGCCTGATTATAATGACGGTGGGACCACCACCGATAGCCCATCGGTGGGGGTCCCACCACCATCGTAACCATGTTTTCCGCCGGCTATATTACAATGGAGGGTGAATGGTTGATGGTCAGAATGACCGACTGCCACGCATCCATGCGTCGGAGGGAGCCGCAATCCCTAAAATGGTGGCGGTCCCTGCCAGGCACTGCTGTAGGGATTATGATGTCCCTCCCCGCCAGCTTTTTCATGGTGGGTTACCCGCTATGAAAAAGCTGGCGGAAAGGGACATTGGGGGCCCGTAGCGGCACCCCTTCCCCCGGTCTTCGATTTCGTATTTTGACCACATAGTGCAGGTATATATTTAGGATGTCCACATTTTGTATTTCAGCATTTGCTGCAGCCCTTAGCACCCACTGCAATACAAAAGATAAACATTGCGACTGCTGTGATGGGGGTCGCATCCTAATTGGGCTGGCGGGACCGCCGACTTGCAGTCGGCGGTCCCATTTCCAAATGGGTGAGCCCCTTGTTATGTTATGTTATGTTACTTGGCACTTGTAAAGCGCATGGCTACTCCACAGAGTGACCCGGCACTAAGAAGGACCCAGAGACAGAAACAGAACACAAACCGACAGGAAATATCTCTACTAAATTTGGAAAAACCAGGTTTTTAGATTTCTCCTAAAACTAAGGAGATCCTGTATCTGTCTTAAGGAAAGCAGCAGGCTGTTCCAAAGCTGTGAGGCCACCACCTGAAAGGAACAGCCTCCCATACGAGAGTGAGATAATTTTGGCACCGTCGACAGCCCCTGAGTAGAGGATATCAGGGTTCTAAGAAGAGCATAGTGTTGAATTCTGTTCCTGATGTATGGGCCCCCTATTTTGTGAAAAGCCTTAAAGGCCAGAACTAGGGTTTTAAACTGTATCCTCTTGCACACCGGGAGCCAGTGCAAGGATATCAGGTGTGTGGTCATATGTGTCCTCAAGCCTACCATAAGTATAGCTCGTGCCGCAGCGTTTTGTACCACCTGCAGGTGGCCTAATAGATAGTCTGGGAGGCCTAAGTACAGAACATTGACATAATCCAGCCTGGATGTAATTAAGGCCTGGACTACACTTTTCCTGTGAGGAACTGGTAATAGAGGAAGAAAATTCCTCAACATTTTAAGTAGTCCAAAGCATGTCCCGGCCACAGTTTGGACCTTGGACTTCATTGGCATGACTGCATCCAGTTTTACTCCAAGATTTTTTACTGTGGTGAGTGAGTTGGCTGGGCGGTCATATGCTGAGGCCACCACTGGCTCCATTCCTTGTCCAGCTTATGTCCGAAAAAAATGATTTCTGATTTTTCAGAATTACACATCAACTGGTTCTGTCTGAACCAGGCGAACACCTTCAACAGGCAAGCATTTATCTCGATTCATCTCAGCACACTGTCTTTCTCACACGTGAACAGCAGCTGAGTGTCATCGGCGTCGCATTCCTGTGCCAAAAGTGCCAGAGGTGCCATGTACATATTAAACAGGGACGGGCTCAGAATATATTAGTCCCTTAGTGGGACTAATATGTAACAAAAAAGGAGTTTAAGGTTTGGCAAGGGAATTATAGAGTATTAAATGTAATAAGGAATCCTCAAAATTATTCTACAGGAGGGATAGACCTCACAGTGCTGAAACACAAAGTTAAGAACTTTTAACTACTAGGACATGTATAACTTAAAAGTACATGCCCAACCTTTTAAGTACACAGCACCTTGCCCTATTGTTACATGGGGCCTAACTAAGCGCCTGATTATAATGACGGTGGGACCACCACCGATAGCCCATCGGTGGTGGTCCCACCGCCATCGTAACCATGTTTTCCACCTGCTATATTACAATGGAGGGCGGATGGTTGATGGTCAGAAAGACCGACCGCCACGCATCCGTGCGTCGGAGGTAGATGTAATCCCTACAATGGTGGCGGCGCCTGCCAGACACCGCTATAGGGATTATGATGTCCCTCCCCGCCAGCCTTTTCCTGGTGGTTTACCCGCTATGAAAAGGCTGGCGGAAATGGACATTGGGGGCCCGTAGCGGGCCCCCTTTCCCCCCGGCCGTCGGTTTCGTATTTTGACCACATAGTGCAGGTATATGTAGGATGTCCATATTTTATATTTCAGCATTTGCTGCGGCCCGCAGCACCCGCTGCAATACAAAAGATAAACATTGTGACTGCTGTGGTGGGGGTCGCATCCTAATTGGGCAGGCGGGACTGCTGACTTGCAGTCGGGCGGTCTTATTTCCGAATGGGTGGAGGTCGGACTTAGGTCCGACTGCCATCCTAATCAGGCGCTTAGTGTGACTAATATGTAACAAAAGAGGAGTTTGAGGCTTGGCAAGGGAATTTAAATGCCAAGTCGACATGGAAGTGAAACACAGCATTCAGGTCACATTGACAGGCCTGGGACATGTTTTGGAGTACTACTTAAGTGAGTGGCACAATAAGTGCTGCAGGCCCACAGGTAGCATTTCATTTACAGGCCCTGCATATATGATATACTACTCTACAAGGGACTTATAAGTAAAATAAATATGCCAATTAGTTATATGCCAATGCTCAGGGGAGTGAGCACAAACACTTCAGCACTGGTTAGCAGTGGTAAAGTGCACAGTCATAAGGTCACCAAAAACTAAATCCAGCAAAAATTGGAGGTAAGTAGGCAAAAGATTTGGGGGAAGACCACCCTAAGGCTGACAGGTCTAACAGTGGCAAATAAGTTCATATACCTACTCAGTGCTCATTCAAGAGAGGTGTATATAAAGTATTAAATCCATAGGAACTAACTCTCAATAGATGATGAAAGCTGGAGCTACTGTACTGCCAAAGAAGTATCTCCAGTGATGTTGAACATGGACAAGAACCAGAGGATATTAAAACTGATGTAAAAACAGCCAGAACAATCTGCTGATTAGTGACCCTCTCCCAGTCTGAAAAGTGAAAACGTTGCACCACATATTTGCAGACTTGGAGCTGCTCATGGGACCTGCAAGGAAGAGTGGTCTAACTACTCTAGCCTGCTTAAGACAGACACTTATCTTAAATTGTAACCACCTTCATGGAAGATACATGTGGCAGATGTATTAGATCATTGTGTCTTGGGAAGACAACTGGTGGAATGACTTCTGCAGCAGTAACAATCCTTTTTTTAGATAATATTAATAATAATGATAATCTTTATTTGGAAGTATTCACAACGATAAAATATACACAAAACGTTTCTTAACTTCCCCTCCATCAAGCGTTTCCAGTTAAAATTTTCAGCAAATAAAGTTCCCAAATAAGGGAAAGCCAGGAACTTTGCTAGAGTGTGGGCTCCTGCTTTAAATGTTGAACAATGGCTCGCCCGAGGGCCAACTTCCAAAATGTACGATTTTGTGAAGTTGGCCGACAAGCCCAACCTGTTCATGAAGGAAACAAATTCATGAATCAGGGCCTGTTGGCTCATCGATGTGTGTGCAATCAGTACCGGGTCATTGGCAAATAGTAGAACCCCACTAGTGCAATTAAAATGATCAGTGAGTTCTGCCCTGTGAGAGTGTCTAGCTTCAGCTGTAATATGGTCATGGGGGATCATTAATAAGCTTACAATAGCCGGCTTGATCCACAAGGACTCAAGTAGAGCCCACAATTGCTTACGATTCACCAGATCAAATGCAGTAGTAAGGTCCATAAAACCCCCCAAAAAAGTGTGCCAGGTTGAGCAACTGTATATTTAGAAACTAAAAGTTAGAGGTTTAGACATTGCTCTGTAGTTACTTTTCTCATTAGGAAACCATACTTCACCTCAGAGATAATTTTATTCAGCCCAAAAAGAGAACCTATTAAGTAAGACCGGCTCAAATCTTTAACTGTGGAATCAATGATGGATATGGGACGGTAGCAATTGGGGTTACCCTTGTCGCCCTTCTTAAACATTGGGATGATGGTAGCGGTTAACTATGAAGGTGGCATCCCGTTCTTTGCCGCTGCGTTTAACAGCCCATTCAACATTGGTGCCCATTCATCAATATTATTCCGGAAAAGGTCCGGAGGGACCCCATTGGGTCCTGGGGCCTTATTCCAGGACAAACCCTCTATGCCCAACTATACTTCATCCAAGTAAAAAATGACAGGAGTAACAGTCGGGAAGGAACCATCTCATTAATGGTTCCATCGCATTGTCTGAAGTTATAAAGTTCTTCAAAGTGGGCAATCCATGGTTCCGGGGTAATACGATGACATAATGCGGGTCTGAAAAGCAGGGTCTATTTATAACTTGCCAGAAGTGGGTACTGTCCAGCTGCTCACTTGCTTGAATTAGTTCACCCAATGCAGCCTTTGAAACATGCTCCTCTATTCCTTCAGGGCCCCCTTATAATTGCTGCAACAGTTTGCCACCCAAACTCTGTCTCAGGGAATCTGTTTCAAGACACTCTTCAGGAGAACACTTAACATTGAACCATCTCAGTTAATCTGAGGTATGAACAACTTTGGGAACTGTGAACAAACTAGCAGTTGTCTGGGCAATAGAAATAAATGACTTAATAATATCTTCATCAGAGGTTAATGGATCTAGGCAGGTGTGGATCTCCTGTTGTCGGTTTATAGAAAGAGAGTAATTAAAAGCCTTAGGGTTTACCTGCGACTAGCACAGCTGTCTCCCCTGGTCAGTTAGGGTTAAAAGGTCCGCAGGTATACTAAAATGCACAAGCTTATTACTCACTACTTTGAGCACTAACATCAAGGGGATATGAGATTTGGAAGGGTCCAAAATCTTATCTAGGGTAAAAAGTAGATTATAAAGGTGTAAAAATCTATTCAGTTCAAGGTCTCCCCGGGAGTGCTCCAGATGCATTCCCTCCATGATCGTACATGTTTGTGAGCTATACAGACGTTGCAATGAGTCAGGGCAGAGGTAGCAATTAAAATCCCCAGCCACATTTAAATTGTCTTGAGGGATGCCCTCTCCCAGAACAACTCAAGGGTGCCACTGAAGGCTGAGAGGTGTAAGGACCCATGCATTCCCCTTTCAGCAGCATAAAATTAATTAGGATCAACAGGAGCGATCTTCCCACAGCTAATTTGAGGCCCTGGAGCACTTTGGAGTCCAACTTCAATTGCTTCGGGACCCACAAGGATCAAGGGAAACAAACAAAATTAGGCCACCACTCACTCTTCCTGCTCTAGAGCTCACCACCAGGGTTATTAATGTCTTAAAACCCTCGAAAAAATTATTTATTCTTGACTTCCTATATTTCCTGGAGGCAAATAATGTTAAAAGATCTATGAACAGGATCCAACCTGCGTCTGCAAACTTTGCAGATAGACCAGCCACTTTCCATGAGACGAGGCTTAGATATTTCACACTATCCTGATTTTGGCTTAAAAAAGAGGTTATAGGACCTGCAGATAGATTTATGGCCTCTTGGGTGGGAAGCCTACTAATGAAACAATCTACATTTGTGTGGGGGAGAACCTCAGGGTCCACCATAACCTTTAGGGAAGACCCTGTGAAGGGATCGATCGATGGGCATCTAATGACATCATCTGAGAGTCAATCCAGATCACTAGGGTCTGCCAAAGGGGTGTAGTGATTAAAGGATGCATGCCACCCACCCATGGCACAATGTTCCCCACCATGGGCATAAAGTCCATCACTATTTATGGTATTATCAAAAGGTCTATAGAAAAAGCCCAGTGTTAATGGTTAAATACCAGATTAAAGAAAATGGGACAGGGAGGAGTCCCACAAGATGTTACGTACCAGTTCTGGATATCTAAAATTAATGATCACACAGTCTCCCTCAGAGGAATTCCTGGAGGGCCCTATCCAGGAAATACTCCTCGCCATCAATATGTGCCTATAATCTGTCAAATTATATCTGGCATGTCTGCCTAACCAGTGAGAGACTTTATTAATTAATTGGCCCGTAGTCTTCTGTTTTAGGGGGTCGAGCCCTGGAATCCGAGCTAAAACCAGAGGATAAGGATAGCAATATGGGGGAATATTAATGACAGAGAAAAGTAGAGTATTAGAAGAGGCTTGCGATTCTATTGCTACTACAGGGATACATGATGAGGGACACTGGGTTGTAATAACTTGCCGCTTACGATAGACTTGGGCAACCGTGGGCCGGGAAGGAATATTCAAGCTTGTAGCTCCTGCTCCTGTGGAGTTATATAAGATTAACCTCTGCTCAAGTTAGCTGGGAGGGGCATCTCAAAGCATGTAACTTGGGCCTGTGGGGTTAAGGGAGGGCAAACTTTATTAATAATAGACAGAACACTCTCAACTTTGTCAAGTATATCTCTAGAATCTGTCGTAAGTTTAGCAATTTTATCCCAAAATGGAATCATTAAGTCAGTCAATGTGTCTATGATTTTTTGCATAAAAAGTCCCCTAACTCATAAACGTCCTTTAATGTACATCTTGTATGTTTAATCCCAGGCTCCTTCCAAGTAATTAGCATTTCATCACACGTTTTGGCCTTGTGCTTCCACTTCGCGGTTGGGGCATTACTAAGTCCTTACCAACAGGTGAATCTAGAGTCACCATGCTGTTGTTTGGTCCAGAAATAGAGATATTATCACTAAGGCCATCTGAGTTTATTGAAGCATCCCCTCTATCAAGCTCCTGCGCACACAGACCAGCCGGGTGTTGGGCTTCCCTAGATGGTGATTGGTGGGAGTCTCCCGGTCCTACTGATCCCACCGAGAGCCTCCTCTTCGCCCGTTCAATTTCTTTTGAGATGGCCTCCACTGCTTTTTCTATGAAGGAGTCAATAGTTGATGTCTTTGAGTTTGTTGGTATCGCTGTAGGCACAGCTTTCCTTTCTCTCCATTTTACCCAATTTTACTAAAAAAGCAGTGGGAGAACAGAAGCATGCAGCCGTGGTCATGGGGCTTGGTATCTAGCATCGATGCAGCCCCTAAAATTTGGAGAAACAATTAACTTGCTCGGATTACCAAGAGAGTAGTCCAAGCCCGGCCTCCTCTGGCCACTGACAGGCGCAAAATGGCCCGCTCTTGGCATGGTATTTTCCCAGGCTTGTGCCCGGGCGTGCCTTGCACAGCGTGGGCCCCAAGCAGCTGAAATACATGCCTCCGGGTGTGAGAATATGGCATAGGCGGTGGCTGCCGCATGCAACACTGGGGCTTGAAGACCTGCCCCTTGCACTTAGTGAACAGGCTTTTTCTTAGTGAAGTCGCTCCTTTTTCCATGAATATGATACACTTTACATTTTCACACTACTTTTTAAATAATTGAGGCCCAGAGCTGGAACTCTGTTTGCTTTCCATTTGTGAATGCCTACTTCACCAGATTAAAGTCAGCCATAACTGGCAAGCCACTATGGGGCATATTCACAAGGAGCTATCACCGAGTTAACGGCACTTTATTGAAGCCAAAGTTGCGATTAATCGATCACCCCATTCACAAGCTGGTGTTAACAGCCAACAGCACCAGTTTACCCGCGATAGCAGCAGCAAAAAACATCGCCACAGAAGACCCCCGCAACTATCGCTAATGAGATGCAGAGTAGGCGTTCCCGTGCCCAAAGCCGTGACAACACCACTGCACAATATTCACAACGACCAGAACGGCGATAAGAACACAAAACAGGCAATAAGGTGCGTTAGCAGCAGGAAAATAACACCTGTTCTGACCTGGTGCAAAGTCAGATCACAGCCTGCACCACAAAAGGGAGACCAGCCCACAGCCACATAGGAAGGGCAACAGATGCCATGGAGCCACTGGTCATGCGGGCCGGACTCCCAAGAGGGCCACAACACCCACCGCCACCACCCCAGGACCCCAACACCCACCCTGAACCCCCTCCCCAGACCACCACAGGGGCAGCGCAGACAAAGACAACGGACCCCCAGGAAACGCACCAGCCACACAGACCCAACACCTGACAATGTCAATGCCCACTACAGGCACAAAGGGACAACCATCCTACACATCCAGGCTGATGGCACTAACACAGTGGACAACCAACATCCCACCCCACACAAAGCTGCTGGCTGTGCTGCACCTGTTGGCCCCTGGTACCTCCCAACCAACACCCGCCACAGTAGAAGGAGTCACACAGCCAGCCACATCCAAGTCCCTCACACCTGACCTGGACAACACCATCAGCCTGTCACCCCACTCCCTATAAGTCCAACACAATGCGCAGGATCCGCTGGACACCAAGCAAGGACCATATGCCATAGCTGGATGTACGCACACGTCGGGGGCAATCCACAGCACACATGTCATACCTGTGCCCCCTGCCGACACAGCACACAATCACCGCAACAGAAAGCACACGTCTCTCATCAATGTGCAGCCAACAACCGAACACCGTGGAACCTCCACCAATCTCGCCTCCAAATACCCAGCCACCTTGCATGATTCCTTTATCCTCCGACAGTCCAGCAGCAACCAGCGTCTCCAGGATGGCACCAAGAGAAATGCACAGCTCCTTGGCAAGTTTCAAATGAACACCCCACTCACCTCAACTCCACAACCATGCAACTCACAACTCTGGCAATGCACACATCACAAAATCAAAACCAACATGCCAAACAACATGCCCATCCACCAGACACGACAGAACAAATTCACAATGGTAACCTGGGCAAGCCGTGAACATGAGCCATCAACGGCAGGGCACCTCAGCCACACACTAGCTCAATGTGGGAAGAGAGGTGGCAACCAGGCATGTGTGAAGGAGGCAGGAGAAGCATGACTGGGAAAGCACACAATGCTAAGAGTGGCGGAGATGTGCTGGACAGACCGCAGTATGCAGAACACACCTATATGCATGGTGACGTACACCTCTGGTGTATGGAGTGTAGTGGACAGTGGACACAACCATGTCACCCCGGCCAGTGGGGGAGTTTGCATAAATGTTGCCTGTTACATCCCCCCGTAAGCATGAGCGGAGTGGGATGGCCCGGCGTACACTAGGCCAGTGTAGGGGTGTGAATAAAAAGCACGTAGCCCTGGGCGTGGTCCACTTCCAGAAATCCCAATGTCTCTGCCAGGGCAGCACCTCTCTCCACGCCATGAGGCCAACGTCGTCCTTGTGAACGGAGTTGCCTGTGTTCCTGTCTGCATGCCGTACCCCAGCCCACTGGACCCCGAACCCACCAGGCCCTCCCCTGCACAGCCAGGCCACACTGATCACCTGCCGACACCAGCGTGTGTCAAGGAGGGTCCACTACATGCCGGTGCAAGCTCCAAGCACCAGTTCCGTGACCTCTGCAGCCTTCGCAGACCATCGCTGGCCCCCCGACACTGGCCCACATTACTCCTTCCACATTCACATACTACACCGGCATCTTCTTCGGCCCAATAGGTCCCATATGTGAAACTGTGTCCTGAGTCCTGAATGGCAGTGACCCCAAAGCCAGGGCAGCGGCCACAGCACCAGACCACCCTGATCAGTGAGGCATAGTTCCATATGGGCATCTTGCGACACGTGGTGCCACTAACCCTGTTCAACGCCAGCCGGCGACACATGGTGCCACTAACCCTGTTCAACTCCAGCCGGCAACACGTGGTGCCACTAACCCTGTTCAATGCCAGCCGGCGACACGTGGATGAGGGACCAGGATCACCCTGCAGACCAGTAGGTCCCACATCCAGCACCTAGTCGTGAATCACGAATGGCAGTGTCAACACCAGTGGTCACACGGAGAAGAGTAAGAGGAAGATGCAGCTCAGTCCGGACGAAAGCCAGGTCACAGTCACGGAGGTGACCAAACACTATCACCCAACTGACCTGGTGCCATCAACCATGTTCATCACTAGTCCGCGTCCCGTGGTGCCACTGAACCTGAACTACCCAGGCCGGTGGGGCCATCCAACCTATGGCGGAGACACTCGGTGAATGGCCCATGTTGACCGCTGCCTCAGGCCTACACTGCGGTCCATTAGGTCACACATGTGGAACTGTGTTTTGGGTAAGATGTGGAGGAATCCACACCATTGGACACGCCTCATCGCAGGCGGCATCCCCTAACAGCACTGGTGCCACTAACTCGGTGCGCAATGAGTTATGGGCACCATCAGGTTTGACCCTGGTGGCATCAGAGCCCATGGCCTGATGGTTTTCTGCAGCTTCTTCTGGCTGGACTGGACTTGGTGTCTGACATGTGTCTGATCCATTTATTTCCACCATAGTGACTGTATCAGTGTGGGCCTGCCCTCTGCATCCTGCCCTCGGGTACACCTTCCACTGTCCATAGAGACACTCCGCGACAAGGCCCCTTGTCATCCCGTGAACCTGCTCTAGTCTGCACCCGTGACCCTGCCCCAGTGCACCGCAAGTCAGTGGCCCATGGTGGCAGGCCTGTGCAGGACAATGTGCATCCGGGCCACTAACTCTGTGCAGCACAAATAATGGGGCCTTTATGGTTGTATGGTTGTGTCCTTTACGATGTACACTGTTGTCGATTTCTGACTGCACCAGGCAGCCCTTGCCGGCTGGTGAGCACACACCCCACACACATCCAACACAGGTGTCACTCGGTAAGTGTGCCTGATAATAAATGTGGCCATGCGCACGTGCCTATAGCCATTCACACCATATGAGCAAGTGTGTCCGTGTGTTCATTGTGTCAGCTTGATGGGCACGGGCCCTGCAACATCACAGTGTGCTGTCTTCTGAGGACGTTGCCATGTCACCTCAGCGTTGGCAGTGACCCTGGATATGCATGCTGGTTCGTGGGGGGGCAGGGCGTGGTCCGGACCTGGCCTGATGCAGGAAGTGTGGTAAGTGTGTCTCTGTTTTGGGGTGTTGCCAAGCCATGTCTTCCCTGGACCGTAAACAAGCATCCTGGGACCGGTTTTGGGCTAACAGCCCTCATCAGCCGGTCTAGCTTGAATCCAGTGGCAAGGTGCACAAGGGACCCACATCTGGGCATACCCTGCCAACTTAGGGCACATAAAGCAAACACTGGGAGGAACCTGGCTTGGCAATTCGGGCTGGACTGTTCCCATGAGGCACAGAGTCAAGACTGATTTGCATATAGCTGGGTCTGAACTGAGGTGGCGAAGAGAGCTAACGAATGATGATGGATTCACCCAGATCAGTGACCGGGGGTGAGTGTCTGAAAAGTTTCAGAACCCCGTCCATCATCTCCTTGTGTTTGCTTTGTTCGCCCTAAGTTGGCAGGGTATGCCCAGATGTGGGTCCCTTGCTCACTGTGCCACTGGAATCAAGCTAGTGCCAATGCTGCACCTAATTCTAATGCACAGTTAAATCATGAACTGAATGAAACAGTTTCACATACAACCACTTTTTCCGTTGGATTTAAATCAACATTTTTTTATAATCAATCCATTTATTTTTCAATTTATGTGGTTTAAATATCACATTTATCACATATTCAAAAAAAGAAGAAGAGAAGAGAACAACATAGATATATACATTTACATATACTAATTTTTTGCGACACCCCTACTTGCATACACCAGTCAATCATACATACTAAACAAACACTTTCACACAAACATCCTCAATCACTGGTTATGACACAATTTTTTTTTTTTAAATGACTCAAATATACAAAAAGGCCATCGACAAATATGAATTGGCACACTTATAATACAATGTATTCAGTCATTTGAAATTGATTGGCCTCAAGTGAAGATAGGTCTACGCGTTTCGAATCCCTTTACATGTAGGGATTCTCGTCAGGACCAACACTTTCTGCAGTTCAATATGTGCAGAAAAGACTTTCACCAAAAATTCTGAAGCCGTGCAATAACTTGTCGAGCTTATTGTGGTGTCAGAATGATAGTTCTCTTCACTGGCGTCAAGGTCTGCGTCTTTAAAAATCACAGTCTTCCCAGTACAGCAACCACAAGGCTTTTCGGTGCAACACCGGGAGTGTTGGCGCCATAATGTCATTTCAGTGAATATAGCTTCAGGCTTCTTTTAAGGGAAGATTGGTGAGGTCCATAAATTGACTAAGTCCGAAGGTAGAAATCTTGAGTGGTGAACAGCACAAAAAGATTCCATCCAACACGTTGGCTGTGAAATTTGAAAATCTTTCACTCAAGAGATTTTCCCACCAAAACCAACATCTTCAGTGGGACCTTGTCCAGCAGCTATCTGGCTCTGAGAAAACTTCAGTGGATACAGCTTGCAATTTTTGAGGATTTTGACTTTCATTTCAGAGACTTAGGGCCTCATGTAGGTAGCATACCAGTTACCACTTCTAAAATACCGAACGTTACCGAATCGGTATTTTAGAAGTGGTAACTCGTATGTAGGTAATGAGTCGGTATTTTTTACCGATTCGTTACAATTCGGTAATTACCGAATCGGTATTTACCGATTCGGTAATGAGGCATACCTTCCCATTGATGGGAAGGTATGCCTCATTACCGAATCGGTAAATACCGATTCGGTAATGGTGGAGAAAATGCAAGGGTGGCAGGGTGTCACATTGACACCCTGTTGCACCCCTGATTCGGCCATGTGTGCACATGTGGCACACATACATGCCCTAAGGGCATGTATGTATGCCACATTGCACACTGCTACGCGCTTCAAAATGCATACACACATACATTAACTATTTACCACCAACTATAAGTTGGTGGTAAATACCGACTCCTAAACACACCCACACACTCCCCCTACATATCATTTCTGGAATCGGAATTTACCGATTCGGTAAAATTACCGAATCGGTAAAATTACCACATCGGTAACGTTACCGATTCGGTAATTTTACCGATTCGGTAGTTTTACCGAATCGGTAAATTCCGATTCCAGAAATTGACCCCCTACATACCAATAGCCAAAATACCGGTCGGTAACGGTATAATTACCGAAAATCGGCCGTTACCGACCGGTATTTGGCTACCTACATGAGGCCCATGGTGCCTGATTTTGAGCTTGGTGGGTAGGTTTCTCCATCACAAACGTGATGGATTGCCAATCTGCCATATTACAAGAGGATTATATCCCATGGCACTTGTAATATGTCAGACAGGTTATCCTTCATCTTTGCAATGGAGTAAACCGTCTGCCGAACTCTAAAGCATGCCTGCAAGCTTTGAGGATTTTGACTTCTATTTCAGAGACTATGGGTCTAATTTTGAGTTTAGTGGAATGTTTTCTCCGTCACAAATGTGAAGGATATCCTGTCTGCCGTTACAAGTGCATTATTGATAAGATTAGCTGTTTTCCGTTTTTACTGATGTTTACAGATAAATAAAGACAGAAGGCAATTTTTTTCCAGTCTGTATCTATTTTTAAATGTGGGTAAACATGGAAATTGGGTCATTTTTGAGTGATTTTACACAATCTGGGTTCAGAGCCTTTCATTGCACTGAAACAGCACTGATGGGGGTTCTTGATACCATAAGATTCTCCCTTGATGAGGACTGTCCAGACATGCTGGTGTTGATTGAACGCCCGGATTCTTCGACACCATCTCACACTCCATCATGATTCATAGACTTTCTGAGATCATTGTTGGTGGCAAAACCCTTGCTGGTTTCAGAGCTTCTTCAGCAACTGTACCCAGATTATCAATCTAGGTCCCTTTAAATCTTGGGTCTTGTCTTTGGGCAGATGAGTTTCTCAGTGCTCTTCACTAAGCTCTGTACTCTTTAATATCTGCGTGGCACCTCTGGCTCAAGTAATAATGTCTTATGGATTTGGTGTCCTTTCATCTGCTGATGACACTCAATTGATCATCCCCATGGCCCCACATGGATTCTATTAAACTGAAGTTCAGAGAATGCATCAGGAGAAATTGCTTCCTGGATGTCCCACAATTGCCTACAGCTCAATGGTCACAAATCAGAAACTGTGCTGTTTGCCAAGGCCCATGACTACTGGACGAATGATTGGTGTCCACCTAAATTTGGCGTTCCTGCTCAACCCAAAAAGGTGGGAAAAACCTAGGCATTTCAATTGGTGATAGACTCTCAAGGAGAGAGCAAGTTAAATCTACATGTGGTATCTGCTGTGGGATAATGTGCTTGTTGAGAAGAGTATTACAATGGCTGCCTCTCTATACAAGAAAGAATCTAAAGCAGCGACTTGTGGTCATCTGCTTAGATTACGTTAATACCCTTATCACATTGGCTAATGACTATCTCCTGTCTAGACTACAGGTGTTCCAGAACACTGAGGCCCATCTTGTCCTCAAGCTTCCACCTCGCACACCTTCTGAACCCACGCTTAAATCATTGCACTGGCTTCCCATTAGAAAGCAAGTGATTTTCAAGCCTGTCTGGTGCACATATTTCTTTCAGGTCAAGGACCAATGTATCTCCAAAACAAACTCTCAATCTATCGGCCCACCAGAAATTTGAGATCCAAGGAACAATTCTTGCTCTACCCACGTTGTATTCACACAGTCATACAGGGCAGTCATTCCTTTTCTTACCTGGGTCCTTTTCACTGGAACAGGATTTTGCCTCACATTTGCATTTGCTCTGATTTTGTCTGCTTCAAGAAGCTACTTAAAAGCTGGCTTTATTTAGCCATATTTCTTCTTTTTATTTCTCATCTGGGACTTCGCTTCAGCGCTGAGATACCCATGTGGGGGTGATTCGCTGAGCTACATTAAATTTTGATAACACAACATAACAGTGATTCTAAATGCCATCAATCATGGCTGCCAAGCATAGGAATTTTGGTAAAGATGCTTAGACACCAGTAGATATGAAAATGGTTACTACTGATATGAGAATGTTTTCATAGAAGTGCATTGATTTATCATCTGTGGGATTTCATATCATTGAAATCTCTTAGACATTTAAGCATTAGTGCACATTTATTGGGGGATATAGCTGTGTACAGTTCTACCTGGTAGGATCACCTGGACCACCTGAAAGGCTCTACAACAGGCAGGCCTGACTATCAAAGCCAGTAAGTGCCTAATAGGGCAGAGTTCAATGGTGCACCTGGGCGATCATGTAGGTAGAGGCCAAGTACAACCTTTTCAACCCAAAATACAAACTATTGTGGATTGGAAATTCTTAGAACCCAGACACAGGTCAGGGCATCCCTTGGGATGACTAGGTGTTAAGGATGGTTTGTTTAGAAGTATGGGACCATTGTGACTCCCCTGACAGAACTCACCTCTAAATAGCAGCCCATGAAAGTCATTTAGATCCCAGAGTGTTAGTAGGCCTGTGCCACTTTGAAAAAGGCTATGTGTTCAGCACCAGTGTTACAGGCCACTGACTACACAAACATATTTGTGGTTCAAATAAATGCTTCAGAACAAGGGATTAGGTCAGTGTTGTCAGTGTTGGTAAGTGAGAAGGGCCTAGATCAGACAGTTGCCTTCATTAGCAGACAACTTCTTCCTAGAGAACAAAAATGGAGGGCTATTGAGAAGTAAACTGATCACAGACTTCTCATGCAGATGAGAGGGTAGAATCCTAAACTGTTGAGGTGGTCCATTTCCTACAGGGTCTTTACACTGGAACACAGATCTGGCACTGCCCATACCACTGCAGATGGACTTTTGAGGTTTTTCCACTTAGTTGATGAGCACTACCAGGGTGTAGGTTAGTTACCTATCACCTTTCATCGGGGGCTGTATTAAAAAGTCATCCTTTTTGCCCTGCTCACCCCATTTTTGACTGATAATGGTGGTTACTGACTCTGAGTGTGTCCTGTTGTCTGCTCATCAGACCCAGGCCAGTGCTCTGGTGAAAAAGTATATGGTAATAAGGTGTAATTACAATTGGTATGACAACCTACCTGTAAACCCCTAGCATATGGTAGGGCAAGTAGGTTTAGAGGCCAAGTAGATTTAATGCACTTAAGTGTCCACTGCTGTGTTACCTGCTGCCATTTTAAAGGCAGCCCTGCTTTGCAGGCTGGTTTCAAAATAAAATGATATGCGTACGAGACTTTGAATTAAAGGTACTTCTAAATTCCTAAACTACCTTATTTTTACATATCAGTCTCCCCTAAAGTCTCCCCTAGGTGCACATGTGGTTAGTTGCCATGCAGCCATAAACAGGGGCACTATAAAATATGTTTTATGTGCCCTGGAGAGGGAAACACCTACCAAGTTAGTTTTTCCACATTGTAGTACATTAGCTACCTGGTCCCCTGAACGTGTTGCAAACAAGTGCAAAGAGCTACTAGAGTTTTGCATTTCTGGAAGGAGCGGAAAATACATAACTTCAATGAACATCCCACGTGCAAAGAGCAAATGGTGGTTTATCAACCTCACCCGGCAATCACATAACATGTTAATACCCAGGTGTGCCTGACCCAGTAATCACCTCATGATCCCCCCTCTCTTGTTCAATACTCTATGGGGTATATTCACAAGAACGTGTGCTAAACATCACCAAAAAATGTTAACGCAACTTTACACATCGCAACCTATCACGGGAAAATAACCCTGTGTCAATGTGGAATTCACAACAAGGCGGTACCATGCGATAGTCTGCCGGAACCGTGGACAATGTCCACGATACAACCACCTCGATGGAGATAAAAACACAAACCACAACACCAAAAAACCTGCGATGGGCCAAAGCGAGAAAAGAAAACAGTGACAACCAGCGTGAGGGCAGCAATACACACGCGTAATGCAAGAAAAAGCACAAGAACAGCATACGGAAAATGCCACAGAAAAAAAACATCAACATCGGAGTACCACGGATGCACCCTGACCAACTGCAGAACACAACATGTACACCACAACATCCAAGCACCATTGAAGAACAGAACCGACAGGCACACCGCATGAAAGAGACCAGTGGCAGACAAATCAGAGCCGCAGGAGCGACTCGCCCACCGTACAGCATATGCACATAAGCAGAAGTGCACCTCGACATTGACAACATCCCGGTACAAACAGCAACCCCTCCACAACAGAACACAGGACACTACAGGTTCCGCAAATGTGCACACCATGGCAAATCACATCTGAAACTGCAGGAATATGTAACATGACGATGTACAAGTACAACCTGTAACCTGCAAATATGTTTTAATCACACATGCAGCGCTATTGGACATCCTCAATTGTCCCATGATTGCCATGGATGGCCACAATGTGACGTGCTCATGAGAAGTAAGTGTCAATGATGGAGTTCCTATGGGCCATTCCTGCCGCAGCTGCAGTGGGATGTGGGCCACCTGCCCCATCATCACCATCATCATCCGTTACCTCTGGAACTTGGATCTATGGGGCATTGGTGCAAACACAGACATTGTGCAACACACAAACTGCAACGATCATCTTGCACATGATGTCCGGGCTGTACAGGAGCTTTCCACCAGTGCCGTCCAGGCACCTGAAACGTGACTTCAACATGCCAAATGTGCATTCAACGATGCCCCTGGTGCGCATAAGCCAGCCCTCAGGAAGTAGATGGTGCTGGCAACAACTCCAACAGTCATCAGGCACTCAGAAATGCAATGTCAGTACAACAAGGGGGAATGACTCGAGTCGCACAGGGCTAGTGGCCTCAGATGCACAGCGGCCGACACGGGCCCACCGCCACGGGACACTGACCTGCAGGAGACTGGGGCAGGGTCATGAGGGCATAGCAGGGTCTCATATGTGTCATATGTGCCTTCCGTAGATTTTCACGGGGAGAATGGGGGGCCTATCCCCAGGGCATGATGCAGAGGGCACATGCCAGCTGTGTCTGGCAACATGGCGCATACGAATGCCACAGCAACAGGCCCAACACCAAGTCCGTACCTGCCCGTTGCTGATGAAAACCCCCATGCCACTACTCAGACACCAACGATGTTCTGCCAGTGGATGACGGACACTCATGGCGCACAGGGTTAGTGGCATCACGTGTCACAGGCCTGCTTAATGGAATTTTGCCACACTGATCGAAGGGAGTCTGGTTATGTGGCCGCTGCCATGGACTTGGGGTCACTGCCATTCAGGACTCAGGACACTGTTCCACATGTGGGAACTACGTGTCTGAAGAGGACGCCGGTGGAGCATGTCAATGAGTAAGGAGTGATGTGGGCCAGTGTGGGGGGGCCAGCAATGGACTGCAGAGGCTGCTGAGCTCATGTGACTGGGGCCTGGAGCTTGCACCAGCATGCGTTGGGCCCTCTTCAACACACAACAGTGTCAGCAGCTGAGCAGTGCGGCCGTGGTGCGCTGGGGTGGGCAGGCATGGTCAGTGTATCAGCGTCCTGGGGTACAGCATGTGCACAGGGTCGCAGGCCCCGCTGCTCACGGCGTCGGCCTCGTTGCAGGCCGCGCAGCGCCGCACTGTCAGTGACATTGGCCTTCCTGGGAGTGGACCACGCCCTGCGCAATGGGGTTTGTCACCACACCCCTGCACAGCCCTGGTGTACTCAGGGCCAACCCACTGCACTCACGTACACAGGGGGGGTGCAGCGTGCGACACTTCCGCTATCTGTTCCAAGGCCTGGGGTGACATTGTTGCTTCCAATGCTCACTATTTTCCAGTCACCAGCAGTTTTGGTCTGCATGGACTTGTCTGTGGTTTGCATAGCCCTGTCTGTCCTGCACATCCACAACTCACTTCCCGTTGTGTACATTCCCATTTACGGGTCACATGCATCCTCACACATGGCTGCATTGCTCATCTCCACACATTCAGCTGTTATGTGGCTGTGATGCCATGTAATGTCTGTATTGGGTGCAGGGGTAGACCAGGATGACCATGGAGTGGTGTTGTCATGTCTGGTAGGTGGTCGTGTAGTTTGACATGTTGTATATGGTTTGGCCATGTGTGCATTCCCACAATCGTGCGTTGTGTGTTGGTGGCTTTGGGGTGTGTGATGTGTTGATTTGGCACTTACCAATGAGCAGTTCCGTTCCATATGTGCCATCCTGGAAGTGCTGGTTGATGATGGACTGTCGGAATATGAAGGAATCATGCACACTGCCTGGTTAGTTGGCGACGACGTTGGTGAAGAGTCCCCGGTGGTCCACTATTGCCTGCACATTGATGGAATGCTGATGCTTTCTGTTGTGGTAGTGGTGTGCAGTATCCGCAGGGGGCACACTTGGGACATGTGTGCAGTCGATTGCCCCCAACACGGCTGGGAATCCGGCTATGGTGTAGAAGCCTTGCTATGTCTCTAGCTGTTCCTGCGCAGTGTTGGAGAAGTGAAGGTACTGGGGTATGAAGCTGAGGATGGCATCCAGGACAGGTGTGATGAACTTTGATAGGGCTGGCTGTGAGACCCCACCGACTCTGGCAGTTGTTGGTTGGAAGGTACCAGAGGCCAACAGGTGCAGCACAGCCAGCAGCTTTGTCTCTGGAGGGATGTTGGTTCTCCGCTGCGTTGGGGCTGTCAGCCTGTGGGCGATGTGGGTCAGGATGCAGAGGATGGTTGCCCTTTTGAGCCTGTAGTGCGCAATGACCTCCATGGGTGTTAGGTCTGTGAGAGTGGTGCGTTTTCGGTAGGTCAGCTGTCTTACTCTGCGCTGCCTCTGTGGTAGTTTCCGGGTCCAGGGGGTGGTGGAGGTCCTGGGGGTGGTGGCGGTGGGTGTTGTGGCCATGTTGGGGCTCCTAGCTGCATGATGAGTAGCTCCATGGCGTCGTTTGTTCTTTGGGTGTGGCTGTGTGCGGGGCTCCGTTGCCTACTGCAGGGAGTCGTCGGTCTTTACACCTGCTTGAGGCAGGTGTTAAATACCTGCGGCTAACGCGGCTTATCGCGTGGTTTTGACTTGCATCACGGATCTGGCAGTTCGTTGTGAAAGTGGTGTTGTGGTTCTTTTGTGTGTTTTTGCACGGGAACGCCTACTCTGCATCTTATTAGTGTTAGTTGGTGGTGTCCACCGTTGTGTTAAATTTTGGGGCAGTTATCGCGTGAATACTGGCGATGCCTGCAGTTTGCACCTGATTGTGAATGGGGTGTTAAGTGTGTTAATGTGGGGACAAATCGGAGATGGGTCCTTGTGAATATCGCTTTTATAATTACGTCAGTGCATGCACACATTTATATAGTTATTTATTTACTTTATTTTTAGCATATTCACATGCCTAAAGGTGTCAGGTTGTAACTGACATGTCCTGTATACCGTTGTTGTGAATGACACCTGTTTGTCATTGTACACAAATGCTTACCTTGATCTGCAGTCTAATGCTTTGACAACACAACAACGTTCGTCAGTCAGTTTGGTTGTCACCTTCTGTGTGGTCACTCGGGCTGCATTTGCAGTTCACTCCCTCTTTCAGATGTACGTAGAAGAGTTAAAGTGGGGAAAAAGCTGTTTTTGCTGCAAATGTTTTCCCCATCTTTC
This sequence comes from Triturus cristatus, assembly GCF_964204655.1. Lineage (NCBI taxonomy): Eukaryota > Metazoa > Chordata > Amphibia > Caudata > Salamandridae > Triturus > Triturus cristatus. Next base: position 648,547,654 of record NC_140589.1, read on the forward strand.
ACCATCGTTCATCAGACCCGATAAAAGGCGAAGTGAAATGGACCAAAGGAACTGGAGAGAAGTTGTTGTGGCAGCACGACATTCCACTGGGCTGATAACAATAATACTAACTCATTTTTTCCAAAATGCACCTATGTTACTATTACCCAGTAAACAGTCCTCGGTTTAATGACCTCAGAAAGAAGGAAGGTTGACATGGTCTTTCCAGAATTCAAAGTCACAAACTTCAGCTAGTGTTAATTCACTGTAGAATGCATGTGTGAAATGTTTATTTCGTCATTTGATTGGGTCATTCATTTCAAAAGTCATATACCACTCAGGCCCTTAATATGAATGCTGAGTAATTGCTGATTTGAAGGGTAGCAGAGTTCCTGGCAGAGTCAGATATTAAAAGTCAAGCATGCATACTGCATTGCCACTGTTTCACCCTTAGATTTTACTTGCTAAAAACAGGTGATGTTTTAAGCAGTGACTGAAAATGGAAAATTACCAAAATAACTGGATGCAGAAACACCAATGGGCATTTCACATTTTTGGGGGGCTACTCATGAATGCGGTTTTGAAAGCCGTGACATCACTGCACCTCGGAATTATCACACGGAAAGTGACAAAAAAATGATTCTAACTTTGGAATTTCAACGGGGTCGGTAGGACAGCACAATCAGAAATAGCTGCCTTTTTAAAGCCCAACGACGAGGACATGGGAACGAGTCCACAGGACACCTCGCTTGCAATGGGGCCCACCGGAAGGCTTGCTCACAGGAGACTCTCTCTTCCTGCTAAAAATTAAAATGGGTGCGTTGGTTCTTTCTATATCATAGACTTTATCTCTCTCCCCTTTCTATTTCTCGCTTCTCCCCTGATAAGGACTCTACCTGTTGGACCTGCTCTGCCCCTAATGCTGATCTGTATCATTTACTTTTTCTGTGTCCTTCTGCTCTAGCACTTTGGGATCAGGTGTGGTCTTATGTCGCTCGCCTATTCTCTATCTCTATTCCGTACTCTATCCCTCTTCTTTTTTTAGGTAGTATCTCTGACGCTCTTGACATTCCTTCTCGCTCCTCAGGTCTATTAGATCTCATGTTGGCTCTGGCTTTCCAACACATTTCTTCCAACTGGAAGGATCTTTCCAAGCTCTCGATACATTGTTGGTGGAACTCCCTCTGTCACTATCACAGACTCGATGTTCGCTTCGCTGCTGCCTCCACTCCTACTCTCAATAGAGATCTATTCTGGTTACCTCTCACAACTTATCTTGATTCCATGGCTCTGAAATCGAAACCTGTTTCTCCTTTATCTTCTGAGAATTTCAAACCCCCATGAGACACTTCGGCTCTACCCTTCCTCTTTCTTTCTTCCTCTCTATTCCTTTTATCTTATTCACATTTACATTCTCATTCCCTGCCTTTCAACTATTCCCTACCCTTGGCTTATTTGCTCTTTCTATTCTATCTGTTTTCTTTCTGACTATATCACTTATTCTTCTCTTAAACGCCTCATATCTCCCTTTCTCTTTCCTTTTCCCTTCTTTCCTTTTTCCTCCCCTCTCTCTCCTCTTCCCCCTTTTTCCTTTCGGTTCCCTTTAAAATTCTATAAAATGCTTTTTGTACTTTTTCCTCAGGTTCCTCAGATTTTAGCGCATAATGATCCTTTATTATTTTTCTCTCTTTTTGAATTTGTATGACAATGCTCTTCATATGACTTGTATTTGTTGTTCGCTATGTTTTCTCTTCAAATAAAGCATTTCAAACATAAAAAAAAAAAAAATGGGTGCGTTGATGACACAATATGTCACACCTTTCGTTAGCAGCAGTTACCACACGTCAACTGTCCGGGGATCTAATGGGGCGCTTCCCCAAACAATGTTTTCTGTTTTATCAAGAAAACTCCAATTTTCTGCCATGCATGAGCGTTAATACCGCTTGTAAGCAAACATTTGACAACAGGATTCTGAAGCAAATGTTAATAGTTGGAGCTCTCTCTGAGCGAAGTGTCCTTTGTCTCACTTGCAAAATGATTAAAAGCCTGATTAACACCCGTAGGAAGGTGCACATAATAAAACAGATGCATGTTGCAACCTCCCCCACATACCCACAAGCTGTGAAGGGCTTGATGTTTGCGCTGCCGTCAGTTTCGCAATATATCATATTTATATTGAGCCTTAACAGAAATTAACAATAATGATCATTTAGTTCCGATAAATAAAGTGAAAATGTGATTGTGCAGTCAGATAGCAGTGTACAATGTAGAAAGGATGCGTGTCTAAACGCAGGTATAACTAGACCATTGCAGTAAGGGAACTCGGTCACTAGTGACAAGCAAACGAGTCTCCATGTAAAGTCTGGTGCGGCTTTGGCCCGTCGCGGCGTAGCTCACAGAAGCCCTCGAGAATCCCTGGACAGGATGTACAGAAAAACGCCCAAGGAAATGTGGAAAAACAGCAAGTGTTCCGAGGCGGATCATCGAGAATGTCCGATGGCGGTCCCAGAATACTCATCACTTTCTCGAGGGAAGTCCTGTGCTCAGGTGGTACGGGAGAGTCAGAGCGATCAATAGGCTTTGACCGGGGGGGGGGGGGGTTTAAAAATGGCTAACGAGCACACGCGGTGACAGCTAGAAAGAAGGTCTGAAACACAAGAGGTGGGGTGACCCCTGCTAAGACATTCTGGCATGTGCGCATGAGTTATCAAATCCATTGTATTTAATTTCGCGCGTTCCTTCCCCGAAGCTTGATGGTTGCTTTTGTTCCTGAATGATTTGTGTATTCACATATCTATCTATCTATCTATCTATCTATCTATCTATCTATCTATCTATCTATCTATCTATCTATCTATCTATCTATCTATCTATCTATCTATCTATCTATCTATCTATCTATCTATCTATCTATCTATCTATCTATCTATCTATCTATCTATCTATCTATCTATCCATCTATCCATCTATCCATCTATCCATCTATCCATCTATCCATCTATCCATCTATCTATCTATCTTGTCTTATGAAAATTAAAGTTTACAATTGGACTTTTGCATCTCACATTAAAAAAGAAAATATTGCTCTGTTTAAATGTTTAAGGCAGATTTTTTAATTGTTCAAAAGACTTTATTAAATTCATATAACCTGCATAACAACAATACAATAAGATTGACCCAAAATAATCATAAGTGCATATGCAGAATTAAACAACATAAAAAACGCATTAATGTCTTTATAATTTTCAATGGGAAGGGAAGAAGGGGAGGGAAGGAGCGGGGAGGGAGGGTGAAATGGAGAACCTAGAACAAATCATAAGTGTTTAATAGAAATAACAACATATTGCCTCTAGTGTGATTCTATAAAATGAACATTATAGCAAAAAACATATCATAAAATTACTCTAATATGAATATAAATATAAAAGGAGGACAGAGAGAAAAGAGGAGGGTGAAAAGTTTCAGAGAACACAGAAACAGTACTTGATACATCACTATCAACTTGGTTCAGATATGAACAAAGAGACAACCATAACAATTGCACATTATGCAAAGGTGTACATTGTATAGCATACAGAATATCTAATTTATGATGAGAATTTACCGAATCCCACCATACTTTATTAGATAACTTATTTGATGATTTCCAATTTAAAGTAATCAGGTGAAAAGCTATCTCTAACAGTATATCCAACAGTTTATTTTTAGGGGAGGATGGAGTAAACAATTGGACAAACTTCCCAAAAAAAGATAGACAATATTGAAAGGGCTATCAAAGTTAAAAATCTTAATCTGAGCCTAAATTGTATACCAAAGATTACGGGTATTGGGACAATTGAATAAAATATTAATTAAATTTGCATTAGGAAAATCACAAGACCAACATTTAGCTTGAGTAGCGGAGAAGAATTTGGATCACTGCAAGGGAGTAAAATATAGGCGATGGTAGACAAAAAATAGAGATTGTGTAATACCAGCAGATCGTGAGATTTTATATCTACGTGCCCATACCTTATTCCAAAAAGGGACCGTCCAAGAAACTTCCAGATCTCTCTCCCGTATCAGCTAAGATTTGGATTTGATTCTGGAGGAGTCAGGAAGAAAGAAATACTTATAAATAGCTGAAGCCCTAGGGCCCGTTCTCAGAAATTCAGTAATGTCGGAGGAGAGAAGAATCATCTTCGAACAGTTCTATAGAGAAAAATAAACATCAAGAACCATGTTCATCAATGATAAAAAGCGAGTGTAAAAGGATTTAGGGCAGTGATAAAGAAGACACAATTGAAGAAAGGAGATCGGGGAATCATAGCAAGGTTGGGATATCCTCAATAATCCTTTATCCTTCCAAGTATGCCAAAAAGAGGGCCTATTATTTATCTTAAGTAAGAAGTTGTACCATATCAGCATTTTTAAAAACAAGGACATATCTAGAGCAAGTGGGAGAAAAGTGGATTTGGGCAGCTATACCCTGTTGCTTAATATAGGGGAATGGAGAAGAGACGTCTTAGCAGTATGAGATAGGACCTCTTTAAAGCTAAAAGGATGAAAAGAGATGCACTCAATATCTAGCCATAAAGGAGAAAAGGACAAGGATAAATCATGAGTCAAAAGAACTGCTTGGCAGAAAGCAAAAGCTCTATGATCACCATAAAAGTTAGGAAAGTAACCCCCCCCCCCCCCCCCCCCACAGATTTCGGGTTTTGTAAAGTGACTAATGCTATCCTTGATTTCTCATGTTTCCAAAAGAAATCTAAGGGGCAGTGAGTTGATTTAAAAAAAAAAGAAAAAAATGTTTGGGAGTGTGAACTGTCAGCATAGAAAGAAGGTATAACAGTAACTATCATTCTAATGGAGTCTAACCGCCCCCACATGATAAAATAGAGGATTCCAAGAGGAGATAATCTTGTCAATTTTGATACTAAGTTCAGTAAAAAATAATTTTGACTGTGTCAGGAATGGAGTTAACCATACCCCCACATATTTAATTTTTGCAGAAGTGGACCATGATAACCAGTAAGAGACTCAGAATTACTGAATGTGTATTTAGTAAGATGGAGAATTTCCGTTTTATCCTTATTAACTTTATATCCAGAGACAGCAGAAAATAGAGACATTTTTTTCAATAGAGAAGGGAGTGAATCGTCGGGAGAACAAATAAAGAAAAGGATATCATCAGTATAAGCAGAACATTTAAAATCTCGGTCTCCATAAGGAAAGCCAAAGATGGAAGGGTTGAGACATATCCGAGAAAGAAAGGGCTCAAGAGCTAAAACAAATAATAAAGGAGAAAGAAGGCAACCTTGTCTAACCCCCTACTTAGAGGAAAATATGATGAAATCATGCCATTAACCATTACTGAAGCCCAAGTTGCATGAAATAGGAGGGAGATAAGGGCTATAATTTGAGACACAAACCATTTAAAGAATGAAATCCCAGTTTATTCTATCAAATGCGTTTTCAGCATCTATTGTTACGGACGCGAGAGAAGATTTAAAAGAAGGACCTTTACTGAGAACATTCAGAAGCAATCTCACATTGTCCGATATAAGCCTTCCCTTAATAAACCCTGATTGTTCTTTACCTATAAGATGTGTAAGAAAGGATTCCAACCGAAGAGATAAGAGTTTGGCAAAGATTTTATTGTCACCGTTCTGCAAGGAAATAGAACTATTATTTACATTCACCAGGGTCTTTACCATCCTTATGAATAAGACATATTATAGCTTCCTGGAAGGTGCCAGAAGTAGAAGAAGATGCAAAAAAATGATTAAATAAATGATACAGGAAGAAGAATGTTGGAGAAGGGAAAACAGAATTCTACTGTGAAACCATCTGGACCAGGCGTTTTCCCTAATTTAAGTGCTCGTAAGGCTTCAGCAATTTATTCAGTAGTGAGTTTATTCTCTAAAGAATCACAGCCCAAATCAGGGGTAACAGAATGAGAGGTATGATGTAATAATCCAGAATTTCAGAGGAAGGAGGACTTGATTCAGGAATATAAAGAGGTTTGCAAAATGAAGCAAATTCTTCTAAAATAGCCTGATGACCAGTAGTAGACTTGCCTGTCGATGTGGAAATAGAATCAATAATGTGCCACTCTTTTCTACCCATGATATAGTTTGCTAAGAACCTGCCAGCTTTATTTTTCCCTCCATAATAATGTGAGTTTTTTTCGAAGAAGCACAGAAGAGGCTTCTTTAGTAAACAAAGAACTAAATGTCATTTTGGCTTTAAGCAAGGCATTAAGGTCAGAGGGCAGTTTAGAGGAAAAATACTTCCTTTTTAAAGATTTAATCAATGAGAGAAGGCTAGCATGTTCTTTTAACCGCGCATTCTTTTGCTAGAAACAAACTTTAAAATGAAGTCTCTTGCCGAGAAAAAAATCAGAAGCAAAAGCAATATATCGCGATATATCGAATTTCTTTTATACAAAGATAGACGATATTTACATAGCCCTAAAGACACAGAGGAACTTACTCAGTTTGGAAGATTTCGTGCAAATCACACGATTGGAGGCCTGGAATGTAGATTCCCCTCAGTCCCTTGCACATTTCCCGGCTCTTACACTAGAAGATCTTAATAGCCTGCTGGATAAAACTAAATCTTCATCTCCCCTTGACCCACTGCCCCTCAAGGTGCTTAAAAACTGCAGAGAAATCATTCTTCCTCCGATGCTTGAGGTAATGAATGGAGCCTTGGAACAGGGCATTTTTCCATCACTTTGGAAGAGAGCCATCGTAAAGCCGCTTTTGAAAAAGACCACCTTGGACCCTGGAGTGCTGAAAAATTTTAGACCCATCTCTCTGCTGCCAGCCCCTGCTAAGATGTTGGAGACCCACTTGAACCTCCATCTCTCGAACTTCCTCGCCGCCTCTGGCTTCTTGGATGGGTCCCAACACGGCTTTAGAAAGCTACATAGCACGGAGTCTGCATTGACAAAAGTCATGGATAACATCCGCAGAAAAGTAGATTTGGGTCTTACCTCCGTACTGGTGCTGCTTGATCTTTCAGCAGCTTTCGACACCCTGTCTCCCCTGACTTTAACATCTAGGTTAAGGGAGGCAGGGGTAGTCGGTTCAGCGCTCAGTCTCATTAGCTCCTTTTTACAACATCGAGAGCAACGTGTCATGCTAGGTGAATACCTCTCCCCTGTCAAGTCGTTGCAATGTGGGGTGCCACAGGGGTCGGCATTGAGTCCGACCCTGTTTAACATCTATGTGGCCCCCCTTGCAAGACTTGTAAGATCTCAGGGGATGGAGGTAGTGTCGTATGCGGACGACACGCAGATTATGGTATCCCTGACCCACTCTGTCAGTAAAACTGCCTCCAACTTTAGGGCCTGCATGCAACTTGTTGCAGACTGGATGGTTTCCAACTCCCTAAAGTTGAATGGGGACAAGACAGAGGTCCTGGTCTTTGGCAAGGACCAGGACATATGGTCAGATGACTGGTGGCCCCCTTCTTTAGGCAGCTGCCCTATACCTACCAAATCTGCTAGAAACCTAGGAGTCATCTTTGACACCCAGCTCTCTATGGAGCTACAGGTGAATAGAACGGTGGCGACCTGTTGGGGTGTCATCAAGACCCTAAAAAGGATTGTGAATTATCTGTCCCCACAGGCGCGGAAACAGGTGGTGATTGCCCTTGTTGGCTCAAGGCTTGATTACTGTAACTCTGTGTACGCCGGGGCCAACAAGGGCTTGCTCCAGCGTCTACAGGTCGTACAGAACGCTGCAGCGCGGTTTGCCCTCGCTTTGCCCTGGTTGTCATCAATGACCTTAGCGAGGAAGAACCTCCATTGGCTTCCCATTCCGTCAAGGATCACCTTTAAACTTCTTTGCCTTACATTTAAGGCTCTAACTGCAGGCTCGGCTGATGCTCTTGGTTCATTACTCACCAGATATGTTCCGAGTAGATATTTACGTTCCAGCGAGCAATACCAACTGGTAATCCCCAGAGCCAAGAAGGCTAGATGGGGGTCCAAAGCTTTTTCCATATTGGCACCTCTCATGTGGAACTCACTCCCCCTTGAAATCAAACGACTTCCTTCCCTTGATCTCTTTAGGAAGTCCTTGAAAACTTGGCTCTTTATTAAGGCATACCAGTAGGTTCTGTTTCTGTCTGCTATCAGCTATATATTTTGGTTTAGGCGCCTTGACGCCCACTGGGCCTAGCTGCGCATTATAAATAATAATAATATTTCATTCATTCATTCATTCATTCATAAATGAACTAGAAAATGGAGTATCTTGTTGTAAATAATTGTTAAATTTCCAACAATGCAGAGGGGGACGGGGAAGAACCAAATCCAAGTCTGTAATAACCATAGTGTGCTCAGAAAGCACAATTGCAGAAATATGTGACTGTATAATAAACTGTGCAAGGGATTTAGAAATAAATATATGGTACAGTCGTGAAAATGAGCCATGAGAAGCAGAGTAAAAAGTAAACCCTCTGGCAGTTTGGTTAGACAATCTCCAAGAGTCCACCAAGGCTCCCTTTTGATCAACAGAATGTAACTGCTTATGCATTTTTTGGGACAAAAAATGTACTGGGGATTGTCTATCTAAAAATAGGTCCACTATTTAATTGCAGTCCCTCCTAGAACAAAGTAAGAATCATGAAATTGTGTACAGTTTTGCTCAATGGAGGGCTAAAAATGCAATATCAGGTTGCGTTGCAGCATAAACATTCATAATAGTAGGAGGGACATTATCTATAAGAAGACTTACTATAATCCACCTACCCATACCATCTATTTGCTGAGAAAACAAATTAACATTAAGGGATTTTTTACCCAGTATCACAACCCCATTCTTCTTATTCACCGATGGGGAGACAAACACATAACCAACCCAGGATCACTTAAGTTTCAGATCTACAGATTGCGTAAAATGAGTTTCCTGGAGAAGAACCAGATCCAGATTAGATTTACCTAGATGGGATAACACTCTCTTTCTTTTAATCGGATTAAGTGATCCTTTAATATTCCATGAGATTATTCTGAATTATATACAATGAACAATAAAGTAGTATTGGAGAACACCGAGGTATATATAAAAAAAAAAAAATCATATAATATGAGAAAAGAGAGCAATGCAGAAATGAGACAAGAAGAAGGGGAGGAAGGGAAAGGGTTAAAGGAAACAAAGAAGCGTAAAGGGAAAGGTAAAAAGGAAAAAGAAAAAGAGCCAAAAGAGAAGACAGTACAGATCCATAAAGTATAACTGAAATAACATACCTGTAAAAAACAAGAACGAAATAGAACAGGGGTGGTGACAGCACATAAGACGATGACACGCCCAAGGGCAGGGGAGGTCAAGCCACACCTTGATCAAAAACATTAAGGAAAGCAGACCAAACGTATTGAATTACATCAGACAAACCTGCAAGGATTCAGAAAATAACAACATAAGCCATATCATATATAATAAAACATACGAAGAGCTACAGCCTGAGATATATTAAAGCATTCAAAGAGTCACAAACTGAGATATACTAAGGAGTCACAAATAGAGTAAAATTGCAATTCAATATCTTTAGCGGATCTGACCAGTAGGTGGGCCAGCAATGTCCATTTTACTCAAAGTATGGGACTGTATAAACTTCTTACGTTCCGCTGGATCTTCAAACGTCACAGTGTTATTTTAGATAATGCAGGGATAAAAAAGGAAATATCTAGCTGGCACCATTGGCGTGGGTCTCCCTTCCATTTTTTGCTGTTGCCTCATGTGTTTTTGCTGGTTATAGATGCTTTGGGCACTGTACCACTGCTGTTCAGTGCCACTGTGCAAGTGCTCACTATGGTAAATTGATGTATGGATTAGTGACTCCATGATTGGCTTGATTGGTTTACTTGTCAGACCCTAGTACAGTGCACTGCGTGTGCCCAGGGCTTGTAACCAATGCGGATGGCGGGCTTGCAGCACTGATTGTGCCACCCACTGGAGCAGCTTTTAAAGTGTGTCTCAGGACTGCCATTGCAGAGCCTGTGTGCAGGATGGTACTGCCATGCTGACTGGGCAAGTGCACCCACTTGCCAGTCCCTAAACCTTTCCTTTTATACATATTACTCCACAATGCTTCATTACCAAAGAGAGGAGAAAAGGACTGAGTGTGCTTTCTAGCAACTTGACGAAGAATCTCCAAGGGCTTGAACTAGAGCTTGCCTCCTGACTGAAGTCTCAGGGATACAAGACTTCACCAAACAGCTCCCCCCTGAATTCCCTTGCTGGGAATTGTAGTGCCTGCTGTTGTGCTGGGCCTTCTGAGAGACTGCGTGTCACTGGGAGCTGCAAGCGCGACACAACAATGAGAAGTGTGTCGCTGCCGCTGCCGCTGTCATTGTATCGCCAAAGCACAGCGCATCACTGGAGAAGCGGGACACTGCCACATAGGTCATCGTCGCATCACCGGAAAAGTGCGTCGCAGGGCCTGTTGCGGCTCCAAAGATCAACGAGTCGCCACACTGCCATCGGGCGTGCACGCATCACACCAACGTTGTTGCATCGCAACCAAGACGCCATTTTGTCACGTCGCACCAGAGAAGAGTATCGCATCGAGATGCCAGCGTGTCACATCACACTGGAGAGCAGTAAGAAACTGACGCATCAACTCCCCACACAGTAAGGAAGAGAGCATCAAATCCCCTGCGCAGCAGTAAGGAACCGCCCCATCCACTCCCCTGTGTGTAAGGAACCGACGCATCACCTTCCCGGCAACCCTTTTGTTTTCTTTGCGCTACGCATCTAAGGTACATTGAGAGTAAAGTGTTGCATTTACAACTTGAGAGAACTGACCTATTTTATAACATTGGAGAGACTATTTTTGAGTACAGTATTGTGGATTTTTGTTGTTTGGTCTTGTGTTAAGTCTATATAAAAATACTTATTTTTATAATACAACCTGTGTGGTGTCCATTTGTAGTGTTTTCACTGAATTACTGTATGTGTTCACAAATGCTTTACACACTGCCTCTGAGATAAGCCTGCCTGCTTGTGCCAAGCTACCAAGGGGGTGAGCAGGGGCTATTTTAGGAGTGTAGTCCCTTACCCTGACTAGACGCAAGGGTCCCTATTTGTCACAGGTATCTACATATGCCAACTAGAGACCCCCAAATCTAACACAGGGTAATCTCCTTCCAAAGCTTCAGGCAGACCATAAATGTGTGGATCGTTTCTCCAATTCCGGTTTTCCAAATCTTCTGTATGCTGTGGGAGTTTGCGCACTTCTTTTTCCAAAGAGTTGATTCGATGAGTTTTGTCCTAGATAGTTGAAAGTTGCTGCTCCACCACAGAAACCCAACTTTCCATTGATGACCATTTATCATTCAGAAGCTGCATTCTGCTATTAGTTTCCTCCACAAAAGGGCGCAAATCCTGAAGTTCCTCCAACATCTCTGAGGAGATAGGAGATGTGGCCTTGTCAAGCTAAGGAGGACCATGTTTCAACCACTTGGCTGCAGAAGAGGGCGGTGTAGCCTTATTGACTTCAGACTGTAGCGAGGAATTACGGGTAGGGGCCATGTTAGCCATTTCACCAACTACAGGCAACTGGGTTTCTGTTGATGAGTGAGACACAGGCCCTGCTGAAGAATGCCCTTTAGGGGTAAAGACAAATTGTGGTTTCCTTAATTTACCCATAAAAAGGCACCACATAACAAGATGATGATGTCACTAGTGTATTTCTAACCTCGTCTACATCCTGGAAATTCCACCTCAGAGTATCATAGAGCTCCCAATATACTCACTTATCAACTGTGGGGCTCTAGAAAACAGCCGTAGGCTAAGCCTCAATAAAAATTGCTGCAGGGGCTGACATTATCTTGCAAAAAGATGGCTATGCCCCAACACTTTTGTTTTGGACCAGCTACATTTAAAAATGAAAACTCCCACTGGAGGACATACAGTAAAACCCAAAGTGGCAAATGCTCAAAGAACCATAGATAAAGATATTGAATGTATAAGTAATCTCTGATATCACCTGCACCAATGAAAGGCCGCCTCAGTGTGCCATAAAGCTCCAGATATACACATTTTCAGCTGTAAAGCTCTACAAACCAGCCTTTAATGGAGTCCCAATAAAAATATTGCAGATGCTCTTTTTATCCTTGCAAAGTCATAGGTAAGTCACCAAATAAATTTTCGACCGCGCTGCATTCCCAAATTCCATACTTGTGAAGGAAAATTGAAATAAAATGGTGGCTGCTCCGTAAAGCAACCGTGATGTCGAGGAAATAAAGAGAAGAGCGTAACGCTTCACTCCCAAAGGCAGCTTCTATTCATGACCATGGTTCATTTTGTGAATGCTGCTATTGTGGTCCAACCGGAAGAAGCCAATCAGCACCAAAGAACCGCAGCTTGTCCATAATATGTCTGAGATTCTCTCAGGTGGCCATCTTGAGTGGTGCCGAAACCTAAGGCAGGTTTTTTGAACATACGTTCTGCCCCTATTCCAGCGATAGAACAAAAGACCATCGTGTATAGGCCACCACAGAGACTTTTTGCTTCACTTGTGAGTGCTTTGGTCTGTCTTGAGCTTTTCTGCCCTGTGGTCTCAAATTTGAAAACCTGTGGTGAGCATTAGACCCTAACCCTGAGTCCCACTTCTGCACCTCGATTAACCGAACATCTCAACAGCTACTAGTGATTTCTCTTTTTCTGCATTACATCAATAGACCAGTTAAGTCTGTAGCCAGTCTCCCTTTGAATGGCGTGCAGCGCTCCTATTCCACATATCACCAAACAATAAAGCATTGGAGTTACCTTGACTGAATACTGGACCTTTTATATTTGGATAATTTCTTTGCCATCCTCAATCGAAAGGTGTTCTGTGGCTAATATCCAAGTTCACTTTTTTTGTTGCCTGTTGACTGCCCTGCACTTTCTTGTTTTTAATGGGCACACCTACACTCCTGTAAATGAACTTAATTGTCAACATCTTTTATTAAGTGTGACCACCTAGTGTCATACAGTTCCTGAGTTTCAGACCTCATTCCATCTTGGAATAATCCTTGTCTACACGCAGAAGCACCCTTTTTAGAGTCCAGACGTTAAAAGGAATACTTATGGCCTAATTACGTGTCTGGCGGTCCATGACCTGCTTGACTCACAGGGGTGTTTCGGTGGTAGTCCAGCCACCTCTGCACACTGGTCCTACCACCCCATTACAAGTTGGGTGAGCTGTCGGACCAAAATTGCACCACCGCAGCTGCCAAGGAACCGCTGTTCCCTGGCGGTGTCTCGGGGATCAGGGGCACATTAATATGCTGGTGGTGCTGCTGCAGCAGGGCCTTGCATATTAGGAGTTTCAGGACTGCCAGTGGTATCATGGAGGTCTTTCCTACAAGACAAGGCTGGCGGCCCTGAAAAATGCAAGGCTGATGGCACTGAACCAAAGGGGGCCCTATAGGCATGTGCCCACCTGTGTGCATGCACCTCAGTTCCTTCACAGCATGGAATTTACAGTCCATATCACGCAGGAATCGTTTTTGGTGTTCCCATTGTGGTGTCCATTTTCAGAGGCACTACTGTGTGAATGCCAAAAACAGCCTACCAGACACGAGGAAACTTGTAATCTGGTGGGCGATGCGACCAGAGGTTTGATGATGCGGAAGCAGGCGGGCTGCATGGTGGTCCATTCCAGCTCTGTCAAACTTGTAATCGGCCCCCCAGTGTCAAATGAGTAGTGAAATAGTACCAAAGACAAAGGAGCACCAGTAGTCAAACACACATTTTTACCGGAGTACTGTTCATACAACACTGTCTGTGCCAGTACCTGGACAACAGATATAGCTGTGGTGAATTGGTGAGTGATCTCATGTTACCTATTGTGATTGGTCTCATTACTTCTGGGGATTTTCGTTCATGCATGAGAAGAGACTTGACTTGATCAGTACTTTGTGTAAACTTATAATTATTGCACTTACTCAATTTAAGTAAAAAAATAATTGGATACAGTGTAGTAAATTCACCTCATATGTGACTAGTGCCAGCATCTGCTTAGTCAGATAGGTTAGTGCACCCTGTCAAAAAGAAAGAAAATGAACTAATAACAAACTAGCACTGATAACAAATGAACTAAAAACAAATGCAAAGAATGCAGTTAGACATATTTTGTATCAATTTCAAAATCTTATATTACCTCTTTATTTGTTAGAAGATATCACTATAACAACAACAGATACCAGACTTTCTAACTGTTCTACTGCTGATCAGAGATCTTTCAAAATTTGCTAATAATCATTTAACTATTTCAAAACGTGACCCTGCCTTAATGATCTCGCAAGATATTAGTTTAGTAAACTCCATGAAAAAAAATATATATATTCTCGAGTCCGATCCCGCCATTAAAGAGAGAGGAAATTTGTAAAGCTTCTTTAAATCACGTTTCATAATTCTCTAACTTCATAGTATCATAATATAGAATAGAATGACAAGTGAACTATGCTTAAGCTGAACATATTGATTACATTTGTATTTATTTCTTAACTATCTCAAATGCATTTATAAATTACATATGGAAATGGTGGCTCCAGCCATTTGTATAATCACTCTTCAATTTCCAATTTAGCTCGAGCTCAAGGTTTGTTCTCTCAAAATACTTAGCAACATTTTCTTCCTTTTCCTCTACACCAAACCTCTTTCTCCTCACCTTGTCACACATATTACTGAATATTTGTTCCAGAAGTTATCTCAACTTTATTGTGGCATTTGTGTGGTCACTTATGAACATGACATTTATCCTATTTTAAGCAAAACTGTAATTAATGCTGAGCACCTCCAAAACTCGTCAGCTGCAGGCTTGAAAAAGCTCCAGGCCTTTGAGCCCACAGGTGGTGAAACTAACCTTCTCATCTGTGAAGCACTAAGAATGTTTTTTTACGAATGTATAAGAACTCTGATTACCAATTCTTTGGATTAATACTCTAATGGTATTCCCTACAAACATGCTGCTGCTTTTGATTTATTGATGTACAGAAGAACTCTTAGTTTATTGAAGCTTTTCTTTACCTAATACAGAATAATTAGTACCAAGGAGATGCTAGGGGGCGTGAGACAAGATGGCCGCACCGTAGTGAGGCTCTGTCAGCCCTGAAATCATTATCCTGCACCTGGCGGTAGACCTTGCCATCAAACCTACTCACAGGACCGAGAAGCACACTAGCACCTGATGGAGCCGTTTGCAAACGAATAAAAGCAGCGATTACCTTGATGCACGACGGTTGGCAAGGCCGCATCCCCTGTAACGGCCATGCGTGGCAGCTGGTGCTGGGGGATAAGGAATCAGCGGCGATCCCTTGGGAGAAGATCTGCGAACAACGAACGAGTGATTGGGAGTGCGCTCCGCACTCAAGACACGAGACTCAGCGGGAGTGCGGCGAGGGAACATCCCGGTGAGGCGTGCGCGGACTGGGGCTACGCCGGGGGTCGGGACCCAGCTAGTAGCGGAGGAGCCTGCTGTGTGTCGCGAGTTTTGCTGCGCTGCGGGGGAGGGCGACATAGCCCTGCACAGCTTTAGAGAGCCCCGGGAGCGGTGCGGCCCTGAGAACTCCTGTTGGACAGCGCAATACACCCTACCGGTAAGCTGCTGGGCCTATGAGAGGTATATAGCCGTTTAGGCACCTGCTGGGCACCGCGACACCCCCACTTTGCCAAAGGCCTTATTATTATTGTTGGAGAAGCTTGTACGAACAGGCGGGCCCTGTGATCAGTGTCGCCTTCTCCACCATAGTTGACAGTGCCGCAGAGGGCCCACCAACAGCTACACCTCGTCCTAGCCAGACTTCAATCCGAGCCTGTTGGGCTTCTCCCCGAATCTGCTGGGCTGCGCCCTGGGCCTGCTGAGCCGCCTGCCCGCTGTGATCCACTGGGCCTGCATGTTTGCTTCCTCGCCTTGCTTCCCCTATATTAAAGCACCGCTCCCCTCTGAGTCCATCATCATCGCCTAGGACCTCGGTGGACAGATACCCCCGGGGACCCTTTGGGGGTGGTGAGGAAGACATGCTCTGATTGCCCGGCCCCCTTCTTTGTGCACCTTCAAACCTGCGTGTGCCAAATGCCTGATGCCGCCTCTTCCCGCTGTAGGATCCAAATTAAAATATATGATTAGCATAGCGTAACTAAAAGTAGCTTATTTGATTCAGTCCCGTAATAAGGCCCCTGTTCGTCTTTATAAGTTAGTACGACGGAAAGGGCCGAAAACAGGACCGCGGCCATCTTGGCCCTTGACTCTCTTGTCGTGTAGGAACTACGATCACGTGGTTCCCTGAGCCCATATTTTCCTTCCTTAGCATGCACCAGTTTAGAAGACAGGCTGAATTGTATTTACGACCAAGAAGCAAGGTCTCATCTGCTAAAAGGGAGTACCAAGCAAAATTCTTTCTGAACCTGGGACGAGAAGGGAGTCACCCGGCCGACCTTCTATTCTTAAAGATAGTAGCCCTTTTTGTATCGTTGAAACTAGATATAGGATGAGCTCATTAGGAGCGCCTGGACGGGCTGGTACTTTTCCACTTGTAAGGCTTTGTATGTTGTGCCGTAATGTATAAAAGTGTGAGTTTGTCAAGGAGCCGGCAGTCTTCCTCGGCGCACCTCCTGGGTGAGGATCGATGAGGCTCCTCTATGTAGAGTTTTCTGTCTGGCCAATAAACGCTTGAACCTTCTACGTTGCCAACTGCTCATTATTTGACTTACATTGCGGGCCACCGGTAAGTGTGGCCCTTGAGATGAAATTTTGGATACAACAGTTGGCGACCATGAAGGGACCCCGTGATAGGGCCTGACCTCCCCCGTAATCGGGTGGTAGGTTCGAGGGCGTCTTGGCTGGGTGGGCGGAGAACGAGCTCGAGGGTTTCGCTCCGCGCGCTCGAGTGGGATGCCCTCTGCTGCTAGTCACCCTTCACCGGGGTCCTACGGGCTCAACCCAAGAAACGGACCGTGTTGGTCGAGAGGAGTTGGCAGCGAAGAACGGACATTCGTACCAGGGTGCACCCGGTGAGTAGAATTTTGATTTGAAGCACTGACTATAAGCAGTGCCCGTTTGATTTTGAAGCACGCGAGGTGGAGCGTGTAGTTGCATTCGAAGCACAGGCTCTAGGGCGGTGCATTGATTTTGAGGCAGGCGCTGGAGAGCGGTGCCACTGTTGGTTTGAAGCCCGAATGGTATGGCTGGGCATTGATTTGAAAGTACATGTACAGTTGGTACGATTTGATGGGCCCTTTTTCTGATTTGATAAACCGCGCGCGGAATATAGCCCGATTGCACCTGGGAGACTCACGACCCGAGCTGGGTAGCCGCGAGACATATCCTCGGTGAGGCACAGACCTCCCCGGGACAGGCCTCAGTGGTGAACCAGGAAGGTAGTGAGAGGATCCATGGTGTAGTCAGGGAAGTCTATTGTTGGAAATATTACGGATTAGTGTGGGACTGGCTCACTGAGGAGGTGGTAAAGGTTGTAACTTTTTGTTTGTGGTTTATGTCGTTTGTGTCTGTATTGAACCAATCACCATGCCTTGTCTTAGTAAGTTGAATTGTTTCAGCTGTTGCTGTCGGACAGGTGACTCTCGGCTGGCTGAGAGTCAGCCTGCCCCGCCGGAAGGCAGTCCTAGCCACTATATGTATGTGAAGCATGGAATTACCCCTATATTGTTTTGTACTCTGTGGCATAAATATACTAAAAGTAACGAAGAATTGCAATGGCCAAAGACTGGCTCGTTTGATGAAAAAAAGATTGCTTTCTTACAGGAACAACTGTTCTCCAGGCGTAGCCGCCAGGCTATGTTTGATGCCCTGGGTTCGTGGCTGAAAGAATCCAAGCAGCGGCGGATAAGGGAGGAGAAGCAATCCAGGGCTAAGGCAGGACAGAATGTGACTCAGAAGGCCATAGCTTATGATAGGTCTCGAGCAGAAAAGGGAATAGACTGTATGAACCGTGAATTCCGATTGAAGGTAGATAGGAGCTATGTGACTCGACCCAATGCTGAAGATGAGATAGAAGACTTACTAGATACACGGCCACCGCCTCCTTATGTGCCTCAACGGCTGTATCCGGAGGTGGCCGGAGTCTCGGCCCCTGCCACGGCTGCAACCTCGGGGGCCTCAGCCCCTCCGGCTCCCCCCAGTCCCCCTCCTTTGACAAAACTCTCCCGACTGTCCACATCCGTGTCGGAGGTGATTACTATGTTACCAGCACTGTTAACTGCCGCAGCATCTGGGACAACACAGCTGCCATCCGGGTCAATGTCTTCCCCTTCTGTCCTGCCCTCCTCCTCCGCGAGTACTACGCCAGTAGCAGCTGCCACCACTCCGACACGTCCGGTTCCCTTAGCTGAGGGTAAAAGGTTGTTTACTCGTTCGGCTTTGGGAACCGAAGAAAAAGACACTATTTCTGTACAGGCATCCCAATGGATGCGGCAACCCATTTATTTATTATCAGATATTTGGAGCACCATGAGAGATTACGAGCCGGTAATGCAGCAGCATGCATTAGAACATATGGCGAACCGCCTTATATCATTATGGGAGCAGGCACACACGGAGGGAAGGGCCCCGGCCATATTATACGATATTGTCACGCAAGCCCATAAATCCCGCCTTACCCCAGAAGAAGTGTATGGGAATGTGCAGACCCTGGTGGCGTATAGAACCCGTCTGCAGTCAACTAATCCTACGGGGCTATCCCAGTACCCTATGCGGGAAGTACACCCCATCTACCATCCGGAAGTTACGGATGTGGTAGACAACCTCGGGGTAGTTACTCGTCCCAGAGTGGAAGCGCGTTTCCAGGAACAATGGGTGTATACTCCCTGGAAACGAAGTGAGGTGTTGTCATTAAAAAGTCAGTTACCAGATCCCAGGAAGAATCCTACCGCGTATTACAAAGAGCTTACTGAAGCGGCTTCCTCCGCAGTAATGACGTTGGCGGACATTGAACTATTCTTCGCTTTACTAGTACCGGTGGACATTTGGCGCCAGGTGCACGATCAAGACCATGCAACCGAATTTGGGGGAACTTGGGAACAGTTACGGGGATGGGATAGAGATCGTAAACCAGGGAATAAGCCCCGGGCGGAAATATTGGCCCTTCCTGATAGGATAATAAATTATATGCATTCGCTGATCCCTCCCCGGAAAGTGGATTGGGATAAGCTGACGGCCTGCAAGCAGAAGAAGGATGAGAGTGTATCAGATTTCTTTACGAGATTTGAGGGAGTTTTCATTGACTTCAGTGGACAGGACCTAGCCACTGAAGGAGGGGTACGTTTGTTCGTGAATCGATTCGTGACCAATCTGCAGCCGGAGGTATCGGCTCGATTACAGGCTGCTGAAAGCACCTGGACAACTACTCCCCTTCGACAATATTGAGTATGGCTCAATATTATGAACACCGTGAGAATGAAAGCAAGGACAGGACAGAAAAGAAGTCGAAGGACTTGAAGACTCGAGTATTGTTACAGCAAGTAGAGAGAGGACGGGGAAGAGGGAGAGGGTCACAGAATTTTGCTCCGAGAGGGGCGGGTCCGGCACAGACGACAGGACGGACGGATTTGGGCATAAATCAATGTGCCTTCTGTAAGCAGGAGGGGCATTGGCGAGCCCAGTGTCCGTTATTATATGAACAGAACAGTGTTCCGAGAGGTCGGGGAAGGGGACGTTTTGGTGGACAGCGAGGGGGATCTACGAGACCAGAGCATTCGGCGACAGGTGAGATGGGTCAGAACTGTTTTGATCACGGTCAGGGGAAGCAGTATTACAATGATGATTATATGACAGGCGAGGGATCAGGTTATTCTCAAGCATAGGACAGCCAAAGACAGAGTCAGGGGCAGGTGTCGATTCCAATTGATCAAGCTGGACCTTATGTTCATGCACGATTACTGAACGCATCAGGTAAGTTCCTAGTTGACACAGGGGCCATGAACAGTTCTGTTTCACGTGCCCTAGTCCCGGGGGCTGCTCTGTCTGGCCAGAATAATGTGTCTGTGGGGTTTTCTGGAACTCCGGTGGTAAGCCCCATCTCACAACCGCTTCCCCTTACCCTGGGGTCGGTATCAATAGACTCACCTTTCCTTTTGACCTCCCAGTGTGGAGAGAACCTTCTAGGCATGGACATATTGAAAAGATTGCATGCTCGCATCTATTGTTCCCCGGAGGGGGTTTACCTGACCATACAAGACCCTTCACCCCTCTCCGCGCAATGCTTATCTAAAACAGAATCTCTACCACCAGAACTGGCGTGCATCCCGAAAACCCTCTGGGCGACTGGAGACACCGATGTGGGCCATTTGCAAATTCCCCCAGTATCGATTACCTTAAAACAGAACGCCCAGTTGCCGAAAATTCCCCGATATAAAATTGCCCCTGCTGGGGAATGAGCTCTAATGGCTATCATTCATGATTTGATTAAAACCGGAGTAGTGGAAGAAACGGCCTCTAACACGTGTAATAGCCCTATTCTTCCGATTCTTAAACGAGCCCCGGTACAACAGACTCCTGATTATGATGATACCTATCGATTTGTGATTGACCTACGAGATCAATAAGATCGTGGTACCCCAGTACCCTGTGGTACCTGATATTAATTCTATCTTGACGATGATTCCTCCAACTGCACAATTTTTCTCAGTCATAGATTTAAAGAACGCCTTCTTTAGTATCCCCATACATCCAGATAGCCGCTATCTTTTCGGCTTCACATTGGGGGGCCGTAGCTTCAGATTCTGTCGCGCCCCCCAGGGGTTTACAGAAAGCCCCAGTATTTATAGTCAGGCACTGAAAAAGATACTAGACACCTTGAGCTTGCCGCCAGGTAATGTATTACTCCAGTATGTTGATGATCTCCTGGTGGCCTCTGATACTGAGGAGGGCTGCCGGACGGCGACAGTGGATTTACTACAGCATCTGGCAAGACATGGTAACAAGGTGTCACTGTCAAAATTCCAATATTGTCGACCGGAGGTGACCTATCTCGGTCATCTCCTGTCGAAGGAGGGAAGGCGATTGACCTCGGAGCGTATTTCATCCATTACTAACATGTCTGTTCCTCGCACGCAACGTGATGTCCGTGCTTTGCTTGGTATAACCTCTTACTGTCGCCTATGGATCCCTAACTACTCCCTTATCACTAAACCTTTCTTGTATTTAATCACCAAAGATGTGCATGAACCCCTACCCTGGACTGATGAGTGTCAAATGGCTTTTCTTTCTCCAAAGGCTGCTTTATGTTCTGCTCCTGTGCTTGGCACCCCAGACTACCGGAAGCCTTTTGTGCTCTACGTGCATGAGGTGGACGGTTGTTCGCTTTCAGTGTTAACACAGGACTTTGGAGGTAAGCAAAGACCCTGTGCATATTTTTCGGCGGTTTTGGACAATGTCGCCAGAGCACTTCCCAGCTGCCTAAGAGCCACGGCCGCTGTAGCGGTGGCGATCAGGCAATCGGAAGGGCTAGCCCTAAATACGGAACTCACAGTGATGGTACCACACGCTGTGGACGTATTGTTAAACAGGACACAGACGCAGCACTTAACCAGTGCGGGTCTTACGGCATACGAATTGACCCTGTTTGCACCTCACATAATGATCAAGAGATGCGTCACTCTGAATCCTGCCACGTTGCTACCCCTCTCCTCAGGAGAAAGTGGCCAGGATGTACATGATTGCATATTTCGGACTGAAGAAGAAACAAAGGGCCGGATAGATCTAACAGACACCCCTTTATCAGAACCCCAAGGGGAATTGTATGTTGACGGCTCACGTTTTAGATTGCCCAACTGTACTTCGGTTGCGGCTTATGCAATTACCACCTTGCAGACCGTGGTCGAGACGGCCAAAGTACCGTATCATTCAGCCCAAGTGGCTGAATTAATGGCACTACTAAGAGCGTGCAAATTGGGTAAGGGACTGAGGCTGAACGTCTACACCGATAGCCAATACGCTTTCGGTGTAGCCCATAGTTTTGGGAGGTTGTGGGCAGAACGAGGGTTTTTTACATCCCATGGTGAAAAGATAAAGAATGGACAGTTGGTCGAGCGACTGCTGGCTGCATTACCTTTGCCAGAAGCCCTTGCTATTGTAAAATGTAGTGCCCATAAGGCTATAACTGATGATGTTGGGAGGGGAAATGCTTTTGCAGATAAGATTGCTAAAGAAACTGCCCAGTCCGATACCCCCTCCATGTTTGTGGTTAGTCAGTGCAGAAGTATGGTAGAAGCAGACATTTTTTGAAACACTGTAGATAGTGTGAAAGAATTGCAACAGGAGGTCACCCCAGAGGAACTGCAGTATTGGCAGGAGCAGGTGGGGCGGTTAGACGAGAATGGGTGTTGGACGGACCTGTCAGAAAAATGCAGATGGCTACTACCGAATGCATTTGTGAATGCGGTGGTGGCCATGGCACATGGTCCCGCCCACGTCGGGGTTCGAGGCATGTGTGCAATGTTGGACCCTGTATGGTACAATACCAATATCCAAAAAACATCCAGGAATTTGGTTCAGCATTGTATGGTCTGCCTTCAGCATAACCCGGGGGGTGGTACTCCTGTTCTGTCGGGTAGTTTTGCCCCACCCACCTTGCCTTTCGAGGTACTCCAAATGGACTATATACAGCTGGAACGGGTTAACAACCTCAAATACGTGCTGGTGGTAGTCTGTACCTTCAGTAAATGGGTAGAAGCATACCCCACTAGAGAAAACACAGCTCTAGCAACTGCGAGAGCCTTAATAAAGGAGTTCTTTCCCCGATATGGGTTACGACGAGTAATCTGGAGTGATAATGGGACACACTTTAATGCCAATTTAGTTCAACATGTATGTAAGGGTTTGTCAATACGGCAGAAGTTCCACGCCGCGAGGCACCCTCAATCGGCAGGCCTAGTTGAAAAATATAATGGGATCCTGAAGTTAAAATTAGCCAAACTACAGGACACGACCGGCTTGAAATGGCCTGATCTTCTACCATTGGCCCTGTTGTCTGTAAGAACAACCCCTCATTCTCGGAGTGGGATTTCCCCTTACGAGGTGGTTTTTGGGAGACCTGCCAATGTATGGGGGGGTGCCCCGGCCCAAGTCATTCAGGGATATTGAGTATCCTATGTTAGCCGACTATCTCTATGCGTTAACTAAAGATCTCCGTTCTATCCACCAACAGATTTCAGCAGTACTGCAGCCTCTGCCGGAGGGCCCCGGACACAGCATCGAACCAGGTCAGTGGGTCCTAATTCGGAACTATCAGCGGAAGTCGAGCTTGGAACCCCGCTGGACCCGGCCACATCAAGTGCTTCTGGCCACAAGGACGGTGGTAAAGGTCGAAGGGAGACAGCATTGGATTCATGTTTCCCATCTGAAGCGTGTCCCGCTTCCCTTGCCCGGGGATTGCCAGGACCAGGAGGAGAACGAACAGCACAGAGGTGAGCACGACACCGAAGAGTTACCCTCCCCCGAAGCCCACGGAGAAACGGAAGGGCAGGGAGAGAGGGCCATAAGTTCGGGGTCAGCTGCGGCAGATAAGGCCCTGCCTGGGGACAAAACGCGTGACCAGGAGGGCCACACACCTCGTTCCTTATCTGATCCCACTGTGTCCGTCTTGTTCATTAATCCTGAAACCCCTGGTCACACTCGATACCACCTGCGGCCCCGCAAACGGAATGAGATCCCTCGGTCCGGCCTACAATAAAAGGTGAAGTCTAAGCTAAGGGACCTAGGGATCATATAAACACTGGACTGAACTCGTGGAGGGCGTGGAATTTTGAGTGATAGCCCTGTTCAGAAAGAAGGTAGAGACACTGATAGTAAAAGGGGCCCAGGTGACCTTCCTCTTCAACCAGAGTTGTGTCAAGTGCAGCTCCCACGCGAGAAGTTTTTGCACCCTTGATTTTTTTTTTGTTTTTTTTTGTTTTTACTGTTTGGAATGCTAAGAGTCTGCCTGTGAGGCTCTAACACGGACACAGGAAAGAAGCACCCTCCGGCAGATTGGACTGCGTGTAAACTCTTTTTGTTTCCCGAGCTTAGAACTGGACTTTTAGTGAGAATGTATCCCATTGCTCGTTTTGCCCTTGAAGACGAACGTCCCATAATCTCTCGCCCTAGATACCCATATTTACCAATGTTCTCAACATGGAGTTTGCGTGCTAAAATTGTGTTTATTTCTATAATAGCTGTGTCATTTATATTATGTTTAGGATTGTTCATTTATCTAGAATTCCGCCACCCAGTCCATACCCTGGTGTTAGCTACCCCCACTCCTCAGGAACACCATTTTCAGACTTTGGCCCCTCACAAAGAGAGGCATCGCCAGACTTATGTACATAATGCCTTCATAGAAATGTTGCATCAAACCCACAGTTCCACGAATGTTACCGATTGCTGGGTATGTGGCCTCCTCCCTTCAGTAATGCATAAACATGATCTGTTTATTTCAATGCCGTTGTCTCATTTAGGGAGCTGTGAAGCTTGGTTTAGATTGTTGTCTATGATATACGAGCATTATACTGTAGACGCACACAGGTTCTCGGAGAAAGATTATGACTTAATCTTAGCCTACATAGAGAGGCATCAGGGATTCACTCCAAATGCAGAAGGTACTGACGGCACTTTAGATCCAACAGCCTGCATGAATGTGTACATGGACCATGAGAACGACACTTGGCTAAGGGATGAGATATTAGATTTTGTATCCTTCAATTTTACTGAATACTTCAGATATTTTCAGGAACGCAATGTCTCAGAAGACAAGATTATACCAGTCCCTGTATTAAATACGTCATCCTCCTTTTGTATCCAGGGTGCCGGCCATTTGTTCGTGGGATTTAGCAGATGCAATTACACTTACCGATTATGGACTTTTAGTAGTCCGCCAATATTGACTCCCCCGAACATATATTTCGTATGTGGAGAAAATGCTTACACCTGGCTTCCCAGGGGATGGTCGGGCAGGTGTTATCTGTCCTTCCTCTATCCTCCTGTTTATATTGCCCCATCAGATTATCACAAGTCCCATTCACTGAACAAAAGAAGTCTGTTATCCACATCCACTGATAATGATGCCACTGATCAAACAGATACCCCGGCCCAACACTTCGTAGATATTATGAAAGGGGTCCTACCTATATGGGGCCCTATCTTAACTAGTAAGTAAATTAGGAGGCTGTCCAGGGTGGTGGAAGGAGTGGTCAATACCCCAGCCGGGATATTGACCAAAATCACTGTGGAGCTTCAGGCGACCCGGCTTGTGACCCTTCAAAATCGTCTTGTTTTAGATGTCATATTGGCCAATCGCGGAGGAGCATGCCGGGTGATCAGGAGCTCCTGTTGTGTATATATACCTGACTCCGCCCCTTCGGTTCATTTAGCCATTCAGAAACTCCACCGACTGGCATCAGAAATCCATACGGAGACCGGTACCTGGTCCCTGTCAACCTGGTTCTGGGACCTTCTGACCACTTGGGGGTGGAAACTATTCATGGTCCTGTTGGGTATAGTGGGTTTCCTTTTTACCTGCTGTATCTGTATCCAGTGCGGCCCTGTTTGTTGTTCTTATTGTGCCACCCAATTCCGCTCTGCAATACCTAAGTCCCCACCTACCCAAGCTCATGCCCAGATGATCCAGAAGGAAAATCATGACATTATGCAAATAGATGAGGGCATTTTTGAGGAGTAGTCATATTTTCTTTTATTTTAGCTACACTATGCTAAAAGGGCCGTTCTGTAGGATCCAAATTAAAATATATGATTAGCATAGCGTAACTAAAAGTAGCTTATTTGATTCAGTCCCGTAATAAGGCCCCTGTTCGTCTTTATAAGTTAGTACGACGGAAAGGGCCGAAAACAGGACCGCGGCCATCTTGGCCCTTGACTCTCTTGTCGTGTAGGAACTACGATCACGTGGTTCCCTGAGCCCATATTTTCCTTCCTTAGCATGCACCAGTTTAGAAGACAGGCTGAATTGTATTTACGACCAAGAAGCAAGGTCACATCTGCTAAAAGGGAGTACCAAGCAAAATTCTTTCTGAACCTGGGACGAGAAGGGAGTCACCCGGCCGACCTTCTATTCTTAAAGATTGTATCGTTGAAACTAGATATAGGATGAGCTCATTAGGAGCGCCTGGACGGGCTGGTACTTTTCCACTTGTAAGGCTTTGTATGTTGCGCCGTAATGTATAAAAGTGTGAGTTTGTCAAGGAGCCAGCAGTCTTCCTCGGCACACCTCCTGGGTGAGGATCGATGAGGCTCCTCTATGTAGAGTTTTCTGTCTGGCCAATAAACGCTTGAACCTTCTACGTTGCCAACTGCTCATTATTTGACTTACATTGCGGGCCACCGGTAAGTGTGGCCCTTGAGATGAAATTTTGGATACAACACCGCGGACCAGCCTGAGACCGAACACGCTCGCCACTGGGGAGGATAGTCGCATGGATCCATAGGGGGTGATTCCTGGACTATATCCTGGAGGCCCACACCATAGCTGAAACCAGGAACTGGAGTTGACTACCACCGCGGTGCACAGGGCGAATACGTCGGCTAAATAGCGAACCGCACAACTCCCACAGCCTGCGCAGAGTTGATAAAGGGAAAGGCGCACTTGTTACACGACTCTGCGTGGTGCGGATCTGTGCTGCTAGCTCTGCAGCTGAAGTCTGGAACCCCCACTAGGTGGTGGCCCGAGATGCTTGGGGGGGCCCCGGCCACGACACCAAAGCTCATAGCCACAGATGAAAGAGGACCGCCCTGACCCATGCGTTGGGTGGCTGGACGGCACCAGGACCTACACCGACTTGTTTCAGGACTATTCGCACTATGCCCACAACGCACGGTGTGCACAGATGGTCAGCCAACCCCACACAGACACCGGTGATCTTCAACAACTGCACGGCACCGGTCAATGGGAAAACTTCATGGCAAACAACCCAAGCTCAGCTTTGACACCCGCAAGACGCCCAGAGGACAACCACCGGACCCTGAGCAAGACAGCACTGGCGCCGAGATGAGTGGCTCAGACGAGGTAGACATGAAGACAATCCTTCATACGATGAAAGCAAGCTTTGCCTCGATAGAGTGCAAGATGGACTCCATGTTTGCCAGAATGGAACAGATTACTCACAAGCTTGAACAACAGGGAGAGAGGCTTAAACGCGGATCTCCACTCTAGAAGACGACCATGCACAAGCAGCGGGACAACTCACTGACATCGACAAGCTATTGAAAGTCATTGCAGCCAAACATGAGGACATCGAAGCCCACTCAAGAAGAAACAAAATACGCATAACGGGTGTCCCTGAGTCCGCAAATACTGGGAAGCTTGAGGATTATGTAGAACGACTGTTAACAACATGCTTTGGACAAGAAGCTTTCTCCAAGATGTTAATAGTGGAACGAGCACATTGCACGCTGACGCCATGACCCTCACCAGGTGCACCGCCCCATCCCATAGTTGCGAGACTACTCAACTATCGGGATCGTGACACGGCGCTCCGCAAGGTGAGAGAACTGAAAGATGTAATTTTTTACAATAACGCGATCTCGCTATACCCGGACTTTACCTTAAATGTGCAAGAAGCGTGCAAGAAATTTGCACACATCAAGAAGAAACTTCAACAGGAAGGACTGGAATATGTGATGCTTTATCCTACAAGGTTACGGATCACTTACGATGGCAAGCACCAGATCTGCAACACCCCACAACAAGCAGCAGACTTCTTCAAAAAAGCAGTGCTGGGAACCAAGAGAGCAGAACGATCACCAACAACCAGTGGAGGCGTCACGGCACAACAGGAAGATGATTGACATTATAGCCAGCAGCCGAACGCACGGATTTTTCTCAATTTAGTAGTTAAATTGAGAAAAATCCTAATTTTAAGACTTTCGGTATTCACAGAAGGCATTTAGGAGTCCTAAAGTTAGGAGTCCTAACTATACTACTACTAAACTGAGAAAAATCCTAATTTTAAGACTTTCGGTATTCACAGAAGGCATTTAGGAGTCCTAAAGTTAGGACTCCTAACTTCTGTGAATACCGAAATGAGTAAGTGCCTTCTGTGAATACCAAAATGAGTAAGTGCCTTCTGTGAATACCAAAATGGTAGTAAGTTTAGGATTTTGTCTTAAGTTAGTTCTGTGAATCAGGCCCCAAGTGTTCACCGTGCATTATCAAACGCTATATACCTCGTGTGCGGCACGCCAGGGGGAGACCCCACAGTACTTACAGCAAATAGAGTTAGCTTGGATCAGTAATGGTCACAGGGAATTACTGGCGGCCGACTTTGAGCTGGACGAGATAAGAGAGGCCATAATGCAGATTAACAGTGGCAAAGCACCGGGGCTGGATGGCTTGGGCATTAAATTTTATAAAACGTATATAGACACACTGGCCCCCTTCCTGAAAGCAGTGTATGAGGAGGCGAGAAGCAATGCTGGTCTCATTGCTGGAACCTGGGAAGACTCCGGAATTTACAGACTCATATAGACCACTATCACTGATAAATTGTGATGTCAAAATATAGGCCAAGGTTCTCGCTAATAGGCTAAACCTGCTGATGGATAGGCTTATCCGCCCTGACCAGGCAGGCTTCATACCGGGCCGCTCAACCTCGCACATTTTGCGGACTCTTTTCTCAATCCTACGTGAAATTGACCAGGATGAACAGGCGGTGGCAGTCTTTTTGGACACCACCAAAGCGTTTGATTCCCTGGAATGGGGATACCTCCTGGCGGTATTGACACACATGGGATTTCCACCGAGATTTCTTCTGTGGATCAAATTGCTGTATAACAAGCCCCGTGCCTCAGTTCTTCTCAACGGGGAATGCTTCCAGCCTTCGACATCACCAGGGGAACGCGACAGGGTTGCCCCCTGTCGCCTCTATTATTTGCGATTGCCATGGAGCCGCTTGCGGCCATGCTCCACCAACATCATAAACCATATGCGTTAGACTCTCCTACATGGCCCATTTTAATATCATTATACGCGGACGACATCACGTTATATGTGCGCAACCCTGTTGACGGGCTTAATGCCATGGTAAGAGAAACATTAAAATTCGGGGCCTTTTCGGGTATCATCATTAACTGGGGTAAATCCCAAGTCATGCCACTAACAGACGCCACTGCCTCATTCCCAATGGAATATCCACTATTGTGGAGCAATGACGAGGTCCGGTATCTGGGAATAAATGTTCCCAGAGACAAGGAGGCATTAATGCGTGCCATCTATGGGGTGGCTCTCGCCACGGTGGAGGACTTGATCAGTAGGTGGATCGCCCTTCCCCTTTCTATGGCGGGGCGAATAGCTCTAATGAAAATGGTCATAATGCCCAAATTCCTGTATCTCTTCATGAACATTCCCTTACCCCCTGGACGTCCATTCTTTACTAGACTTAAGGGTCAACTCATACGCCTGGCGTCTGGCGGTAAACGACCCAGGATAAAATAGAGCACCCTCACACTGCCATTTACACAGGGCGGGTTCGAGGCGCCGGATCCTGAATTATACTATCTCAGTGCCCAGGCACATTTCGCAGCATATTGGTTTGCCCCCCCTTTATGACGCACCTGGTGATGGAACAGAAGACCATGACGCCGATACCACTGAGGGGATTCTTGGGTGTTTATGACAAGATATCCAGGGGAGAAGCTCCACTGTAGTATGTACCAATAATGGATGGCGCGCCATTGCTGAAAGATCTCAAATCCCCATGCTATTCTACCCCCTACTTCCCCTATTAGACCAACATAACCTGCCGGTCACTCAGGAAGGGATCTGTAAACGCATGCTACTCTGACTGGGCCTTAAAACCTGGGGAGATACGTACCATCAGGGACGAATCAAGGACGCTACTACAATCATGGGTGTCGCACCTCCCTCTACAATGGATAGATTCCTGTACATCCGCCTGCGACAAGCCGTCAATGCTGGCACCTCTGCGTTTCTGGAGGAACCCCCCACACTGATCCCCCTGCACCAACTCATAGGGGGAGGGGCAGCACATGCCATGTTTTGCATATACAAAGCTTCCATAGAGGCGGGGACACACAATACCATAAAAGCTAAACAAGACTGGGAGACAGAATTGGAACACCTCATCAAAGAAGAGGCTTGGACATACAGTTGCCAACAAACCGAATGCATCACTGCTAGCAGTAGGTTTCGAATTATTCACTTTAAATTCCTCCACACAATGTACTACACTCCGGCACAGTCACATAAACTCTGGTTACAAGACAGTGACAGATGTGACCGTTGTGGGCAGACAGGGGCAGGTTTTTTACATTTAGCGTGGGAGTGCAAGGATATTGCGAATTACTGGGCTGAGATTGGCAGTGCATTGAGCGACATGCTGGAGGTATACTTAGATTTGACACCCGAAATGTGTCTACTGGGATACCTGCCAGGTCATAAAGGTCAGGCTAAACGATTCCTGGCGATAGGCTTACTTATTGCCAAACGCAAAATAGCCTGCAGGTGGGGGCGGGGCAGAGCGCTCAGATTTAAGGAATGGCTGGCAGATATTACTTATTATATACTCAAAAGAGGAGTTTAAGAGGGAAAATCACCCAGGCCACCCTCCACTCAATCAATAATAGAAACTATAAGACCTGGAGATATCAAGCACTATATCACAATACATGGGATTGGGAGAGGGGCAATACAAGCTATTATTATACCCTCAGAAGTAGTTCATGTCATGAACTATCAATACCAACCCAAGTGCTTCCAAATTTAACATTTAAAACAACCCGTCATGTGCAAGACAATCCAACAAAAGCATAAGTCAGAAAAAATGTGTGAAGAATGAGAAAGCATCTCACGTGCGCAACACCAGAGGAGCTGCTGGCTGGTACTCGCCAGTGTGCTCACGAGTTTCTCATCATCGATGACTTTCTCATGGAAGAGTGTAAAAAGAATTGTGTAAAAGAATTTATACACCAAGGGAGGTATATTAGGCAGCCCAAGAAAACCAAAAGAGAAATTCTCGGAAAAAGAAAGACCCGTGTGGTCTTACAAATAAGATTAGGTGTGACCCACGTCTATATTCTGACCCGTTTTATTCCACTCTGTGAGTCACCCCAAGGTTAAAAACACGGTCATGTTCAAAAACCACATTTATGAATGGCCAACATGTTTCATTGCCTACTTAACTTGGCGGCAAATTCATCAGGGCGTCAAGGGACTGCAATCACCTCCCTGGAATAAATCTGTTGACAAACAGAAATCGCTGCGTGTATGCAGAGAACATAAAAAGCACATGTCAGATTGACAACAACATGAAGGAACCACAATGTACCCCCCTACAAGCCGACATGACACATCATTTCACAGGGAACATTACCTCGTGAAAGCCAAGGGCCCATATACCAGCTCTCACGGAGTCAGTGTATTAAATGAGCACTGTCTGTTGCTCTATTGGTCCTAATGCCCACACACATCCGTTATTTAGTGGTGCTTAGACCGTCATCTGTCAAGACAAATCAAATGTTTTAGGCGATGCCCCTATCTCAACGCTCATGCAAACTTGTTGATGACACTGAGTTTTGTCTTTGATTAAAACCTATCACTACCCAGTACTATGTTCATAAAAAGATGATTGTCAAGCATCTAATTCACCCCACCATCCTTGATATTCCAGTTAGCTCATAACTAATAGTACTTTATCAAAATGATGGTTCGCAAACTCTCTGACAAAAACTTCCCAATGTGCCTCCGCATGTAAAAAGATGTTTGCCAAGGAGCACCATGTGGTTGGGAGACTCTCTTTACCTAAGTTCACCCATGTTGTCCCAATTAACTAAACACACCACTGCTCTATTGCTTTCGCTGCGCGTTCTCGTCCCGCCAACGATATTAATGCTGGCCAACCCCAACTCACCGTACGGTAGAAGAGCTCACTCGGTAACTCATTCCCGGAACAATCCGGGGCTTGTGCGGCCGCTATTTAAGCCGGCGGCTCAACATTGATACTTCCGGGTTCGGGCTGATGACCCGGATCGTTACGTATAAGCGTCCATCACGGCGGCCATCTTATAGTGGCCAGAATTCACATTCAAAGCAACGGCAGTGCATTAGTATTTACCCTGGCAAAAGTATGTTTATAATAGGAGGCGTTCAAAAATAGAATCATTTTTAAATTCTTAATTAAGAAACTTTAATCGAGGAGTTGGAGGTGGAAAAATAGAAAATTTCCTATTTATTTTGCCAAACAATACTCATTGGCGAATATCATGACCCCAAAAGCTGTGTCAAGAATCTGTCAAGACACATGGGGGACGGATGTTTTTACCAAGAACTGGCACACAGTACATACCACGAGTATATCCACCAAATTACAGGACCTACAACAATGACCCCAGTTTTCATCGTCTAGAAATCTTGTTCCACTCTATTTGATCATTCAGGCCAACTTGATCAACCTTTTCGGAATAAATCCAGCGAGCTTCCTTCACTGCAAGCGTATTCTCAATTTGATTAACCTGGCCCATCACTCTTTCTAGCACCACCCATTTAACAGCCTTATAGTTGTGCTGGTGGTCTTTGTAATGTTGAACCAGTTTTGTGGTTAATTTGCCGTTCTTGATGGTACTGAGGTGCTCTTGTATCCTCACCTTGATTTTTCTTGTGGTGAGGCCAATATAGTGAAGCCCACATGGGCAAGTAAGCCTGTAAATCGTGTTTGATGAATTGCAGTTACTGAACTTATTTAAGTGCCAAGTCCGTCCATCCTGCAGCTGAACACTAGTTGTTTTTTCAGTTAGTTCACAGACAGAACAGCCTCCACACGGGTAGTGTCCCGTGGGAATGGATGTATTGGTCACTTGTGATTGGGGCCTAGTGTGAACAAGCCTGTCTTTAAAGTTCTGGGCTCTTCTGAAGGCAAACCGAGGTGCTGGCATTTTATAGTCACTGGTGGATAATAAGGACCAATGCTTTCTAATGGCCTGACGAATTTTTGTCGCAAGGGGATCAAAGGTGAGCACTATGGGTAGACAATCAGAGCTCTCCCTCGAGTTTCTTTCCAAAAGTGCTTCACGTGGGGTGTTATGTGCCCTCTTGCGAGCTCTGTTGACAATTTTTCTAGGGTATGCCCTCTGTACCAGCTTCTCAGTGAGGGCTTCAGACTGTTTCAAAAAGTCGACAGTCGAGGAACAGTTTCTGCGGTAACGCAGAAACTGTCCCACTGGCAGATTATCCCTCAACGCTCTAGGATGGAAGGATTGATAGTGTAAGAGGGAATTTTTATTGGTGGGTTTCTGATGAACAGTAGAGGTTAACCTATCGCCAGTCACAGTGATGTCCAAGTCTAGGTATGTAACCTTCTCGGTGCTGATGTTCCATGTGAACTTCAAACATCTGTCCCGATTGTTGAGCCATTCCAAAAACTCACCAAGATGGATACGTGTACGATACAGCTACACCTCAGAGGGTTGCTTGCATAACGGACAGCGGTGGGGTGCCCCATGCGGGGAGGTTGGAGGGCGATTGACTTACACCATACGAGAGACCGTAGCCAACAGATAGGCCCTGACTGACACCACAGGGACATCTTCCCCACTTCTCACACTCCTGATGATTGCCAGGCCTCGACAATAAGCCGGACTGTTGCGTACAAGACCTGCCAATGTAATTAACATCCCCATTGTAACCATTAGGGTATTGCTGTATTGAAAAATGGTCGGATCGCATGGGAAAGTGGCTACCCAATCAGAAGTTTGTCATGATACTCATTGCTCTTGTCATGCTACTGATGATTGCGATGTACTGAGCCTGTTGTATCTTACCACCAGATATGCGCTGAGATGATATCCTCATTAATGAATAATGTAGTGTCTACCACACTTTGTAATTGTTGTACTGTTGTACTGACAAAATGCCAATAAAAAAAAATAGAATAATTTGTACCAAAAACTATAATTGTTTGGTGGAAATTCAGTATGTTCGCAAATGGGATATTATAGACAATGAAAATATTACTTACATAACACAAACGTACATTTTTTAATGTTGGCACCCCCTCAGCTGCCTCGTGGCCTTTCAAACCTTGGCAGCACCAATGTTTTGCTGTGAATGCCCTGTCCTTCTTTGTTCCCAACAGAATGCATGTCACTTTACAGTCCATGAAACCATAGGATACAAAAACAAAACTGAAAAAACACAGTTGATCACAGTATCAACCTTTTTTAAACCACCCCATGTAAATAGCAGAAGTATTGACTACTAAAACATTGTCATCCAAAACATCGGTAAACCACCAATATCAAAAACCTAGCATTAAAAAACATTAAAACAAATATGAAACAACAAAAATATCAATAACCAAACTATCAACTACTGAAACATTATTATAATTCTAAGAAATAAAACAAAACACACAAAACATCATACTTCAACACAAAATAGGAAGTCAATGTCCAAAAACTATATAATAAACAGTCCAACAAACATAATTAACAATTTAATTTGCATAGTTCATATAAGGTAATACTACAAAAAAATACCTCACCAAAGCTTAAACAAATTATATTCAAAACTAAAACAGTTAATGTTCAGTCAAAAGTGTCTCCCGGATAGGGTATGGGCATGTAGCTCTGCTGTGAGTCGCTGACTGCACATCTTAACTGATATAATGACTTTTAATTTGGTCCTGGAGTCATGCTAATCTATTGTGAGACAGAGAGGGGTACACAAATCATGCTCTCATAGAGTCAGTGGACCACTTTTGCTGTCCTGGGTTAATCACATAAGAGAGTGTTGGCTGAAAAGAATGTTTTGTGCGTTATAATTTGCCCAGGCAATTTTCTCCATGTCAGTGAAAGCGTGCTCTAGAGAGACTTGGGGCCACATGAATCAAGCTATTTTCCGTTTGCAATTGCTGCATATTGCAAAATTCAGCCGTTTGCGAACGCAAAATGGCCTTTCCCTATGTATGAAAGGCTTTGGCATTTGCAATTTAGGAAATCACAATTTGTTGCAAATACCCAAAATGCGAAGGCAAGTAGGGACTCGCACTTTGCGATTCCCTAATGCACATGCAAGAAGCCTTTCCTAAATGCGAACTGTGCATTAGGGAATGCAAATACCATCAAATTCAAGTTGGTGGTAACCATGTGCAAACGTTGAAAAATGCACGAAACTGCATTTTTCAAAGTGCCATGTGGCTCAATTATGCCTCTAGGGCATGTGTGTGCCTTACATGTGCACATTATTTTGTTAGGGGCAGTTCAGGGGGGCCGTAGGCCCCTGGGCACCCTTGCTTTGCATTACCTAATTTCCGATTACCAATTAGGTAATCGCAATTTTGGTAATGCAAGACCATTTTCACCTGAGGCACATAGGAAAACAAATGGTCTCACAATTACAAATTGCGATTCTATAATTGTGTTTGCGATTTTTAAGAAATGGTGATTAGGAAATCGCTATTTCCTGTCTGTTTTGTTACATTACTTTTTGCGATTACAAAATAGCGATTTCTTAAAAATCCCTAATTGGTATTCGCAAAATGA
This sequence comes from Triturus cristatus, assembly GCF_964204655.1. Classification (NCBI taxonomy): domain Eukaryota; kingdom Metazoa; phylum Chordata; class Amphibia; order Caudata; family Salamandridae; genus Triturus; species Triturus cristatus. The sequence continues at coordinate 648,583,117 of NC_140589.1, forward strand.
TTCTTTAATACATGTGGCCCTTGGTTTTTAGGTTCTATTCCATGTCATAGCAGTCTATGATGCAATGGAATCTGAAGCTAAGAAATGTTTGGGGAGAGACTAAGTGACAGTTGCTGTGTATGGACGTAGATTGAGGAGACTACCTGGATGGCTGAACAAAGTGGAGTTTACCGTAAAATTAGTCAGTTCATCTATGCACTCTACTGCTCTACTGGCCCCTTTCCATGAGGACTTTGTTAGTAAGGGGCTGCTGATAAGTTTTTTCTGAGCTCTAACATTGCACGTACTGTAGGGGCAAGGAATGGGACTGCAGTTTCTTCTGTTTTTTTCTGTGGGACTGAAGTTTCCACGGCTTTCCTGCCCTTTTGTCTCTCCATTTTTCCTTCTACAAGAAGGCTGATTAAAGCCAGTTTCAGAGAGCGCATGCTTCATTGTACCCATGTTTTGCATTCTACCTAGCTGCAGCCAGAAACATTGCTATCTGTTACAAGATGTATCAGGTTATACAAAGACTGTTTCTGGAGCACAGCCTTGATATGGCTTTTGGAAAGGAACAACTCATACCAGTTCTGAACCCTAAAATGATGGATCCACATCTGCTGTCCATATTATGTGTATAAAAGTGGAATCCAAACCACCCACAGTTCTTCACTAACAAGGAAGGGAGTTTTCCACGGAGTATATAAAGGACGCTGTGTAACCAGGGATGGAATCTGCCTGAGTCAGTCCCCTGAGGTAAGGGGTCACCTACATTCTGCACTTTCTGATGGATGAGTTGAAAGTCTGCCTAGTGCCTAGGAGCCTGTCTACCTATCTGCCAAGACAGGGAAGGTACCTTACTGGCCCAGCATCTACGGGATGGCATCCATCCACAGATGGCACCAATTCAAACTAGTAGTGGTAGCATCCTCCCCAGCCCGGGCACCCTTCAATGACTACGCCACACACAGATCATAGCATTACACGTCTTTATTCATCTGTGTGTAACTGCGAACACAACATTCTAAACCAGTCTTCATTGCATTCCGCTCTAACACTTACATCACAGTTCTATCAAGAGCCAAAAGGGTTGCATAATTTCTCACCTGCAAGACATTACGGGCCATATGCATCAAGCATTTTTTGCTTTCGCAATTGGCCAATTTGCAGAATCTGATGTTGGCGAACGCAAAAAAAATACAAAAAACGCGAAAAATACCTTTCGGAGGCAGCAAACTCTATTTTGCGATTCGGTAACCCGATTCGCTATTAGAAGGGGCGTGTTTAGGGCATGCCTTCCTAATACTGAATAGCATCGGTATGCATGAATGTTTTGCGACCGAAATGTGGTCGCAAATCATTCGCATTTTACCACCTACTTCAAGTAGGTTGCAACCAATTCGCAAATGGAAAGGGGTCCCCAAGGGTCCCCTTCCCCTTCGTGAATGCCTGTAAATGCATTTTCTAGGAGCAGGCAGTGGTCCCACTGCCTGCTCTTAGAAAATGAAAGGAAAGGTTTTCATTTTCTCTTTTGTAAAGCATCCTGTTTTCCCTTAAGGAAAACGGGCTGCTTTACAAAAAAAAAGATTGCTTTATTTAAAAGCAATCACAGACATGATGGTCTGCTGACCCCAGTAGGCCACCATCCCCATGATTTTTGCGAATCCTAGGGGGTCGCAAATTGCGATCTACCTCATTACTATTCATGAGGTAGGTCATTTGCAATGCCCAAGGAATTTCAGAAAGTGTTAAACACACGTTCATGCATTCCATTTTGTGATTTTCTAATTGTAAATTGCAAGAATTTGCAATTATGAAATCGCAAAACGGATTGTTGATGCATCTGGCCCTACATCTTCCCCGCTGTTAAATTAGAAAAAAAATGAGAAAATAAATATATATAAACATGTACAATTAAATCTCCTCAATCAGTTTTTTTGACATTTTAATTGTTCAACCTGAGCTTGTTCTTGGAAACTAGGAACTGTCATCACCAATGTCAGTTTCTGTGTCAATGGTGTTGGGTCAACAGCAGTCACTGAGGTTTCAGAACCAGTCTCTCCTTCGACAGTTAGATCTGATGAACAATCAGTTAAGTGCCTAAATGAGAAGACTCTCTGGTAATAGACTTCCAGTAACCTAGGCAGTCAGGATATGCCCCTTGGTAGACATCACCTGAAAAGGTTCTGCATCAAATGGAGCATCCAATTGTCTTCTCTGCATCTGTCGTGCTACCACTCCTATCCTAAAGACAATGCTCTCTGTACGTAGTCTTTGGTCTGCATATGCTTTCATCTTTTGTTTGTTAACCAAGTCCTTCTCATGAATTAGTTTTTCGTCTTTCCTTCTCTCAATGGTCTATTTAGTTAACTTGGTATTCATTACTCTCCTGAATATCAATGTTGAAGGACTTTCACCTGTGGTCAAGTGGTGTGTTGAAAGATAAACTCTCAAGGTAGAATTCAACACAGTTTTCAAATCGAGATTCTCAAGAGTAGCAATCTACACTGCTTTCTTTAGCTTACTCATAAATGCTCATAAATGATCAACAAGTCCAATGACCAGTGGCCACAGTGGTGTGCCCTTCTGATTCTTTATATTCAAATGCTTCAAGAAATCTTTGAATTCTCGACTACTGAAAGGCAGGCCATTATCAGACTTCACTTTAGCTGGAACGTCCCATGTCACAAATATGCCATCTAGTATTTTGCTGTCCTGTTATTGAGTAGTGGATGAAAGATCTTCAATTAATGGAAATCACGAGTATTCATCCATAATCACCAGCAGGTGATGTCCATTATCAAGTGGCCCATAAAGGCAATGGCTATTCTCTCCCATGCATGTTTCGGGAGTTCCGATATGATCAAGATTTGATGAGTGGTTTAGTAGAAAGGCAGTTGCATAGATGACAGGCGTTTAATTCATTTTCAACCCTGTCATAAAGACAAGGAATCCTGTCTCGGTGTCGGACAACTCATTTTGTGGCAATGATTCCACAATGTTCTTCATGAGCTAATTTAATTATTTTCTCTCACAGACTTTCCGTAATCAGAAATCTCAACCCTTGTAGTATAACTCCTTCCTGAGTTATGGACATTTTATTGTTGACATTTTTTTTGTTTTATATTCACCAGTTCCATGACTGATGTGTAATTATATCCTTCAACTTTAAAATGTCACTATCATGGCTCGTGGCAGTGATATTCTGGACTAGCAAAATAGCAGCTGGTGTGCTTGATTTTACAATGAAATTAATATAGACATCAGCAATCTTGGATGGTGTACAATGACCTTGTATAGGCAGAAAAGTAGTCAGCAGGGTTATGATCCTTCCCTGGATGATGCACAATTGTATAATTGTACTCTTGTAACCATTAGCCCCATCATTCAATGTGAGGAGGCATTTTGGCCTTGGGATTGCCAAATATAGTCAGTAACACTTGATGATCAGTTACCGCAGTAAAAAGGTTATCCACATAGGAATACATGGAAATGTTCACAAGCGCATAGCATTGCTAAACTTTATTTGTCTGGTTGTGAGTAAGAACGCTTTGTTTGGGACAAACTTCTACTTGCATATGCCTTTGAGCATTCAAGTGTTCACTGTGCTGTGTAAGGAAAGCACCTAACCAGACTAGGCTAGCATTAACAATAAATTCTGTTTGAAGCTTCAGATTGAAGATGTCATTTCAGTAGCATTCTCAATGGCTTGTTTGATTCTTTTAAAGCTTTTCTCACATTCATGTGACAAATGAAATGAAATGTTCTTTTTCATCGAGCCTCTCAATGGAACACTTACAGTGGCAACGTCATGTATGCATCTGGAGCAGTAACTGGCCATGCCCAAAAATTAGCGCATCATAGAAACACCATGTGGGGATCAGCATTTCACCGTGCTTGCACTTTAGCAGGCTCTGGTGTCATACACCCATCAGAAAAGATATGGCCAAAGAACTTTAGCTCTATCTTATGAAACTCCCACTTCCCTGCATAAAAAATCAAACCTGCTTCAGCACATAAACAACATTCTTGTGTAAGAGCTTTGTCGTGCTCTTTTTGTGTTGCTCCGAAAACCAATATGTCATCGATGTAATTTAACACATTCATGACAGGATGTACAATACTTCGAATGACGCCGTAAAACAGTTCTGCAATGGATGATACACCAAAACTTAGTCTTTTGTTTCGAAACAGACCAACATGTGTAGAAAAGGTTGTGATGTAACTGTAATCATCTTTGAATTCTATGAGAAAGTCATAATTTTTGCCCTGATCTGCTACATTTTTTGATTGATACTGGTGATAACTGTATCTGACTGTGCTCTGGGATCTGTTTACAGAGCCAGGGCGAGTGCTCTGATTATTAGTTATAGGGTAATTAGGTTTAAGTACGATTGACAGCCTAGCTGTAAATCCCTGATATATATTAGGGCATGTAGGTGTAGAGTCCCAGTAGAGTTAAAGCACTTAAGTGTGCACTACTGTGCTGCCTGCTGTCATTTTAAAGCAAAAGACAGACAGATGATGGACGTAATGCAGAGCAAACCAAACATTCACCCCCAATAAAGAGATCTGGGTTAAATACACCATTCTTTTGCTCACCATGCCACCCCAGTTTGGACCCTGCCATATGCAAATCAGTTTTCTTAAAAAAAAACTTTTTATTGATTTCCAACAAACAATCTGGTATCAGCACATGACATAGAGAAATAGCATTGAACATTTCCCCACTCCATCCTACAGCTCCAGTTGAAATCCACACTGAAAATACACTAAGAGCTTTACGCATCACAGGGAAAATGTCAAGCCTTAATGAGCATTAAACATGGCATAGTACAGCTAGATGTAAAGCACGGTACAGAAGAGAACAGGGGCCGGAGGGCCACTTCAATACTAATTATGCGGAGGAGAAGCCTCCACCTCCGCCATCAGTCGGGCCATCAGTTTGCTCCGTTCCCTCCGCAGCTCCACTGTTGGGGAGATACAGATGTCCCCCCCCTGTATTTATTCCACTTTCCCCATTTATGGTCCCATTTCTTGGGGCATCCGCGGCCCTTGAAGACCAATTTTTCGTCAATCATTGCGGTATCCATGTCTCGTGCCCAGGCACCCTGAAGCGGGACCACCTCCACCCCCCATTTTAGTGCAATGTTTTGTTTCGCGATGGCAAATCCCATCGAGGTCCAAGTCTGTTCTGCCTGGGAAAGATCAGTCGCCCCCAAATAATAAGCAGGCATAGGTGAGGAGATGGCGGCATGGATTTGCCGCATGCTCTCGCAAGTTAGGCAATCCCCACCCAGTAGTCCTGAATGTGTGGGCAGTCCCATATTATGTGGAAGAAGGTGCCTACTTGATTGCAATGTCGGAGACAGAGCGGATCGGGACGTCTACCTATCCTAAAAAGAGGTTTGGCATCGAAATAGACCCTATGGAGAATCTTAAGCTGCAGGAGTCGCATACCCATTGGGATGGCCACTTCACGAGGGGAGGCCAGAGCGTCCCACCAGTCCTCATCCTCTATATCACCCAAGTCATTCTCCCAGCTAACCCTTACCTTTTGCACCGGATTTGCACGATTGTTAACCAATTTCCTGTATGTGAGTGAAATGGCTTTATGATCCATGGGATCCAATAACAACCACTCCTCTACAGGCGAGAAGTCAGGAAGGGGGGCGTCTCTTGGCAGAGCAGCCGATACGGCATCTGAAGGTCTCCGTTTGCGCCAGCTGGGACTTTGCCTGAAGCTCCGTAAACGTGGCTAGTTTACCCTTCCCCCAAATGTTCCCCACTGTCGATATCCCAATGGTGTCGCATTTATCGAACCCTGGACATCTTCTGAGTTGTCCCAGCATGTCGGGCTCCCATAATGGTGTTGCCTTTGTTGGATGCTTATTCCAGCCCAGTCGTTTGGTGACTGCATGCCAAGTCTCGACCGTACGAGCAGTGGGGCCGGTTAGATGAAGTCTGCGAGGGTTGGAGTACAGTGCTCTGTTGTAGCCGTCCCTCCCCATGAGCCAATGATCTGTTCTAAAGTTTGGGTCATCATGGGGGCTGAATACCCAGTTGGGATGCCTGATAATAGAGACGCAGGTCTGGAAGCCCTATACCCCCATCATACCAGCCCATGGTGAGTTTGTTCATGGCGATCCGCAGCGTGCGGTCCTCCCATAGTAATCCCCAAAGTGCTCCATCGATCTGAGAGAAATATGACTCAGGGACAGGGTTGGGGGTGTTCTGTAATACATACAGAAAGCGCGGGAGCACAAGCATTTTAAGCAGGCACGATGCAAATCAGTCTTGACCCTGTGCCTCATGGGAACAGTCCGGCCCGAACTGCCAAGCCAGGTCCTCCCTGGACCGGAAACAAGCATCCTGGGACCGGTTTCGGGGCATCACCCCTCATCAGCCAGGCTAGTTTGAATCCAGTGACACAGTGAGACTGTCATTTTAAAGGCCTGCCTTCCAGGCTGTTTACATTAAAATTATATGCAAATTTGACTTTGGAATTAAGGGTACTTCCAAAGTCTCAAACTATCTTGTTTTTCAATATGTCCCCCCTAAGTTCTCCCCTAGGTGCCCAAGGGTAGAGTGCCTTGTAAGTAAAAGCAGGGACATTATAAAATGTGTTTTATTTCCCTGCTGACTGAACAACTGCCATTTTTGTTTTCCCCATTGTATCCAATTGCTCCATAGGCTAACATGGGAATGCTTTATTAAAGTATAGCTACTGCAAGAAAGGAGCTGAAAATACACTTCAAAGTATCAAAATGGTAGAATGATTCCAACAACTTTCCACCTGTCAGATGTATTATAACTATCACAAAATAGAAATTAAAGAAATTTCTTTCCTGTAAACCAAATCTAGCCTTCCGGCAGCCCTGCTCTGATTGGTCAGCCTTTGCCAGGTTGAGCCGAGCTGTCTTTAAGGAGGTGTGAAGTGGCCTGACTAGAGACAAAGGATTTACTTTGGGAGGAGAACTGTAAGCTGCAGAGGAAAAAGGAGAATGGGGTGGAGTAGCCAAACTGGTCTTCAAAGACACAGTGGCAGTTTAGGGCAGCACAGGCTCACTCCTCATCCTGCACCCCAGCCAGACAGCAGCCCCAGTAATTAGATTAGTAAAGGTTAGTGTTAGGGAAACTTAGTCACACTGGTGAGTAGGCTTAGCCAGATTCAACCCTCCAGGAGAGAGTTTCTCCATTTTGGATTTTGGAAGAATAGTGCTTTATGGATCAAGAATATACCACACTTTGTGTCAGGGCTGGTCTAATTTTACAGAAACTCTTGCTAGTGATGTTTAAGCTGCTTTACGAATCACAGCGCCGGAATCTCAAGATGGAGGCTGTTTACCATAGTCTTGTCAGTGGCCGGTCTAGTGTTTTGCCATCTCATGAAGTGTTTCTGTAATTGCGCACTACGTGCTAAGCGCACTTCAACTGTTCTATTTTGAGGAGAAGCAGTGTTTTATTGCTGCGCAAATTTTTTGACTGAAAAATTCCTCAGGGTAGTAGTATTTTCTCCTGAAATACTCCACCTGATAATTCGAGTGAATTGTTATGTCTCTTTCTGCAAGGAATCCTGGAAAAAAACATTTTTAGAGGTGTCGCTTAGCACAGTTGTCTGAGAAACCTTTCATGAGTAAACAGCTATGCTCCTTTGTCTCAAGTCGAAGAGAGAAGAGTTTTCAAGTAAGTTAGAACTCTAGTTTTATTCAGAAAGAGACTTGTGAGCATCTTTAGATCTTCATTTAAATCTTACATTTATTCTTTGAGCATAGAGTGAAATTTGCATTAGTACAAGAGATCTAGTAGCCTTCTAGCGAAAGACAATTTCAACCCAAGGTTTAGTCTGTGCTTACTTGATGAGAAAGGCTCTAAACTGAGTTGAGAAAGAGACAATTCATCTATATATATATATATATGTATATATACTTACCACCAATAGTCATCTTAACTGCGAACCAAGGAAAGAAAAGAGAAAAGAACAGTGTTATTCAATACAGTGGCATATCCATCTCAGAAATTGTCAGCAGTATAATATTCCAGTCATACTAATTATATACCAAAACTACTATCAGAGAGCAGCTAGCCCACTGTAAATTGCTGGTAATGAAGGAATTATAGAGAGTGAGCTATAATGAGTCTGTAAAGTTGTTTTCTATGAAGGGAGTGTTAAAACTGTGTTTATATTTACAGGTGCCTTAGAAGACAGCTGTTAGGAACCTGTGTGGAAGAGGCACAAGGCAGTGGCAGTCTTTCTTGGCTTCCCATTCCCCTTTCCCCCTCTTTACTGTGAGTGGATTTGTTTAATTAACTAGCAGTAGAGTTTGGGATTTGGGGTAAAGATATTTTGCTCTTTCGGAAGCCGAGTTTTAGGTTTGTGGTACTGACACTTTGGAGGAAGTGATCAAACACTTAGATGGCATACTGCATCCCATTGGTCAAGGATGCCCCCCGGTTTGATGCTACCCAGAAACTGTGAATGAACATGGGAGTGTTGCCCAGCAACTTAGATCCCTGCATGAAACAACAAGGGGAGAAAGGACTGCCCTGCTGGAACCCTGATCTGCACCCAAAGGATTACACTCTGACGGACTGCACCTGCTGCACAATCTGGAACTACCGCCCTAAGGACTTTGCCTGGCTTTACATAATCCTTGCGAAGCCAGAAAAAGTCCTTAAAAGTCCTGAAAGCAACAGGTTAACAGAGCTCTACCTGCACCATCTCCACCAGGAAGGATCCATCTGGAGTGCATCCAATTGTTACGAGAACCTGAGCTCATCTTCAAAGAATTCCTTATCATACTACTCCTGAGCGAAATGTATCTAGTTCTAAAGTGATTATTGTGTTATCTCCTAACTTGCCATACAATAAAAAACATGTCAAGAATATGTTTAAACTCTTCTTTTAAATAAAGAAGACACTAGACCAAAAAGTATTGTATTACATTTGCCAATGCTTGATTGTTTTGAACATGTGTCATCTAGGGAACTAAACCACGAGGCAGCAGTTGATGCATGTTTACTAGCACATGCTGCATGTTTTCAAACATCCTCTTCTATACAGGCACAATATAAATTATTTCCAGAACACGTGCAAACTGCCTTCATCACTATAGGCATTCAGCGCTATTAAAACCCCACCCGCCTTGACTCAGGGCTTCGCTTCCCGTAAGTGCCACTTACCTGACTCCGTTCCTCGTTGGCTCCGGACTCCTCGCTTTGTTTCCTTACTCCAGAATCTGCATCTCAGCACCCAGGAGGTTCTTCGATTTCAGGATTCCGGTAGATTCATCTTCCGCTGCCTCGACGCCTCCATCCCGACTTCCTGCAAAAGAAAAGGTCAGATCAACAATTGGTTGCCAAGCAACCCTTTGTAGGAGAGAAGGTAACGCTCCTAAACAACTCAGTATATGTGGTAAGAGCTCTTTTATTTTAAGTATTTTTCTACGCAAAGACTCAAACTAAAACAAGCGTGATTAACCCTTTACAAACCCGATGAACAAAGGATTGACGGAAACATTTCAAAGGGAACTGAGACTTTCTCCCGAACTATAAACAAGATAAATCAAGCAGTTGGTTTCAAGCAGGGCCGTTTCTACCATCAGGCAAGACTAGGCGGCCGCCTAGGGCGTCAAAAGAGCTAAGACGGCAAAAGGGGGATTTTTGTTTTTTAATTTGTTCCTACGAACGTAAAGCTAGGCAGCTGCCTAGTCTTGCCTAATAGAAACGACCTTGATTCTGAGGACCCTTCAGGGAGCGCAGACTGTCTCTCGCCGGATCCAGCCAGAGAGGGCGACGTGCGCCAAATCCCCACCCGGGCCTTTCGTCTCTTTCTAATGCGCGCGAAAAGTGCTGGAATCCCAAACAAGCAGCGTCTTGGCCTGTACAAGAGAAGGGGCTGGCAGTGCAGGGAATGTAGACTGTTTTAAACCGCTCACCACGGCTTTCCTAAACACCGAGAGCTCATAGAGACGGGTGTAGTGAGAACTGATTTCAGTGCTTTGAGGCGCCCATATGACGTCACAGGCGCTGTACAAATAATATGCAACGTAACGCAGGATGGAAGCGGATAGCCCTCTACTTGAAAGGGGGCCATCCTCTGCTACTTCAAGGCACCCCCACTCCAGGGCTGTGCGTCTTCAGCACCAGCCACAGACCAGCTGCGCCCAGTCTGCACACCGTACACAGAGCTGAACAGACCCTCCAGACCGTGTTTAGTTATTTCTCATCATAGAATCAAATACCCTTCATTTGATTCCTGTTGGCATAATGCACACCCGAAGACGCAAAATTGCCCAAGGCTGCAATAGCAGTGGCAGTGCTCACTTCCCGGCAATTGTCAACACAACACATGAGACGCACAACGAGAATGGATGTCAACAGACTTACAAATGGAGGGCTAGACCCCAATGTCGCTCATGTTTTTCAATAAAAAAGCACATTTTGTCTCATTTGACCCTCATAAAAAATTCATATTTTTTTTAACGCTCGGTACCTTTTTGAAGACATTGTTGGAAGGTTGAGCAGACTATCTGCGTGGCGGTTGCCTCTTATCCTGTAAGTATCACATATAACCTTTACGAATTTCGTTACTGGTAACTGGTTAATGGCTTAACAACTGAATGATTAGAGATTTGCACTTAAGTTGGCTTCATCTTCAACATGACTTTGAGCATGTTGTAATAATAATAGGCTGTTCGTCTCTAACAAAAATGAATGTGTCCTCATGATGTAACGCAACTTGTGTTCGTGTAAAGCGCTCTGATACCCGATACTTTCGGGTCAAGATCGCTTTATATAAAACTGCATAAAAAAAAAGAATTGAATCACTAGCCTAGTGCCATGTCTGATACCGTCATCCGGTAGTGACTGTTTAGGCCAACGTCAATGTCCACGCTGGGATTTTTGAGCCAGTGCTTACCCTGTTAAAACAAATCCCAGAATGCAACACACAGGTGGCCGCAAACCCAGGATTGGTTGAAGGTGTTCCACAACATGGAACCACTTCTCAACTATGGTGAAGTGTGCATTCTGCCTTGCACCGGCTCAAATTCTGGTCAGGATTACTCTCATAGTGGTAACATGTACAAGCTTGTCAATAACTTCTATTCACAGCACCAAGAAGCAGTTCATTCTGTGTTGTATGGCAAACTTTATTAACGTCTTGCCATAGTATCTGATTAGCGCAGATTTGAGCATCATGAACTATAATCTCCCTGACGTGGAAATCTTTTAATTGTTGTGATCAGCCTCTATTAAATGGATACAATGGAGATGATAACTATTTCAGGTGCCTCAGTGAAAAAAAACAAGCGTTGGCAAAACCACTCGGTCTGGCCTTGGAAGATGGTGCAAGTTACTATTTTTGTTGTTTCTGGTTTTGAAAACGAGGTGCACTGATGCCTCTGTGGTATTTAAACACAAGGCTCTATTGGGCATCTATGTACATAGTTCTGTGAGTGTATGGCTACCGAACGGTCTGGCCGGGCTTTTCGTTGAGGCCGTTTGCAGGACTGACTGTTGTGATCATGTTTCCTGATAGTAAATGCGAGTAACATAGAAGGGTTCGGCAGTAGAGGGTGTGCCTCTCTAGCCTGGATGACAGGGGGAGAGAGTGATGGTAGTAAAAGGGAGGGGGCGTCATTTTTCAATTCTCGCCTAGGGTGGCAAAACACCTAGAAACGGCCCTGGTTTCAAGGTTGAGAAAGCTGACAAACTATTGCTTACAAACTCTGGTGCAATTTAGAAAGACAATTATTGTTTGATGCATGACCTTCATTTATTTTCTGTTTATTGTTTCCAAGAATCCCTTTTGAACAACGCCTGAAACTTACTAGGTATACTGTATGACTCAAGACATTTCAAAATAGATAAGTCTCGGTTAAGTGCAACGCAATGCTATATTGAATAATTGTCTGTTTATGTTTATTCAAGGATAACACTGAATATCAAGAGATAATTCCCATTGCAGAATCCAGGTGGTGATTTCAACATCCACATTCTTTCCTGTGGTATGTTTAGGCAAAATGATGCAATAATAGCGCTTGTTAAGAAATTCAGTATTACAGTGCGTAATTGCAGTGTGTATATAAAAGATCTGTCTATTCCTCATAGGGAAAGTATTTCAGTGTCCTAGAACAAAGGAACCAGAAGTTCAGTCCTTCCCCATTCTGAGAGAGATACAGCCACCAGGATTCCAGTGTTATTTTTCTCTCTCTCCTCCCATTCCCACCTTCCCCCCGGGGATCAGACGGAGTCGCAAGTAATATCACTCCTTGCGGTTCTGGTTGATTTCAGGGGCATTCGGGGACAGGCAGCATCGAAGAAGGAACAACCGGAGTTCAGGTGGGTGACTTCGTAACACAAATGGCCTTTTAGGGAACTGAATTATGCAAAACGTAGTCCCAATATCCCAAGGACTCTCTCAGAGCTTCTAGACCCATGGATTTATGTTGTGGACACTTTGGAATCCCAAAAGAGCTCCAGAAGTTTGGAGAATTTTTGTCAAAAAGCTCCATACGATGAACAATCCGTTGACGTGAGCCAAGTTATTGTCGTCAAATTGCGACCCGGCCTGGGTTTCAGGGTTGTTCCGCTGAAAGCTCCAGATCTCAAGACTTCCAAGATTTCACGAGGCCTTGCGCTGAACCAATCTGGTGTTGTTGACTTGAAATCTGGCCTGATGAGGAACCTTGCTCAACATTGAGAGAAAAAGCTCCAGAAAAACAACGAAGTGCAAGGTAAAATTAAAAACTTTTGACAGAGATCTCCAGCCTAGTGTATACCACCAGGGCTCCATCATGGTCAGCCTCAAACTTTGACTTTGACCTGGTCAAGCACAACCAGATGTCTTAAAGTGGCGCTTTGGGCTTTTAAGCACTAGAAAGTGCTTATTCTTTAAAAATCATTGCCAGCTACCAAGGGTTGAACAAGGGATTAATTTGTTGAGACCTTGACTGAACCTTTTTTTGTGTTTGTGGCCTTGGTACTAGTGGTAGGTCTGTACTTATCACTACTAATAAACAACTTTCCAACATTTGATGTTCAGAAGTGAGGATAAGTAACGGTGTTTGACTAAACTATGCAGTAATTCAGTACATATCTTTAAAAAATCTTCTAAATTGACTTAGAACAAAAATAGACGTTTTTAATCAATTTTATAGATTTTTCCAAATTGTTCTGTCTCTGTGTTCCCAGCGTTTTTGTGACCCAAAACTAGGGATACCATGGAGTCAGATCTGGCTAACCTGTCCAAACTCACAGTAGCTAAACTTAGGGTAGAGTGCAGGTCCAGGGACATACCTAAAAATAATAAGGACAAAACTATTAGGTCCCTTAAGGCCTGGGTACAGACAGCTCTAGAGAGTGAAGGGGAGGGGGACAATGACCCCATCAACCACCTTCCAGGAGGTGGATGATGACAACCTGTCCATCACTTCCAGTACCAGGTTCATACTTTTAGCTAGGTGAAGGGAGGGCATGGCCCCCCACTGAGAAACAAGGGCTGTCCCTTGCAGCGAGACAGCTTAAGGCTCAGTTAGCTGCCATAGCTCTAGTAGAGAGGTAGTTGAACCTACCTAGAGAGAAGTGGGAGGATGCGAAAACAAGAAGAAATGGTGGCACTTACAATGAGGAGGATGCTGAGATGTCCATGTTTGGTGGGTTTGATCCCAGGCTTCCCAAGGTGATAGTGCCCAAGTATGAAGACGGGGGTGACATAAACAAATGGCTGACTGCATTTGAAAGGGCCCATAGACTAAGGAGGGTCCACTCCAAATACTAGAGGTTCACTCCTGTGGGAGTTGATGACGTAGCTGGGAGGGATAGGCACCTGACCCAAGTTGAGGATGAGGCATAATCCTACCCACATACAAAGAAATTTCTAGTTAGGAAATGTGTTCTGACCCCAGAGCAGTAAAGGGTGAAGTTCAAGGAAACCCAGAAAGTAAACACACAGTTCTGGGTGAAATTTATAGATATCTCAGTGAAGGCACTAGAGGGTTGCATTCAAGGTAACCAGGTGAATATTTATGAAAGGATGTACAATTTAATTCTTGATGAGCATGTCCTGACTTAATGTGTTCAACAAAAGTTATGCCAGTACCTAGGGAGTTCTATGCTGTCTTGTCCCAGGGAATTAGAAGAGACAACTGATGAGTGGGTGAGAACCTGGGTTCCTAATCAACATCAGGGGGTGAATCAGAAAAAAGGAGGACAGGTACCCTCCCGGGGAAAGCACAGGGGAAAAATTATAAAAAAGCAAAAGAGTCCTCATTAGATCCATGTAAATCTGCATGTGGGAGGGATTCTAGTCAATCCACTTTCAAGTGGAGGGGGTATCAGGGAAAGTCCTTTGACCATGCAAAGGCAGGAAAGTTCCTTGACCTTTTGAAGTCAGGGAAGTGTTATGACTGTCATCAGTCAGCGCATAAGAGAGGAAATGCTGTCTGCACAAAGAATCCCCCCACTGGTGGGCAGTACCAGGGGATTGTCAATGAAGGTGTGGGGATAGATATTGTCCCAGAGATAGGCAAGGGGTTGACAGAGGCAACCTTATTGTCCTTTGGTGGGGTGGAAATTGCAGCCCTGGCTGCCTTGCCTCCCAGCTTGGAGAGTTACAGGCAGAGGCCTAAAATAAATGGAACTGAGGTTGAGGCTCAGAGAGATACAGGAGCCAGTGTGACTATGGTCATAGAGAAACTGTTTCTCCAGAACAGTTCATACCTGGTATGTATCACCAGGTAACCTATGCAGACAGTGGAGTCAAACCCTATCCCATGGCAATGGGGAATATGGTATGGGGAAGTGTGACAGGCTTTAAGAAGGTAGTTGTGTCTCCCGCACTCCCAGTAGAGGGCCTACTGGGAAATGATCTTGAGTCATCTGACTAGTCAGGGGTGGAGAGAATGGTCCATGCAAGGATGATGGATGTCCAGAGAAGGCATATGCTGTGACCAGAAGGAAAATACTAGATACTTGTACCCTGCAACAATGGGCCAAGCAGCCAATTTTAAGAGGAAGGGCAATGGGCCTGGTAAGCCAGCCAAAGGAACTCTAGAGGTGCAGGAGGAATCTGACACTGAGAGAGAGGATTTGACCTCTGAGGTAGGGATTCCATTACAGCAAGATCTGTCAGATTTGGCAGAATTGACAGGAACTGGTGGACCCTACAGAGAGGAATTTTGTCAGGGACAAAGAGAGTGTCCCACCCATGAGAGCTGGAGGCAGACCACCTAAAAGCAAGTGGAGGGAGGTGACAGTGGATTCCACATAATCTACATGGAAGATTGAGTTGTCTACACTGAGGACAGAAGCTTCAAGGAAGGGACCACAAGGAGTGGATAGTCACCCAAAAGAACAGAGAATCCCTCAGCACCATAAGTCATGACATCCCCTTGGCAGGTCAGTTAGGTCAGAATAAAACGTGGAACCGGTTGGTTAACCATTTCTATTGGCCCATTTCTACTGATCTCGTATATCTGAAAAGGTAAAGGAGTTCTGTAGCTCCTCTGTAACCTGCCAGGCCAGTGGCAAGACAGGGGACAAGCCAAAGGCTCCCTTGATACTACTGCCAATAGTTGGGGACCCCATTTGAGAGGATGGGGTGGACATTAGTGATCCCCTAGATCCACCGCTTGCATGAAGGGACACGTATATCTTGTTGGCAGTGGACCATGCCACAATACACCCATAAGCAATCCCCATCAGGACAGTCACTGCTCCTTCAGTGGCTAGGGCCTTACTTGGTATGCTCATCAGAGTGTGTTTCCCAAGAGAGGTTGTATCAGATAGAGGCACAGATTTCTTGTCTAGCTATCTGAAGGAGATGTGGGAAGAATGTGGTGTCACCTACAAATTCACCACCCCCTATCATCCCCAGTCTAATGGTATGGGGAAAGGTTCAATAAGACATTAAAAGGTCATGATCAATGGGTTGCCTGACAAACTCAGGAGAAGATGGGATGTTCTCCTCCCATGCCTACTATTTGCCTACAGGGAGGTCACACAAAAAGAGTGATCTTTAGCCTGTTTAAATTGTTGTTTGGGCACCCTGTAATAGGGCCATTGTGCCTGTTGAAAGAGTCTTGGGGAAATCCTCTTAAGGAAGCCAAGGACAATGTGCTGGATTATGGACTAGGCATGTTATGTCACATGGTAGAGTACATGCAGAGACAAACAGGAAACTGGAGACCAGCCAGGAACTCAGGAAGCACCAGGATGACAAAAGCCTACCATGCTTGAGTACACTCCAGGACAATTGGTGTGGTTGTTGGTGCCTGTAGCTCCCAGGGCCCTCCAAGACAAGTAGGGTGGGCCCTACACAATCCTATAGAAGAAGGGTGAGGTCATCTACCTGGTAGACCTGAACACCCCTAGGAACCCCACAAGGTCCTACATGTCAATAAGTTGAAACTCCACCAAGACAGGGCAAACATTACCCTGCTAATGAGGGAGGAGAAGAGGAGACTGGGTCAGTGCTACACCTCCTCTCCACTAATGTGTAAGATGGAGCAGTAGAGGAAGTAGAACTCTCTCCCAAATTGACAGACCAGCAGCACGGAGACTGAAAGCAAGTGCTTGGCAGTTTGCTGGTCTGTTCTCTTTGACCCCAAGTATCACTGACTGGTGTATATACGACATTGACACTGGTGACAGCCTACCTGTCAAAAATAAACTGTACAGGTTGCCTGACCAAGTCAGAGCCAGAATCAAGACTGAGGTAGCTAAGATGCTGGAATCGGGGGTACTTGAGCCCTCTGACAGTCTATGGGCCAGCCCAGTTGTAGTAGCTCCCAAACCTAATCCTCAGGGGGGAAGAAGTAGTTAAGGTACTGTGTGGAGTACAGAGGTTTGAATGCAGTCACGAAGACTGATACTCACCCTATACATAGAGCTGATGAACTCATTGAGAAGTTAGGGGCTGCTAAGTGCCTGAGTACATTTGATTTGACCTCAGGCTACCGGTCAGATTGCCCTCATTGAAGGAGCAAAGGAGAAGTTAGCATTTGCCACACCTGAGGGACACTACTAATTCAAATAATGCTCTTTGGTTTAAAGAATACCCCAGACACTTTCCAAGGGTTGGGGAACAGGGTCCTGTCTGTGTTGGAACTGTTTAGTGCAGCCTATCTGTATGATGTAGCTGTTTACAGTTCCACTTGGAAGGATCATTTGATCTAGCTGGAGGAAGTGCTTCAGGACCTGCAACAGGCAGGCCTGACCATTAAGGCCCGCAGGTGCCAAATAGGGCAGAGTTCAGCTGGATACCTGGGCCACCTTGTAGACTGAGGCAATGTAGAACCTCTCCTGCCCAAAATTAAAACTATCTTGGATTGGACAGCTCCCACAACCCAGACACAGGTCAGAGCATTCCTTGGTCTGACTGGGTATTATTGAAGATGTGTTCTGAACTATGGAACCATTGCGTCTCCCCTGACAGAACTCAATTTTAAAATTCTAAAAAGTAACCCAAGAATGTAAATTGAACTCCAAAATGTCAGAAGGCCTTTGACACTATGAAAGATGCTATCGGCCAGAATTATGACCATTTTTAGCGGTCACAAATGGCCAATCGTGCCGTTTGCGACCGCTAAAGAGGTCCGTGGCATATACAAACCCTATTTTGGATGTCGATAACCTATTACTGTCTCGCAAAATAGGGTTTGTGAGCAGCTATTAGGAAGGTGTGTGCTAAGAGCATTCCTTCATAATAGCGGGTCGCACTGGTATGTAAGATTGTTTGCGACCGCAAATGCAGTGGCAAACCAATCACAGCTAACACCTACTTCAAGTAGGTGGTGAGCAAGTAGAAAATAGCCTTCCCCTTTGTGAATGCATGCACAAATATTTTTTTAAAGCAGGCAGTGGTCCCACGGACCACTGCATGCCCTTAAAAAATAAAAAGCAAACTTTTCATTTTTTTTCATTTAAACTCATCCCGTTTGTCCCCAGCAGTCCACCATCCCTGTGATATGTGAGATTCCTAAGGGGTAGCAAATTGTGAACTACCTCATTATTATTAATGAGGTTGGTCTTTAGAGAGACACTGTTGTACATTCCATTTTGCGAGTCACAAATTGCGAGTCGCAAAATGACGCAATTTGGAACTCGCAAAAGGAATGGTTGTACATCTGGCCCCTATGTGTTCAGCCAGCGGCAGCCCATGCAGGTAAGAGTGGTGGGTTGGTGGGGCCGGGTGGGGGTATTTCAACTGACTATGACGAGGCAAAATTGAACACAATATTAATTTTCCCTCCCCTTCGTCTGTCAAAATCCCCTGATTCGGCCACACTGCTCTTACCTGCACGGGCACTGGCTGTGTTCAGCACGAGTGTTACTGGCCACTAACTACACAAAGGAGTTTGTGGTTCAGACAGGGACTTCAGAACAAGGGATTGAGGCAGTGTTGGCCCTGTTTAGCCAGTTGCTTTCATCAGCAGAAGCTCCAGAAAGAGGAAATAAGAAGGAAAGGACAGCTGATAGCTCTCTCGATGAAAAACCTCGCAAACAAATTGATGGGGCCGACTTTGACCCCGCTGCTGAAGGTAGTCCAGGCTAAACTTCTCCCCTTGTTAGCCTATGGCAGCGAGGCAATGAGGGAAAGAGACGCTAAGGATCAGGACAACTCACAGGTCAAAGCATACAGAACCATGTTCTGCCTTTCACCCTATACATCACCTGCTCAAATAAGGTTGGAGTTCGGTCTTTTACAACAAGCATTAGCCAGGTACAGCTCTTCAATCATTTGCTGGCACAAGATCAGAAGCGACACTACAAACACGCTAAATTATTTGTTGTGATATGACATTCAGGATGGGGATCACTCTCAAGCTAGAAGCTACCTTCAGCTAGCCCTGGAATCTACCAAACTGACGGGACTTTGGGAGATGCAACTCGGCAATTTACCCTTTAAAAAACTAGTCTGGAAGTCCACAAAAAAAATCTCCTTGGTGGAGGACAAGGCTAGCTTCTCAAAGAGATCTCATGCCTGGATGTCCTTGAATTCTTACACATCCCTTGACTTACAAACATTCTTCAACCAGGGATATCCTAAAGACATAAAAATGAACTTTTTAAGGCATAGACTGGCGATTTTTCCGTGTGCTCAGCATCTTCCACCCTGGCTGAGGACAACAGCACAAGACACATGCAGGCTGTGTAACATCAAGCAAGGAGATATTTTACATTTAATCTGCTCATGCAAGGAACTGCTCCTAAAAGAACCTCTTAAGCAGAAAGGCACTCGCACCAGGAGACAAGCTGTGCTGGCCTGTTTAAATCCAGAAAATATACAATTGAATTGTAGATTTGTAAAATTCCTTATGCTGGCAGAACAAAAAATGCCCAAAGTACCATAAACTTGAAACATCAATCATAATGATCTGATGCCGCAGGACGTCCTGAAGACGGGAAGAGGCCTTTGCCTGACTACACCAAGGACAGACCACCAGCACTAAAATGGAAACCTCGCAAGAAGTCCAGATAATTTGAACAGCGTGTATAATACGATTTTGGTCAATGGGCAAGCACGGCTGGAGCAAAAAATCTGTGACTGTATCCTATAGTACCCAGTGAACTAAGGACATTCATAAACACTATTATTATGAATTCTGAGTTTACATGTAAGGAACCTTCCCTACCTCTGGGTTTTAACTGGGTTTACTTGAAGATTACCCATTTATAATTACAGTGCTTAAAAAGGTAGCAAAGGTGGATGAAATTATATTGATTGGTTAAATTTTATTCTTTTAAGTGTTAAAATTGCAACGGTTTTAGTTAACTATGCAAAAAATAAAGAAACTTGAAACTGTTTAGCCAGTTGCCTTCATCAGCAGGCGACCTCTCCCCAGAGAACAAAGATGGAGTGCCATTGAGAGGGAATCCTTTGCTGTGGTTTTGTCCCTAAAGAAGTTGATACTTTTGAATTCAAATTAACCACAGACTGCTCAGATGGCTCATGCAAATGAGGGTGGAAAATCCTAAACTGCTGAGGTAGTCCATTTCCCTACACAGGATGAACTTTACAGTGGAAGATAAATCTGGGACTGCCTATGCCAATGCAGATGGGGCCATATTCTCAAGGAGCTATCGGTGAGTTAACGGCACTTTAGCGCAGCCAAAGTCGCGATAAATTTATCACCCCATTCACAAGCTGGTGCTAACAGACCATAGCACCAGTTTACCTGCAATAGCAGCCACAAAATACATCGCCACAGATGACCCCAGCAACTATCGCTAATGAGATGCAGAGTAGGTGTTCCTAAAAAGCCGCAAAAACACCACTCCACAACATTCTCAATGACCGGCCAGATCAGTGAAAAGACCACGAAACATGCGATAAGGCACGTTAGCAGCAGCAAATTAACACCTGCTCTGACCTGGTGCAAAGTCGGACGGCAGCCTGCAACAGAAAAGGGAGCCCAGCCCTGAGCCACGCCTGAAGAACAACTGATGCCATGGAAACACTGAACATGCGTGCCGGACAGCCAAGAGGGCCACAACAGCCACCGACACCACCCCCAGGACCCCCCCGTCCCCATCACCCCCGCCCAAAGACATGGCACATCAACTACACGGAATCATGGACCAAATAATCTGCCTGATGTCGCACAATCACATCAGGTGACATACATGTGTCGTCACAAAAATGAGCATCACACATTCACCTTAGAAGCAACAAATGAAAATTAATTAAAATAAACACAGAACAGAAATGAAGACACATGGCGGCTCCCCTTGGGACATTCCGTAGGTCACAGCCTGCAAGACAAAAATCATGATGAGAAGGTGTGTCCTGCGCACATCAAGGGACAGAGAGAGAGCGAAGGAGAGAGAGAGGGAGAAAGGGATAGACGGCCAGAGAGGGGGAGAGAGAGATATAGACGGACAGAGAGGGGGAGCGACAGAAAGACAGACAGAGAGGGGGAGAGAGAGATAGACGGACAGAGAAGGGGAGAAAGAGAAATAGACGGACAGAGATGGGAGAGAGAGATAGACAGCTAGAGAGGGGGAGAGAGAGATAGAGAGAAAAGAAGAGAGGGACAGGAAGAGAGAGTGCCGACACTACACACCCAGGCCACACTGCTCACCTGCTGCCACAGGTGTGTCTCCAACCACGTTTCGGTATGTAGTGCAGTTTACCAGGTCCCACATCTGAGACAGACCCACCATCTGTAACAGTGTCCAGAAACATGAATGGCACAGTACATACAACTGCACATGACATTATCGCCTGTCCGCCCCTGCGCACCCAGGCAGATGCACCCCAGCCCCTCCTGCTGCACAGCGGTGTATGCCCGTCCCTATGCACCCAGGCAGATGCACCCCAGCCGCTCCGACTGCCCAGTGGTGCATGCCTGCCCTTACGCACCCAGGCCTCACTGCTCACCTTCTGCCCATGGCATGTAGCAACGAAGGCCCACCACGTTCCTCTGCAAGCCACAAGCACAGGCCCACAGACATGACACCCTCCACATCATCCAGCCCCACTCTGTCGGCAACCAGGTCTCACTTTTGGTGCTGGGTCTCGAATTTGCCATGGCAGAGGACATACCAGTGCACCCGGCCTCATCACAGGCTGCACACCCACTCAGCCCCTGAGGTGCCACTAACTCAGGTAGGCCCCCGCTGTCCGCTGGCTCAGGCTTACACTGCGGTCCAGCAGGGCACACAAACCCTGAGCAGTCTGGACCACCGGGACGGGGCATCATCGCAGGCTGCACACCCGCTCAGCACTTAAGGTGCCCCTACCTCAGTGCACCGAAAGTCACCGTCCTGAGGCGGTGTGCCGGCCACATTGTATCCGGTGCCACCAAGTCTGTGCTTCGCAAGTCATGGACCCTCTATCATTGGGTATCATGGTGCGGACGCCATCATGTCACCTCCGGGCCTGCGGAATGTGATGTCGCAGGCCCCTGGGCCCCTGGGCCCCCATGCCTACATGGATACACCCCGAGAGAGGATGGAAATGACATCGAGCAAGTGCGCCCGACCCTTTTTATTGGCAGGGTCAAATGTGCTATGATGCGTGTGCTGGATGGGTGTGGTGTAGGTGTACACCAGCCATGAGGGAGTGGCTGTGGCATGCTGACAACTGGACCTGTGAGCAGCAGATCCCTACAGGGAAGACCTGGGACATGTAGCGTTGTCGTCGTCCCTGTGAACGTAAGCGGAGTGGGCTGGCCTGGCGTGTGCCAGTCCAGCATAAAGGTTTGAACAATGATCCCTAGGCTATGGGCGTGGTTCCGTTCTGGCTTGGACAAGGAAGTAACTAATGCATGTGTCTCTGTTGTAGTGTAGGCGCCACCCAGACTGCAATCTGTATTGTACCCTGTGACTCAAATCCCACAACATGTGCAACATGGACATAAGGGGGAATCTCTGACCCTACATTCATCCATACTTTCACACTTGAATGATCATAGACATGTCACATCTGTGTGAATTAGAATGTTTAATGCACATTCAGTGGAGTGTTGTAACTGGAGCAGTACAGGGCCATGCAAACCCCACATTGTTGGCCCGTGGAGGGCCAGCCAGAGTCCTGCAGGGAATGCGAGTCCAAAGTAAGAGGAAGAGTTCAGTCCACAGTCTGATAGCTGTGTCATTGGCGATCATACAGAAAATGGCAGTCCATTGCGAGGTCCAAAGTGTGTATCACAGAGTGTATCGAGGGACAGTGGAAGGTGATGATGCAGAGGGCAGAACCAAGCTGAAACCGGCCATGTGACGGAGATGAATGCTACAGTTTTCTCCGTACCAGTAAGGCGGTTTCATCCACATCTTCGTCCTCTGCTGTGTCATGTGCCTCATGTGTGGGTGGTTCTGGCCTTTCTCCAGCACTGTGTGGCAGTGACACCTCAGGGGCTGGAGGTGGAATGTCTTCCGCACTGTGTGGCACTGACACTTCAGGGGGCAGAAATGTGGATCTAGTGGTAGCAGCAGCATGCATCAGCGCCAAGCCTTGTGGCAGCAATGCCATGAGAATGGTTGTGTGGTCATTGTGGAACCCAGTTGCCTCTCGCTGGTGAGCAGCTGTGGCAGCTGCTCTTTCCGCATTGGCCCGCTCCATGTTCTCCATGAGCCTTCCCATGAGTCCCAACTCCTGGGCAAGCTCGCTGGAGCCACTCTGACTAGACAGTCGTTCTTGTCTCAGAGTCAGGACTC
Organism: Triturus cristatus; assembly: GCF_964204655.1. Taxonomy (NCBI): domain Eukaryota; kingdom Metazoa; phylum Chordata; class Amphibia; order Caudata; family Salamandridae; genus Triturus; species Triturus cristatus. Next base: position 648,606,262 of record NC_140589.1, read on the forward strand.
TGGCGATGACAGCCATGGTTCGTTGAAGTGCATGGAGCGGACTGTGGGTGTCTGTTAGGGACTGTGAATGGTCCCTGCTGGGACTTAGACACCCACGTATGGCATCTAGTTTGTCTGCCATGCGGTCAAAACCCACCCGTACCTGGTCAGCCAGCTGCTCCTGGCATCCCAACACACAGCATTGGAAGGCCATGTGTTCTTCGTGGGGGTCCTGGGAGACAGCTGTGGTTGTGGGTGCTGCCCTCTGTGTGGTTTGTGCAGGGGGTGGGATGTCCCTGCTGCAGCTGGGCTGCCCTGCTCCTGGAGGTGGGCTGCAGAGACTGTCAATGAACTCTTGGAGGGTATCGGAGTCAAAGCTGTGGTGGTCCTCTTCGTCATCAGAGGAGAGAGATTCGGGCTGCTCTGCAGGAGGTGTTGACTGTCCCTCTGCAATGTGAAGGGGAGATGCAGTTTGAAAATGTGTGCACATGTGTGTTGTCGGATTGTACATGTTCACATACAGACTGCATGACTGTGTACATCGTGGCTGTTTTGGAGGGGCTGCCTATTTGCTGCGGGACAGTGGACATTTCAACAACATCACGGATGTGTGTTTGAACTTGTGCATTGTCTATTCACATTTCCCTGCAATGCCACTTGTGATTGGCCAGTGTCTACGCCCAGTGGCGGCCAGTTGTGTCCTGTGTTCTGTTGTGGACGTGTTGCGGTTTGTGCCACTTTGTTGTCAGTGTTGATGTGCTTTGCATGTTATGTGTGTGCTGCATCGGGGGGGTGGCCCCTGCTGCTTTGTTTTGCTTCCCCTTATCCCTTTCATGTGGTGTGCCTTTGACTTCTGTGCTTGTACAGTGCTGACACGTACCATTCTTGGGTACATTGTTCTCTTGGTGGGAGTTGGCGTTTGGGGCATGGTTTGTCCGCAGATGTGCTCAGCTCAATTGTGCATGTGTGCCATTCTCCCTGCCCCCCCAGTCCCTGGTTGTTACTCACCCTGGTGCTGTTATGCCCAGTCCTGTTGCGCAGTGTCCGGTCCCCTGACTCCAGCCACCGTCTCCCCACTGATGACTGTGGGCACCATTTCCTCCATGTCGTCCAGCTCCTCGTGTGGCGCAGGACTCCCACCTCCAGTCTGCATTGCTGTCTTCCGGTTGTTGGCCAGTTTAAGCTTTGTTTTGCGATTGACGTCATTCCAGCACCTCTTGACCTCTTCCATTGTCCTCTTTAGCATTCCGACTGCATTCACCTTGTCCACGATGGACTGCCATAGTCCATTTTTTGTTGCCAATGACACAGTGGAGGTCACGAACAGTTGTTGATGGTGTTCGACCACCTCCATTATCAGGATCCTGTTTTCCTGCGGACTGAAGCGCTTCTTCCTACTCTTCTTCTCCTTGCCCTTCCCTGACCCCGAGGTCCCAGGCAGGTCCTCCGGAGGGATTGTGGGGTTCTGGTTCTCCTCCGTACTTGCTCTGGGAACATCCATTGTGCTTGGCTGTTGTTTGGCATTTGTTTGTCATTTGTTTCTACTTTTATGGTGATTTTTCCAACTTAACACATGTGAATTGCAGGCCTGTAGCTGGTTTTTGCTGATTTTTTTATCGCGATTGGCCTCATCGCAGCTTTTTTTGCATTCGCGTGTCACATTTTTGCGGCGTGGCATTGATTTTAACGCAGTTAGTTGATGCGTTATTTGGGGAATATCGCATGGTACCGCCGTGTTGTGAATACCTGGATAACACGGCGTAAATTTCCAGCGATGGACGGCGATGTTGAGGGTTGCATTAAGTAACTTTTGTGATGGTTATCACACGTTCTTGAGAATATGCCCCACGGACTTTCAAGGTTTTTCCACTTAGGTGATGAGGACTAGCAGAGTGTAGGTTAGTTACCCATCACCTTTTGTTTAGGGGGGCTATGTGAGAAAGCCATCCTTTTTGCCCTGATCACCTTTTTTTCACTGATACTGGTGGTAACTGACTATGACTGTGTACTGGGCCCGTGCTCTGTTATAAGTTATATGGTATTTATGTTTAATAACAATTGGTACTGAAAGCCTAACTCTAAGTCCCTAGTATATAATAGGGCATGTAGGTTTAGAGGTCAAGTAAACTTAATGCACTTAAGTGTGCACCACTGTGCTGCCTGCTGTCATTTTAAAGGCAGCCCTGCCTTTCAGGCTCATTTAAATTATATGCATATTCGACTTTGGAACTAAAGGTACTTCCAAATTCTCAAACAACCTTGCTTTTCTTTGTAAGTCACCTCCAAGGTCTCCCCTAGATGCCCCAAGGGTAGGGTGCCTTGTAGTTATAAGCAGGGACATTCTAAAATTGGTTTTATATGCCCCTGTGAGGGGAAAACTGCCAACTTAATTGTTTCCCATTGTGGCTGGATAGGCTAACTTGGGAATATTTTATCAAGGTATAACTTTTGAAAGAAAAGAGCTAAAAATATACTTCAAAGTATCAAAATGATAGTTGAAATAAATCCAACATCTTGCCCATGTTAGATCATTATAACTGTCAGAGAAAAGAAGTTAGAGAATGTTTTATTTTCTGTAAGCCAAAATCCAGCCTTCCAGTTGCCCTGCTCTGATTGGTCCTAGTCATAGGAGGAATAGGGTTAGTAATAAATAAGGACCCGAATCAGTACTTATCAGAAAAAGACTTATCCAGCCGGACAGAGGTCATGAGTTTTACTAATGTACAAAGATAATCAAAATTAAGAAGGTTGATGAAGTGGGACACAAGCCTGCGTCCAGTACACACATTAGGTCATAGAAACAAGGAGGTTCAGGCATGAATACATAGTTTGTTTATAGGAATCATCAATACTTGAGAGAACAAACATTTCAAACAACACCCTTATGTGTCAAAATCATGTTTTTAAACATTTTGGGTATTTATGATTGTCGACGGCGTTTCGATCCTATTAAACAAATGCAAGGATCATCATCAGGACAAAGAACAATAATGCCTGTGCGATAAACCTGAATAACCGCAGCCGCGGTAGATTCAGAACCGATTGTAAAATTAAAAGCGGCGAGACGTAGTCGGAGGCTAAGTCATGTAATTGTTTTCTCAACTTGGCTCAGGTGACCAAGGATTCGTGGACCTGGAATGAGGTTCCGATGTGGTAGTAGTCTTGCTAGAGAACCGACGATGCGGGAGCAGGAACCGGCAATGGGACTGCTCTGAGTTCTTCTTTACTTAGAATTTTGGTGATGTCGCCACCCCTTGGTGGTAGCTTTACGACAGAAATCACAGTCCAACGTAGTTGATCCTCAGAATGGTTTTTCTCAAGAAAATGTTCAACCAGGGGGGCATTGAGAATTTTACAGCGAATTCTGCTCCTGTGTTGTGAAATGCGCAAGCGAATCTTTTGCGTGGTTTGACCAACATAGATTTTGTCGCATGGACAGAAAATAGCATAGATCACATTAGTCGTGTTGCAGTTGGTAAAAAATTTAAGTTCATTTCTGATGTCACCAAAAACAAATGTTTTACATTCAATAGTCAATGGACAAACAACACAATTGCCACATTTGGCATGACCAGTTAATGGGGGAAGTGACCAGAGTTCATTCAGAGTATTCAAATTGGCAATTACAGGAAGGGCCGCACGGACCAAATGGTCTTTAATGTTTTTATTCTTCTTGAATGCGAATAAAGGTCGATCAACCACGAGATTACCTGCATTCAAGATGGGCCAATTTCGTAGAATTGTTTTACGTATAGCGCTCGAGATTGTGGAGAATGTGGTAACACAAACTAGTCTTTTGGACTCCTGTTTGGTTTTTGGTTCTAAAAGGGATTCACGAGGGTTGTACCACGCGCGTTTCATGGAGTTGCGCACTAGTCTGCGTGGGTAGCCTCTTTTGAGCAGTTTCTGGCAAAGCACTTTGGCTTCAAAAAAGTAATCTGTTTTTAAGAAGCAATTTCTACGGATTCTCAGGAATTGTGAAAATGGCAAGGAATCTCTAAGGGCACGAGGGTGGCTACTATCATAACTGAGTAAGGTATTACGCTCAGTGGATTTACGGAAGAGGCTAGTTATAAGATAGCCATCCGTATGTTTAATTGTCAAATCAAGAAAGGGAATTGATTCTTTGTCATGTGACATGGTGAAATTAAGTCCACCGCAGTTATTGTTTAGCCAGTGCAAGAAAGGTGCAAGTAAGTTATCATCACCATGCCAAATCATGAATATATCGTCTATGTATCTTTTCCACTTGTAGATACACGACGAGAAAGGGTTGTCTGTGGTGAGTATGTGTCCCATTTCTAATGCGTCCATGTAGAGAATAGCCAGATTTGGTGCAAAAATTGCACCCATGGAAGTGCCTTTGACCTGTTGAAAGAACTCTTGTTCAAAGGTGAAATAATTCCTGGTAAGGCAAACTTCCAATAGTTGCAGTATAAAGTTGGTTGGAACAGCATGGGGACGTGGTCTTTGGTTAAGAATAGTTTGAATGACAAGTAAAGAATCCCTTTGAGGTATATTAGTGTACAGGGATTCAACGTCCAAAGTGCACAAGGTATTAGAATCAGGGTCATAAGGAAGATTCTCCACCATATTTATCATTGCCATGCTGTCACGAACATAACAGTGGGTATTAGGAACAAAATCTTTAATAAAATAGTTGACATAATGACCCAAAGGCTCAAGAATGGAGCCACATCCCGAAACAATAGGGCGGCCAGGTGGTTTCTCAAGACTTTTGTGTATCTTGGGAAGCGTATAGATTACAGGCAGTCTAGGATTTTTGGTGTTTAGGAATTGGTATTCTAATTTGCTCAAGAAGCCCTGGTCTAAGCCTTCATCAGTGATCTGTTTAATCAAGGTTTGTAGTTCTTTGGTGGGGTTGGTGAAAAGTTTACAGTAATGATCTGTATTGGCTAATTGCCGATTTATTTCTGTTTTATAGTCATTTTTCTCCTGTAAGACTATACCACCACCCTTATCTGCCGGTTTGATTATCAAGTTTGTGTTGTTACGCAACGATGATATTGCTGTCTTTTCATCCCTGGTTATGTTATAGGGAATGTAGTGATGTGCTGCAGAGATATTCTTTACTTCTTTTAGCACCAGTTTTTCAAAAGTAATGATTTCAGTAGGGATCTGGTTGGCAGGTGGTGAAAATGTTGAAGGAAGTCTAAGCGGGGTATTAGATACTTTGGGAGTAAAGGGATTCACTAGGAAGTAGCTGTGGAGTCTTAACTTCCGAAAGAACCTTAAGAGTTCTGTTTGTAGGTCTAAGAAATTCGGATAAGTAGTGGGGACAAATGACAATCCTTTGCTCAGTAGTGAGATCTCATGGCTGGATAATATGTGTGCCGAGAGATTAAAAAGGGGAATTGTTAGAGTAGCTTCAGTCATATTGGTTGGTAGTGTGGAGTTTACCAACGGTAATACTTCTGTCGCGTTTGGCGTTCTCCTGGGGGATTGTACCAGCGAGAACGCTGTCTCCCCCTGCCTCTCCTGGGTGGTTCTTGTTGGTCTCGGCCTAAAAAAAGAGGATTGGGGGTTCTGGTGATGTTACTTGTTCCCTCTCCAGGGTCTGAATTATCAGATGATTCAGCCGATGTGTCAGAAAACCCTACTAAGTTCTGCCGTTTATTGAAACGACCCCAAGGGCGAGAAATCTGAGGATTATTATAAGAGCGATTGACATAAAAATCTTTATTCAGATAGGGATATGCTCGTTCTTGGGTAAATGATTTTATATCCCGCTTGACTTTATTTGATTTTTTGTTTTGTTCCAGCCGGTGGAACTCCTCAGATGTTTTTTCAATTTTTTCCAAAAGTTTCTTGGCGTCAGGGATTGTGTTGTTATCTTTGATGTTTTTCTCAATATCATTGATGGTTTTGGTTAACTCTTTGAGTTCTTCAGAGGCAATGTCTATTCCAAGTACAAGCCAGTGCCTTGAGCAAGTAGTGCCAATATAACTAAAATTATTAATATATTTCGGGTTGTCAGTGAAGACCCCAGGAATGTTCCTCACTATTAAGCCTTGCGGGATTGTATTGGATTTGAGATATTCAGTTAGCATGCGTATCATTAATTCCAAACGGATGAATTTCTTTTTCTGTTTTTCAAGTTCTTCGGAGTAATCAGGCGTATGAGAGCTTGCACCAGGGGTCTCATCTAAGTTAGAGAAGAGCGAGGGACCTTCTAGGATTTTCTTGATATAGTCGTCCGAGTAAAGTGGTGTGTTGTCAGACATGTCAGGAGCGTTTCAAAGGAATAGGGCGGGGTGTTTTGGGAGGATTTTTGTATGAAGGGACAGAGGAAAGAACCCACTTAAAAGAGGGGTAATAGGACAAGGCCCTTGCAATCAAGCGATTGCGCAAATTATATTTAGTAACAACAAGAGCACCCAAAGGGGTCAGCTAGGGACCTTGGGAGTTAAGTGATTATAAACAACAGTTGTCCCTAGTCATAGGAGGAATAGGGTTAGTAATAAATAAGGACCCGAATCAGTACTTATCAGAAAAAGACTTATCCAGCCGGACAGAGGTCATGAGTTTTACTAATGTACAAAGATAATCAAAATTAAGAAGGTTGATGAAGTGGGACACAAGCCTGCGTCCAGTACACACATTAGGTCATAGAAACAAGGAGGTTCAGGCATGAATACATAGTTTGTTTATAGGAATCATCAATACTTGAGAGAACAAACATTTCAAACAACACCCTTATGTGTCAAAATCATGTTTTTAAACATTTTGGGTATTTATGATTGTCGACGGCGTTTCGATCCTATTAAACAAATGCAAGGATCATCATCAGGACAAAGAACAATAATGCCTGTGCGATAAACCTGAATAACCGCAGCCGCGGTAGATTCAGAACCGATTGTAAAATTAAAAGCGGCGAGACGTAGTCGGAGGCTAAGTCATGTAATTGTTTTCTCAACTTGGCTCAGGTGACCAAGGATTCGTGGACCTGGAATGAGGTTCCGATGTGGTAGTAGTCTTGCTAGAGAACCGACGATGCGGGAGCAGGAACCGGCAATGGGACTGCTGGTAGATTCAGAACCGATTTTACAATCGGTTCTGAATCTACCGCGGCTGCGGTTATTCAGGTTTATCGCACAGGCATTATTGTTCTTTGTCCTGATGATGATCCTTGCATTTGTTTAATAGGATCGAAACGCCGTCGACAATCATAAATACCCAAAATGTTTAAAAACATGATTTTGACACATAAGGGTGTTGTTTGAAATGTTTGTTCTCTCAAGTATTGATGATTCCTATAAACAAACTATGTATTCATGCCTAAACCTCCTTGTTTCTATGACCTAATGTGTGTACTGGACGCAGGCTTGTGTCCCACTTCATCAACCTTCTTAATTTTGATTATCTTTGTACATTAGTAAAACTCATGACCTCTGTCCGGCTGGATAAGTCTTTTTCTGATAAGTACTGATTCGGGTCCTTATTTATTACTAACCCTATTCCTCCTATGACTAGGGACAACTGTTGTTTATAATCACTTAACTCCCAAGGTCCCTAGCTGACCCCTTTGGGTGCTCTTGTTGTTACTAAATATATACTGCTCTGATTGGTCAGCCTCTGCCAGGCTGAGCCAAGCAGTCTTTAATGTGGTGAGAAGTGGCCTGACTAGAGACAAAGGATTTCCTGTGGGAGGAGAACATCAAGCTGCGGAGCAAACGGTAGTATGGAGGTGAAGTAGCCAAACTGGCCTTCAGAGAGGGAATGACAGTTTAGGGCCCCTAGCCAGACAGGACACCCAGTAATTAGATTACTGAAGGGGTTGGAAGAGGAGTGTTAGGGAAAATTAGCCACGCCAGTGGGTTGGTATTAAGAAGAAACTTCAAGTTCAAGGAGTTTCTAAAAGCTTTTGTTATCTGGTAGGGATACCCTCCAGTTGTCACAACAGCTGTTTATCAGAGCCTGTCCAACTGTAAAAAACAACTGACAGTAGAACGCTGGCATGGACCAGTGGCCTGGGTAATACGGGGGAATTAGTGTTAAACCAGATGAGGGGAACAAGAGCATATACAATGGTACAAGTATTTTGTGTGTGACAAGCAGACCAATTACAACACATCTCCCTCCCGTATAAAAAGAACATCCTCAAAACAAAAAAAATTGTCCACTTAACAAATTACTTATATACAGCAAAAGGCCATGCATAACATTTCTTACATGAATTCATAGGATGTGAGAACCATGTTTAGTCCCATAATGGGGACCACCGCCATAACAGGAAGTTACATGTGTTTCAGTGCGGGATAAAATCCCTATGCCACCCTGCAGCCTTGCACCTTGTCACATTCCTCGGACTTACCCCTGCCCCGGAGCTTGCCCTCAAATACACACTGTGATTGTTGTTGTTGATCAGGGAGGAGTGTTATGGAGTCAACCTGTCATACTTCATGACCTGCCATCATCATAAAGAGCAACCACATTTTTCCTCACTTCCACCCTCTTCCTAGGTTTAGAAAACTTTCTCCCCCCTCTTTGGCGAGGTGCAGGAAGCTTAAACAAAACCAGATCCCACACACTCCACTTGCCCTCTTTAGTACCATGCTTTAAATCATACCTCATTTTATAACTTTTTTGATGAAGTTCCCTTAGTTTATTCATCTCGTCACAGAACACCCATTTGGGTTCACCTCCTCCCAACCAGTTAGGTGACAATATTGTACTTGGCAATCTCCCTTTTAATGCTAAGAACGGGTAATGTTAGTAATAAGATTTGGAGCCATGTGGTAGGACCAAAGCATATTTTGGAGGGCTCTGTCCGCCTGACTCCCCGGTATATGAGCTACTTGCAAATATTCTTTGATAATTCGGTTAACACACTCCACTAGCCCATTTGCGTTCGGACAATACAAAGCAGTCTTGAAATGACATACGGACATGGTAGCCATGAACTCCTGCATTTCTTCAGAGGTAAACTGCACCCCATTATCTGTAATAAGAGTGCTGGGAACACCTTCCATCATGAACACACCCTTGAGGAAACTTATAAGGGTCTGCGTGTTAACACATCCCACCACTTTTGTCATTATCCGATGGGAGTGATAATCCACCAACACAAACATGACTTTTCCATCCCATGGTTTTAGGGGGCAGTAACTAGGGATAGAGGTGCATTTCTGGTGGCTCTGAAATATCACTCAGAGCTCATATTAGGCAAACTTTCTCCTTCCTCTCTTCTACAGTGTTCTTCTACGGGAACCAATAAGTGACCCTAACCTTAGCCTTGGTGATTCTATCCCTGGGATGACCATCATGAAATTCTTTCCCACCACAACACTGCTGGAGGGGCCAGTCTGCCCCCTCATGACTCTTCTGTCAATTATACCTAGCTCATGACTCACAGCCCAATGATCTCCAAGGCCGGATTTAAGGGGCCACCCCAGACTAATCTTTTCTTTGACCTGTTTGAGGATTGCATCCTTCTCCATCCCCATCTCACATTTGTGTGTAGATATTCCAGGAACTTCCACAAATGATACGAATTTTTACTCTCCACTACTGACTTCATCTTCCCCTCCCTTGTAAGGTAGTCTCGAGAAGCAATCGACCAACCAATATCTGTTGCCTGGGTGATATTAAATTGTGAAACTAAATCCTTCTAGTCCCAGTAGCAATTTAGCAATACAAGGGCTCGTAGTGTCTCTATCTTTGGTTGAAAAAGTATAAACTAAAGGCTTGTGGTCAGTGCGTACGGTAAAGGGGGAACCCCATTAAAAAAATTGAAATGGCCAGTGGCTCAAGCATGGGCCAAAGCCTCCCATTCCACTGTGAAATAATTATGTTCAGCTTCTCTCAAAGCTCTAGATGCATATGCCACAAACTTCTCCTTCTCAACCACTATCTGTGTCAAAGCAGCTCCAATCCCAATACCACTAGCATCAGTAATTAAAATATTTTTGTGTCATACTTGCCCAGCTAGGGAGTATATATTATTCTTTTCTTGGTTGCCACAAAAGACTTTTGGCACACCACATCCCAAGTAAATGGGGTTCCTTTCTTCAGTAGACTTCTTAAAAGAGTTGTCAAATCTGCAAAGCTCCGTACAGTTGTTGTCATATATTCTACTGTTCCTAAAAAAGGTTTTAGTTTATCTTTATTTCCAGGAGGAGGCGCCTTCCTTACTGCCCTAACCAGATCAATCTTTGGTGTGATCTCTTGTTTAGAAATGGCATGACCTAAATAGTCTGCAGAATCAACCCCAATCTGCCACTTATCTTTACGGATTGTAAAACCTGCATTTTTTAGGGCATTTAACACTTCCCTTAAAGTACTAGAGTGGGGAGTTTCCAATTCCCATATATCAATATATTGTCATGAAAACAAAGGATGTTTTTGGTCTTCCCCAATATGTTCTGCATCACTCGCTCATAAACTGTAGTCGCTGATGACAGGCCAAACGGCATGCCGCAAAACCTATATGCGCCAAATGGTGTTATAAAAACTGTGAGGGACTTGGAGTCAGGATGCTATACTATTTGGTGGTATGCAGGCGATAAATCAATGAAACTGAAAATTTCTGCTTTACCAATCACACTAATCATTTCTTTTATGTGAGGGAGGGGAAGCCTGTCCACCCAAATATGTGTGTTTAAGTCTATGAGGTCAACAGAGAGGCACAGTTCTCTACCTCCTGATTTCTGAGTTACTACAAATGGGACAAGCCTCAGAGAACTCTCAATAGGTTCAATATTGTGCTGTGAAACTAACTTATCCAACTCCGCTCTTAGAGGTTCCTCCATGAGGTGAGGTACCAGTCTGACTTTGTGTATCATGGGAACAGCATTGTCCTTCACCTTGATCTTATGTTGGAATTGTTTCAATTATCATAAATCCCCTTTAAATTCCTCAGGAAATTAGTCAAAGATTAGCTTAAGACCACTGCTGCCCCCTCCAAAGTCAAAACCGCCTCAACACTGTTGGGATCAAATTTAATCCCAAAATCCTCTTGGTGTGCCCACCCAAACAAAATGGATTCATTTTTAGTTAAGTACACCTTTCCCCGCATTTTTCAGTCCTTAAGTGTAATTTGCATAGTAATCAAGCCCTCCAAGGGTAATGTTTATTGTAACCCACAGATTCTATATCAGGTTGACTTAAAACATGTTCCTTTCCCTGTAATCTTTCCTTGAATACATTATAATCAATAAATGTCATGGGAAGCATGCGTCAGCAAACACTTTAAATTCTACCCTATCAAACAATATGTTACTCAAAGGATGAATATTCTCCCTCCTAGTAGTGCCATTGTCAATCTGGAATACATACATGTCCTCCCCTCATTAGTATCCTCTATCGAGTGTACATTCCTTTTTTCCATGCTGACATTCTTACATAATCTGGTGTAATGGCCCCTTTTGTTACATTGTCTACATACAATGGACCATGCTGGGCAGTTGGGGTTGGTGGCTAGGTGATTATAGTTTCCACAAGGAAATCGTCTTAGCCTTTCTTTTTTGTTGTCTTCAGAATTCTTCCCACCAGGAGGTTCACTCAGATTTTTGCTATCTAACCCATCTCCATCTTTCGACTCCGTATTAGATCTACTTTTCACCACATGCACTGTCTCCCCAATATTACTTTGTTTCATCTCCCTTATATGCTCTGCTGTATGTTCAACACTCTTAGTGATTTTACAGCCACCTTCAAATCTGGGTTCCCTGTCAACAATTGTTCCTGTATTTTTGGATTGTTAGTATAGCGGACCAGTTGATCCTTGATAAGTAAATCACATGAAGTGCTAAAATCACACAGACTTGCAAGACCTTTCACCATAGCAATGTAGCTCATTACTACTTTGTTTCAGTTTTAGCTTGTGCTTTACAAACATATATGTGCCGCTCTATTACCAAAGTCATTTGTGGACCAAAATGTCTTTCTTATCTATGTAGAGCTGATAAATCCTCCTGAGCATCTTCTCATTCTTATTCGCTCTCAGTATCTGCTATAGTTTCAGAAAACTTCCTCCCTTGAATACAAATGTTGCATAATAGAATATGTTGCATCCTCAAGGACAAGTATTTTCACCTCTAATTTTGGTATAATTGCTTCACCCACCTCATCCAGGAACAGAGGAGGTTGGTTCATACTTGTAGAAACCATTATGATCCTGCTTTAGAGATGGCTAAATAATCCTTGTACCAATGCACCCAGAACTGCTTTTCAAAAGCTCCGTTTCTGTTTCTAGTATTTTCCCTTCAGTCCTCTTTCTATTGCAGTGAATAATCCTCTAATAATGGGCTAAATTCCTCACAGGTTTCCTGTTTGCTCACCGGAAGTTCTCTAGCTAAAGGTGTCTGAGGCCAGAGGGAAGCAGTTGGAACAATGTGGGCAGAGCCACGCATGTTCCAACATGGCAAGCGCTACCACACTTGCCTTAACCACACATATGCCTTAACAACGCATATGCATGGTTAAGGCAGAGTGTGGTCTGGTTGCTCCCTGGCGGCAGCAGGAAGGATCAGGAAAGAATGAGACGCCGTGAGGTAAGTGGGGCCGGGGCCAGATTTTAGATGGGGTTCGTTTTTATGGTTTTGGGAGGATGATTGGGGTAGTTTTCAGGGGTGGGGGTTGGGGTAGTTTTCAGGGCTGGGGGTCAAGGTAGTTTTCAGGGCTGGGTGTTCGGGGAAGTTTTCAGGGCTGGGGGTTTGGGATAATTTTTAGGGCTGGGGTAGTTTTCAGGGCTGGGGAGGTGTTGTTTTTTTTTGGGTGAGGGATAGTTTTTGATGTCAGGGCAGGGACTTGTAGGGCCATTTTAGAGCTCAAGGCGGGGGCAAGGATCATACTACTTTTTAGGGCTTGGTGGGCAGGGTAATTTTAGGACTCTGCGGTTGGGGTAGTTTCTAGGGCTTAGTGGCGGGTGGTGTAGTTTTTAGGGCTCAGGGGGTTCGGGTAGTTTTAGGGCTTACGGGAGGGTAGGGTAGATTTTAGGACTGGGACAGGTACATTTTTAGGATTCAGGGGGAGGGAGGGGATAGTTTTAGGATTCAGGGCAGGGGCAGGGGATGCAAGGTTAAAACTTAACTGTCAAGTCTTAACCGTGGATATGTCATAACCATACATGCCTTAACAACGCATAATTAGTTGTAAAGGCATGCGTGGTAAATAAATATTTGTGGTTAAGACTTGTGTTATTGAGACGGCGTGGAACTGGCATATGTTGTAAATGAATACATGGTTCCATCACACAACCAAGTCTGGATAATCTTGTGGGTGAGTCCCTGATGAACCCTCGCACTTTTAAAGTTATTACACCAGTAAAATTAAAACCTGTGCCGTTAAGTGTGAAGCTCAGGAACAGCTCTCACCCCAGCAACTGGAAAGGCAAATGCTATGACTGTCAAAGTGACAAGCAGAATTAAGAGCTGTGCCCATCAGCGCACAACTTTCAATAAGCAGCTGTTCCTGTCAGCATAACAGGCAAATTGTGGAGCTGTGCGCATCACCATGCCACTGCATGTGCCATACACATTTTTTTGATATTGGCCGTCAACGCATCCTAAGCTAAATAGATGTGCCCATCAGAGAGACAAGCAAAATATGGAGAAGTGTGCATCAACGTTTAGCAACGTTCCTTAGTCTGTTGGCTCCCCCGGAGTTACAGCACAACCACCAAGAAGTGACATGCGACCTCTGATGGCCACTTTCCCTTCACACAGGTACACTTGAGCTGCAATAAGGTCTTCTCTCCATTTGTAGCTTTGTCGGTCAGTGGCTGTGCCTGTCAGTGTGACAGGTAGGAAGGAGGAAAATCATTTAACACTGTCAGCCTTGAGACGTTTAAAGTACTGAATGTCCACCAAAGCACTTGACTGACAGCGATAATGGTCTAATGAAATGACAGTGCTATGACCGGTAACAGGACCATGTTGCACAAAATGCTGCATCCACAAGAGTTTGGCCGAAAGTAAGGCCAGAACGTATAATGGTTTGGCTGGATTTCCTCCTAAATGAGCATCGCCCACCTCCCCTCAGCTCCTCATCTTTGTTTCATGGGCCATGAAACAATTGTACAGCTGAAGGTGACAAGGTGATGTGGTGCAAATGCACCAAATAATGTGGCGTTGGCAATAATTCAGGGGAGAGGCTGTCTCCACTGTCCCCTCCAGCAGATTGTCCCCTCTGCTAAAAAGAAACTTTAAGTTTAATGAGTTTCCTAAAGCTTTTATTATCTGTTTGCGACAGCCTCTGGTTGCCAAAACAGCTGTCCAACAGAGCCCATCCAACTGTCAAAACAAACTGACAGTAGAACGTTGGCATGGACCAGTGGCCTGGGTAATGCAGCAGGAATTAGGGTTAAACATCGAAAGGGGTACAAGAGCATATAAAACGGTACAAGTATTTTATGTGTGACAAGGAGACCAATTACAACAGTTGGCTTAGCCAGATATAACCCTCCAGGAGAGAGTTTCTCCATTTGGATTTTGGAACAATAGTACTTTTTGGGTCAAGAATATGCCACACTTTGGAGGAAGTGCTCATATACCTGGGTGACACACTGCATTCCATTGGTCATTAGTCATGGGTTCCCACTTGCTTGACGCCCAGGAACTATGAATAAACATGGGAGTGTTGCCCAGCAACTTAGATTCCTGTCTGACACAACATGGAGAAGAAGGACTGCCCTGCTGGAACCCTGGTCTGCACCCAAATGATTGAACTGTACAGGACTGCACCTGCTGCACAATCTGGAACTACAGACCTAAGAACTTTGACTCACTTCACAAGAATTAAGTTGTGGACTCCCTGAAAGCAACAGGTTAACAGAGCTCCCCCTGCACCATTCTCCACCAAGAATAACTCACCTGGAGTGTGTTCAGTGAACTTTTAAAGAGCTGGCCATATGCATTCTGGGAAACGTAGTCCCAATATCCCAAGGATCATCTCACTGCTTCTAGACCCTTTGATTTGTGATGTGGACACTTTGGAATCCCAAAAGTATCTCTGGAAGGAGATCCAGAAGCATGGAGAAGTTTGGAGGATGTTTGTCAAAAAGCTTTATAAGGCGACCGACTGGCCTGATGAGGAGCCTCGAGAGAAAAAGCTCCAGAAAAACGACTACGTGCAAATATAAAATGTTCTCCTGCTTAGCTTTTCTTACCCGTGCTCCACCACGGTTGGCCACTAACTTTGACTTTGACCAAGTCAAGTGCGACCAGATGTCCCAAAGTGGCACTTCTTCCCATTACTAGAAAGCGTTCATTCTTTAAAAATTCATATCTCCGGTTCCTTGCATTGTGTTTTTGTCATTTTGGTGTCTATTTGTTCATAAATTATAGCCTATGTTTATTAATTGGTGATTTTTGTTGTGTATTTTATCTTTCTTATATTGGGGGATATTATCAAGAACGTGCGATAATCATCGCCAAAATAGGTTAACGCAATCTTTCATATCGCCGTCAATCGCCGGAAAATAACTCTGTGTTAGCGTCCTATCCAAAACATGGTGGTAACATGAGATAGTTTCCCGATAGCGCATCAAATGTCAGCGATAACATTACCGAGATGGTGATAAAAATCCAAATCCAAACGCAATAAAACTTGCGTTGCGCCCAACTGCGATGACAAAATTTGCGATAAGCTGTGCCAGGCCTGCAATTCACACACGTCAGGCGGGTAAAATCACTATAAAAGCAGAAAAAAAACCACAACCAAAAACAAAACAACTGCGAAGCACATTGGAGGTAGCCGGTGCAGGAACAGATGATGACCAAAACCCGAAAAGACCCCCGGAGACCCAGGCTGGGACCTTCGGGTCAGGGAAGGGCAAGGACAAGAAGAAGAGGAAGACGCGGTTCAGTCCTCAGAAAACCAGGATCCTGAAAAATGAGGTGATAAAATACCATCAACAACGGTTTGTCACCTCCAATGTGTCATTGGCGACAAAAAATGGAATATGGCAGTCCACCGTGGACAAGGTGAATGCATTCGGAGTGCTAAGGAGGACAATGGAGGAGGTCAAGAGGCGCTGGACTGATGTGAAGCACAAAACCAAGCAGAAACTCGGCAACAAACATAAGGCAGCAACGTAGACTGGAGGTGGGAGTCCAGCGCCACAAGAGGAGCTAGATGAGGACGAGATGGAGGAAATGGTGTCCACAGTTATCAGTGCGGAGATGGTGGCAGGAGTTGGGGGACCAGACACCACTCGACAGGAGCCAACACAACAGTAAGAGGGTGAGTAACGAGCAGGGACGGGGGGGACGGGGAGATGGGCACAATGGCACACATGCAAAATTAAGCATAGTACAGTGCACACCCACAATGACTCTGGAGCATGTCCCTGATCCCCTTGGCACACTGCAGCACACCTAGAAACTGCAAGTAGGCCCCCGTTGACTATGTGCCCAGAGGGGGCCCTCCCCACGCATCACTAATCTCACAACAAACCCATGCACATGTGCTGAACCCAACAAAGCTGCGAGTCTGTGACCCACACTGATAATGCAAGTGACACTGCGTGCCGATTAGCATGGTTGCAGTCCTATTAACATGACATGGTGCACGCCGCAACACTGAGGTAGCTGAGTGTGGACCACATCCGTAAGGGAGCAGGTCACACTCTGACACATCCACGTGCACAAACAACCCCTGACGTCAACAAGACATCTGCGGACAAACCATGCCCAAGAGTCCTAATTCCCACCAAGAGCCCAATTTACCCAAGTCTGTAACATCTCAGTACAGAATTGAAAGGCACACCACCTGAAAGGGATAAAGGCCAGCAAAACCAGAGCTGCAGGGGCGACTCTCCCACAATGCAGCACACACACATAAGAAGCAGAGCACATCAACATTGACAACAATGTGGTAAAACTGCAACACGTTCACAACAGAACAGAGGACACAACTGCTGCCGCTTGTGTGTAGAAACTGGCCAATCACATCTGGCATAGCTGGGAAATGTGAGATTATGATGTACAAGTACAAATACACATCTGTGATGTTGTCAAAATTACCACTGTCCCGCATCAAATAGGCAGCTCCTCCCAAACAGCCACAATGTACATTGTCATGCAGTCTGTATGTAAACTTGTACAATGCGTCAACATACATGTGAACACAATGTTAAACTGCATCTCCCCTTCACATTGCAGAGGGAGAATCAGCACATCCTGCAGAGCAGACCCAACAACTCTTTACTGATGACGAAGAGGACCTCCCTACCTTCAACACTGATGCCCTCCAACAGCTCATGGACACCCTCAGCACCCCACCCCCAGGAGCAGGGCAGCCCAACTGCATCGAGGAGACCTAACCCCCTGCACAGACCACACAGCAGGAAGCACCAACCACCATAGCTGTCTCCCAGGACCCACACGAACAACACATGGCCTTCCAACGACGGGTGTTAGGGTGCCAGGAGAAGATGGCTGATCAGGTGTGGGTGGGGTTTGACCGCATGGAAGCCAAACTAGATGCAATACGTGGGTGTCTAAGTCCCATCGGGGACCATTTACAGTCCCTAACGGACACCCACAGTCCGCTCCATGCTCTTCGATGATCCATGGATGACATCGCTGGAGTCCTGACTCAGAGACAAGGACAACTGTCTAGTCAGAGTGGCTCCAGCGGTGTCATACGAGAGTTGGGACACATGGAGGACCATGGAGAACATGGAACGGGTGCAGGTGTAAAGAATGGCTGCCATGGCTGCACACCAGCGTGATGTAGCTGGAATCTACCATGCCCTGCAGACCCTCATCATAGCATTGCTGCCACAAGGCCTGGTGCAGATGAATGTTGCAGCTGCTTCGACATCCACATCTCCGCCCCCTGATGTGTCAGTGCCACACAGTGCTGGAGACAGAACACCACCACCCACATGTGAGGCACATGAAACATCAGAGGATGAAGATGCGGATGATCCTGCCATTCTGGTAAGAAGGAAGCAGTAGCATTCATCTCCGCCATATGGCCTGTTTCTGCTTGGTTCTGCCCTCTGCATCATCACCTTCCACTGTCCCCCAATGCACTCTGCGACACTCACCTTGGACCTCGACACGGACTGCCATATTCTGTTTGGTCACCAATGACACAGCTATCAGACTGTGGACTGAACTTTTCCTCTCCCGATGTACTTGTCATTCCCTGAAGGACTCTGGCTGGCCCTCCACGGGCCAACAATGTAAAGTGGGGTTTGCATGGCCCTGTACTGCTCCAGCTACAACACTCCACTGAATGTGCATTAAACATTCTAATTCACAAAGATGTGTCATGTCTATGATCCTTCAAGTGTGAAAGTATGGATGAATGTAGGGTCAGTGATTCCCCCTTACGTCCATGTTGCACATGTTGTGGGATTTGAGTCACAGGGTGCAACATTAACGATTGCGGTCCGGGTTGGCGCCTACACTACAACAGAGACACACAAATTAGCTACTTCCTTGTCCAGGCCAGAACAGAACCACGCCCAGAGCCCCGGGGTCATTTTTCACACCCCTATGCTGGACTGGCATACGCCAGGCCAGCCCACTCCGCTTACACTTACAGGGGGGGACAATGCAACATGTCCCAGGTCTTCCCTGTAGTGATCTGCTGATCACAGGTCTAGTTGTCAGCATGCCACAGCCATTCCCTGAGGGCTGGTTTACACCCATATCACACACATGCATCACAGGCATCACAGGACATGTGACCCTGCCAATAAAATGGGCCGGGCGCTCGTGCTCGAGGCCATTTCCATTATCTATTGGAGAGTGTCAGTGTGGTCATTATTTATGCATGAGGGCCTAGGGCCCTACCACATCACATTCCCCACTGTGGGAGGTGACATGAGGGCTTCCGCACCACGAGACTCAATCATAAAGGGCCCATGACTTGCGGTGCACAGAGTTGGTGGCAGTCGAGGCACTTTGGCCGGCACGGGTCTAACGCCACGAAACAGTGACTTGTGGTGCACAGAGTTGGTTGCAGCCGAGGCACTTTGGCCAGCATGGGCCTACCGCCACGAGATGGTGACTTGCGGTGCACAAAGACGGTGTTAGTCGAGGCACTTTGGCTGGCACGGGCCTACCGCCACGAGACAGTGACTTGCGGTGCACAGAGTTAGTGGCACCAGAGCTGAGCGGGTGTGCAGTCTGCGATGATGCGTAGGCTTCGATAAGCCATCCTGCCAATCAAGATTCTATTTGAATTGTGAGCCGAGCTGGACCGCGTGTACGCCAAAGGCAGCAGGCTGCACAGACATTACTTTGTGGTGCACTGCAGCAGGGTGCGCTGGGGGCCTGTGTCGCGGAATACAGCGATCGGCTGAGGAGGTTGTACCGGCACGTGGTGGGCCCTCTTGGAGACACACCAGTGGCGGCAGGTGAGCATTGAGGCCTGGGTGCGCAGGGTCGGGCAGTTATCACTGGGCAGCGGACCGGTCTGGGGACCAGGGCTGGGGTGCTTGCGGTAGACGTAGGAATCATGCACACTACCTGGGAAGTTTGCGACGACATTGGTGAACAGACCCCTGCACATGGATGCAGGGGTATCAAGCTGATACAAACCGTAATGCTTACAGGTATGATAAATCCTGCCTAATGAGACTGTAACAGAAGTTCGTGTGGTCGTAACCTTCCTTTTCTTTCCTACGAAGGTTACGACCACACAAACTTCTGTTACAGTCTTTTTGTGCAGGATTGATCATACCGGTAAGCATTCTGGTTTGTCCATGTGTAATACACTGTACCAGATTACGTTTGTGGCTATAGGGACGCTTGACCATTGTCACCATTTATCCAACAGGTTTCTGAATACGGACTTTCGAAATATGGAATTGTATTGGGAAGTTCCCGGACCCTATGTAGTTAATTGGATCCACAAGTTGCCCTGATGAAGTTCCCCGTTGGGAATGGAACGCGTTGGCTGATGTTTTTGTGTTGTTACTTTATGTTTTTGTAATAAAGAACTGTTTTTCCACTATTGTTGACTACTGGACTTCATGACTTGGCGCACACCCATTTCAGAAACTACAATCTTGGATCTGGAGAACAGAGGCACCAGGCAACGGCTGGGGTTGGGGTTGGTTGCACAGGAACACTGCGAATTGGGACTAGCGTGTGGTGTGGATACAGGGGCCAACTGTTGCTTTCTGCAGCACACATAGAAGTTACAAATCGCCATTATTAATTATTTATGTGCAGGAATGAACACCTTCCTGCACATGAACAATCATTCCGTGCACTATGTTGCAAGGGTGCGTGCATTGGCGTTAGCCAGCTAAATTTAGCACCAGTGCTAGGGAAAATGCAAGTGTGCACTGTATTATTGTAAACACAGTACATCCCTGCGTTTCCAGAGTGTCGGAGAAAACCGTTACCAATTGTGGAGTAACCCTGTGCTTAGCCATTCTGTCGTACATATGCCCTAATGTCCCTACAGAAGCTGGAGGTCAAGACCCAAAACCCTTTTACCACGAAAACTATAAAATGCAAAGAATTTGTGGGCAGCTCACCCCATAATCAAGGATTTACGCTAAACAAAAACACCCCCACCCACTTAAGGCTTGAAAAAATCTTCTTATAAATTTTGAGACCTGAAAACAACTATGTCTGTTTCAACTTTTGGTCAATTAGCAAATAACCCTTCCTGTCTCTAAAGTTTGTCTCCTGTGAAATGGTTTTAACTGCAAGGTGATCTGAAACCTAAAACCAGTTTTAGCAGCCTTGAAATGATGACATCATGCTAAAACATCCCTGCTGCCTTGCTTCGCCCTAAGGCTGTGTACAGCACCCGCCTTGCACTGTATAACCCTGGGGATGTTGAGTAGCACTTTGCTGCATGTCACTTTTACCAAATCTGGGGGCATATCAGCAACCGCCGGCGATAATTATCGCTCAGCGCTCTTGTGTGAGGATAATTATCGCCGGGTAACGTGGATTTTTATCGCTGAGATAGGGTGCTATTAGCAACGCTTATCTCCTCAGCAATAAAAATCCTCATGCTAACTGCCTAACATGAGATTATCACTGGAAACCCAGCGATAATCTCACGTAGTGTGGCGTTAGCTTGATGATAGGGACTCACAAACTTAGCCATGAAATCCACCTTCCATAGGATATCATAGCTAAGTCAGTCCTGAAGCAGGCGTAAGGAAAGTAGCGATAACAGGGGTTATCGCTACTTTTCCTACCGCTATGCTTCATATAGCGTGGGGCTTGATGATAGGAGAAATGTCGCTTAGCGACATTTCTCCTGTCATGTTAGGTCAGGAACGCCCACTTTGTATCTTATTAGAGATGCAAAGCTGGGCGTTAGGAATCCCCACGCTAAAGCAAGGTTTCACGTGTTAGCGTGGCCTTGCTAATTAGGCGATAATTTTTTATCGCCAGCTTGTAAATATGCCCCTTAAATCAATAAATAAATAAACATTAGGGTTGTATTTCTGTGCGTGTGTACGTGCGTGTACATGTTTAACTCTCACTGTGAATATTGGACCAGTCCACACAGGGTGGATAAACACTGACAAAATAAGACAGACACCTACTCTGCGAGGACCATTTTGCTAAAATGACTGGCCCTTGTAGTGTGTCTCGGTACGTTTGAGCAAGTGCATCAAAAACACTAAAGGAGCAGTTATATTTGCTTTGGTAGAAAACGACGGTGAATCATACTAGCGATGACTCAGGAAATAAGCCGAAATGCCTCCATTAATACATAAAGCAAAATCAAAACTAAAAACAGTGGGACCAAAGAGCTCAGCAGCCAGAAAGAAAAAAAAAATGTTTTACTTGCATCTAGGAAGTATTACATGTGTCAGGGGAGCTGGTGTGAACAATTTGAGCATGTTTGAAACCTATCAGCATGAACAAACTTGACCTAGAAAACACAATGTCCACTTGCGCAGTAAGCCATCTATCATATTTCCTAGCTCATAGATAACACATGCTGTTTGTATCACTTCCTAAATAGAGTTCAAGCCACACACACAAGAAAGCTGAGAGCATCTAAGCAGGACACTGTACCCCTCTGCAAACCGAGATCGCAGATTTCTGATTAACAAATGCTTGTTCCCAATTTTGTTGCTGACAAAAGCCCATTATACAGAAGCGGATACATCCGATACAACATATGACACGCATAAAGGGCCTTCCTCAAGGTTGCAGGATTGTTGTAAACAGGAATAAGTAATGTTTACTGCAAATAATCAAGAAGCATATCTGTCCTCGGGAAATACTAGTTCAATAGTTGGTTGGTAGAATGACATCTTGGAAATATTCAAAGATAAGATTTTCCGCATTTGATTTTTTAAAACACAGGCAAAATGTTACTGCCTTCACAGCAAACGAACAACCATGAAATAATGTATAAAGTCTGTTCAGGAGATACACAGGATATACAGGAATTGATGAATTAACAAACTTTAAAGTCACTTCGGAAAAAACCGAAATTAACAACTGCATGCTTCTTATTGGAGGCCGTGGGTCATTCGCCGTTCAGACTATTCCACTTGCCTAGAACAAGTCTCTTGAACAAGGACGTGATCTCTAGATTGGAAACAGTGGGGGATGTCTGTCGGGATTTGGCCAAATGATCACAATAGTTCATCACCTTCTCTGTATACCAGTTAGAAAGGCACATATCCGTAAGTGATTATTATATACCCCAGGATATAATACTTTAAGCTTCTACTCACTAAATGAGGGTCTGAAGAATTTTTGGAAGTTGGCAATATGGGAATTTTACCTAGGGCCAGATATACCACCTTGGTCTGTTTCTCATGCATTGTGGTCATTCAAGGAATGGGAACACACCCCTATACCATGCAAGGGACAATCTTGTCCTAACATTAAAAATAAGTCCTGGTCCTCAAAAATAAGGGTCTGAAACCACCGGCACAAAGTAAGCCCTGACATTTCCCCATTTATCTGTGACTAGCACTGAGTCTTGATTAAGCCTAAGCGACTTCAAGACAAACATCAGTGACAATGTTCCTTGCTTTGGGAGTTGGTGACATTTTAGGATCCAAATATGGACTGTATCCAGCGTTAGAACTGGTAATTGAAACTATGACCTTTCTTTATTCAGCAAAAGGCACTGATTCAGCATGGATGATCCATGTAACAATTCTTTTGGCAAATCTGAATTTTCCACATACATTGCAGTATGTGTTTGCACTAACCATTTCTAAATAGGCAGTAATTAAACATCCTGCACATCAGTGATACAGTCTTCTGGAGAAGGTCTGGATGCAACTTGAAACAACTAACAACGTCTATTCTTGAACATGCCAAATGATACCTGCCAAGGAATCACAGCAGAAAATACTTTGAATGTGACTACCTTCCTAGTACACTAGAAGCTTCTTATCTAAATGAACCATTGTACTGTTGTTGATCAAAAGCTCATTTCATCAGTTGTTTTTGCTTTCATGGACCTTGTTGGGAGAGAAGATGTGCAGTGGAACCTGATGGGAGAGGTGGGTGCAGGAGCGAAGACACAGAGACAGAAAGAGCATCCATTTTAACAAATTTAGCAACTGTGCCGTAACCAAAACTTTATGAACATTCTTCTAAATCATATGCTCGTCTTGTTTCAACTGCAAACATATGATTTCATTGTTTTTGCATTGAATTTAACATAAAAACATTAATTCTCAGTGCTATATTTGGTGTGGAAAAATGTAAACTTAAAAATAACTCCCACACCTTCAAGAGAAAAGAACACTCCCCACCACTTTCTGCTCTGTAAAGTTCCACCCACTCTGACCACCAGTAGCGGCCCGTGGAGGGAGTTCCAACCGGGCGCTGGGGCGGGGTGGAGGTGGGGCAGGGTGGGGGGTAGTAAACTCTGGCTCACGGCCGACCGGAGTAATGTAAATAAATAAATAAATAAATAAAACAAATTTCATTGCGCGCATTGTAACACATTTGGCATTTCAGTGCGCGCAATGAAATTCGTATTATTTATTTATTAATTTACATTACTCCGGTCGGACGTGAGCCGGAGTTTACTACCCCCGACCTGGCCCCTCTCCCACCCCGCCCCACCACCCCACGGAACTCCCTCCATGGGCCGCTACTGCAGACCACGCTGCCAAGTGGAGTGGGGATGAAAGCAGAAAAAAATGCATTTGAACAATCCCCCTCACATACAGTGATGGAGGACAACAGTTGCTTGAGAACCAGTCCATCATTTAAAACACATTGGGCCTGATTACACTGTTGGTTGGAAAGCCTCTGATCGCTGGTCGGAGGCTTTCAGACCGACATGGTAGGTTTAAAGTCCGACCACCGTATTATGATGATAAACTAGCCTTGGTATCCGACGCAGTTCTGATGGGCCCAAGGAGCTAATCAGCCAGTCGGAAAGCCCTCATAATCTCTTAAGGACGGCGTTTCCGCCATTGAGATTGTGATGTTGGTTTCCGACAGCCAATCCATGTTGGCCTTTCCAACATGGAATGGCTGTTGGGCCCCCTGCCCCCGTATTTGGCCGTGCCAACCAAAACATCACCTGAACCGTGTGGCAGGCACCCTGGGGTGCCAGTCACACTGTGCAGGGATGTTTAAAATAATACATTTTTTTCAATAGGAGTTTATGCTGCAGGCAGTTTCAGCCCCCGCACAAGCTTCCGTTGAAAAAGGGAAGTTTGCGACTGCACCATGTACGGTCGCATCCTAATTGCACGGTCGAAATCGCAGAAAATGGTCGGTCAGTTCCTTCCACAAAACGGTGTTGGTCAGAGGCAACACTGACCGACATCGTGATTAAGCCCATAGCGTCAAAACCAAGGGGGTTGCAGGAGCAACTCCCAGACTGCCGCCTACAAGCCTGTCCCATTTGCACTCTTCTCAGCATACCCTTACACTCGGTAAGAGCATCAGCCTTCCATCTTTCTGCTGCTCAAAGCTTGGCTTCAATGTAAAGGAGCCTACTGCAGTCTCCTGAACCAGCAGACGATAAGCCTGTCTCCAAGGAGATATATTACAAAAAAGGAAGGTGCAGTTGGCAATATCCCCTCTTTCGGGCTCCTCACCCAAGAAGGAAGGAAAGATGTATAACAAAGTGTGTGATTAAATGACAAAATAAGCCTTGGGGAGGCCTGTAGAGTAGGTACGATACCTCATGATATAGAGGGTGGGAAAAGGAAGTGGCTTCAGTAGGTAGGGTTCACTTCAATGAAAACAACAGACATGCTTTTCTAGTTGTTTAAAAGCTGATCTTTTTTATTATGTATCTGTGACACTTTGTGCTCATAAAACATTAATGGATGCAAGCAAACTAAAGGCTTAGAGAACAAAACTTTTAGTAAAGTGTTGTTCATAGTTTGAGGCACAACAATGTATAGGATTGTGCATGTTGTTTAGTATAATGCTTGGATTATTCAAATTATTGAGCTAGCAAGATGAATCAACTACATTTTGTGAATTTTGTCCCACTTTTAGTTTTTTAAAGTACAGCTATGCACTACATACTTACGTACTTTATTAATAAATATATTTATGAGTTCATTGGTAATTGTGCATTTCAAAGTAAGAAGAAGAATAGGAATAATAATAAAAATAATAAGAATAAGAATAAGAATAAGAATTTATTTAAAAAATAACAATAACAATGGGCTTTATGTCAGCATCCTTTAGCTATTCATTTTGTGGATTACCAGTCAGCTTGCAGTTATGCCTATGGGGTAGCATATATAGGGCCTTATTCACAAAGGAAATCTTACACCTTTGTGTACATGTACTATTTTTGCTATTCACAAACTACAAGTTTAATTCTACTAATAGTAATTTTATAACTGCAGGAGCTCCATAACTGTGGTGGAGACTCCTCACATAAAAAAATGCTAGTAAAATTAAACTTGTAGATTGTGATTACCAAATAAAATAGAAAACGTCCACAAAAGTGTAGGTTTACGCTTGGGAATCAAGCCCAGAGAGTTTGGGAATGGGTCAGTTCATTTCAGTTATTGACTTTGTTGTAGGTGTCAGTTAACTTGTTGATTAGCCCACTTAAATGCCTTTCGAAAGTTCTGTCGTGTTGAGCCACCACATTTTTCTGCTTTACATCTAACTCTGCACCAGGGCAGCATAAGAGAAAAAGGAGTCATCCCTGGGAGTTTGCGCTGTCTCAGTTAACCCAATCACAAGAAGCTGCTTAAAAACTTCAAAAGTTCATTATGTTACCATCAAATCGATGACTGATTTAGTAGCATACATAATACATTATTACATTGTGTCATGATTGTAACCTGGAATGTACAGCAGTGCCAGAAACAATTAATCAAAGGCATTCATTATAAGCCCTACGGTTAGTTCATCCCAATGAAAACCCACCCCAGTCCCGTGCAACCAGCCCAAGATGTTTATACTGTGCATTGCGCCTCTTATGTATAATGATCTGTGGTTAGGAATTCTTGTCACAAACGTTTTTGTCTGAAATACTACAATTGGTATACTTATGCGCGCTTTACCAGTAACATGCATTTTGGCATTCCAGGTATAAGTGCTCATGAGCAAAAAGTAGAGACAAAGTTAAAGAAACCAAATGCTTACTGAACTTGACACCGATAAAGTCAGAAGCGTCTGCTCCGGAGAATTGCAGGTAAAGAATGACCCTTAAGCACGCCACATTACGCCGTAGGCGCGTCGGCGTGGTGGCCATCTTGGGTGTGGCAAAACAATTTAAAGCCACACTCAGTTCTGGAAGATGCTTAGCCTTCCGGTTGTCGTCAGAGTTGGTATCCAGGGACGCTGACTTCAAGACACTTACCTGAAAGCTGATGCGGCGGTCTTTCTCGTCGATCCTTGATTCCGGTTTTCATCAGGACTTAGCCCTGGGGAAAAAACAACAGAAAGAAAGCTAAGTGCAAAAGCTTAAATTTTATAGCGCCCATCGCAAGAAAGAATTTACATTTTACAGCAATAGTGTTTGGAAAACACAAACTAATTTTTGGAAAAAACTCTTTTCGTTGTGATTTGCGGAAAAGGAAAAGAACATTGAACTTTATAACAAGAGACTATCTACATTGGAGATTAAGAACAATAATTGTGCTGTTGTGTCTTAATTCTGTGAACTGGTAGAATTTGTATTTGTCTTATTTACTCTAATTTCAGATTTAGTGGTGGATACAGGAGCCAGAACATAGTCTAGTTAGTAAGTGCCACAGTGAAAGTGACAGTAAAAGTGGCATATAACTGTTGTCGGTGTTTTCATGCATCTATAAGTACAAACTGTATTCTATTCATTCCTTATAGCACAACCATCATTGAAGAGCTTAGTGAATTGAGCTACGCGACACAAACATTGTTACAGAACTCCATCTACTACAGAACTCCATCCACTACAACAAGAACACCTGGACGCTGCATAAAACGTCTTTAGATTGTAGTTAGAACATCTTAATTATACAAAGAGAATACACAATGTTAAGGGAGAGACTAATGCTAAAAAGATAGAAATAAAACAAATACTGAAAGCTAGTTTTTGTTGCCTCGCAGGTTGACAACAAAGAATCATCAAGCATCCAGTATCCGCCCCTCCTCCCTCAACCCTACTATGTATCCCTAGTGAATTACCAGTTACACAGGATATAAGGTAGAGTACTGGGAAGTTGGTTCATAACGTCTCTGCGAAACTCAACCTTGCAGACTCAAGATAAGAATGCATGGTTAGTCTGACATAAGGCTAGGCTCACGACGAAAGTTTCTCTCACGCGTTATGGATTAAGCCCAGCAAATCTCCCTTCATGGCATAGCTACAGTATTGGCTGAAATCCGGTCTGAAAATGCTGCCCTACACAGAGACCTTTCTTATTTACAAAATAGTTTTCAAACTCGTCCCACTTGGAGTGCACCCTCATCAAAAAAAACAATTCTTAAAACATCTAGCTTTCAGCATGCAACTCATATGTTTGATAACACTACGACTCCTCCCACTCAAATTCAAGTAATAACTCTAACTCCAGTTCGGTTGGCACTTCCTGAGCGATTCCTTGAAGATAGTAAAAAGTGTACAACTTTTTTAAATCAGTGTTATTTACAATTTATAGCAAAACTAATAGCTTTTCCAGATGACTCCTCCAAGATCGCATTTATTTTATCTTACTTAGGGGGAGACGTAGCATTATGGTCAGTGCCTTTAATAGAAAAAGATGACTCAATCTTGTATGATTTTAGACTCTTTATAGAAACCATGAAAAAAATGATTTGCTAAACATGTTTTTGTGCAATCAGCAGATAATGAGTTACTTAATTTGAAACAAGGCTCATCTGATTTGCTTCATTATATCTCCATGTTTAATAGGTTAGTGATTGAGGCAGAATGGCCAGAAGAAAAAAGGATTACGAGATGAGCTGAAAGACAGGGTTACACAAATTTTAGATCCACCAGAAAACTGTAGTGATTTTATTGATATAGTGGTAAAGCTAAATCATCGCTTATCAGAACGAAAAGAAGAACGAAGTAGGACAAAACATAGAGTTTTTATGTTTAAAGAAGATAATAAAGTTTATTCTAGTGTCAAGACTGATTTAGGAGAACCAATGCAAATATGGACTACTAGAGGGCCACTTACTAAAGAGGAAAAAGATAAGTGTCAGACCTCCACAAGGTGCCTTGACAATAATGAGCAAATTGCAAGACAGAGGTCATGGCCCAAGAGAAAGAATAATGACAAGGACCAATGGTTGGACTAAGCTGAACCGAAAAAGGCACTCTAAGATGGCCGCCGCCTTCGAATCGGCGGCGGTCTAGTTTATTTCCCCACAGGTGTTCTGAGGCAGTGTGAAGCGCGCGCGCTGAGTCAAACGCGCACTTCACTAAAGATTCAACCGAGTATGCACGTTCAAGAAAGGCTCCACAGAACTTTAGTACCAGAGAAATAATTCGTCGGGAATTCGTCCGGATATCGTCCGCTAGTCCCGTCAGGAGTAGTTTAGGTCAGCGCAAAAGATTTTCCAGCTTCGTACCCGGTGTTTCTTCCTCATAATTCTCGTCAAAGGAAGAAGGAGTCCTGGCGGTTTGAAGTTCACTCGAAGTATCCAGAGGAAAAGAAAGAAGAGAACAAATAAGCTAAGTGAAAATTCAGTTGAATAAAGATAGAATTTTTCGTGAGCATAATGTAAATAGAAAGTCTTGCACAAGGTTAAGAGGCTTAGACAGATACTTACCCAGAAGACGTATTCAACCTTTTCCTCTGCTAATAAGAGGAAGGTTATCGAACCTGAGATAAAATGTTAAACGATATATAAGGTCAAAGATTTATAACAGACACTTTCCAGTACAGAGTTGCACAGCAATACCCTACAAGGAAGTAAGAGGAGAGTTACATTTTAAAACACCTGACAGTTAGGACAAGATTACTTAGAAGAATAGAAGCACCACTCGAGAAGAAAGTGAAGTAAAAGCCATTCAAATATACTTACCCAAGGTGAGGTAGGAGATAGAAGGGGCTAAAAGTATTATTTGTTTGATAGGTGAATCGGTCTGGTGTTTAAACAAGAAAACAAGAGCAAGCAACACAACGAAGATAGAGGAGAGGCACAGTACTTGAAAACTTGGGTAGGCATAGACCCTAGGAGAGAAAGGAAAGAGCGAATAAAAGTAGAATAAGTGATTAATTAATCTTGTTTGCTATTTAGATTCTCTCAGACAATATTCAGTCTGCAGTTCGGAAGAAGAAGCAGGCGAAAGAGAGAAGACGAGTTTCAGGACCAGTCTCTTCTTGGTTTATTATTTTATCCACTCCCCCTTCCCCCCAGAGGGTAGTCTTGGAGTCTAGATATCTTACTGGCTTCCCGGAGTACCTTTGAGGGGAGTTGGGAATCAGCATCTCTGTTCCTGTGTAAGACTCAAGTAAGAATTTCTCTGCATCTTGACAGAGTGAAGTGCCCACGTTTTAAACCACTTGCACCCGGACAGAGATGGCTGAAGGAATAAACTTGCAGACCTTAGGAACGGTTTTAGAGACTATACAGAAGGAGTTGGTGGCAGTAAGAGAGGAAAATCAGAGTCTTAGAGAAGAGGTAGTAAACTCAAGGAAAGAAGCGGTGGAATTGGCTCAGTGATTCAGGCAACCATTTAGTACAAGACAAGAAACATTAGATCCCCCTGTTGAAGGCCCAAGCAGAATAGCAACACAAGTAATCCATTCTTTGTCCCCAGTTATACCGTTAGCCCCCCCAGAGCGATTTAGTGGGGACCCACAAAAGGCGCAGATATTCATCACTCAGTGCTCTTTACAGTTCATGTGTCGCCCTTCAATTTTCCCAGATGCGCAGTCAAGGGTGGCCTTTGTGCTGTCATATTTGAGTAGAGATACGGCGTCTTGGTCCATGCCTCTGGTTTCCCGTGATGGCCCTCTATTGCAAAATTACGAAGCATTCAAGCAAGAATTTCTTCGGATCTTTGACAGGCGAAGAATCTCTCAAGCAGTTGATAATGAATTACTTGATTTAAGGCAGGGAAATCGAGACCTTGTGGCATATTTAGCACAGTTTAACAAATTGGTATTGGAAACTGACTGGCCCGAGAGTAAAAGAGCAGCAGTTTTTTACAGAGGGCTGAGAGACGAACTCAAAGACATGCTGGCGCAGATACCAAATCGACCCACGGAAATCTCATAGTTGGTAGATCTTGTCTTAGAGATAGACTTCCGTCAAGGTGAAAGAAAAGGAGAAAAAGAAGAGATTTTAAACCAATGATTCCCAGATTTGATAGGGTTCGGCCTGAAGGCACCAGAATTACAGATGGGCAGATGGGTTCGGAACCCATGCAAATAGGAACGATAAGAGGTCCTTTAACAAGAGAGGAAAAGGAGAAGAGGAGAACGGGCAATTTATGTATGTACTGTGGCTCCAGTGGCCATTTCGTGAGAGGATGTCCAAAAAAACCAAAGACTTCCTTTAAGCCGAAGGAAAACTTGCAGCACCACCTGTAGCAGGAGTCGGACCGGTGGATGCTAATCAAAAATCAACTCCACAGGAACATCAAGTAGCGAATACCCTGCAGTCATCGGCCCGCACTTGGTTTTATCCATGGTAATTAAGTTTCGACAAATAACCTTGACAGAGGTTTCTGTAATGAGAGATTCTGGAGCCACCGGAAACTTTTGCGATTTAAAATTTGCAGCCAAGGTGGGTTTGCGAGCAATACTGAAACCTAAGAGTGAACCAGTCCGGGCAGTAGACGGAACAAACCTCTCCTCCGGACCCATAGTGAGCCATACAGAGCAGGTGCAACTCGTGTCTAGTGATGGCTATGAAGAAGTAATTCAATTCAACTTAATTGACGCACCCCAGTTTCAGCTCATCTTAGGTCTGCCCTGGCTTACTGAACACAACCCAACCATTAATTGGAGCTCCAGGACAATAGAAATGGATTCGGAGTATTGCAAGAAGAACTGTTTTGAAGCGAAGGAAAAATCTAATGAATGTAATCCTGCTCATTCGTTGTGTACGACGGGAGTATCAGAGCCCGTCGTCAATTCCCAAGAAATTCCACACGAATATCGAGATTTTGAAGATGTTTTCAATGAAACAGAGGCAGAACAATTGCCACCCCATCGAGTGTATGATTGTAAGATAGATCTTGAACCGGGCTCTAGTCTGCCTTGCAGTCGAATTTATGCCCTAACAGAAAAGGAACATCATCATTTAAAGGAATACTTGGACAAATACCTAGCAAATGGTTTTATCCGGCCATCACAGTCTCCTGTATCTTCGCCTCTATTTTTTGTGCCGAAGAAGGAAGGCGATTTGAGGACCTGTATTGATTATCGTGCGATCAATAGGATCACCAAGAAAAATCGTTACCCGCATCCACTCATTTTGGTTCTATTGGACCAGGTGAAAGGAGCACAGATATATACCAAACTCGATCTTAGAAGAGCTTACCACCTTGTTCGAATGCGCGAAGGAGATGAGTGGAAGACAGCTTTCAGAACGAAATTTGGACTATTCGAATATCAAGTCATGCCGTATGGTCTATGCAATGCCCCGGCGGCCTTCCAACATTTCATAAATGACATACTCCATGAATATATAGATCAATGCGCGATTGTGTACATTGATGATATTCTGATTTATTCTTCCAACAAAGATAAGCATCGAGAGGAAGTCAGAGGAGTCTTACAGAAGCTCAGAGAAAACAAGCTGTTTGTGAAACTAGAAAAATGTGCATTCAATGTCTCACGGGTGGAGTTCTTAGGTTTTGTCCCTTCTCCAACTGGGATAAACATGGATGAACGAAAAATCAAGGCTGTGGTTGAGTGGAAGTTCCCTGAAAATGTTAAGGAGGTCCAGAGTTTTATAGGGTTGGCAAATTTCTACAGAAGGTTTATCAGCGAATTCTCACGGAAAATACTTCCCCTTACACGATTACTCAGGAAAGGAATCCACTTTGAATGGTCAGAGGAAACTGAAGAAGCCTTTAAATCCTTGAAGAAAGACTTCACCACTGCTCCAATACTCTTACATGCAGATCCTTCGGAACCCTTTTACGTTGAAACTGATGCCTCTGATCTAGCAGTCGGAGGAGTGTTATCCCAGCGGCATAAAGTAACTGGTCAGTTGCATCCAGTCGCCTACAGGTCAAGAAAACTGACACCTGCTGAAGTGAATTACACTATTACGGAGAAGGAGTTATTGGCCATCAAAGACGCCTTCAAAGAATGGCGACACTATCTCATGGGAGCTCAACATCTAGTAACAGTTTTCACTGATCACCGGAATTTAAAATTTCTGAAATCAGCTAGTACGCTGACTCCAAGACAACTTCGATGGTCGTTGTACTTTGCTGATTATGACTTTGTAATCACTTACAGGCCTGGGGCCCAAAATGGGAAGGCTGATGCCCTCTCCAGATTAGGAACTAGCAATCAGAAGAGTCAAACAGAAAATCAAACTATTACAAAATCAAGCTTTGTACGAGTGTCACAATGCTCCTTTGGCAGGACACACGGGAGAAGCCAAGACAGAAGAATTGATTAAAAGACATTATTGGTGGCCTCACATGACCAGAGACATTGAAAAGTACGTTAAGACCTGTGAAATCTGTGCTCAGGGAAAATCTGAACGGCAGGCTCCTAAGGGATTGTTACAACCTCTGCCTACACCACCCTTCCCATGGCACACGGTCACGCTAGACCTAATCGTAGATTTACCTCTTAGTCAAGGTTTTAACACAATTCTAGTGGTAGTAGATGCGTTTTCCAAAATGGCACATTTCATGGCTCTAAAAGGGGTTCCCACTGCTAAGCAGCTAGCTAGACACTTCAGTACACAGATAGTGAAGATTCACGGGATCCCAAAGGTTGTCATTTCAGACAGGGGTACACAATTCGTTTCTCGTTTTTGGAAGGCCTTCGTGGAAGGTCAGGGGATCGAAGCCAGATATTCGACCAGCTACCACCCCGAGACAGATGGACAAACGGAGAGGGTGAACCAAGAGTTAGAGCAGTATCTAAGGTTGTTCCTTTTAAAACAAGATGGTGAGTGGTCAGATTATTTATGGGCAGCCGAGTTTGCACACAATAACGCCAAAAATGTCTCCACAGGCTATTCCTCATTTTACCTGAACTATGGCAGACACCCAAATTCCACAATAAGACAAACTGATCTATCGGTCCCAGCAGCAAAAGATTTAGTATCTTACCTAAAACTAGTCCACCAAACAGCTATTCAAAACTTAGAACAGGCCAAAAACAAATATAAGACTTATGCAGATAAGAGGAGACGAGAGGGCCCTCTCTTAGAGAAAGGGGACAGTGTTTGGTTAAGCACAAAGAACCTTAGGTTAAAAGGTAACAGAAAATTTCAACCCAGATTTATTGGGCCCTATCTGATAGAAGAAAAGATGTCTCAAGTTACTTATCGGTTAAGGCTACCAACCAAGCTGAAAATCATCCAGTCTTTCATGTGTCCTTGTTGAAAAAAGCACCATCAGAACTGCGGAAAAACCTGGCTCCAAAACCCATCCACTTAGAATCTGGAGTTGAGTTTGAAGTAAAAGAAATTCTCGATTCAAAGGAGACTAACGGAAGGTTGTACTACTTGGTGGATTGGAAGGACTATGGACCAGAGGAGCGATCTTGGGAATTGGAATCAGATGTTCATTCTCCAAGATTGGTGAAATCTTTTCACCAAAAATTCCCTATGAAGCCAAGATTGAGAGGACCCCCTTTGTTGGAGGGTGCTGTCAGACCTCCACAAGGTGCCTTGACAATAATGAGCACATTGCAAGACAGAGGTCATGGCCCAAGAGAAAGAATAATGACAAGGACCAATGGTTGGACTAAGCTGAACCGAAAAAGGCACTCTAAGATGGCCGCCGCCTTCGAATTGGCGGCGGTCTAGTTTATTTCCCCACAGGTGTTCTGAGGCAGTGTGAAGCTCGCGCGCTGAGTCAAACGCGCACTTCACTAAAGATTCAACCGAGTATGCACGTTCAAGAAAGGCTCCACAGAACTTTAGTACCAGAGAAATAATTCGTCGGGGATTCGGACGGATATCGTCCGCTAGTCCCGTCAGGAGTAGTTTAGGTCAGCTCAAAAGATTTTCCAGCTTCGTACCCGGTGTTTCTTCCTCATAATTCTCGTCAAAGGAAGAAGGAGTCCTGGCGGTTAGAAGTTCACTCGAAGTATCCAGAGGAAAAGAAAGAAGAGAACAAATAAGCTAAGTGAAAATTCAGTTGAATAAAGATAGAATTTTTCGTGAGCATAACGTAAATAGAAAGTCTTGCACAAGGTTAAGAGGCTTAGACAGATACTTACCCACAAGACGTATTCGACCTTTTCCTCTGCTAATAAGAGGAAGGTTATCGAACCTGAGATAAAATGTTAAACGATGTATAAGGTCAAAGATTTATAACAGACACGTTCCAGTACAGAGTTGCACAGCAATACCCTACAAGGAAGTAAGAGGAGAGTTACATTTTAAAACACCTGACAGTTAGGACAAGATTACTTAGAAGAATAGAAGCACCACTCGAGAAGTAAGTGAAGTAAAAGCCATTCAAATATACTTACCGAAGGTGAGGTAGGAGATAGAAGGGGCTAAAAGTATTATTTGTTTGATAGGTGAATCGGTCTGGTATTTAAACAAGAAAACAAGACCAAGCAACACAACGAAGATAGAGTAGAGGCACAGTACTTGAAAACTTGGGTAGACATAGACCCTAGGAGAGAAAGGAAAGAGCGAATAAAAGTAGAATAAGTGATTAATTAATCTTGTTTGCTATTTAGATTCTCTCAGACAATATTCAGTCTGCAGTTCGGAAGAAGAAGCAGGCGAGAGAGAGAAGACGAGTTTCAGGACCTGTCTCTTCTTGGTTTATTATTTTATCCACTCCCCCTTCCCCCCAGAGGGTAGTCTTGGAGTCTAGATATCTTACTGGATTCCTGGAGTACCTTTGAGGGGGAGTTGGGAATCAGCATCTCTGTTCCTGTGTAAGACTCAAGTAAGAATTTCTCTGCATCTTGACAATAAGCATAGAAAATTAAACCAATGTTTATATTGTGGAAAATCCAGATACTTTGTAAAAGAATGTCCAAACCATCCAATTAAAGTAAGTTCAAGGCTACAGATGTGTTCAAAAATCTGAAAACTAATAAGTTTGGCAGAAGACAAGGTCAGCCTGTCTGTAAGGTTTAGTTTATATTTTGGCCTCTACCACACCAGACACGCCATCTCATCATCTTAGTATTCGAGTAACACTAATCCCAGAGGGATAGTTCACACATATGGTCAGTAGATGCATTAATAGATTCTAGTGCTACCGGTAACTTTACAGACACACAATTTTTATGAGAATTAGAATTAAAGACCATACTTGAGAATAAACCAGAAATAGTGAGAGCGGTAGATGGTAAGGAAGAAACTTCTGGTTTAATACAACATCCAACAGAAAATCTAGTTATGATTTGCACCAACGACCATAGTGAAAATATTCGATTTGATATAAATGATGCTCCACAATTTTGCATTATTTTAGGTATTCCTCGGTTGGTACAACATAATCCTCATATTGACTGGTTAAAAAAGACTGTGTCATTCAGTTCAGATCATTGTCGCAATTCCTGTCTACTACATAATGTGACAACACATGTAGTACAAGGTTATGATTTCCCAAAACGATCTAAGAGTGTATTACTTCTTGAAGGTGGACCCAAAGAATATTCCGACTTATCTTATGTGTTTGATAAGCAAAAGACAAATACATTACCACTTCACTGGGATTATGATTGTCAAATAGATTTAGTTCCCAGGGCCACCTTACCATGTAGCCGAATATATGCTCTTACCGAGAAAGAAAATTAATACTTACAAACCTATTTAGATGATTACTTAGCCAACGGTTTAATCAGGCATTCCAAATCTCCTGCGTCCTCACCCCTCTTCTTCATACCAAAAAAAAGGGGGAGAATTGCGCGTGTGTATTGACTACCTTGCTTTAAATAATGTGACAATCAAAAATCGGTATCCCCTACCTTTAATACCCACTCTGTTTGACCAAATAAAAGATGCTACCATTTATACTAAACTAGATTTGCGAGGAGCTTTTCATTTGGTGCGAGTCTGTGAGGGCCGTGAATGGAAGACAGCATTCTATACAAAATTTGGACTATTTGAATATCAAGTCATGCCCTTCGGACTCCGCAACTCTCCTGCTGCATTTCAGTTTTTTATAAATGAAGTGTTGAGAGACTTTTCAGATATATGTTGTGTGGTATACATGGATGATATCCTCTTTACTCCAAGAGTTTCACATGTCCAATGTTGATTTTCTAGGATATATTATCAGCCCCACAAGTATTGAGATGGATCCCAAAAAATTGAATCAGTGCTAAGCTGGCCTAGTCCATCCTCAACTCGCCAAAGTTTTTTAGGATTTGCGAATGTCTATAGGCGCTTTATTTGTGACTTTTATAATTACTCTGATTACTAAATTACTCCATGATGGAGTTAAATTTGAATGGAATGAACAAGCTGAAAAGGTGTTTCGGGATTTAAAAGCACAATTCACTTCTGCACCAATTCTCAAGCAGCCCGACCCTTCTCGGCCATTCATTGTGGAAGCAGATGCCTCACAATTTGCGATAGAGTCATTTTGTCACAAAGACTTAAAGATACTGGTCAAATACACCCTGCAGCCTATTTCTATAGAAAATTGTTACCTGCAGAAATAAATTATGCTATAGCAGATAGAGAATTAATGGCCATCAAAGCGGTGTTTGAAGAATGGCGCCACTACTTGTTAGGGGCTAGGCATCCAATCACCTTTTATACAGATTATCGTAATCTACAAAATCTACGATCTCTAAATGCTTTATCTGCACGTCAATTGCACTGGACATTGTTTTTTAATGATTTTAATTTTATTATAACATATCGGCCTGGGAGAGAACACAACAAAGCGGATGCTTTGTCACGCATTGGTATGGATGAATCTTGTAATGAAAGACCAATGTCACAGACAATCCTTCCATCTCATTGTTTTCAAGCCAGTATTTCTAACAAAGAGTTGCTTCAAGAAATACGATCAGAATTAAAGACAAAGTCACTACAAGAATGGCAAAAGCAGTTACCTTCACTTTTATGAAAAGACGAACTGTTGTGGATGAGTGAGCAATTGTTTGTACCAATGAAAACATTACAAGACCATGAAATAAATCTTCACATCAAGCCCCTAGTGGCCTGTTAGAGCCGTTACCTTTACCTCCACAACCGTGAAACACGGTGTCTTTAGACTTTATCTTGGAGCCCCCCTATCACTGCAACAGGCTTTAATACCATTTTAACTGTAGTTGACCATTATACACGTATGGCACACTTCATACCTTTACCTTTAAAAAAACTCACTTCTGCAGCAGAATTGGCACAAGCATTTACTCAAAACATCATTCTTCTACATGGAATCCCTTCCATTGTTATTTCAGACTGAGGCCCTCAATTTATTTCTTATTTTTGGCAAAATTTGATTTGATTTGATTTCATTAAAGATGGAAGTGTGCACATCTTCAAGTTTTCAACCTCAAACAGATGGTTTTAACAGAATGCACTAACCAAACTATAGAGCAGTATTTACGTTAAATATTATCAGATTGTGATCAGGAATGGTCAGACATTTTGTGGGCAATGGAATTCGCTTATAACAGAGCATTCGTCTAAATGCCGGTGGGACGAGTGATGAGTACTCGCTGTCACTCAAAGTCAGCGAAATTGTATTGAAGGTTCAGTATATCTTGCATGGAGGACATTGGAAGATTAGCGATTATACAGAAATGTATCCTAAGCATTGTATTATTTGAATAGCGAGACATTTTTAAGCCCTGAGGAAGTCAGAGATGCGGATGCATCCTATCTGACGAAACATGTGTTGGCTATTTTGCTACCTGGAGAAGATAAGACGTGTAAATGAAGGATGACTAATGATCTATGATGGGAATATTGGAGGACTAAAACAACGGAGATTTGAACGAAGACGGACTGGACTTTGATTTCATATTACACACTGAGTGGTGCTCAGGATAACCTGTTTATGTACTGGAGGACCGGTTTTTCTGGTCCAATTTTTGGGGGTATAGGTGGCTGCCCTCTTCCTTGGAGCACACAATTGGATAGCTAGTGCATTTGACTGTGGGGATCACTGTGATCCAATTTGCGCATAAAGCCTTGCCACATGTAGCTTTGGTTATTCAGAGCATTCGTCTATTGGTATGTTCCCATTTTTTTGTGATCAAGGATTTCAACCTAAAAATATTCCTGAAATAATTCCATCTACTATAAGCAGCCTGTCTATTTGAAATATGTTAGTAAATTAATGACCAGCCAACAACAAGCTCTATTCAAATTGGCTAAAGCTAAAGTAAACCAAAAGCTATCAGCAGATTTACATCGCACCCCACAACCACGTTATTCCGTTGGGGACAAGGTTTGGCTGTCTTTGAAACATTTGCGCCTTTATTGCAATAGGAAATTCTGTTCTCGCTTCATTGGGCCATTTCCTACTCAAAAATTAATACATCAAGTGGCCATAAAGCTAAAACTACCCCCAAAATATCAAATTCATTTGGTATTTCATGTGTATCTTCTGAAACCATATCATCCTATGTCTCGTAAAACTACTCCACCACCTCCAATTGATACAGAAGGCATACCCAAGTTTGAAGTACGAACTTAACTTGATGCTAAAAACATTTGTGGTAAATTGTATTATTTAGTAGATTGGAAGGGTTATGCTCCTAAGGAACGTTCCTGGGAACCATTGCTCATTTAAAAAATGCATCACGACTTGTCAAAACCTTTCATAGACGTTATCCTGAGAAACCAAAACCGATACCCTTGGTTGTGGGGGGATTTTGCGAGGGGGGTACTATCATGATTGTCTACCTAGAATGTACGGCAGTGCCAGAAACAATTAATCAAAGGGATTCATAATAATACCTACCATCAGTTCATCCCAATAAAAACCCACCCCAGTCCCGTGCAACCAGCACAACCGTTTTGTGCAAGGTGTTCATACTGTGCATTGTGCCTCTAATGTATAATGATCTGTGATTAGGAATTCTTGTCACAAAAGTTTTTGCCTGAAATACTACAATTGGTATACGTTTGCGTGCTTTACCAGTAACACACATTTTTGCATTCCAGGTATAGGTGCTCATGAGTAAAAAGTATAGACTAAGTTAAAGAAAACAAAACTCTTACAAAACTTGTCATCGATCAAGTCAGACCCGTCTGCTCTGGAGCACCGCAGGAAAGGAATGACCCTTAACCACGCCACATTATGGTGTATACGCGTCAGCATGGTGGCCATCTTGGGTGTGGCAAGACTATTTAAATTAAAGCCACACCCAGTTCTGGAAGGTGCTTAGCCTTCCGGTTGTCGTCAGAGCTGGTACCCAGGGATGCTGACTTCAAGAAACCTTACCTGAAAGCTGATGCTGCGGTCTTCCTCGTCCATTCTTGATTCCTGTCTTCATTAGGACTTGGACCTGGGGGAAAAAAACAACAGAAAGAAAGCGAAGTGCAACTGCTTAATTTTTATGGAGCCCATCACAAGAAAGAATGAACTTTTTACAGCAAGAGTGTTTGAGAAACACAAACAAATTTTTTGAAAAAAAGTTGTGATTTTTGGAATAAGGAAAAGAAAATTGAACTTTATAACAAGAGACTATCTACATGGGAAATTAAGAACAATAATTGTGATGTTGTGTCTTAGGGCCCGATGTACGACCAACAAAATTGTGCATCGCAAATTGCAAGTCGCAATTTGCAAGGCGCAATTTCCGATGTACAACAGTGTATTTCACACTGTTTGCGATTCCCAATGGGGTCGCAAATTGCGAGGCTCATTAATATTACGAGCCCATTGGGAAGGCCAGCCCTCCCAGGGATGGTGGCCTGCTGGGCTCAGCAGATCACCATGTCTGAGACTGCTTTTTAATAAAACAGGTTATTTTTTTTTAAATGCATCCCGTTTTCCTTAAAGGAAAATGGGATGCATTTAAAAAAGGAAAATTAAACTTTTCAGTTTCATTTTTTTAAGGGCAGGCAGTGGTCTCTGGGAGTGGTTTCCGACATACTTGAAGTAGGTGGTAAACTGTGAGTGTTTTGCGGCTGCAAAATGCAGTCGTAAAACACTAGTACATAGCATGTTAACTCGTTATTAGGAAGGAACGCCCCTTTCGGATGCCCCTTTCTAATAGCGAGAGTCGCAAATGCTATTACCCTTTTTTGCGACCGCAAACGGGAGGTTCTCCTGTTTGCCACAGCAAAAAGGATCATACATCTGGCCCTTAATGCTGTGAACTCGTAGAATTTGTATTTGTCAGATTTAGTGGTGGGGACAGGAGCCTGAACGCAGACTAGTTAGTAAGGGCCAAAGTGAAAGTGACAGTGAAAATGGCATGTAACTGTTGTCTGTGTTTTCATGCATCTATAACTACAAACTGTATTCTATTCATTCCTTACAGTGCAACCATCATTGAAGAGCTTAGTGAATTGAACTACGCGACACAAATATTGTTACAGAACTCCACCCACTACAGAACTCCATCCACTACAACAAGAACACCTGGGCTCTGTGTAAAATGTCTTTAGATCGCAGGTAGGAACATCCTAATTATAGAAAGAGAATACATACCTGTTAAGAGAGAGACTAATGCTAAAAGGATAGAAATAAAACAAATACTGAAATATAGTTTTTGTTGCCTCACACGTTGACAACAAAGAATCATCAAGTGTCCAGTATCCGGCCCTCCTCCCTGAACCCTACTACTTATCCCTAGTGAATTACCAGTTACACAGGTTATAAGGTGGGGTACTGGGAAGTTGGTCCATAGCGTCTCGGCGAAACTCAACATTGTGGACTCAAGGTAAGAACGCATGGTTAGTCTTACACATTGTCTATTCAAAAGGCTGGCAATGTATCATCATGCAGCCATTTTAGTATTGGCTCAATATTGTACTGGAGACAAAAAACTGTTCATTTAATAAAATAGGGAGTTCTTAAGTAGAAGCAGTGGCTCCAAAAGAAGAAACACAAGAGCAAGCAACAGTCACAGTCTACAGCTTCCCAATCCATTTAATATCCAATGGCATTGTAGCACATGCCACACAGCGCCTTTGTAACCCTTGATTTTTGTGACTGTAACTGTTCTGTGCCCCCTGCCCCCCGCTCGACGCTTTGCTCTGTGCCCCTTTTATTTTCTGTACCCCTCGCCGTCCTTCGTACCCTCGCGCTGCCTTTTGTGCCTCTGTGACCCTGATTTGTAGCCTTTTTTCCTCTTCTGTGCCCCGCGCCGGTCTCCGGTCCCCCGTCCCCACCGCTGCCTCCCCTGCGGCCCTGCCCCCTCCGCGCCCATTCGTCAGAC
Organism: Triturus cristatus; assembly: GCF_964204655.1. Taxonomy (NCBI): domain Eukaryota; kingdom Metazoa; phylum Chordata; class Amphibia; order Caudata; family Salamandridae; genus Triturus; species Triturus cristatus. Next base: position 648,648,074 of record NC_140589.1, read on the forward strand.
CCATCCCTCGCCTCCCGCCTCCCAGCTGCTCCTCCCTCCCCACCTTCCCATATATGGTGGCCAATGCGCGGTGAGGAGAGCGACGCTTAACCTTCTGGTAGGTCGCTCCCCCCGCTGCAGCTCCGCCTGCACCCCCGCTGTTGCTGTCGCTGCTGCCGGCGGAGTGTTCGAGGCCCTCCACCACCCGCAGGCTTCCACCTGCGCCTCATCCCTGGTGGCCAGTGGTGGCCTTAGGTTCGTTCGTTCTCGCTTGCTGCCTGTTGCTTTGTGACTGTAACTGTTCTGTGCCCCCTGCCCCCCCGCTCACCGCTCTGCTCTGTGCCTTTCTTATTTTCTGTACCCCTCGCCATCCTCTTTACACTTGTGCTGACTTTGCGCCTCTGTGACCCTTGATTTTTGTGACTGTAACTGTTCTGTGCCCCCTGCCCCCAGCTCGCCGCTTTGCTCTGTGCCCCTTTTATTTTCTGTACCCCTCGCCGTCCTTCGTACCGCTGCCTTTTGTGCCTCTGTGACCCTGATTTGAAGCCTTTTTTCCTCTTCTGTGCCCCGCGCTGGTCTCCGGTCCCCCATCCCCGCCGCAGCCTCCCCTTCGGCCCCCTCCTCCGCGCCCATTCGTCACACCCGTCCCTCGCCTCCCGCCTCCCAGCTGCTCCTCCCTTCCCACATTCCCATATATGGCGGCCGCTGTGTGGCCGCGCTGCGGGTGCGCCGCTGGCATGCCTAAGGCAAGCCCGTCTGAGTCCGTCCGCGCCCAGCGCCAGAACTCCTGCCCCCCGCACCAGCCAGGAAGACCGCCTCCGCTACGACACCAAGACCGTCATCGCTCTCAACCCAGGAAGAACTCACACCTGCTGCATGGCCGCCCCGAGGCGCACCCACGGTCCCTTCACCTGCTGGAACTGCAGCTTCTCCTGCCGCGAAAGCGCCAATGGAAGCCAACCAGCTTAGATGCATCCTAATCAACAACCGCTCCACACACAAACACGCCATCGAACTCTGGGACCTACTCGACACCACATCCCCGGACGTCGCCTTCCTGACCGAGACCTGGATGAACGAAGCCTCCTCGCCAGACATCGCCATAGCCATCCCAGACGGGTACAAGATCACCCACAGAGACCGCTCAAACAGAGAAGGAATCGCCATCGTCCACAGAAACACCATCAGGGTCTCAACAAACACCAACGACACCCTCAGCACCGCCGAACACATGCACTTCCAGATCCACATGGACCCAAAGACCACCCTAAGATAAGCCTGACTGCTCTGTGCCGAGCTACCAGAGGATGAGGCAGGTTTTCTTTTAGTGTGGATCTAGCTTACCCTGACAAGAGTGGTGGTTCCTGTCTGGCCTGGGTGAATACCCCATTTCTGAGAACAACTAAATGAAAAAATAAGGTATCTAAGTAGGTCTTTACCTAATCAGGTGTTTTTGCCCAGTTTGGTGTGAAACGATTCAGTAGGAAGTTGTTTTTTTTAGAAATTAGCATTGAACAAGCTTTCCAGACTGAGCCTGAAGAACTTCCTGTACAAAGCTTAACTTACTAACAGACTGTCAAATGTCAAGCTCAGTAATTAACCATTGTCAAAGCTATTAGCATATGCCAGGCCCCACAGCAAACCAATGCTAAGCATGGCTGAAGGCCATGCTCAGCAGAGTTTGGTAGTCTGCAACATGCTAGGTGCAAGTCCTGGCCTTTTGCATCAAATACCACTGAACACAGCCTTCAGCCCTTTTGGCATATCACAGGGCCTGGCCAACACCCAATGCACACAACATTCAGCCCCACTGATGCCCCAAAGGGACTCACCAACCCCTGCTATGAATGGCCCTTTTACATTTTCTCAGCCCGTTGCCTTTGCCCCCCTTATTAGATCTTGTTGAAATCTGAGAGCCCTACATGGGACTCAACTTGCTTACTATTTTTTAATACCATGCAGATTAATTAACCAACACCAATGGTATTAGCAAATACACAATTTAGTGGCCTCTCTTGTTGCTGTGCTCCTACTGGTCTGCCAAAGTTTGCATAGGTCCATGATCAAACACCAAAGATATTCATAAACTAAATATGTTTTTGACTGCCATACACTTTACCCCTTTTGTCAGATCTGCTTGAAATCTGAGATTCCTGCACTGGGTTCACCTTATGAAAAGTCTGTGATGTATCATGCTGATTCAATAACCAGCCACAAGTAAGTTGTTAGCAAATTAACACCTTTTTGACCCACCCCATTTAACTGCGCCTCTCCTTGATGGATTTGCATGAATCTCAATGTATCAAGAGAAAGCTACATGAACACCTATTCACTTGGATTCAACATGGGCATCAAACTCACCCTAATTAACATATTACCAAGAAAACAAAGATGGCCTGGTACCAGCTGTCTTTTCTGAAGGAAAAACAATCATTTGCAGCGGCTTCAGAACTGTTCTTCAAACGCTCATACTCACATCTGGATGACGGTAGCGCTGAGATTCATGGCCTCTCAGACTCCACACTTTTACCCTTTAAGGGAAACCTACAGACCCCAGTGTGTCTCATCCAGGGCCAGAAAAAATATGCTCACATTACTCCCATCCTGTTGACACTTCATTAACCCTTTTGCTTGCTTGCTTCAAAAAGCTACATCATTTATAAAGCTATCACAACCAGCACTCGTACATGCACACCATCTCTGGTGATTCTTGTAACATCCACAGCTAGAAAATCATACAAATGAAAACTAAGAAGTGTATAAAAGAAAAAAACAAGGTATGACGCTGCTCCTTTCTAGGAAACAGCTGAACCTTCTTAAAGAACACTACATTACAATGCATTAATAGTCCACAAACCATCTACCTCTCCTATCACTTCTTCTAGTTTCATTCTATAGAAATACCACACACATACATAGATAAATACATGTTATCAGACTGCATAATTTCATGCAGATCTGCGATAAGGCACTAAAGTTACTAGCATACCAAAGATATTTATTGATTAATCTGCATAAAATTTGGCATACGATCAAAAAACAAAACACGCTAAAGGTTTTACAATTTCTTACAGATTTGAGAAACAGTATAACAGTGATTAGAAAATGAACTCATCTGCCCTCCCTTTTTTAACAGGTATACTCCTTGTTAAATCAGCACAAAAATTAAAATACTAAGAATGAGCTGAACATGCTAAATGTCTGCCATATTTCGTGGAGATTGAACAACTGGAACAAACGTTATAAGTAAATTAAAATATATGGCCAAATTCAAAGGGTTGGACCTAGTGTTTGGACATAAGCCAAACCCACTTCCTAATCATTTTTTGAAAGATGGGTGAATGGTCTGGCATGACACTATCCTGTAGGCAACCTCTAGTATGTATGTCCAAATCCTCTGCACAGTGAGGTTTGGCCATTTGTGGATTGGTAGGTGCAGCGCCTGGCCCATGGGCTAAGCCACTGTCAAAATTGTCATATGTATAGCTGAAAATTGTGTGCAGTGGAGGTTTGATGCTTGTAGAGGGTTGAGTGTAGGGCCTTGTCAGAATTTAGGCACCTAAACAAAACTCTGATGCATTTTGGATATAGGGTATGGTCAGAGGCTATGGTTGCGATGTAATGAGGGATATCATTAATGATCATTTAATGTCATTAATGATCAAATCTGTGAGTTCATAAGCAGTCCAAGGTGGGGCACATGTAACTATAACTTACGCCCTCGCTATCCACTGCTATAATACCCCACATATTACATCACCCATGACATGCTCGATGAGATCACTCATGACATCACAGCAACATCTGAAATGACATGGCTGATAACAACACTTTGCATATTGAGGGTGCGAGTTATAGTTACTTAAGGGCATGAGTTACATTTACTAGAGATAGCTATAACTGGTGAATTTCAGTGGTTGTTTGAGTTTAAAATATTAGGTTGTCACTGAAACGTTCACCTAACTATAACATTACTTCAGCCTTGGTCTTTTCTTGGTGAATTTCCAAGGTTTTCCTAAAGTAGAGTAAGGTATAATTACGATTCCTAGCTATAAACTTTGGTTTTATATATATATGCACACACACACACACAAAAATACCCAGTGGTGGTCGCCACTGTGTAGCTATAGTTAGGATCATGTTTATATAGTAAAGAGCTTTTTGTGTTGCTAATAACTCTGGCGATGTTAAATAACTAGCATATATTATTTGACCTCTATACTTCTTTTTCATACTTTTTGCAAGCTGTTGCCTGTAGTCATGTGTGCCTTTTAAGCTCAGGTTTTTATTTGGAAATTTGCTACAATTTGTTATACCTGTCATAAGTCGCCAAACATTTTCCTATAAAGCAATTTAAACTATTTGCTTTCCTGTTTAACCTGTCACTAAATAAAATCAGCAAATCACTAAATAAAATCAGCAAATCACACGTGATCACCCTGTGACTAACAGCCACCACTGGTCATTTGGCATATTCATGGTGGAATCTATTCCTTAGCAGACTACCAAGGCCATACATGTTGTCAGCTGTTCAGTCATCAAAATAATGGATTCATTTATTTTGTTCTTTTCCAGCCATCCATTATTTTCTGTTAAATATTTAATGAGGAACACAAGTAACATATTGTGATGGATGGGTCCTCTTAAATGCATACCAGGAATAATGTACATTTAAAATGAGGCACACAAGAGATACTGCCAGCAACTAATTTGTAGATATACTCTCATAACAATGTTTTCTTCAGTCACCCTTCAATTTAGCATCATAAATCAAAAACAGTTAAAGTTACACTTCTATTTTTTCCTATTTTTCTTCTTTCCAGTGTATGGTCTAAATACTGTAATAAATTCGGTAATTGGTTGGGCGGAAGCCCCACACAGGCAACAATCACAATCTTTGAAGCACCATTAATATCCCTGAAGCACACAGACAGTGTTAGAAATTGAGGTTCCTGGTTGGCAGAGGTATGCCCCCTGTCCAAGCAGGAGCCACAATCCTCGTCAGGGTAAGTGTAGTGCAAACAAAACATTTTCCAGAGCTCACTCTCTGGTAGCTTGGCACAGAGCAGTCAAGCTATACTAAAGAGGCAATGTGTAAAGTATTTGTAAACACCCACACACACACAGTAACACAGTTAAATCACCACAAAAGTACTCAACACCAGTTTTAAAAAAATGCAATATTTAAGTGCATGAATTAAGACCAAAACAATAAAAATCCAACATACACAATTCAAAATGCAAATTTTGCAAGAGGATGTTAAAACGCAGTGCTTGGGAATCAATAGCTCCAATGGGGCTATCTGGTCACACTTGACAGGGGCAAATCCAAATGTTCAGCCCGACTGCAATGGAGTGTGGGCCAGATACAGGAGTCTCGCAGATCCGTTGACAGTTCCTGGCATGCGTCAAAGCTCGACAATGCATTGAACAAAGGAGGTTATGCGTAGCTGTCAAAGGCCATACTTTGTTTCCGAAGTCAGGCAACGTCGTTGATCCGTCGATGTCAAGAGCACTGTGCGTCAGACCAATGTATCGATGTTGAACCGCTGGGCTGTAGGTGATCCATTGGCATGAACACACACAGAGGTAAGAATGCATCGGAGCTGGGGACAATCCATCGCAGACATCGGTGATACAGTGTCTGAAACTCGTTCAACAGCGGTGATTCGGAGGCGGTGTATCAGCAAAGTCAGTGCTGCATTGTAAGTCGAGGTCAAGCAGCTGGCGTGCGGTATCGATGGCTTCAATATCGCAGAGAAAAATGCTGATTTCGATCGATGCATCAATGTAGATGTGTTGGTTTCTTGGATTGCAGCACCAAAAACTCACTTCCAAGGGCCTAGGACTGGATTTGGCACCACTTGTCAGAGCAGCACTCACAGCAGAGGAGCCCAGGTGCTGTCAGCAAGATGCAGTCAACATCTTTGATATCCCTGAGACTTCAGAAACAGGAGGCAAGCGCAACAAGCCTTGGAGAACCTTTAGAGATTCATAATGTAGAGAGTCAAGTCCGGTCCTCAAACTCCCAGGCAAGAGGCAGCAGGCCAGCAAAGCAAAGCACAGCAAGCAGCAAAATGTCAGTCCCTCCTGGCAGCATAACAAGTCTTCTTTCTCGTAGAATGTCCTCAGTTCCAGAAGTGTTCTTCTGACTGTATGGTGTTAGAGGTCCAGTACTTACACCCTTTGAACTAGGGAGACTTCAAATAAAGGTTGTTGCAGTGCACTAGACATTGCCCTTTCCTGCCCTGTCTCCAGACACACTACAAGGGGGTATACAACTCTGTGTGTGGGGACAGGCACAGCCCTATCCAGGTGAAAGTGTCAGCTCCTCACTCTAGCTTAGGAAAACCCATCAACCTGCTGATAGGTCATCAGGATATGCAGGGCACACCTCAGCTACCTTTGTGTGTGACTTTCTAGAGGAAATGCACAAAGCTCAGCTGTCACCCAACCCAGATGCACATTTGAGAGACAGGCAGAGGCACAGAATGGTTAAAGTTGGAAAAGGCCAACTTTTTAGAAGTAGCATTTTCAGATCTGCAATTTGAAAACCAACTTTACTAAAAGACGTGTTTTTCAATTGTGAGTTCAGAGACACCAAACTTACGTTTCCTAACTTTTCTCAATTGAAAGTTACACTTGTAAAATGTAAGAAGAAAGCTCCAATGCTAACCTATGGGAGAGATAGGCCTTGCAGTAATGAAAAGTGAATTTAAGAGTATTTCATTACTAGGACATTTAAAACTTAAAAAGTACATTTCCTACCTTTTAAGTACATGACACCCTGCCCATACGCTCTCCAGGGCCTATTCTGGGGGGGGGGGGGGGGGTGACCTATGTGTAATGAAAAGGAAGGTTTAGGCCTGACAAGTAGGTTAGCTTGTCAGGTCAAAATAGCAGTTTAAAACTGCACACACAGGCGGCTCTGCAGTGTCAAGCCTGAGGCATGTTTAAAGGGCTACTCATGTGGCTGGCACCTTCTGCGCTGCATGCCCATTAGTACCATTTGATTTACAGGCCAAGGGCTTATGTAGCGCACTGTAGTAGGGACTTATTAGTAAATCCAATATACCTATCCTGGAGAAAACAAATGTTATTATATTTTAGATACAGTGCACATGAACTTTAGCACTGATCATCAGTGAAAAAGTGCACAGAGTCCTAAAGCAACCAAAAACAAGACCAGAAAAAGAGGAGGAGGAAGGGAAAACCTTTAGTGTAAACCTGAAAAATGGGCCATTTGCAACAAACAGTATTACAGTGAAAACACAATGCCAGGAAAAATCACAAACTAATTTAGAGAAATAGAGAAAACTTCAATACAAGAAATGAGACCATAATGCCAAAAATCCAATCAGTATAAACAGGAGATGGAGCGGGGTCCCTAAATCTCAAACATTGGGTGTAATCATCATACAAACTCTAAAACTGGTCATATGGGCTACATAAAGAATTCAAAATATCCAAAAAGTGTGCTCCATAAAGGAAAAACCCAGTCTATATGAAGCAGGTGTAAGTTGGAAAAGGCCATTAAATCAGGCAAATAGGTTAAGATTTCAGCTTCAGAAAACCATATAAAGGTTACTGATGACAGAACATGAATGTTTAGGCATAAAGCTTGTCTACTGGGGCTGGGAAGATCAGCAGAAGTGAAAAAGGTCCTCTCAGTTCGAAGTAAGCAAGCATCTCCTTTCTAGTTGAAGGAATGCAGACTATTATTATTTAGAAGGTGCTGGTTTGCAATCTTAGAGCTTGTACTCACTCTCGGCAGCCAGTCAAATTCCTCCAGACTCTGGGAACAGGTAAACTCCCCTCTTTCTCAGGGCAACTTAATGCATGGCTATGTCTTTTGATATCAACATCGGACAGACTGTAAGATACAGTCAGCTCTTCCTACAATTTGCTCTCCCATCCTTTCATCTTCTATTTCTTCTGATGCGAACCTCACTATCAATCATCTAATACATAACAATAAACTATTCACTGGCTTGCTAAAGGCATTTGGAAAAACAGCATCTGCAATAGAAATACACATAACATCCAAAACAAATCAGAATAAAATATACAGGCCATTCAGCCTTAAACATGCAAAATATAACATTCAAAATGGCAATAGAAATGTGGCTTACTTAAATTACAAAGCATGTTAACTCAGATGCTGCTCATAATTAAGCCTGGGCGTTGAACTGCGCTCCGTTCGCGGAGCTTGCGAAGTTTAGGTAACTTCGCGATTCGCGTAGAGCGCGAAGTTGCAGATTGCTACGCAATCTAGCGCGTAGCGTAGTAGTTTTGCTTCCTTGCGCGCTCAATATTCATTCTCGCGTGCGCGGTAACATCTTACCGTGATTCTGCGATCGCCAACTTGCTTTTCTGTCCGTTCGCAAGCACCACGAGATTTGTAATATGGCTGCCCAAGCCCGCGAGAGTGTGCGAACGCAAACACGTCATTCGGGCGCGCGAGCTGACTTCCGGCGGCTGTCTTGGTAAGATCGCGATCCCGAACATGCAAAAACTGCAATCTGGCGAAGAATATCTCTCGAGCTTCATAAAATCTTCTCTAAAATGATCATTTTGCTAAGAAAAACTCCTCAGATTGTGATTTTGCTGTAGTCTTTTGTGTAAGGAGGAGTCCTTTCATTTTTTTAACTCTTTTTTTCAAGAGCAAGGAAGTGCCCCTGAGTCTACAACTTCCTGTTCCTGTCCAGCAGGCTCCTCCCAGTGCTTTGTGCATGTGCTGTTCACTTTCATTTGGATTTGGAGCAGGAAGGATCACTTTTTGTGTCTGTCTGCTGCATCATACCATTGGATTGGATTTATTTGAGGACTTTTTGATTTGAGATTTAATTTACTACAAGTAAGTTGGAGAATTGGTGTGTTTGTTTCATTGGGGCTTGTTTGTACCTACATTTTTCTGGGCTTTTCATTGTTTTTAAAAATTATTGTTGTGGCGGGTGGCCTGTACTTTCAATAGGGGCCTAGTTGTTTTTCTCTGCAATTTCAGCCAGTAGGGTACCCATGGGTCCATGTTTCGTGGTGTCTGTAGAATTTCAACATCATGTAGGGCATGGATGGCATAGGATTGAAATGCTAAATGTGGCTGTGGTGTATTTCACTGTTGGTGTGTGTTTGTGCGAAATACCTTTGTTGGATGTATGTGCTTGATGTGTAACTTCTTTCCAATCCTTTCGTAGCCCTGTTGATTTTGTGGTGGTAGTTTAGTAGTGTGTGCTTCTTTTTCCATGAAGGCCTGCATTTCTTTTCTTTGTTCCCCTTGACTTATGCTTGTTGTTGTTGTGTCCTCCTGGCCATGTGTGTGCGGCCATTTTGAGAAGGCAGGCATTGTGCTTTTGCCATAGGCTTACATTGACTGTTCCAAGCTTGTGGCCTAGTCTGCCAGTAGGCCCAGAGGTAGTCAGCCTCAAATCTTTGGTGCGTTATTTAAATTTACAGTTTGTGTTGTCTGTTGATTTTTTTTTTACACCATGGATGGCTTTGGATTTTATTGCAAAAGGTGTTTTTTGGGGTGGAATAGCAGTTTTTGGGTGTGTGATAAATAAATAGGGCTTTTCAGCCAGTAGGTAACCCTAGGGATTCAGCTCGCGTACTTTCGGTAACTCTGCACAGCGTGACAATGCGGACTTACAGTTTTTGTCATTTTCGCGCTCTCAATATGCGTGTTCGCGCACGCGATAAAGCCTTTTTGTACAGTTCGCGATCCCGAACACGCAGCATTTGCAATCTGGCAAACAATATCTCGCGAGCAACATAAATCCTTCTCGAAAACGCTGATTTTGTGCATTTCGCTAAAAAAACTCCTCAGGTTGTCATTCTGCTGTAGTTTTGGAACACGGAGAAGCTTTTATTTAAAAAAAATTTTTTAGGAGAGGAAGTAAGTCCCAGAGAGACTACAACTAACTGTTCCTGTCCTTTGTGATCACTTTTTTGTTATTAATATTGCGGTGGGTGGCCTGAGCATGTGTGGCGGCCATTTTGTGGAGGCAGGCATTGTGCTTTTGCAATAGGCCTGCATTGTCTGTCTTGTATTCCTGACCTTTTCTTGTTTTTGTGAGTGGCCTGGCCATGTGGTGGCGGCCATTTTGTGGTACCAGCCACTGTGCTTTTTCCATAGGCCTCCAAGCTTGTGGCCTAGTCGTACAGTAGGCCCAGGGGTACTACTCATCAATCAACATGGGTGCATGGAATTTAAACAACTGTTTTTGTGTTGTGCGTTAAATTTCAACATCATATGGCTTTGGATTGAATTGTAAAATGTGGGCTTTACTTTTTTTCGGGGGTACATTTCACTTTTTGGGTGTTGTAAATAAATGCCTTTAGTTTTTATGTGTATATGTTCGTTGTTGTTGCTCCCTGATGCTGCATCCATCCCATAAGATGCACACATTTTTATTTAGGGCAAACAGGCTACACTACATTTATATTTTTGTTCTTTGCTATTCTTCTTCCTGAGTGTACACAGTACAAGTACACCAGGAGTCCTGGCCTTATCAGTCTCTTAAATGGCTATACTGTTGTTGTTCACTGACTTCATAAGATGTAATAATTGTGACCACCCACCAGACACTAAGAAGTTATATATTATTTTATTGATCTTTTGACTGATGTTCTTCTGGCTTTTTTGCTTTTAGGTGCACAAAAGACAGCGGAGGTGTGTCATCATCATCGACCGTTGTGGTGCCAGACCGACGTCCTGCTGCTGTACACGACGTGACGTGTGAGTGACCTGACCAGGCATCTCTGCAACTTGTGCAACTGAGCACTGTTTTGACATCTGAAGAAGATGCCCCCAAAGAAAGCAGTTAGCAGGTCCTCCGGTACCAAGAAAGTTGCCATGGAAAAGAAGGAACAGAAGAAGAAGGAAGTGTTACTTAAGTCTGGTGTGCCTCCCAAAACCTTTTTTGGGACACCAAAAATGACGCCTGCAGCAGCGGTGTCGGGAGGCCAAGCTGGGGGCAGCACCTCCACATCAGTGGGCCCAACCCACCAACCCAGGCCCAAGCAGATGAGTGTGGAAGAGGTAGCCAGCCTTATAGTTGAAAGCAGTGATGCTGAGCCTGAACTAAACTTATCGTTATCTCAAAGTAGTACACAATCAACGCAGGAGGGAACACAGCAGATAAGTGGTCAACAGCCGCAACCACCGCCCGCAATAGTAGCTGTAGTTCCTCCCGAAGTAGGGGCAGTTCAGGAACTTGTGCCTCATGCAGAGGAAGAAGAAGAAGCCACTCCTTTAGAAGTTCCATTGGCTTCCAAATCCCCAGCAAGGAAAAGGAGAGTTAGTACATCAAGTTCATCACCAAGCCCCCCTTCTGATGATCTAGATGCCACTTGGAAGCCACAAACTGAGTCTGAGAGGGAAACACGTCACAAGAGCAGGCATGGGAAAAGGAAGGTTCCAGAAAGCCTTACACTTATGGAGGTTGATGTAGAAGAGCAGGATGATGATGATGATGATGAGCCAGTCATCACAAACATCATTACCGGGCCTGAGGAGATGGAGACCACATTTTTTTACACTATCCAAAATGGCTGCGAGGGATGTAGCACGTATACCTCCAACACAAGTAACACCAACATGACCTGCAGCTTCCATATTTACATTTGCAAAGGGCCGGCAGCGTCCTACACCCAGCACAAGCACCACCTCAGCAGAAGTAGGTAGTGGTACTGCACAGAGTCAAATTCAACACACACCCTCCAGTTCATCCGGCATTGGAAGTGGGAGTGGCACCTCAAGCAGGAGACAAAAGTTCAGCTCCCCAGTGTGGGACTTCTTTACAGTTAGCGAAAAGGAGGAGAACATTGCTATATGCTCCGTTTGTCATACCTCTGTTAGTCGTGGTAAGCTTGGTACAAACTATGGTACCGGAGGCCAAATGACCCATCGGAAAAAACACCACGCAATCCAGTGGGAGGAGCACCTTAGTCGCATGAAAACTGGAACCATTGCTGTTGGGCATAAACGAATAGAAAGTCCGTTCACGGTGGAACAGGAAGAAGAGGGAGACATTCTCTGTGGTAGTGGTACACAAAGTAGCCCTGTCCCCAGCACTGCAGTGGTAACGCCCACATCCTCAGCCACATCTCATTGGCACAAGAGTAAGAGTCAGCCTGAGACACCAAGGAGTACTGCTGTCCCAAAAAGTGCGACGTTGACCACAGGAAGGAATACCATGCAGCCTACCATTCTTAGCATGTTTACTTGGCCGGAGGGGCAGTACGAACGCAACCACCCATTAGCACGTTTGTACAATGCGAAGCTGGCTAAAATGTTAGCACTGGAGCTTCTCCCTTTTTCTTTTGTGACCACCATCTGCCCAAAATGGAAAGTTCCCAGCCGCCACTATTTCGCAAGAGTTGCTGTTCCAGCACTACATCACGACGTACTGGAATTGCTTGGAAAAGCCTTAAAACAGAGTGCTGTTCAGAGTATACACCTGACAACAGACATGTGGACCAGTTGCCAAGCCACTGATTACATGTGCATCACTGCACACTGGGTCTCTATTTCGGGTGTTAAAGATAAGATATCTGACGGTGTTGTTGACACCGCTGAGATTTTTAAAGACACTCGCAAACATGCAACTGTAGCCATGTTTGCTATGGAGAAATCTCATACTGCTGCAAACATTTTGGATGAGTTTAACAGCAAGGTGTTTGAGTGGCTGCGACCAAGAGGGCTTACCATTGGTTTTGTTGCCATGGACAATGGCAGTAATGTAGTTAGGGCCATGAACGATGGTGGCTATTTCAGGGTCCCATGTTTGGCACACTGCATTAACATTGTTGTTCAAGACTTTCTGAAAAATGAAGGCAAAGTCAGCAGCTTACTGACCACCTGCAGAAGAATATGCACACATTTCAACCATTCTTTTAAAGCCCGGAAGCAGCTGAGGGTCATTCAACGTGAGCATAAAATGCCAGTCAAAGCACTCATCCAGGAGGTGCCAACACGTTGGAACTCAACGTATTACATGCTTGAGCGTCTGTTTGAGCAGTACATAACACTTAATGCTTATGTCATGAAAAGGTCAGGAGATCCTACTGTGAAAGGCATGACCGTTGAGATGGCCCAATGGGACCTCGTCAAATGCCTGACAGAGATGCTACTTCCTTTTGAGGTCTTCACACGTGAAGTGAGCAGGGAGGACTGTACTATGGGCCAAGCTATCCCATTGTTGTACATGCTAGAGCAAGAGCTGAAGGAGGTGTCAGAAATGTATGCAGGTGTGGATGACAAAGTAGACGCATATTATTTGGCAGACACCTTAGTCGCTCGCTTATCTGACAATAAGGATTCAAAATAACATTGTGTCACATCCACATTACATTACTGCCTCAATTTTGGATCCACGTTACAAATTATTGCTGTGCAGTAATTAAGTAATTCCTTTTTCAGAAGTGGATGTTGCCAAGTACAAAACTTTGATAGCTGAGGAAGCCACTGACTTTGAAAACGAACGGATCTTAACCCCTTCAGTGCCCATGACGAGATGGTCTCGTCATGGGCCGCGGTTGCGCTGTGCCCATGACGAGACCATCTCGTCATGAACTCCGCCCGCTAATAGAAAGCCCGGCACAGGGCGGGGAAAGGGCGGGGCACGCAAGAGGTTAATTAGAGGCCCGCCACCCCAGGGCAGAAAAAGTACTGCAGGGCAAGTTCTACTTCAGAGGCCGAGAGCAGTGTGTTTGCCTCCCAGCAGTCAACAACACTGCCAGCAATAACATCAACAGCACCAACAGGATCATCAGGCACATTTAAAAAAACGGCAGGTGATTGGTTTCTACGGAAAGGGTTTTGTACGTCCATGACTGATGCAAAGGCAAAAGAGGCCAAGCAAATCGGAGCACCCCTGAACTTTGAGCGGATGGTTCAGGCCTATCTAGATGACACAACAGAGGTCTTCATGGAGCAAAGCCCATTGGTGTATTGGTATGGGAAAAGAAGCCAATGGCCAGTGCTCAGCAGGCTGGCGATAAAGTATGTGGCTTGCCCTGTTGCAAGTGTCTCATCAGACCATGTTTTCAGTGCTGCTGGTGCCATTGTTACTGTCAAAAGGACCAGTCTCTCGCCCAAAAGCGTTGAGAGGTTAACCATGATCAAAATGAATCAACACTTTATACCACCGGAGTACAAAATACGTGAATCACAGCAGGAAGAGGAGAGCGACTTCGATGACATAAGTAGTGGGTTGTTAGACGTACTTCTGTCCGAACCACCAGAGTTTGAGGACGAGCTCCTCCTCCCTGACAACTAGGCTTTCAAATTGTTCTCCCTTCCTTTATTTGTGTGTGACTGTGTATCTGTTTTTCTGGTTCAAAATCTAATCACAACAAATCCATCAACAGTCTCCTCTTTTTATTTCCCTATTGGAGTTGCACGTCTGTTCATAACTGTCCACTCCACTCCTCAGGGGCCTGCTCCATCTTCCTTACTCTCCCTAAATACATTTCAAGCAAGCCAGAGATTGGATGGAGATGGAGAATAGTACAATACATGTTGCCTCTAACAGTCCCTCCATAAGAAGTGAAACGTGACTCCAGCTATATTCTGTTTTGTTTCCAAGCCGAAAGAAACTCATCACTGACTGTCAGAAGGCTAGGCAGGCATCAGATCTGACAGCCAAAGAGAACAGCAAGACCGGTAATGAGTGATTATTGTGAATGATGGCATGCATTGCATTGGATGCTGGCTGACTACGAATGAATGTGCATGAAGTAGAACTATACTAGTTTATCGACAAAGTAAAAGTGACTCAGGTGAGGTGACAGTTAATGTTTCCTTGTTGTTTAATAACCACATTGTACTCCTACCACTGCAGGTGCCGGCCAATATCCGTTGCAATTTTGTAATATGGAATATATTATAAACTTAATCAGTCACTACAGACTGAGTTGGTGTTGGAGAACACGTACCACATGGTCATCATCATGATGCTGCTGAGCATACTATCTTTGCACACAGTTAGTCAGTTGGATCGGAGATAATTGATGGAATAACTGCGTTTCATGGGCTGACTTAAAAGGGAAACAGTTTGAACAAGAACCACAGCAGACCTAGGTTAGATGTCCGTGTAGTGGTGTGGACTGGAGTAGAGTGAAGTGGTATGAGGGACAGTGGCGCATTAATTTAGTCACTTAATTTGGAAAATGCTAGGTTGCTGCAGTGCATATGACACTTGTCTGGCTCGGTCAAAATGTAAGTAAGGGGTAGGGTGCCTGGCCTGTGCCGCGGTTCTCCTGTTCTGTGGTTGGGCTGGCTCCTGAGTCCTGTCCCGTTGTTGTTGTAGATTAATGCTGTAGAGTAGACACTATGTATCCTATCCAAGCTGCCTCAGTCTGAAAGTGTTCTCTCCAGAGTCTTGTCTTCTCTTCTTGCACTCCACTGTAATTGAGTTTATTGTTTTAAATGCAGTAATTTTTCAATACCCCGTTTGTTTTTCCATCTACACTTACAGGCCGGCCTTTAACTTGTGCTAAAGTGGGAGAAACAACTCACACTTACCTTACCAATCCGCATCAGGCAGGCAGTGGTACCCAAGATTGATGTGTGGAGTGTCCATGGAAGGGAGGACCAAGAGGAATGACGAGAATAATGCAACTCCACATTTGGACCAGGATAATACAGTAACTTTAGTATCATTCATCATTCGTCTTTAAATTTATTTGATTCCTTTTTTCTCTTCAATCATTACGACTGTGTGTTGTGGTTTGTTTGGTAATTGATCCCTACAACTTTTTTTTCATTTCCTTTGCTAGCTTGAAAAATAAAAGTAAGCCCGGTACAGCATGTAATTTGGTTCGGTCTGAGCTCTGAGGGCGGCAGACAGGCAAGGCAAATTTCATATTAATAATTTCTTCCCTGTACTGTCTCATTGGGTAATAGTAGTTAGTAAGTACAACTCCTTATCATTAACCATCAAGTTCTCTTCCTCAGCATGCATGCATTTGCTTTTTCTCACTTTATACTTTGATTTCTTTGATAATGGATCATGGTCGTCTTACAAGATTGTGTTTTACTTTTGTTGTGTCCATGCATACTGTCTGTTTTTCTTTCTCAAACCTTTCCCAAAACCCCACTTCCCATCCATTCATCATCCCTAACCCTCTTCCCCCGGGCTCTGTGATTTATATTGAGGTGTGATGTGACTACATTAAATGTACACCAACAATTGATCACACGTTTGCTGAGGCAGATGTGGTGAAAGCAACACTAATTGAATTTCAACTAAGGCAGGGCAAGGATCTTCTTCTACTTGCCCACCCATGCTGTAGTTTGCTTTTTTCTACTACTCCTCCCACAGTCTCTCAGTCAAGTGACTTTCTCTTTCTTTTTTCAAATGCTATTGCCAGTGTCTACTACTACCACCACAATAATGGCATCTTCTACGTTCATTTGGGAAACCAACCATGCAGCCATCAGTGTGCCGAACTTCATCATCAATCACAGGTAAGATAAGTTTGGTGGGAGGTATGGACTAGGAGGAGAGACTGACAGTACTATTATGACAATTAAAAATAACTCAGTGAGGGGTACTGCATCTATCGGTTTGTGTGTTACAAAATCGGCAGATCTTTTAAATCAAACATTGGCTGTGGGCATGCAGCAGCATGGAAACAAAGTAACAAACCATGTAACTTAGATTAAATTCGGAAAACAGTAACCCACCACAAAACATTAACATCGTATAAGTAAATAGTATAAAATTTAATATCCCCTAACAAAAATAAACTATCCCACTCTGACCTAACCCACACCCCTCCCTAACCCCAACCAATGTCCACAACGAAACGAAAGTCCAAGAGTCCCAATGTTCGAATGAATCCCCAACGCCCAAAAACCCACCCACCAACAAAAGGAATTAAAAAAGGGGCAAATGACAAGGTCCTCTATAGTCGGCGGGCCTTCAGGTGTTTGTCCACCAGGATTTTTACCCGCTCCTCTAGGTTCTCCTCTAAGCAGGCCATCCGGCGGAGCAGCTGGCAGCGAAATGCCCTGCAGTTACATGCAGGGTGGGGGGCAGCAGTGGTTGAGATGGAGGAGCGGTGGCGGGCGGCTGCCAGACCACGGCACCGTGAAACTGGAGGCAGGGCCTGACTGGGGCCCGGGGCATTGGAGGAGGCTGCAGCTGCAGCCGCCTCCTCCTCCTCCTCCGCCTGAGCCACCAGCCGGCGATATTCTTCGCAAATGGCCTCCAGTTTACTGCGCCGGGCCCTGGCGGCCAACTCCTTCCGAGATGGTTTTGGTGTGGATGTGGAAGGAGTATCTATATCAAGAAAGAAAAAAAACATGTTGCAGCCAATACTCTTAGCAAAACAGACACACTAAAATCATTCAACACATAGTGTCACAGTATCACTAGCAAGCACAGTTCATAAAATTTGTGATTTGGTGGTAAGTATCTCTACTCCTACTTCCTTGGACTCTAACATTTGTGGGAGTTTCCGACATTATAATCGTACTATGTACTCCGGTACACCAGTCGTGTTGTTCTTATTTGTAGTTTAGCGCAATTACATAACCTTGTTTTAGCCGGCATGCCAGCTCAGTCAGCTAAGCTTGCACCCAAGAGAAACAGATATGAGCCACATGATGCAGACTCACGTTAGCTTTATTTACTACTACTGTCTGCAGGTGGGGAAACTCATATTTTTGTATGACGCCTTACGGCCGGTGGCACTGACCATACTCTGTCTGTTACATGAGGGCAAATGAACAATTTCACTTACACCCTGCCCTGGGTACTACAAAAAGGCTGATTATTTATCTGATCCAATGATCATTGCTTATATTCATATTATAGATGGTAATACGACATCAGGTCAGTAGCGGTCGGTGGTGGGAGTGCTGCCGGACGGTGACGTGGAAAGGTGCAGGGTGGGGATAGTAAACTATGGATTAAGGGCAATCACAGGTAATTAAACAATACATTTAAAAAAAATTGTTGCACGCACTGGATCGCATTCGGCGGCGCAGTGCGCACAATGAAAATAATTTTATTTATCTTTATGTTGATTACCTGTATTTGGCCGTAATACACAGTTTACTCGCAAGTGCCACCCACCCTGCCCCTCCCCATGTCACCGCCCGCCAGAACTCCCACCACCAACCGCTACTGCAGAGAGTACTTTGCTTTCATTGATTGTGGAACCAATAGCCATAAACAACAGATAGGCCACCCTTTGCAGGCTGGCTGACCCAATCGAAAATACATTACATTATACATTAATCGTGCTGAAGTCTAGACCCCTGTGTGTGGACCCTCAGCCTCCAAGCAATCATCTTTACCGTGCCAGCTCTGTTTCTGCCCGCGTCTCCCTCCCGCCGCCGCGTTTGCCATCCTCGCGGCCGCGGTCTGGAGGGAGACTACAACTCCCAGGCGTACTTGCTGTCAAGGCCGGAAGCTCCCATCCACTACCCGTGCCTGGAGGCGCTTCATAAACCATCTAATCCCCCGCGTGGGGGACGCTAGATGGCGCACTAGCGAATGGCAGCCCTCGTGTATGGCTCCCGCAGTCCGGCGAAAATTATCCGACTAATTATCCTAATTAGTTGGCTATTGGGGCTGTAGCTGCACTGGTGAACTCACGGTGGGTCCTGACCTCGCCTGACCAAGTTAGAGGGCTGGAGGTGAGCTGAATCGGCTATGAGGAGCTCCGGCAGATTGGCCGTGCTGGTGTGCTGGAGGACAAGGGGAGACGTGATGGGCTGCCGCTCCTAAGCGAGGCCGTGGCGGTTTTCCGGGCCGTGGGCCCCGAGATCGCGGGAGGGAGGAGCTGCGTCCTGCGGAGCCCCGCCGATCGGAGGTTCGGACCTTTGGAGCGCTGTGAGGAGCATTGCTCAGGGTGGTGACGGTTTTTTTCACACAGTTGTGGGGCAAGATACTGAGCACGGGATCAATGCATATTATTTGGGGAGGAGATTTTAATGTTGTGATGGTCCCAGGATCTGATGGCAGCCATACATACCACAAAGGTACAAGGGATGCTCTGGTGGGTATACTGGAGGAAGGGGGACTGATCGATAGTTGGAGGTTCGTGCATGCTGGGCGGCGTGAGGGAACACACTTTACTGCATACGCTAACACATGGGCCAGACTTGGATTATTGCTTTTTGTCTCGTGGGTTGGTGGCTGATTTAGGTAGAGTTACGCATTTGCCGAGATCCTACTCTGATCATTGTCCGGTTCTGGTTCAGTTGGCAGTTCCGGGATGTGACAGAGCTGCACCAATGTGGCGTATGCAACCCACAGCTTTTTTGGATCCACTGTTTAAAACGGAGCTGGGAGAGGAGATTGCAGAATTTTTCCCTCGCAACAAAGGATCGGTAGATAGTGTGGAACACATCTGGGAGGCGTTTAAGGTGACGGTCCGCGGTTATTATATGTCAAAGAGTTTTGGGGTCTTGAGAGACATACGAGGGGCAATTCTGAAGCTAGAGACGGAGCTTAAGGAACTGGAAGTCAGGATGGCCCGTGAGCCGATGGGCCCCATTCATGAGCAATTTAGAGAACGGCTCACGCAATATGAAACGTAAGCAGATAGAGAGGCCAGATTCAGAGGTAAGCATTGGCAGGCTCGGAGATATTGTGAGGGGGAGAGAACCGGAACGAATTCTAGCGGAGATTACTCGACATCCGCGTTGCAATACGCACGTGTTGGAGGTACGTACTCCAACAGGTGCCGTGCTTCAAGATACGAAGGGTATTTTAGGCCTCTTCACTGCGCACTATGGGGAGTTATATGATGCACGGTCCGCTGGGGAGGTCATATTGGGTGATTTCCTGGATGATGTGGCTTTATGCTGGCTGAGTGACGACCATAGGCAGTTCCTGGGCGCCCCGTTCGAACTTGATGAAATAAGAGAGGCTATTTTGTCTCTTAATAATGGTAAAGCGACGGGCTCCGATGGGCTGCCGGCGGAATTCTATAAATGTTACATTGATATAATGGCCCCGGTGCTCAAGGAGGTTTAGGAGGAGTCTCTGGAGGTGGGAATATTGCCAGGTTCAATGAGGGAGGTGGTAATTACATCGTTGCTAAAGCCAGGTAAAGACCCTGCTGACTGCGATGCGTACATGCCTCTCTCTTTGATAAATTGTGATGCTAAGATATTGGCGAAAGTGCTTGCCACTCGGCTCTCTTTGCTAATGACTAGGATAGCTCTTCCTGATCAGGCTGGGTTTATCCCTGTGAGATCTACGGCCAGTAATTTGCGAACTCTGTTCTCTCTGCTGCATACAGTGGCGCCGGAGCTGCCTGTAGCTGCCGTGTTCCTTGATGCTACCAAAGCATTCGATTCGGTTGAGTGGAACTACCTGTTTGCTATTTTGTATAGGATGGGGTTTCCAAAGATATTCGTAGCATGGATAAAGTTGCTGTACACTGATCCGTCGTCGAGAGTGCTAATTAATGGGGAGTTGTCGGCTCCGATTTCATTAACCAGAGGTACCAGACAGGGGTGCCCATTGTCCCCATTGTTGTTCACGATAGCGATTGAACCTTTGGCATGTCGGATACGGCAATTACACAAGCAAAGTGCTTTCAAGTGTTTCCAACGACAGATAGATGTGTCCCTTTATGCGGATGACTTAACACTGTATGTTGTGGATCCGCAAACTAACCTCAACCCGCTGCTCAGAGAATTTTTGGTGTTCGGTAGATTGTCTGGTATACAGATAAATTGGAAGAAGTCACAGTTTTTTCCCCTGACTCCTGCAGTGGCCAGGTTCTCATTGGACTATCCGCTTGAATGGTGTGACTCGGACCTTCGTTATTTAGGGATACAGGTATCGAAGCTTAGGGAAGAGACTCTGAGATTGAATTATGGTACCGCCGTCACCAAACTGGCGGAAGATGTGACTCGGTGGATTTCTTTACCTTTTACCATGGCAGGTAGGTCCTTGCTAATTAAAATGGTGGTTTTGCCGCGCTTTTTGTACTTGTTCCAGAATATCCCGTACTACCCGGGTGCGTTTTTCTTTCGAACGCTATGTTCTGAACTGTTACGATTGTTCTGGGCTGGTAAGCAACCTAGATTGGCGTGGTCGATTATTACCCAGCCATACTCTGACGGGGATTTGATGTCCCTGATTTTTTGGTTTATTACATGAGTGCTCAAGCCCATTTCGCGTACCATTGGTTTTCACCGACGCCGTTCATGCCGCAGCTGGCTGTGGAGGATTGGATAGTCCAACCTCTGCCATTGAGGGGCAATATTCATGGTCCAGTGGGGGTGGTTGACGCGCTGGCTAACTCCGTGACAGGCACGATAGACGTGTGCAGCGTATCCTACGCCGGGTTGCCCTTCCGATTTTGTATGCTCCAAAATTGCCGTTGGTTTACCATCCGGGCTTATCCTTGTTGCAGGAAGGGGGGTTTCAGGGGATGTGTGCTAAGCTGAACATCCGTTTCTGGGGCGATCTATTTTTGAATGGTCAGTTCAAAACGAAAGACCAACTGTTTCAGGGGTATCAGCCTACACCGTTAGACAGTTTTTACTATATCCGACTGCGGCAGGGATTAAGGGCTATCATACAGCAGTTTCCGGTGGAACCTAACACAGTGATGCCTCTGCAGGTCCTGCTGACGTCTGGGGATGGCAGGCATTTAGTTTCCCACCTATACAGTAGTATCCGAAAGCACAGTGGGAGTGGAGAATGTAAAGCGCTCAGGCAATGGTGTGTTGATATAGGCAGAGATATTACGGAGGCGCAATGGGCGTTTTGCTGTGAGCTCACATCACAGATATCAGCCAGCTGCAGACTACGGATTATTCATTATACATTTTTGCAAAGATTGTATCGCACACCCATTAGAAAACTGAGGTTCCGGCTGTCGGACAACGACAGATGTGAAGGTTGCCACTCGGAGGGGGCGGATTTTCTTCACTTGGCTTGGACGTGTCCGAGAGTGTCTGATTATTGGCTACAGGTACACACGGCGTTGACTGCTATGTTGGGCGACACGATCGAGCGTGACCCGCTTGTGATGTTACTGGGATACACCATGCAGATACCCAAGGCGCATCGGAAGTTTGGAGGTATTGCTCTTTTGCTAGCTAAACAAAGGGTTGCTTGTAGGTGGGGGAGGGGCCGTGCTCCGAAATTCAAAGAATGGATAGATGATTTATTGTATTGTCAAGATCAGAACATGATATACGCTGATACACAACCACTGAACAGTAGGCCCAGGGACATCTGGGATCTGCTCAGAGAGTGCTTGGCAGCTAATGCAACTGTAGAGAGTGATGTACACCAAGAGGCGGCGGTTGCAGCTCCCACAGATATATCAGGAATTTAGACGTGGCTGCTTGCGGATTTACTGTATTTCTGAGGCCAGCGGGAAGGGAAGGTAGTACAATGTTGAGCTCTTCTATTTGCAGGTGGCACTAGGGAGTTGGTGCTGCTGAGGATGAGAGGGTGGAAGGTGGGCTGTTTGCAAGGCACGGAGTTTGCACGGGAGATGTGTGGGGCTGCGGACCTAGAATAAACAGCTTATTATTTGCTGTAGTAGGATATCCACAGAGCTGGGAGGAGTATTGTGCCTTGCAGGTAATGTTGACTGTCCCCATGGAGTGTTGGCCATCATTTCTGTTTCTTCTCAAGAAGTCACTGTCGGTGGTTATTCAGGTGTGAGGGTCTCATCCAGTTTTATGATCGGTATTGGGAGTGACTACAGTTGTATGCCCGGCGAGACTCAAGCACTTAGGACTTTCTGTTTCGGGTTGGGATTCTCGACACCCTTTACCCCAGGGTTTCTATCACAGTTGTTATACGGGGTGGAAGTTACAAAGGGTCACTTCAATAATTTCATGGACCTCGTAGTGCGGTGTATCAGGTAGGGATGGTATGTAGGATGGGTCGTAGAAAGTTGCCACCGGACCTCCGGGATGTCGGCCTGCTGGCTGTGTATCTGTGCGAGTAGAACAGAGAGGATTGCTTCACTGTAGCCGGCCCATGAGGTTGTAGGCGTAGAGATGTAATACTGTGCGCTGCTGTAATAAAGGTCTTTGAAATTTAAAAAAAAAAATATATATCTAATCCCCCGCGTCGCTGGACCGTGCGTGGACAGCGCCGGGCTAAGCCCGGGCAAAGGGCGGGCCGTCTGTGGCCGTCAGGGGCCTGAGGAGGCCGGGCTGGGCCACCCCCTATGGACCTGTAGTTCAACGCAAATCATACTCTCAGGTGACTGTTACATACACACGGGCGGTTGCCTTATTAAATCACTGTTGTTTGTTGCATCAGGGTGTGTTTAGAATTGCACAAGTATGAATAGACGTAAGGGTGCGGTGGGGACACTTGATGCATTTATGATCAGGGCAGAGAGTTTACTCACGCATGAGATCGTGCTAACTGAGCGGCGATTGTCCCTAGATTTACTAGCAGCTCAAAGACGCTCTTCATTGGAAGCTCTAACCCAGGGAGATATGTTACATCCCGGGCTCTCTGTATCACCTACCCTTTCTCCTATGTCTGAGGCACCTCTTCCCCAATCCTCCTTATTAGTAATTCCGGACTCCCCCTCTGTTACTATTTTAAGTAGACAAAAAGTTCGGACTCGTTCCCGCAATCCTAAAAATTCTACAGAGTCTAAACCTAAGGAACCACCGGCCAAACGCAAAAGGGGCCCCAACCTTACATCCAAATCCCACAATCGCTCTGGAGTTCTTAGTGTTGTTCCTTTACAAATTTCAGCTGTTTCAACTACTGCGTCCGTTGGTACCCAAACTGATGATATAACTTGCCCCCCAAGCAAAGATGACATTATGACTGCCCTGGAGTCGGGCTTGAGAGCAATAGTTAGCCATTCCAAGGCTTTATTTGATAAAAACTCGTTTACAGGAAAGACTTGCATGTATGGAGCAATTGTTAACCCGGGAGCCAGTTTCTGACCTCCCGGTTGTTAACCGCAATCCCTTAATTACAACTACTCATACGCAGGGGATCTCGCCAACCTAGGTCTCAGGACGGCTGACGCTAACAATAGGACCCAGTGTCCATCTAGTAGTTCACAGCAACAGCACTCTGCGATTGTCCCCCCTCGAACATCGGACCCTGAAGTAAGACAACCCACCATAGATCCAATGCCGCCAAAGACTTTTCCTAAAACTGAGGTTCTGAATCTTCCCCCTGCCTCCTATCCGTATGTGATAGTTTTGGCAGGAGTTCCCTGCTTGTTGGGTTCTAGGAAGGAGTCATGGGTGGATCTTCGAAACAAATGTGTGGATTGGCTGAGGAAACACAAAGGGTTCGACCCGGCCAGACTGCACGAAATCTTAATGGTGCGAAGAGTGGGATGGGTGGGCGAATCTGCTAAAAACATTATAGGCGATTGTATTGTTATCAATTTTTGTAGTCCCCACACCGTTCGGTCCCTAATGCAAACCTGTGAGTTATTGCCGGGTCTAAAGTCGAACATATGTATGTTTACCCTTGGTTATTTTTATAAACCTAATATTAATGCATATGCGCCTACGCCCAAGGCCCTCCCTCTGGTTAATCGCTTTTCAGCTCTGTCAGACTTAGATGTTCCCGACTGACAACCAAGAGTGAGTGTTGAACCCCTTGCCCTGTTACAGATTGAGGCTACTCCTGCTCTTTTTCCAGTACCAGCCCTTGCTATTCAAAATAGCCTAGACAGTCACCCAGGGAGAGTTGTGTCAAAAGCGGGTACCTTAAATGTTTTAAGTTGGAACGTAGCAGGCCTCCGACAGAGATTACGCGATCCCGGGTGGCTTAGTTTAATTCAAAGTCACGACATAATTATGTTACAGGAGACATGGGCTACTACGGAACTGCACATTAACGGGTTCCATTGCTATAACACTCTGGCAACCAAATCTAGAATGGGTCGTCCCTCGGGAGGCGTATCTATTTGGGTCAATATTACCGTTGGAGGCACTACCAGGGTTATACCAACGCATAATCAGAATTTCCAGGCTATATTATTTACCCACAAAATAAGTTTTTTCCTGGTTAACTTTTATAACAATGATTTTAGTTCATTGCCAAATATAAATTTTATAAATCTTTTTAACTTTATTACTACTTTGGAATCTAGGCACGACTTTGATGAAACTAGCGGGTTTGTGTTGGGAGGTGATTTTAATGCAAAACTTAATGCGGCTTGTCTACCCATGGGGGAAAGTAGCTTCAGTTCTGGGTGTCAAAGGGGAGTGGAATTGACTTCCTTTTTGAATTCACATAACCTGGAGAATGTAATGGATATAATGGCTAATTGTTTGTTAACAGTTCCCCTAGTACCTACATTCAGAGGCAGAGATTGTTTATCAATTATTGATTATATTTTTATTTCTCCTGGGTTGGCTGACCGTATTAGTGAGGCTATAGTAATTCCCATGCCTCAAGGGGATCATAACCCCATTAAGGTTTGCCTAAAATCAATCCACCGCCCAGTATATAATAAGGAATGTGGTGCTAGGAACCTATCCATATGTTCAAATAATCTTAGATTAAAATGGAGGGGTATTAATATTAAGGGGACTTTTCAGACACTGGTTAGAGATAACTTACCCCTCTTCTTCTCTTGTTTGTCTGACCTAAATCTGAATCCTGAGGCAGTTGAGGATTTTGTTAAGATTTGCTCAGCCTGCCAAGCCCAACTTATGACCCCGCGGCGCACAGTCTCGGATGGCCCGAGATGGTTTGATCATGAGTGTTCTCTAGCCAACCGCGACTTGCGGCGTGTTTTATCTTCCTGCCCGAGGAACTCGACCGATGTAAAAAATGCTAGGATTCGATACAAACTGGCCATTACGAGAAGGAAGGAGGAGATTCTAGAAGAGCGTTGGGAGGTGTTAGCGCGAACTGATGATTGCGGAAGGGGGGATGTCTTTTGGGCCGCGGTCAAAGACTTGCATTGCTCAGGCCAGCTTTTGACCCCAATGGACTGCACCATTTCTGGTGCAGCCTGGGTGGACCATTTCTCTAAGATTTATGCCGCCCCGCACTCAGTAACAGCTACCCCAGTATTCAACCACCCCCGTGCGTAGAAATATCATCGGAGGTGGTAGAAGCTATCACTCAGAGCGCGGGGAATAAGGCCCCTGGCCCGGATGGCCTCCCCATTGATATTATTAAATCTTATCCTGATTTGTGGGGCCCTCTATTGTTGAACGTTTTTAACAATCTAACATTCACCTCTCTACCACCAACTTGGTCATCGAGCACAATCGTGCCAATCTTCAAGAAGGGAGATCGGTCCCAACCATCCTGTTATAGGCCTATCTCCCTCATTGACAATACCCTAAAAATACTTGGTAGAGTGTTATATAATAAAATCTTGATCTGGGCCGAGGATAATCACATCTTAGAGAGCTGCCAGCTGGGTTTTCGAAATAAGGTTGGTACGGCAGAGCAATGTCTTAACCTCAATCTTATTTTGGGTAAATATACCGTAGCTCGCAAATCCCCAATTTACCTCGCCTTCATGGACCTATCCACTGCCTTCGACCTCGTTAATAGGTCGATGCTTTGGAGGGCCCTATTGCAATATGGCCTGGATGAATCTTTGGTTCATTTTCTGGCCTACTTGCATAGAGATCTGAAGGCCTGCATTAGGATTAGCCAAGGGGGTGAGGTGACTGATGCGGTACGAGTGCATAGAGGGGTTAGACAGGGATGTGTTTTAGCCCCTCTTTTATTTATTATTTATATTAATGGGCTGCATAAGTCCTTGGTTTCTCTAACCTGTGATGTTCCCAAAATAAAGGGCAATTACCTTCCCGCTCTGCTATATGCAGATGATGCGGTCCTTATGGGCCGCACCCCCAATGCGTTACGCATCCTAGTGAATGGTTTCGTCGACCATATGGACTCTTTGGACTTAAAGACCAATTTTAAGAAATCCTTTGTTATGTCCTGTGGCCCGAAGAAACGACACATTGGAAGCATCCTTGTGGAGACAGAGAGATTGGGGTCTACTAGGTTCTCAAAGGCCATTAACTCTATCCTGAGCCTCCCCTGCCCTAAAAGGACTGGCGCGTTGGTTGCGACTTAAAAAATATATAAGGCCCAATGCGTTCCGGTTGCAACGTATGGAGCAGAGGTTTGGGGAACAGCCAGATGTCCACACATTCTTGCCGAGGAAAATAGATTTTGCAGGAAGCTCCTTTGTGCCCCCATCTCCTCTCCCCACTACATATGTCATAAAGAATTAGGGTTGCATTTTATAGGGGATTTTATTCGTGCTCGCCCTGCTCTTTTTTGGCTGGCTATTTGGAAAAATCCTGCCGCTAAATTGACTAGGGATATTATAGAGGATTGTTTATGTTGTGACAGAGGCATGTCTATCCCTTGGCTTTCTGGGGTGCAGAGCGTTCTTGGTAGTGCGAATTTTCAAAATGATTTTTCTGATCCTACCACCATCCAGCTCCCATCCAAGTCTGTACTCAAACAAGCTCTCTATACACTGTTCAGTGACGAAAGTCCTTGAAACCTAGTGTTACTAGATACCTAGCCCGTAATCTTTTAACTTATCCCATACCCAGCTACTTAACTCTCCCAATGAGTCACTGGGAGCGAGGCCTCTTATTTCGCCTTAGGGCTGGCACTATCAAATATGCTCTCAGTTTCCCGCTATGGAATCATAATGATCAAATTGTCGAGCCATGCCCATGTGATTGCCGGAGTGATCAAACAATTTTACATTTCTTATTCTTTTGTAAATTTTATATTAAATATACTAAATGGTTTTTAACTCTGTATTTTAAAAAAGTTGAAACCGATTAGCCTGGATCTCGCACTTTCAATGATATTAACCCTGGATGATTATGAACTTGTTTTCCGTGTGGGTACCTTTTTAAAAACTGCGGTTCGTGCCCGTTTAACTATGTCTTAAAGTATGAACGATTTGTTGCTTTTATCTTGTAAATACTTGCATATTGTACATCTGCAATGTGAATTGTATTTTGTGCTTTTATGGATTATTATTATCCGAATAAAGTTTTTGAAACTTGACTTGACATTAATAATAATAGGTAGGGAGTGGTCCCCAGAGTGGGAGGAAGGGGCTTCCGCTTGATAATATATATATATATATGACGTGCTTGCAAACTACTGCAAGTCTACTGTATTCTGATAATACTACCTATATTCCCCTATGCTTTGCTACTGCGGCACAGTTTCTTTTACATTTTCTTCAAAGTAAGAATCTCCAGTGACACTTTCCACCTATACTGTCTATTGATGATAGTACATCCAGGCATACATCCATTAAAGTAAACGTTTATCCTTCTTTTTTATAAATCTCATACTTAGTTGGTTTCACCAACAACCACCCATGCTTCCGCTCCTTCCTTGCTTGCCTTGGCATTGAGTTTGAATTTGAACCAAACACCGCTGATTCTTGCTATCTAGCACTATCCACCCATACTGTGTCGCCCACCCAGGCAGGCATTCTCTTTCACCTTCCACCCATCCTTCAACAACCCATGCATCTGATCTGATTACTATCAGCCACCTATGCATGCTTCCAACAACATATCCTTCTCTGCCAGTCAGTCATATTATTTATCTCGCCCGTCCTTCCACCCTTAGTTCTTTCCCTCTTTGTTCAACACAACCATCAAGGTCATCTGATCTGAGTTTGTCTTCTCCATAAAACCTTCACAGCTGATTTTGGAGTCAAATAGAAGAGGCCATTGGTTACTCAACTCACGCTGCTAATGCTAAGTAAAGGGTGTCTTCTTCAACCGTTGTATAATGTTCACTACAACTTAATAAGTCGCACAGTACAGTGAAATAGTGAACACACTTCCATCTAGTAGTAATGTCAAGAAGTAATGAATATAACTTACCGCCGCCGGCCACTTCTGCTGGCTCCCCCCCTGTCTCTCCTGCAGGTGCCACCAGTTCTCCTGCCCCCTCCGGAATGGCCGCATTGCCGCTGGCCCCGCCGGCACTGGTGGATGGTAGTGTGCCTAGAAAAAAACATCACAAATTTTTAGATGCCTGGAAACATCCCCCTATTTTATTAGTGTTCACTTGGAACATTGAAAAAAAGGTTAATCCAACATACATCAGAACTAGACAGTAAGTACAGTCAGTAGACAGACACTAGTAGTGATATGGTTCCTAGGGTCATCTAGTCCTACTCTACTCTTTTGAAAGTTAGCCTGAGCCATGTGTAACCCTTTTAGATTCATCATGTCGACTACTACTCTTTTGGCGCATATTTAATTATACCTGCCAGCTTATTGACATGTGCAGTAGACGCCTTTGAGGCCACTTGACTGTTGCGTACAAGTGAAGAGGTCGAAAAACAACCCACTTATTGAGTTTGTTTAGTCCATATTGCTTAGCCATCACATACATGTTACACTTTTTGCCATGACTGCAAAATGCTTGCATTCACCAGTATACTATCTAACATCTAATGTGCAGCATTTTTCTCATATAATAGGCGGAAGATTCCCTTCTACAAATCAGAGATTTACAGAGCTTATTATGATGCAAGATGATGCAACCAGTATTTCTACGTTCTACGGTGAGGGGTCTTCCAGAATTCAAAAGATCTTGGCTCTTGTTCTTGTTATCATGCACTTGTAAATGTTTACTGTTTTAATCTTAGGCTTTTTGCTGCCTTATTGACTATGGCTGTAGTAAATAAATGTTCATATTAACGATGTACAGAGTTTGTTACTTGTTTCAAATAAACCTTTTGAACTTACACATAGACTCTGTGGTATTTGGTGTGGTGGGGTGGACTTACACAAGTGAGTGAGCAAAAGGGTGTTATTATGTTCTGGGTTGTCTGTCTCAGTCATCATCAACATTGTGTATCTTCTTTGTGGGGGTCGGGAGTGGGACCCTAATGTGAGACACTATAGCTAGTTGGTCAGGGGATCGTGGGTTCTTCAAACTGAGCTGTGATCAGTAAGGTCCAACCTCCCATCACCAACATCCTATTTTGTTGTGCATAGTTCTGTATGTGGCTCTGCAGAATCACTAGACAATAGTAGTATCATGTACTATCCGATCAAAAATACTAGTCAAATATCTGGTTGGCCATTTTGTTAGTGGTAATTGTCAAAGCCTCAACATTGAGAAGACTAGAAGAGGACAACCCAAAGGACAGGACACAGTGGCTAGAGCTATTGGTCAATCAGAGTTTTATTATTCCAAAGAAAACCTTCAATAAAGAGTGGGCAACTTTGCAAGCTTCACTACAGACAGAGTAATAATAGTAATAGTAGTAGTAGTAGTACAGAGAGTCATAGCAGAGGCAGTTAGAAGCAACTTAGTTAGAGGCAGGGATAAACAGAATTTGGAAACAGATAGTCAAGGTCAAAGAAGTAAGCTTTTGTAAAAAATAGAATTAGAAAGTGGAACCATAATTTATAGTTCGGAAAAAAAAAGATGCAGTAAAAGTTAGGGAAATATAAATGTCAATATAACCACTGGAGTACTTACTGGGGCCAGCAGCAGGAGCCTCGGTAGAGGAGCAGTCCTGTTGTTCCCCCGCCGACTCCGACCCCGTCTTCTTGCCACTGGGTGGTGCTGATGATCATGTAAAATATAATAAAGAAAGAGACAAACATTAAGGAGTGCTGTGAAACAAATAATAATAAATCATTTGGAAAAATAAGTCAAACAACATTTTAGGAAACAACAATTGCAATAAAATTGACCTATCTAATCAGATGGATCGACTACTGGCTTCTTCCTGCATTCACGGATCGTCTACTTATTTATGAACACTCCAGTGTTTCATAATCATTCTGATTACAATACAAAGCCTAGTAAGTACCACCTGACCTACACCACCTATTCCAGATGGGCCAATTGTTCACTAAGTCTGCATTTCCATTTTTTTCAGCCATCAAATGCATAGATGAGATGGAGGACACATGCATACATTTGTGCATATATACATACAACAAATTGTGGGTTGGTTGCATGATTCTGATCTAGTTCTGCTACTGACTGACCATGCTAAGCCTACCACTCACTAAACAAAGTACAAAAGGTTCTACGGAGGACCGGGGTAAGCAGCACTCAGTGACAGAGGAGGCGTCACGCAGACCGCATAAAACAATTATTAACTAATACTAACAAACTAAACCTAGTATCCAATATCCATCCACCACTATTTCACAGTAGGACAATGGAAGGACTAGAGTCTCTCTAGCAAATCGCATTACCTAACTTCAGTTCTGTAAAATAAACTCTTACATAATCAGCATAAGCTAGCGCAAACTAAGTTGCAAACAAGTAAGAGTACCACCGAGCACCTGGGTCCTAAAATCAAAGAAGATTTTGCTTTTTGGAACGTAATTTACCAGCAACGATTGGCACGCAGCAGTAATCTTGTTGTTTGTCAAATTTAATTTATACACAATAAGTTACTCACCAAGCCCGACGACCTCGACACCTAGCAGGTCCAACAGGTCCTGCTCCCGGTCCAGGCTGTCGGACCACTGGTGGGCTAGCTGATTGTGGGTGCGCCGGATCCCATAGCACCGGAACACTGTCCGGCGCACCTTCGCCCACAGACAGTGCCGCTCCTGGGTAGCGTACCCGGAGCCGGGCCTGCCACCTGCTGCCAAGGTCAAGGGGAGGTGGCGTAGGATGAAAAAAACAAGGTCGGCCAACTCCTCCTCCCCAAACAGTTGCCGGGCCTGCACCCCTGCAGGACGCATTCTGCCGCAAGGCAGGCGGCCCTTGTCTGCTGCTCCTGCAGGTCCCTTGCCCTTGACACTAGCTGTGCCCTTGGCCATGGTTCTGGGGTGGGTGGGAGGCGGAAAAGAAAAGTTAGAAGGGGAAAAAAAAGTTAGGGGGAAGGAGAAAGAAAGAACTTTATAAAAGTAAAAAAAACACAGTAAAAGTAGAAATAAAATGCAAAATATAAACTTAGGCAAAGAGAGAGATAGATGATAACTAAAAAAAGTCAGAAAATATGCTTTAAAGACAAAGGATTGCAAAGATAAAGGGAGAATAGAAAAGAAGGCCCAGAACCATAGCATAGAGTGAAAAACAAGATGGCCGCGCCCATTGGCGACCGCGTGGGTAAGTTTGCGCGATATTTCTCGCGAATATGCACTATTCATCGCGAACAAGTAAAATGCGCTCCCGAACACGTCAATGCACATCGCGAACACGCTATCCGTGACCCGGAACAGGAAATAAGGCATCGCGAGCGGGCGGGACAATTGAAAAACAAGATGGCCGTGCCCATTGTCGACCGCATGGGTAAGATCGCGAGATATTATCCCCCGAGCATGCAAACAGCTCCCCGAACACGCTCACTGCTCTCCCGAACAAGAAAAAGCCATCACGAACGGGCGCCCCAAGCAACTACGCAAGTTAGCGAAGCTACGCGTAGCTCGCGTAGTGCAAGTACATCTTCGCGAAGCTTCGCGAAGCGCGACTACGTGAACTACGCCCAGGGTTACTCATAATGCCTAAATACAGTCACCTGGTACAAATGATATGATTCATACTCACACTTCATTTAGTAATGCACATTTCACTTAGCTAGTACATGTGTTAATTATATAAATGTAAAATGACGCTCTTCCACCGTCTCTCTGGTCATGCTCGACCAGGGAAAAATCACTAGTTCATGATGACAGTGAAGGAGCACAGGCCAGATAGCAATTCCAGGTTACCCCCAGTGAAAAATGTACCTTCTCAAACAATCAATAAATCAGTCGGGATTTGTAAAGTGCGGCTAATTACCCGTGAGGGTATGCATTTGCTGGGATCGTGCTGCTATCAGTCGAAGAGCCACGTCTTGAGTGCTTTCCTGAATTCTGTGAGTGACGGTACTGTTCAAAGGTGGAAGGGAGCAGATCCACAAATAGTTCTATGAGAGAAAAAAATATATTAGTCCCTAGCCATGATTCCTAAATATCTACAACTTTTTTTCTTGTGTTATCAATCCAATACCGACTCCAAAACTGGTTGTCAAAAACATATATTTGATCTAGTTATTACCACAAAACACATAAAGACAAATATTCAAAAATACATACATATACAAATACCTAATCTTTCCTTGCAGTTATATTTACATACAGATGCAAAAGAAAAGTAATTCAAGAAAAGCAATCCGAAAAAGAATAAAGCTGTAGTCCGTTACACATTCGAGGGGATACATCAACCCTCCACTTAGTTTAAGGAACGTGTAAACAATAATCTTTTATGCAGTAATCATAATCTGTTGGACTCCTCCATGATGTCGGGTTGATGCGTTTTGGCCCATTCATTTGGGCCTCATCAGGACGGGGGAGACAAGAAATGGTGATACCAAGAAAAATTAGTAACCAACTATAGCTGAAATTCCAAAGTCTTCAAAAAGTGCCCAAAATACCAGGGGGATTCCTCTTGGGGTCCTCCTTATAGTCACTGTTGCTGTGACCACAACCGTAGCGCAGTCTGCATAACAAGTGGAAATGGTCCGCTGCTATTGGTCAAAAGTGCCGTATGTGAAGGTTGTGCACTCAAAGGGATATCAAAATGTAGCTCGTTCTGCTCCGTGTGGTAATTTAATTTCTTCCGCCGGGGAGAGCTACTCGGAAAAGATTTCAGCAGCGTCCTCCGTATCGGGAATCCAATCACATGATCAGTTAGATCGTTGCAGATGGTTGTTGCTGTAGCATGAAGAAGAGGCTGGGTGGTGCAGGCTGTCAACACTAGTGTGAAGAGCTGGTTGTGGATCATGGATGGTCATTGCTGGAGCTTTGCGTTGTCGTTCACAGCAGTCGTTGTTTTAATGTGGAGGGCAGATCTTACATTGCCGGTCATTGATGCCAGGCACTGTATCAACAAGAGTCAGTCTCACTAGAACTTCGTGTTGATGGTTGCAACGGGTGGCAAAGTCTCGGCGCAAACAGACCCATTCACGGTCACGAAGAACCCAAACTTTCAGGATGTCACCTTTCTTCTCAGCAGAAACTAAATTGATGTTAGCCAATGGTCCAGGAGCTGGGAATGCACCTCTTGAAGATCAGAAACTCACTCCAGCAGAGGCCAGTAGGGCTCAGGAAGGTCTGGTTGCTGGTGTAGCAAGGTCCAGTTGCAAGTGTAGGCAGGTCCAGTTGCAGGGCTAGGTTGGTCCAGTGCAGCAGGCCAGCTGGGAAGTTGCAGGGAAGTCTCTGGAACTTGCTATGTCCCTGTATCTTAACCCCTTCGACGCCCATGACGGAACGGTTCCGTCATGCACGTCGGTTGGGCTGTGCTTATGACGGAACCGTTCCGTCATGGCCCCGCCCACGCTCAGAACCTTCAGCGTGGCGCGGAAATCCGCGCCGCGCTGAAGGGGTTAATCATGAGGTCATCCAACTGATCTTTTGAGTCACTCAGGTTAGCCTGAGATTAAGGGAGCAGGTCCAATCTTCCTTCTCAGGGAGCAAGGCAGTCCTCAATCAGTAGGGCGGGCCTTTGGTTTCAACAGGTCATTCCTCTTGTGGCATAGCAGTACTTCTTCTATAACATGCAGGAATGTCCTGATGAGTGTCTCAGGGGGTCCAATATTTATCCCTGGAGCCGGACTTTGTTTGGGGGAAACACCCTGTCCTAACAACAGATCTGGATTTTAAAATGTCATCCCTTTCACTGTCAAAGCTCCAAGAAGTCAGGGGTGACCAGTGCTTAATTTGTAAAATATGAAGTACAGGTGCTCAAATGTTTGTCGGAGGCCACACCCACTTTCACCAGCTCCACCCACTTTCTCCACTGACTCCACCCACTTACTCTATTAGCTCCACCCACATCCTCAAATGGCACTGCTGAAAGTTAGATGTAATACCCAATCTGAATTTCAGCAAGGCAGCCTTCCTCCAAGTAAGGTTTTGATAGGAGGTTCCACTGCCCCGTGAAAATTTTGAAAAAGATTAAATCAAAAGCCCATTTACAGCACAATTTCAGAATAAATTAGCTAAAATGACTAATGCATTGAAAAGGGTCACGTACTGGGGTATGTCATTTTTAACTGAGTCTAATTTTGTGGCATGGAACAATTGTGGGCAAACATACACTGCGGATTCTCAGGGTGCCCCAAGCAATGTGTATCTGCTTTAGGGTTTAGAATATTCAGCAATTCTGTAGAGTAGATTCCCTTTAAGGGTCTAATCTTATCAGGAGCATCACACACCACAGAATGCAGTCACAAATAAGTCTTTGTTCTTTCTGATCTCTTTGAGTGTTCAGTTGAGTCTAATGTTACAGTAAAAGTTGTGATGGGTAAGTAAGGCACAGGGCCCCGATTATTAGAGGGAAAACACCGTTCTTGTCATTTGGAAGTGCAAGACACTATTGCAGGCTTGGTACACTGCAATAATCTGACTGGCATTGCTTGTCAATGAGAATCATTTCTCATGGAAAAGAAGCAAAACCCAGACTTCCAAATATCCCATGACTGATGGTGAGCGGTTTCCTGGTGACAAATTGCCCCTCATTAGTTCTCTGAAAGGATGTTGGTATTGGGGTGACTTTCCCTCTATTGGGATTCCTCTGTTAGTTTCTAGGATACGAGTTGTGTAATTGGTATAGGGGAAGAGTCAGTGACACAGTGACATATCCTGCTAACTTCTGTCCCTCCATTACCAGGCTTTCGGTGTTATCAGGTGGTTGGCATTGATGAATATGAGTCAGAAAAGGTGGCATGATATACAATGAGTGATAGGAAATGACAAGTGAAACTATGAGAGGAGGTTAAGAATATGGAGTGATCAAAGATGAACAGTTATGGGAGTACGTAGCAGTGATAGGAGAGGTGGGCAGTGATGGGAGAAGGTGACCTTGAGAGGAGAAGGATACAGAAAAGGAAAAGCGGACAGTGACAGAGGGATGTGACTAATGGTGTAAGAGAGGTTGACTGTATTGAGAGATTAGGGTCAGTGACTTGAAGAGGTGTTCAGTCACAGTAAGAGCTGGAAAAAGTCACTGGAGAGGTAGATAGTGTTGGAAGAGTGACAGGTTTGGGAGATTTGGGGATATCATGGGGTGTAGCGGTTATATGCATTCAATGGTACTCCATTATCAGGAAAAACAGTCCCTTAGGCAGTTGTTGAGTCTCCCCAATCAATCTTTTCAAAGTCTTTGCACAAGACGGGCCTCAAGATTTTTGAACACTTTACTATACTGGCCCTGTTGTTGCTGTGGGTATCTCTCCGTCTCTCTGTAATGAAAACCCACAGCAACGTTAAACTGACAAACCCTGTCTAAGTATCCTTATCTGAATCCTTATATGCCTAGCAGTAACATAATTTAGTTAATTGTAAAAGGGATGAATGCTCTGGTATAGGATCTGTTCTTACAGCTCCCAGGGATATTTAGAAAAATGAGGAACAGTAGGCAAAACAGGAATATACAACATTAATTAGGAACCAATATAATCCTCTGAAGACAAGTACAGGGGTAGATCCTTATTTAAGATAAGTAAAAAGCCTTAATAATGTCATGTTTTAATAAGACTAAGATTGTGTGTCATCCATCATATGGAATCTTTTCCCATTGGTTGGCAATTGCTGTCCTATTAGAAGGTTACAATGCAAACTTACATGCACTGTCTTCTTTTTAAATGTTACTTGCTCATGGATAAGCACTATAGTGTTCCTCTGTCGAGGTGTGAAATGTAGAAGCTGTAGTAGACATGAATTATGGTATCTTTTCTAGCTCAGACATCTACTGTTTATATGTGGCTATATGTTTGGTATCAGCAGTGACATATAGGAACTATTCCAGGTGCAGTTACATAATGTGTTTTGAGAAAATGTCGAGCATAGTGGAATATGTAGATGAGGCAATTGTGTGCACAATTAATGAAATTTGAAAGTGAAATATCAGTTTCAGTTTTCCTGCCAAATTATGTTTATTTTTGCAGGAAACCAAAAGAAAAATATCAGTTGATGTTTCTGTGACTTTTTTTTCCATTGTGTTCAGTGATATTTTCTTTAGCCAACAAATTAATAGTTTTTGCAATCACTTATGAAAAAGAAAACTGTGATACACTGTAATAAAGATATCATTAATATCACAATTGGTAGTTTTGTAGTTGTGCCAGCAGTGATAGCGTGATTTATTTGTATCCCACACTTATTTTACAGATCTTATACATCAAATGTTTTCATAAGTACAAAACAGGATACAACATATTTTTTTATCCGATGTGACATCCAACATGGGTGGAAGAGCTGGAACTCCTTCTGAAATATTGGCTTGTGTTTGCTTTGTGGTTAAAAGTACTGTACATAGAAATGAATGCAATTTTACTTGCAGGATGTGATAATCTTATAAACTGGCTTGATAACATAGTGCATTAAAACGTTCATAATAAAATTTTGATGGTGAAGAAAACGTCTTGAAATAATAATTTATGGTGTACTCAGTTCATTGTGATAATTCCATTAGACAAAGCATAATTTGGAGAAAAAAAGTAGATTGCTTAAAGATTAAAAAACGAAAAAGAATAAAAGCGTTAAGCAGCATTGGTTGTGGGTACAGAGAGGGCTAATTGTCATGGAGGAGTGGGAGCTCCTAGAGATTTATTGCAGGTTCTAGGCCTACTATCGGATATCTACTTTACATCACTTGGCCCCCTCTTTAAAAGAAAGGAAGCGAAGATGAATGGTGTCGTACCTTGCGCACATATTTGTTTTTTGTTAAGTCTCATTAAGAAAGCGCAAAGCAGAATGGGTCTGATGTGTCCTCCTGTCTACAGTGGCACACTCAACAGGCAGGACCTGGTTGCAAGGATCACACTTTTACATGTGAGACATCGGGGAAGGGCCCGTCTCAGTTTTTGTTGGTTTGTCCATACCCCCACAGCGACTGACATACTGACACCTGAGCCACGAGGCTTGATGTAGAAAATGTATAAACTTGCATTTCAACACGTCAACCAAATACACAACTACAGCACCCCGCCATATTGCATACTGGGGATAACAGGTACTAAAATTCCAAATCCGAAAGTGATGAATCAGGGACAGTTACAGGGAACAGAAAAACACCAATACTTCAGATGTAAGTCAGTCAAGTCAACAAATTGACAGAAAGGGTTAAGGGCAAGGCCCTGCCCTTCCAGCCTCCTGGGCCGGGGCATTGCACACGATGCACAGCGTCAGAGGCATGATTGCTAGTTCGGAGCCTCGGACTCTGTTTACACCAAGTCTGTTAGTGAACACGCTCAAGAAATAGCAGCATAGGTTTGTTACTTACTGGGTTACTTAGGCACTGGCACTTCCTTTACAGAACACTGCTCCTACACACTGCAGCACCACACGTTGGATGCACCTGCTTCAAATTATAGTGTCCTGGACGTCCTGCTGAACTGTAGGGCGGTGAGTCGTGCAGTATGTGTATGGCGTGGTTTTTTTTTTAAAACAATTTTATGGAGTTTTATATAGCGCGAACTTGACCCGGTATCGGGTATCAGAGCGCTTTACATAGCACCAGTTGCGTTACATGAGGACACGTTCATTTTTAGGCGCGGGGAGATTAAGTGATTTGCCCAGAATCACACCTTTGAAGAGATGGTTACAAGGCAGGTAATTAAGCAAGACACTGAAACCATCAGCAGTTGTCAGGGAGGCAAACGCCCCAGAAAGAAACTCTGGGCACACTCTAACGAGGTAACAGGGTACACACTAATGAAAACATCCACAGATCATAACCAGAAGTGACATAATAGATTAGAATAACCATAGATGGAATATGCACTGTTTGGGACTCCATAATATATCCATATTTCAAACGTTACTGATCTGTAACACATATTGTTTTGTACAGACCGTCATCAGGTTCAAAACTTACATCTCCGACCATGTGGGTCATCAGGTGCAGGAGAAGAAACACGGCAGAGTGAACATACAGATATCAACATACCTGGAAATGTGCTCCAATCTCAAGCGCCGAAGGATAGATTGGGAAGAGGGGGTGAGGATGGAGTTTACAAACGTGCCTCCAGGCACAAGCCTAAGGCTGGCAGGGTCAGCCCGTCAGGTCTTCCGCAGCCCGAGATTTTCGATCAAATGAAAGGAGCTCACGCTGCAGGTAACACGAAAATGAAGCATCGGAAAGGGAAATACGAGTAGCATGCAAGGCAGTGAAGACAGGAGAGGAAAAAAAGTAAGACAACAGGCCGAGAGAGGAAAATGAGAGGGAAGAAGGGAGATCAGGAATACTGACTAAAATGTAGGAAAAAACGCAGGTGGGAAAACAGCACGGAGGGTGAAATCATGGAGGAATGGGAGGCAACATTGAGGGCGGGCAGTAAACATACAGGCGGTGCGTGGTGAGGACCAAGACGGAGGGTGGGCAGTAAACTTAGGGGCTCAGGGCGAGGAGCAACACAGAGGGCGCAGGTGGAGGGGAGGCAAAACAGAGGTCACGTGAGAAAAGCAAAAAAGCGTTACGCACGCGGCCGCAGCCCCTACCCAAAAGAACCAAATCCAGCCCAATCACTTGCCCGCCCACCGGAAAGAATCAATTAATGGCAAACTGGCATGCATTTATGATCAGCTCAGCAGCAGTAGCAGCACTCATCAACGGGGACTCGGGAGACAGAGTGCGAAGTTTAAACAACACTAATGTTGATTATACTTACTGCAACACACAAGGTGCAGTCAAATCACTAATGTGCGTTGGTAGTGGCACTTAGGTGTAGACCCGGCCCTGATTAATAAGTGCCGGTGCTAAGCACCGGAAAGCACCGGCACAAATTAAGCACTGGGGGTGACAAAAGGTGAATGTCAGGTTCCTGTGTGTGTGCTGTAGGCAAGCCCTTTAAAGTATAAGTGGGGCAAGATACAGCTCCACACCAAACATCCTGGCAGAATGGCCCACCCTGCCAACACCCAGTCTCCTTTGTGTCACTGTCTCGGAGGAATACATAAACCCCATCAGCAGAGTTATTCACAGTCATGTGACCTTGGCATAGGGCATAGGGCACAAATGAATAGGACGAGAAATTCACAACCATCTTAAAAGGGCATTTTGAGAAATGTGGCCTAAAATCTACCTTTACTCTTAAAGAGGATATCCAATTCAATTCATTTGACTGTAAACAGCGTATGTCTATCTACTCCAAATCTACAGTTATCCCTTATCAAATGTAATACGGTCATCCAGTTTGAGTCAATGGAGGAGATCGGCCTTGCAACAGTGAAGAATAAGTTGTTTACTACTAGGACATGTAAACTTAAACACACAAGTCCTACTTACTAAATACAATGCACTCTGCCCTGTGAGCCTTTAAGGCCTTCCTTAGAGATGACCTATGGGTATTAAAAAGGATGGTATAGGCCTGGCAAAAGCTTTATTTTGTCATTTTCGAATTGGCAGTTTAAGACTGCACTGCAGCCTGCAGTGGCAGACCTGAGACATGTTTTAAAGAGCTACTTTAGTGGGTGGAACAATGAGTGTTGGCAGTGTGGACAAGCAACCGGCACTGTGCAATCATTGAAAACGGCATCTTGCACAGTGCGAGCTGTAGTTTTCTGTCGCTCGAGTAGATTTTTACTCGAGCGGCAGCTTTCTCAATGCGGACTGGTAGTTTCTCATCGCGAGCAGTCGCGAACATACGCGACCACTCGCAATGAGAAACCTGACCTCCTCGCGTTGAGAATCTCGCCGGGAGGTTTATTTTCCACGCTCGCGATCGCAAACTTGATGTTGTTGATCGCGAACGAGGAAAAAGTCTCGCCGGGATGTCATTTTGCTTGCTCGCGGTCGCCAACTTGACATTGAGGACCGCGAGCAAGCCAAAAATGACCGCTGCACTACGCTACGCGTGTTCGCACTGTGCTACGTGCAATTTGCGTAGTGCGAAGTAGCGCAAACTTCGCAAACTACGCAAGCGTAGCGTAGTGCTTTGCCTAGGCTTAGTCTCTTCAAGATTACATATAGAGAAGACTACAACATTTGAAGATCCAATGGCGTTGCAGGAATTACTTCATCTTCATGGAGCTGATGCTATGGACACTTCAAACCCGCATAATTATTATATTTGCCTCATGTTGTGTAATTGTTTTTCTGGTTTGGTTACATATTGAGTATTGGTTTGTTATATTTCTGTAATGCTTTATTATTGTGTTCTGCACTATATATTTCTCTCCCCAAGGTTACTGCTTCTCTTTCTCTTAACTTTTCTTTCTTTCTCTCATATACAGGTGTTTTAATTCTCCAAATTCTGTTCCCTGTTGATCCTCCTGTTACGTTGAAGTCTTCATTGTAGTCCATCGGGTGTTCAGTGGAGTTTCGCTTTTGTCGTCATCATCTTTTGGTGTAGTCACTCCCCATTCTTTTTGTATCTGGTGGTATGTTGTTCAGTCATCTTCTGTATGACTTGTACTGTCTCCTTGTTTTCTATCCACATCTTTCTCCTTCTGTTCTTTCATATATGATTCCTTTGTGACTTATTCTTTCTCCTTCTTTCATTATTTATTTATCTTCATCCCCTTTTCTTTTTCCTAAAACAACTGCTCTCGCTCTTTTATCTTTTTTCCTTATATACTTCTCAATCAATTTTAATTCATGTTCTTGTAAGCATAATACCTGTTCATATTTCTCTGATTAAGTTACATTCCGGGTCACAACTTGGATTATTAAAGGATTAAACAATCCATTCAAAAGGCAACGGGTGCTATCTCGCCTAGCTAAGTTAAAATCTAATAATACTTTACTCCAGGAATCTCATATTATTGAAGTTGAAGTGTCAAAACTGAAGAGATGCTGGGTGGGTCATGTGTTTAATTGCACAGCTATGGATAGGAAAAACGGTGTTTTGATTTTATGTCACAAAAAAATTGCATGTTTCCATGGTTCATCAAGAAAGTGATGCTGAGGGTCATTGGGTTACTGTTAAACTTCTCATAGATAAGAATCCTTTAATCATTTTCAATGTTTATGCCCCCACGGTGGTTGATATGATTTTTGGGACTAATGTGTCTGATAAACTACTAACATATAATGATGATTATATTATATTTGG
Source organism: Triturus cristatus (assembly GCF_964204655.1). Taxonomy (NCBI): domain Eukaryota; kingdom Metazoa; phylum Chordata; class Amphibia; order Caudata; family Salamandridae; genus Triturus; species Triturus cristatus. The sequence goes on from NC_140589.1 coordinate 648,690,032, forward strand.
TGGTGACTGTAATCAAGTCTTTGAGCCCATTTTAGATAGACACTCTAGAGTTAAGTTTCTCCCTTCCAGAATGCACTCACAAAACTAAATGGGGAATTACTGGCTAATTATGTAAAAGTGAGAAAAGAAAGAAAGAAAATAGAATCTCTGCAAGGTCCTGCTGGTTCCCCTCTCTTCAAAGATAAATATATTTTTAACAAATTTGTTTCTTCTTATAAAGACTTAAACAGTAAACACTCCTGAAACAATGCCAGATCAGTCTGACCTTGTTTCCTACTTCCAATCTATCCCTTCTCCTCTATCGGATCACATTGATTTTTGGGCCTTTGGAACCTGATATTTCTTTAGCAGACATTTCCCACGCTGTTTTGCGTCAAGGGAAAGCTCCTGGCCCAGATGGGTTCAGCATTGAATTTTATAATACTTTTGCAAAAATACTTTTACCAAATCTTTTACTTTTATTTCAATCTTTAATCGACAATGGCTATTCTCTAGGTACTTTTCAAGAAGCACTAATTAACCTAATCCCTAAAGAGGATAAAGATCATTCTCTTTGAAAGAACTATCGACCTATTTCTTGGGTCAAAACAGAATATAAGATCTTTGCAAAGATGTTGGCACTTCGTATGGATACAATTCTACCCGATCTCATTGGCCCGGAACAATCAGGTTTCGTTAAGGGAAGACTTGCTTCTGAAAACTCACAAGTTTTTTTAATGTTTTAAGTAAAGCCTCCTCTTTAGATCATCCTTTTGCTGTGATTTCCTTAGATGCTGAGAAAGCATTTGATAGAATTAGTTGGGAGATTATGTTTCATGCTTTAAAATGGGCTGGTTTTCTTTCTAAATTAATTGCTTTCATTTCTTTATTGTATTCAGGTCCTCAAGCTTCAATATTTGTTAGTGGTATAACTTCTGATTATTTTTCATTGCATAGTATGGCAGGGTTGCCCCTTATCTCTTTTATATTTGCTGTAGCTTTGGAACCCTTTTTAACTAAGATTAGACAGGATGATCGTATTACTGGATTTCATTTCGGCCCTCATCAGGTTAAAATATCAGTTTATGCTGATGAAATTCTTTTATATTTTTCTAACACTCAGTCTTCTCTTACTACTTTTCTTCAGCAGGTGTCCCTCTTCTCTAGAATCTCTGGTTATCGCCTTAATGCTGATAAATACGAGATTTTGCCTTTGAATGTCTTGTGTCAAAAGCATCTTTTTGAAAACTCCGGATTCTCTTGACAACCTCTTAAAATCAAATATCTAGGTCTATGGTTTGCTCCTTTATTATCTGAAACATTAAAGTTCAACTTTGACTATATTATTAAACAACTGAATGATTCTATTGTACACTGGCATCCCCTCTTTCTATCCTGGTGGGGTTGTTTAGACTCTTATAAGATGATGCTTTCTCCTCCTATATTATATACTATCTCCATTATTCCTATTCATATTCCTGAGTATTATTTTAAGAAAATGGATTCAATTTAAATAAAATTCTTATGGAAAGGCAAACGTTCTAGTATAGCCTTGTCCTCTTTAAAGAAGGACAGACCTAATGGAGGTCTTCGGTTTGCTGATTTTAAAAATTATCATCTCACTTTTTCATTAAAACAAGCTGCTTGATGGATTTCTACAGATCTCCCTTTATATCCTCTTCTTTGGTTAAATATAGAAAGACATTTTATTGCTCCTTTCAACTTTCAGGAGATCCTATCTTTCACTTCCAACACTGCTTCTAAGTGCTCTCCTATCATATCCCTTTTGCGTAACCTTTTGGTCCCTACTCTATCTTTATCATATCCCTCTAATAGCTCCCTTCATCAACAATCTATTTGGCATAATACATTATTAAGGATTTGTTAACCATTCTATATACTGGAAATCTTGGCATTCTAGAGGTTTAAGATGGATATCCCAGCTTATATCTAATATTCAACCCCTTACTTTTTCTGATCTTCAATTTGAATTCTCCCTACCTTCATCCTCTAGATCACAATATAATCTCCTTTATCCTTCTCTCACCCAATATCTTAAAAATCTACCTAACACTCATGATTTTCCTATCTTATTCAAAAACGTATCCTCAATATTAGACAATTCTCCCTCAGCATTTAAATTATATAAATCGTTTCAATTTTCCTCGGACAGAATCAAAACAAAGGTTAACTGGCATGGGAAAAAGATTTTTCACAGGAATGGCCAATTTCTACTTGGGACAAAATATGGTTTAAAATTCATAAAACCTCCAGGGCTGCAAACACTATACAAACCCTTTTTTTATTTACCATTGAGCACTATTTACTCCGATGCTTTTGGCATCTTTTTCATCAGACATACCCTCTATATGTTGGTCCTGCCCTTGCCCTACTGCTGATTTAAAACATATGTTGTTCGAATACCCACCAATTCATCAATTTTGGAAACTTGTCTGGTCCCAAATTCAGAAACTTTTTAAAGTTCAGGTCCCCTTTTCTTTCACACATATATTCGTAGGTACCCTATTCCCCCAATGGACTCCATCACCACAGAGTCTTAACCTCTTAGATTTGTAGTTAGCTATTGCATTTCATTTAATTACCTCCAATTGGAAACAAGCCGATAAAGTCAATTTTAGATCCTGGTGGAATGCAGTCTGTTTTCATCATCGACTAGATACTAATTATTTTATTTATGTATTTATGTTTTTTATTCCTCATTTGCCATTAATCTCACTTCAAATTGCGCTCCAGGTGTCTGTACTTACTCTCAGAAACTGAGGAGTGTAGGCTGTTAGAAGTGGAACCGCCGCCTACTAGTACCAGAAACGCCATGGAGATCAACAAAGAAAACCACTGAGATACCTCTTCTGCCAAGCTCTAAGAGCAAGATGACATTCGCTGAAAAAAAACACCACAATACCTGGTAGTACACGGCTTAGCCCGAAGAGTTAAATGGCAAAATCATTGGACTCTGAGAGCAAAAAAAAAAAAAAAAAGGATCCACGAGTTTACTTTGCCATCTGGGCCGCCCATCTGAGTTGCAAAGGCTTCCAGAAGGCCTTCTTCTTGTCACTTTCTTGTCTGGCCAGATCCAGTTTAGAGACTGCCAATTTTGAAGACTGCCAGTCCTAAAAAATGGGAGGACTTGATTCTTTCCATTTTATACAAATTTGCCTCCTAGCTAATAAGATAGAGTAGAAAAGGAGCAGTCCAGCGGGACCAGTGATTTTTTCTGCAAGGCCAAATATTATTAAAGATAGATTCATGTTAACAGTACAGCCCAAAACACTTGTCAGAAAATCACCGACCTCTCTCCAGAAAATGGCAAGAGCAGGACATTCCATAAACATGTGTATATTTGAAGCTGAAGCCTGGCCACATTTTTTACAACTAACTGGCGGCCCATTGGAGATTAATGACAATTTGTGAGGAGTAAAATAGGCTCTATGGATGGTAAATAGATGGTTCCTTTTTAACCAAGCTGGTTTCACAACTTCATGTAGAATCTTGCATGATTTCTGCCATTGTTTGGCCCAATCCTGTGTGGGTAAGGAACCCCCTCATAGTTCCTCGGCTAGCTTGCATTTGCCATCTACTTCTTCCAATAGGGTTTGATACCAGAAGGAGACTTCTTTCCTACCCAGGGGCTTATTCAACAGCTGGTGTTCTAAAATACTGCCACAACCCGTAGCATTTTTTCATGGACGAGATTGAACCCAGCTTGCGATTTGATAATGTTTGAACCGAGAGAGTCCTCCCCCAACCTTATCCTGGAGATGTTCCCAGGAAATAAGGGTGCCTCCAAGGAGGAGGTCTCCCCAAACTGCCAACACCGAATCTTTCAAGGGTTTTGCCAGTCCATCCTTTAGGCACTCTGGGGTGCCAGGGGAATCCCATAGGGGGGCTAAGCTTTAAACGTAATCAAGCCCCACTGCCCCTCTCACCTTAGCCCAAGTTTTTGCTAAGCCTTGCAGAAACTTCCGCTTAATTTTTTTTTTAAACTTTGGATCCTCGAATTTAAACAAAAAGCCCTCTTATGCTAGTTTAGCACCCCTGAGCATGGCCAAGAACATCCCTCCGACACCAGTATTCACAGGCATTTTCAATAACATGAGTGAGTGTGAGAGTTGGAAAGCCCAGGCATACAACAGGAGGTCTGGCAACGCCAGGCCCCCCTTTTCTCTTCTCCGCCTCAACTTTTTCCATGCAATCTTTGAGGATTTAGATGCCCAGACAAATGAGTTAATTTCACTCTGAAGTTTATCAATCAGGGATTTTTCAATATAAAGGGGGATGCAATTAAAAAGAAATGTAATCTTTGGTAATATTGTCATCTTGATCAGATTAATTCTTCCTATGATAGTCAAAGGAAGTATGGCCTAAGATTTCATTAGCCTTTTACATTCCTTTACCACTATATCCAAGTTGATCTCAGCGATTTTTGTAATATCCTGGACCACATAAACTCCTAGATACCTCATTTTGGAGCTGGGCTGGTGATGCTGCTGTGTCTCTGTTATATTCCAAGTCATAATTTCAGTCAAACTCCTGAGCTAAGCCAATGACTGTTGAGAGTGCTGACTGTAAGTCAGCTGAGAAAATCAAGATGTCATCGGCATACAGGGCTACCTTCCTCTCCCACTCCCCATACTTAAAGGGCTGGATATTAGAATTTGACCTAAGACGTTGAGCAAATGGCTCAATATAAAGATCGAATTGAAGCGGGGAGAGTGGGCTGCTCTGTCTAGTGCCTCTTGTGATTCTAAATGAGTCTGTAATATTCCCATTAACCAGTAGCCTAGCCATGGGATTCAGGTAAATCAGCTGGACTGTGTGACAGAATCTTTCCCCCAAGCCGAACTTCCTCAAGACCTCCGACATGTAAATCCAATTTACTCTGTCGAAGGCCTTGGTAGCGTCCAATGTCATGGCCACTAAAGGGAGGGAGTATGTAGAGGCAAGATCAACAGCACAATCAGATCATATGTGAGATCTGAAAGCTGTCGGTTCCTGACAAAGCCCTTCTGATCTAAGTGAAGAACATCTCCTACCATAAGACCCAATCTCGCGGCCATAATGGAGGTGAAAATGTTATAGTCTACGTTTAAAAGCGAGATGGGTCTATATGACCCGCAGATTGATGGAGATTTCCCGGGTTTCAATATAAGAATTATTAAAGCATCATCCCATGAAGCTGGGAGCCCTAAACCTCCCTCCAGCACGTAATTAAACAACTGCGTTAGGACGGGGCAATCTTATTTCCCAGCAACTTATAAATCTCCGCCGCAGGGCCGTCAGGGCCTGCTGCTTTCCCTGTCTTGCAGTGTTGAATGGCTTCTCTGACCTCGGCTTGAGTAAAAGCTTGGTCCAAATATTTTTGTTGGTCCAGTCCAAGAGAAGGAAGAGGAATATCTCCCAACCAATTACGAACCCTAACTGGATCTAACCTTTGGTCCTCACAATAGATCTCCTGAAAATATGTCTGAAAGACCTGGCTGATTTCCCCATCTGAGCAGAAGGTTACATTTCCGCTGATAATCTCTTTGATGTTATTTCTTGCCCGATCAGATTTTGTTTTCCAGGCAAGAAGCTTACCTGCCCCCTCCCCATATTCAAAATGGGCGATTTTTCTAGCCTCCCATCAACGGATAAGCCTAGAATGGAGGATGTTCTCCAACTGCCCCTTTAAACTATCCCATTTGGCTTTCAGTTCTTGCTGAATTTCAGGAGAGGCTAGAAAAGATAATTCAGTCTCTACCTCTTTCAATTTTCCCTCGAGAGATGATATCTCCTCCTTATATCTTTTATTTCTAAAGCTGGCTCTGCTGGTGATTTGACCACGTAGGAAGCCTTAAAAGAGTCCCATACATTCGTTATTACAGTTGACCCCAGATTTATTTTAAGGAACCATTCACTTTCCTTCAATAAGAAAACCTTTTCTTCTTCCATCGAAAGTAAAGAACGGTCAAACGACCATGTACGCACGGGCGCTGCTGTTAGGCAATTCAGACATAACAGAACTCCCGAATGGTCTGAAAGATGATTGGCCAGGTATGAAATATCTCTGACTCTTTCTCTCAATGAATTACTTATCAATATGTAGTCTATTCTGGATTGATGTCGATATTTATGATTTCTGAATGACACACCTGGCTGCAAACCCGATCTTTCTCTCCATATATCTGAGAACATAAATTGTTCCATTGCCTCCAGGAGGAAATCCGTGTATTTTAAAGGGGCCACAGCTCTACTATTTGGAGTCTTTGTCCTGAAATATTAACGGTCTGCGAACCAGACCGAGAAGAGATAGGATAATGCAGTATCTCCAAGATTCATCGGCTCAGATTTTGATTCTCCAGGAAACACATCTCCTGAAAGAAGAGATATTTTCTCTTTTTTAAAAAAAAAGATGGGTGGGTTCATATGTCTGCACGAACCAGACAGCTAACCTAAGAGGAGTCCTTATAATTTTTAAGAAATCAGCCAAAATACATGTCCTACAGCAAGTGGTGGATCCAGGTGGTAGATGGTTGATTGTTAAAGTTAGTTGGCTACTATGGACCGAATCTTGATGACCCCTCCAGTCTTAAGGTTATTTTCTCCCATCTATTAGATTTTACTGAGCCGATAATTCTAGCTGGGGATTTTAATATAGTTTTAAACCCTGTGCTGGACAAGACTAGATACTAATTATGTCTCTCCCATATCCCTGGCAATCAAAAGGGATCTTTTATGGCTCCCTTTGACAACTTATTTATCCCATTCAGTCTCTTTAAATGTTGTTTCTAAAGATGGATCAGATGATGTACGGAAACCACCTTCATCTCTCCCATTGCCTCCCCACTCCTAGATGATTTTTAATCATTTATAATTGAGTGTTAGTTATTCTGTTTTAACCTCCACTATTGTTATGCTTACAATGTTAAATATTATATACAGTGTACCTGTTATCTTCATTTGTTTACATTTATTACATCTTAGTTATTTTCCCCTTCCCTCTCTGCCTTATATGATACATATCAGTTCTTTGCATACAACGTGATAATGATATTATACTTCAACTTTTTTTTGATCTTATGTTAGATAAGATTTTGTAATATCAATATACTGCTGTTTCTTCCTTTTTTGTTATTCTTTAATAAACTCAAACTTACAAAAGAGAAATATGGAGCAGCTTCTTCAAACCACTCTGTGTTTCACTGTGCAAACGGCAATTTGTCTGCACTTTTAAGATGTTAGAGAGTTCGCCATGCAGACCGGTGCAGTGAGTGACTGCATCTGCCTGCAAGAGGATGCTTGGAGTGTCCATAGGTCCCACTTGACCCACTCAAGAGGGCTACCATCAGGAGGCGCACTCACTGTGTGCCGCCTTTTTATGGTGCAGTTAGTGCACCTTCTGACAGCTTCTTTGCCTTTCCGTCCAAGCAGAGGTAAATAGGTTCCCTCATTTGCATGGGGCCACGCCCCCATGCACATGATGGAATGCCCTCTAAAGATAGCGATGGCACGACGTGTGCCAGTGCTATGTGAATTAAAGAAGGGGCCGTACAAGCATCTGCGGCCGCTTCTGTAATACCAATGTGCATAAAGCTGGCACAAATGCCTGTTGTGTACCCGGTGTACTTCTGTAATATGGCCACAGATGTACACTGATGATGTTTCTAATTACATGAAACTGTATAGTTTCTCAAAGTCAATATGTTATTCAGTGGGATGATTAAAAAACAGAAAGTATAGAAGTTAATTATGGGTGTGTACTAAAACATTCTGATGTAATTGTTAGAGTTTCACAAACGTACGGCACTCTTTAGATGGCATCATAATTTACTATCCTGTAATGCATGTGAAAAAAACGTACAGTCCAAATTCACAAAGCTAGGCATAAAATTAGTAATTTACACCTCTCTAGGTTAACCAAAATATTAGGAGTAAAGTTTCAACTTGTTTGCAATTCAGAATGAATCACAGGAATCCTAATGAAAATCTACAACACTCGTTACTTTTTAGGAGAAGTTCTACTGGGCAAAATTTGCTCAAATATATTTTCCTATAGGTGGGAAAGTTGACAATGAAAACACAATGGAAATGTGCATAGGCACAACAAACTGTTTTTACCTCCATGGGGGGGGATATTTCCCAATGGGAAACCTCTTTCATAGTTTTCTATGTAATAGAAGGATCTTTCATTTCCCATTCTACCCTCAAACTCACAGTAGTTTACACACCATTTTTTGGGAGTAGCTGCTAAATGTGAATGCCCACAAACATACACATTTTCTGGGTGTATACTGCATTTTGTATGTCGGTTGTGAGGACAATATTGTCCCTTTTATTCCCCTTAATCCTCAACTAATATTTATTTATTTTCACATGGGTGAGTTATTAGTTCAATTCAATGTAAATGTTAGCACTTTTTAACAAAAAGGGGAATATTTATCATGATGCAAACTTACAGTTGGCACCAGATATAAAATAAATATTCTGATGAAAATTGTAAAATGTAAAATAGAACTAAACAATACAATTTTAAATTGTAAAATTTAGGAAATCTTGCCATCTTTAAAGTTAAAAGAAATGTTTTTTGACTTGCTATGATTTGAGAGCATTGTTGTGACACAATGCTCCAAATAATTTAGACGCAAAAAAAAGTTAGGTGCTATTAACATATCGTATTCATTTATACTATTGATGTGCTCTTTGCAAGTCAGATACGATTTCATTAATCATCCTATGACAATCCATTTTTATAAATTCATTTTCGTTTTTTAAATGAGAGAAATAACTGCTAGGCGATTTGATGAAGGGCACAACAGAGCAGCACAGAAATGTTCCCACTTATTTCTTTATAAATATCAGAAGGTCGTGAAGTGGGAATCCTGACATGAGCTCAAATGAGATGACCAGGGAGTCATTTCAAATAGATTGACACTTCATCACCTTATGTTTTTGTCCTCGGATATTTTGAATGCCATCTGTGATTGGATATGTATTCCTAATCTGATTGACAAAAGATGAGTAAAAGTGAAAATGGAAGAATATTTTTTAGAGGTAATGAGATTCTGATGTGAACAGAAATTTAAAAAATTTATTAAAAGATGATTACATGTTTACAAGCACATTCCTTATCTGCATCGCTGCGCATGTAAATAGGAAGATCTTTATTAATCAAGCTGTGTATCTAAATAAGTTGCATAGTATTAGATGAATAGTATTTTAATCATAATTATGTTTATGTTGCCCAAAATGTAACACAATTCGGTTTGTCGTGGTTTGAAATTGTGTACATCCGAGCAAATAATTTACTGGAATAGATAAAACTATTCCTAAACCAGTGTGTCTCAATAAAGAGTATGTGTTGTAATCTATTTCTGCTGCACACCTACCGCCATTGGAAATGTGTACCTCACTGAAATAATACTTAGCTTTACCTTTTTTACTGGGTAAGATGAGTGTCCCTGCCCTCCAAAATAAGGGCCTCTATATTGTTGGAGATAAAACTATAGGAAAATTGCAGATCCTGATTGAGGCGCATAGACAAAGCCATTGGTTTCATGGAACATGATAAAAGATGTTTCGCAATAGACCAGTGTGCATGGGGGTAAGGTTTGTGAAGAAGCAGCGCATTTCTATTCTGTCTGGTGTCAGGAAGCCTGGTTTGTGTGCCTGGTATTTTACAGTGAGACAATGGCCCAGCATGCTCCTCGTGATGTGTTCTCTGGACTCCGGGGCAGATTTATCAAACTTTCATGCAATGCAACACATCTAGAAACCTTATTTAACATTATATGGAGTTTTCCTGTCCTCTCATTGCATTGGCACACAATGTGCTGCCTTGCGCCTATGAAGGCACCCTTGCACCATGGTGCAAGTTTGCTGCGTTGTAGGCATGATGGTGTTTGTGAGACAGGGACACCTTCCTGCACAAAAACAATCCTTAGAGGCATTTTCCTCTTTCTCGGTGTGCTGCACAGGAGATATTTCTCCTCATTGCGCCTCCCCTGGGAAGGCATAGAATTTTGATGCAGTCTCATGTTTACCAATTTAGCAAATCTGGGAATGCGTCAAAATCCATGGGTGGATGTGTGGCAACACCCACACTCCACCCATGGAATGCCTTCCCAAAGCAGAGTAATGCAAGGCAGCAAGTGACTCCAGATTAACCAAGCACCGCTGGGCCATGCAAGGTGGCCTTGCGTTGCTGGGTAACTATGACTGTTTCCTTGAGTGATGCAAGGGCAACAAAACACGATGATAAATCTGACTCTCCCTTTTCAGGTGTTCATGTTGTAAGAGCTCAAGGAGATGCTTGAGGTTGACTTACAAGAAAGAGAGTGATCATTGCAAAATGTTATGTGAATGCGCTTTCAGCTCAATACACTGGTACTGTGAGTGTCCAGACCCTATATGAAAGGGTGAAACCGTGTTGTCTCTTAGACTGCAAAGACTACTGTGTGAATGGACAGATATTAGAGCACCGTGAAACTAAACAGGGGTCTCTTCTTGACACAGAAAGTCAACTAGGATGAACAATTACTGCCGCCCACCTTAGCTTTTATACATTTTGAGGTATAAGGCATTTTGAAATTGATCTCAAGCCTTGGCTTGACAAGTGGTAGTATTGAGAAAGGCTGGATCAAACAAATTGAAAATTGTCTACTATTTGACGAGTTTTTTATAATTAGTTGAATATTTGACTTGAACCTGTTTCAAGTCAGTGCCTTTTTATTTTTGAAGTGCTTGTTTTGTTTTCAACCCTGAAGATTCACGTTGTACCTAATATATGTCTAGTTTAACATACTTTCTGAAGTTTGTTTGCTCTTTCATATTATCTTTAAAATTCTATGATCTTCTTTTTTATTTTCCCATCGCAGTCTTGCTTGCCTGAATTGTATCTTGCAAGAGATGTTTCATCTTCAAAATATGGCTTTAACATTCAGCTTCTTACACCATGCCGTTGTTTACTTTATTAGAAGACAGGGCTAGGGTAATATTTCTTTTAAGATGCAGAATTCTGACATTTTTGGGGAATGTTATCTTCCTATAAGTGGGAGCCAGATATGTGTGAATTTCGCCTGGCCAATCATGATAAAACTATAAATATTTCCCTTGCTATAATCTGCCAAAGCAGAGTATACTAGACAAATATGGTTGGTACCTAGGATGACACTTACTAGGCCATCAGTACTAGTTTTGAAAATGGAATCATATTAGCAATACCAAGATGAACACTGTAGGTCATTGTACTACGTTTCAGATCTCTATGAATGAGTGACTGGAAGACAGCATAACCTTTTTTTCGCGACAGTTCAGAACCCAACAATCTTATAGCAGTCCAAAAGTACATAGGTTAGACCCCTTCCCTGTCACTCTGCCTCTAGCACAAATCAGTGATGGTTTTGTCCATCTTTTTAAGACAAGCTAGCCTACTGTAACACCTAAATGGAATTTTTACTGTTTTTACTGAATGGTTGTGTGTTTTTAGGGGTTTTAGACTAGAGTGATTTCTGTTTGTTTCTTCTTCTGATTATTGTAAATTGAGTTTAATTCACCCAGGTGTCCTGAGATTTAATGTAAAGGTCTCCAACAGTTTTTTGAAGGATAAGAATATTACCGAAATTATATTGCTGTTGATACTTCCTTCAGAAATTATGTTTTCACATTGAATAAAAGGGCTCATTACTCACACCTTCAATAATATATTCAACACTCTAGGCCCGGTAACCTATCTGCTCGTGCAGGTGTAAGACCTGACATGGGTGTAGATTCACAGCTTTCAAAAAATCACCAAAGTTTCTAGAGAAAGCCTGGAATCTTGAGACTGGGGTACTCGTAGAAACCTTGTAAAATTTCTATTTTGCATAAGCAATGAATGCTTTTGTGTTAAAATGGGCTGGACAAGTGCAAAAGCAGGGCGGAATACCGTCCACTAAATCCTCGCAAACCTTAAGTACATTTCTACATTTTCCATAGTGGAATGGGATTAGAGAGACCTTTATGAGGACCAGTTGAGTACTGGTTTCTTCAGACTCACAGGACATTGCAATCCCAATATGGCCAAGCCCCACACACAGCACACATGGAAAAAGCAAAAACGAGGAGAAATAAAGCATTTCTACTGTTTCGACAAGTTAAGACCATCTTCTCCCTGGTCCTAATTTTGGTGCAGCCTCCTATTTACGCTGCCCTTGTAAATAGGGGGCAGCGTCAAAATCAATGGGTGTTGTGGTGGAATCAGGAAGTGTTGGCAGCCATCTTGAACCGAGGCACAAGAAAACCGAAAAAGAAGGCCCAAAACGCGACAAGGGGGCACGGTAGAAACACCCTGACCCCCTAGGCCTGCTCAGGGGGTCCCACAAGGACCCCCAAGGCCCAAATTTATTTTTATTTTTAAATCGCAGGATGCGCGTAGGGTCCACGCATCCCGCTGATGAACAAAAAAATGAAGCGCGGGCTTCCGCGCTTCATTTTGATTTAGCCCCCGGGGGGGCCAAGTCCCGGGGCAATATGGTATTATAATGTGGGGCCCAGAGGGGCCCCCCAGCCCCGGGGACCGCCACCCCCCGGGGCTTTAATTTCTTTGTTGGGGGGCTCTTAGGCCCCCCAAGCTCCTGGGACCGCCACCCCCGGGGCTTAAAAAATTTATGGGGGGGCTCACAGCCCCCCTGCGGCCCCAGGGACTGCCACCCCAGGGGCTTTTTAAAAAAAAATATACCCTGTGTGGGGGGGCTCAAGCCCCCCCACACGCCCCATGGACCGCCACCTCCCCGGGGCTCTAAATATGTAAATTGGTGGGTCCGTGAGGGACACCCCAGCCCCGGGGACCACCACTCCCCCGGGGCTTTGAAAGAGGTGGGCGGGGGGCCGTGCAGCCCCCCTCCTGGAGACCTCGATGGCCCTGGGGACCGCCACCCCCCAGGGTCGGCTCCTGCAGTGTGCCGGGGTGCCCACTCCCGGGACACTGCCGTTTGCAATGACAGGGCGGGAGCCTCGCGGCTCCCACCCTGTCATTGCAAACTGCTTTGCTATTTGGAAGAGAGAGCAGGAAACCTGCTCTCTCTTCCAAATAGCGGGGAGCCGGCTGGGACCGTGGAGGGATTGGGACCCCCCCACGGTCCCCAACGAGATGGCCAGGCCCCGGGGGATGGGGTCCCCGGGGCCACAAGTGGCCCGGGAGGGCAGAGGGGGAACAAATTCCCCTTCAAATACTGGGGGTCCCTGGGGGCCAACAAGCCCACCAGGGGGCTGCGTTGCAGAGAGGTGTTCTAAGGCCACGCCCCTTTTTACACCTCTCTGCAACGCAGCTCTGTGGCGCTTAATGGAGGTACCTGGTGGGCTAGTTGGACCCCAGGGGACCTCAGGATTCAAGGGGACTTAATCTCCCAACGTAAAACGCGCCACAGGGTGCGTTTGCACAGTGGTGAAGGTAGGGGGTGGGGCCTGAGGTGATACTGTGCAAATACGCCCTGTGGCGCATTTTTAGTTGGGGAATTCATTCCTCTTCAATCCAGAGGTCCCCTAGGGGACAACTAGCCCACAAGGTCCCTCCACTAAGTGCCACGGAGCTGCGTTGCAGAGTGTTGTAAAAAGGGGTGTGGCCTCTTAACACCTCTCTGCAACGCAGCTCCCTGGCGCATACTGGAGGTACCTGGTGGGCTAGTTGGCCACCAGGGAAGCTCAGGATTCAAGGAGACTTAACCCCCCAACTTAAAACACCCCAAGGGGCACGTTTGCACAGTGGTGAAGGTAGGGGGCGGGGCCTGAGGTGATGTGTGTGCAAACACGCCCTGTGGCACGTTTTAAGTTGGGGAATTAATTCCTCTTCAATCCTGAGGGTCCCTGGGGACCAACTAGCCCACCAGGTACCTCCAGTAAGCGCCACGGAGCTGCGTTGCAGAGTGTTGTAAAAAGGGGCGTGGCCTCTGAACACCTCTCTGCAATGCAGCTCCCTGGCGCATACTGGAGGTACCTGGTGAGCTAGTTGGCCCCCAGGGGACCTCAGGATTGAAGAGGAATTAATTCCCCAACTTAAAACGCGCCACAGGGTGTGATTGCACACATCACCTCAGGCTCAACCCCTTCCTTCTCCATTGTACAAATATTCCTGTAAAATCAGCCGAACTACGAATTCCGATTTACTCACCTGTTATCAGGAGAGAACCCAGGGCTGCATCTTTTAGCCCAGCACTGACTCTGAAAAGTAATTCTAAGCGTACTTACCAGTAACTTGTATTTCCTTCCATAGGAATCCATTGTGTGGTTTTCAGCAGAAAAGTTTCAAAGTGTCCATTTTTGAAATGCACAAATATTCCTCTAAAATCAGTCGAACTACGAATTCAGATTTACTCACCTGTAATCAGGAGAGAACCCAGTGCTGCATCTTTTAGCCCAGCAGTGACCCTGAAAAGTAATTCTAAGCGTACTTACCAGTAACTTGCATTTCCTTCCATAGGAATCCATTGTGTGGTTTTCACAAGAAAAGTTTCTAAGTGTCCATTTTTGAAACGTACAAATATTCGTCTAAAATCAGCCAAACTACGAATTCAGATTTACTCACCTGTAATCAGGAGAGAACCCAGTGCTGCATCTTTTAGCCCAGCACTGACCCTGAAAAGTAATTCTAAGCGTACTTACCAGTAACTTGTATTTCCTTCCATGGGAATCCATTGTGTGGTTTTCAGCAGAAAATGTTCAAAGTGTCCATTATTGAAACACACAAATATTACTCTAAAATCAGCCGAACTACGAATTCAGATTTACTCACCTGTAATCAGGAGAGAACCCAGTGCTGCATCTTTTAGCCCAGCACTGACTCTGAAAAGTAATTCTAAGCGTACTTACCAGTAACTTGTATTTCCTTCCATAGGAATCCATTGTGTGGTTTTCACCAGAAAAGTTTCTAAGTGTCCATTTTTGAAACGTACAAATATTCCTCTAAAATCAGCCGAACTACGAATTCCGATTTACTCAGCTGTTATCAGGAGAGAACCCAGGGATGCATCTTTTATCCCAGCACTGACCCTGAAAAGTAATTCTAAGCATACTTACCAGTAACTTGTATTTCCTTCCATAGGAATCCATTGTGTGGTTTTCAGCAGAAAAGTTTCTGTCTATTTTCACAAGCTAAAAATATTCCTAAAAAATCGTCTGTATGACTTAAACACATTCTTTCAACTGTTTACAGGAGGTTGGCCAGCACTGGATCCAGGATCCACCACTGAGTAAGAAAAAGTAACGATAACACTACTTACCTGCTAAGTGAATTTTCTGCCATAGGATAACATTGGTGATTCTATGTGAAAAATTTTCTATGTGTCAACTTTTAAAATACAATAATAATCCTTAAAAATCACTACTGTAACCAAAACGCTTTTACTCAAGTGTTTACAGGAGATGTCCAAGGACTGAATCTAGGATCCAGTCCTGTGGTTAGAAAAGTAATCCATAAAGTAACTAATTGCATTTAACTAGAAATTCACATTGAGCTCAATGTTGCTTTGTGTTTGAAATTGTGTTGCCCATTGCAACAACTGTAACTACTGTACTTAAAAGTCTGTTGCCTATTTGCCAAGTATTTAAAATAAAGTAATTCATTCTGAGAAAGTATATTTTGTATTGTAATGTATAATGTTAATTCAAAAAATATATCTAAAAATAAATAGTTAAAAAATGTAGTAAATCAGTATAAAAAATAATTATTACAATTAATACATTAAAAATTGTCATTTACAAAACCTTTGAAATTCACTGAAAAAACCATAGGTTTCATGCACGTTATAGTTAGGAATTGGCATTTAAAAAACCTTAGAAATTCACTGAAAAAAACATAGGTTTCAGGGGCGTTATAGTTAGCTGGACATTTCCCTCGTACAAAACCCTAGAAATTCCCCCGTTATAGTTAGTTCAGCTAACTATAACTCGCGCCCCCGCAATGCACTGCTGATGACGTCATATATTACATCACTCATGACATGGTCAGTGACATCACTGATGACATCTCAAATGACATCACTGATGACATCACTGATGACTTCATCCAGTGAGTCTGTGTTTCTGTAAAGTTTTAATATGTTTAATATATATAGGGAAAGGCCTGTTGAAGAATGAGTGGGTGTACAAGTGTGTGAATGGATGATTTTCTAGGTGCGTAACTGACTCTATAAGTGAGTCATTAAATGTATCTTACTGCAGACTAGTGACTAAACTGTGTGAATGTCTGTATGTGTCTGTGTGTTGGTGTATAAGTGGCTGCATGGTTTTGTGAATAGCTATATGAGTGTCTATATGGGTTATTGATTGGTTGTCTGAGTATCTGTATGGGTGTCTGAGTGTTTGTGTGGGTAGGGTGTGTGTGACTCTATGCATAGATGTGTGAGTGGGTGATTCTATGGGTGCATGGTTTTAAGAGTGCATCTGTGATGGACTGTATGGTTGGGTGAGTGTATGTATGGGTGTGTTAGGGATTGAATGTATATCTCAGTGGTATATGTGTGACTAACTACATATGTGAAAGGCAGTATATATGTGTGTAAGAGTATATAACTGTCTATATGTGAGATTGTGTGATTGCAACAGTAGCTCTATGGATGAGTGTGTGCTTGTATCAGTAATTGTATAAGAGCGTCAGAATGTGGTAGTATTTTTATGAGAAAGGGAACTTGAGTGTGTTTAACTGTATAGGTCAGTAAATTGGACTGTGCTTAATTATTTGCATGACTGACTAGGTGTGTCAGTACCTCAATGGATGGTTGGCGGTGTGTGAGTGTCTATATAGGTGTATAAATGCATATGATAGTCCTGTACTGAGTGACTGTAAGTATGAGTGATTGTACAGGTGAGTGAGTGGAGGTGTATGTAGACCTAAGAGTCATTGAGGGGGTATGTAGTTATTGGTATTGGAGTATCTATGGTTTTCAAAATGTCCGTCTGAAATTTTGAGTCGGTGTAAAAAAGGTTATATTAGGGTGTGAAAAGATGCACTCATTTATCACATGGATGACGTCATCAGTGATGTCATCAGTGATGTCATTTGAGATGTCATCAGTGATGTCATCAGTGATGTCACTGACCATGTCATGAGTGATGTAATATGTGACATCATCAGCAGTGCATTGCGGGGGCGCGAGTTATAGTTAGCTGAACTAACTATAACGGGGGAATTTCTACGGTTTTGTACGAGGGAAATGTCCAGCTAACTATAACGCCCCTGAACCCTATGGTTTTTTCAGTGAATTTCAAAGGTTTTTTAAATGCCAATTCCTATCTATAACTTATCTCTAAAGATATCATGTTTAATGATTTTCATTGGATTTCTATATTTGTCAAATTCAGTGTGTCAATTACATTAATTATGTTTTTTTTAATTCTTTTAATCACCATTTTTTAAATGTATTTTTTTAATTATTATTTTAAAAACTTAAAAAATATAATTTGTTTTTATTGGGTTTTTCAAACATATTTTTTTAAATTTTTAAAAATATTTCTTTAACTATATGTTCAAAACTTTATTTTATATATTTTTTTCCATGTTTTTGGATCCGCGCACCCTATGCGCACCGTTCTTGATCCCTACGCACATGGTATGCGTTGGGTACGTGTTTAGTGCGCGATCGCAATGCGGCCGGTACGCGACACTCAGCCTATACGTGACACGTTTGATGTACGTTATGCGACGTTTACGCGCTTCCGCGATGCGTCATGTGCGTGCAAGACGCGTTAGGTGCACGGATCCCGCAAAATATTTAACATTTAAAAAAAAATATATATATATGTATTTCATGTGAATATTAATTGAAGACAAACTCTAAACTAGTCTTAAAACTAATATATTTTTACATCTAATCCTATAATTTTTTTTAATTCAATTTCGCGGATGCGCGCTGGGTGCGTGCTGCCTATGCGCAGGGTGCGCGAATCCCATGTGACCTGCAAAAAAAGAGATTTGATTGGTTCATTACACTTCCTGTTCTAACTATTGAAAGACCCCACCCAATTCAATCATTCTTCTTTGACCTTCTTTGGAGGAGCATCTCTTTGCAGAGAAGAAGATTTTTTAGACTAAGTTTACACTTAGCTCTAACTTTTTTCAACTAAAAATGGCTTCAGGGCAGCAGGCATCACCTGTCTCCTCATACGTCTGAGGATGCATTTTTGGAGGAAGCACAACGCAAAGAATGTTTTTCTTCAGTGGTGTGGACATTTTTTACTTTTCCCGAGGAGCAGAATAAGACCAATGCCACCTTGGTCACATGCAAGATTTGCAAAAGAGTGCTGTCGCGTGGGGATCCTAACAAGAAATACTCTTGCGGCACGGCTAGTATGATGAAGCACCTAAGGACCCTTCATCCAAACAATCTTGCACGAGAAGAGTGTAAACGGATGAGAAACACTCCTGCTCCTGCGCCTTCCACCTCATTGCAGCCGAGCACTTCAAGAGTGCATCCATCAGCCCAAAACTTGGACATCCGTCCTCAATTTCAATTTTTAAAAGTGCTCTGCACTAAGTGCAATGTGACTTTGTGCTACGGTGAGCAGTCAATCGATCTGATCTGCCGCCGGCAAGAAAGTCACATTTGCAATTTTTAAAAAAATGTTTTTATTGTTCCCTGAAGTTCATTGTTTGGTTGGCCTGTTTTGTTTTTTGTTTTTTTTTCTCCCAAAAATCAAAAAAAAATACAAAATTGTTGGAAAAACCAAAAAAAAAATAAGAAAAAAAAAAGTTCTTGTAAGAACTCAGGGGCATATCAACAAGGGCTCTATCTCTGCTTTTTGGGCTTTAAAAGCCAAAAAAGCAGAGATAAACTAGCACCCTGTCAACAAAAGGGTGCTAACATGCAAATTTGCATGTTAGCACCCATTTACTCTACGCTTCACATTGCATCTCTAATGAGATGCAAAGGGGGCGTTCCAGAGTAAAATAATAGGAGAAATGTCGCTAAGCGACATTTCTCCTATTATCAAGAATATCGCTAACCCTGTTAGAGACAAAAAAAGCAGCGCTAACCGTGGTTAACACTGCTTTTTTACGTCTGGTATTTTTCTGACTTAGCCATGATATCCTATGGAAGGAGGATATCATGGCTAAATTTGTCTGTCCCTATCAACAAGCTAACGTGAGATTATCGCTGGGTTTCCAGCGATAATCTCACGTTAGCCACTTAGCGTGAGGATTTTTATCGCTATTGAGATAAGCGTTGCTATTAGCACGCTATCTCAGCGATAAAAATCAACGCTAGCCAGGATAATTATCCTAGCGCTAAGTGCGCTTAGCGATAATTATCGCCGGTTGTAGTTGATATGCCCCTAACTTTCCTGGTTTAAAAAAAGAGCAAAATGTCTTTGTTAGTGTGTGAAAGTTTAGATGAATGTATGTGTAGTATGTAATTGACTGAATGAATGCATTAGTAGCGTATGGTGAATGTATAAGTGCAGAACTATGAGGAAGTGCTGCAGCATCACACAGTAACCTCTTTAACTGCAGTGTCCTGTAGTACTTCCATAGCACTGGGATGCAACATATGTACATAAATATGTTACAAATCTATGCTTCTCTCTGCATGGCTGCTTAAACACAGGCACCCTTGCACCATAGTGCAAGGATATCTGTGTCATGTGCTGTTTGTTTTTGTGCCGGAAGACACACCTTCCTGCACAAATACAGTAAAGGCATTTTTCTCTTTCAATATATGTTGAGCATTGTAGCATGCATTGAAGATATAAAAATGTGCAGAAATGAAAACAATTCTCTTTGTTGTGCTTTCCTACACCAATTTTAGAATGGTGCAGCATTCACACACATATCGAGATTTATGATTTCTGATAAATCTAGACATGTGTCTTGTTCTATGAGTATTCAGTGTAATCATGCACAACAGCACTTATAGAACACCCTTTCTGCAAAGATGTTCAAAGAAGAATGATTGAAATGATTGTGGTCCTTCAATAGGTACAATGGGAAATATTATGAACCCCTCAAATCTCTTTTTTTGCAGGTCACATGATATCTGATTATGGTCAGATTTTAAAACTACATAGGTATAAACAGAGTGTTTTTAGAAACGTGTTTCAACTTTGTATCTTCTTGCAGACCTCCACATTCTGCATATTGAGACTTAGTTAAACTTACCTTCACATTAATAGGGATAAAAAATGGTATACATTTTTTTCAGATTTTCATTGCAATCTAAATTCATATAAATTGCTTATTTTAAAATTTGGATCTGTGAAAGAAAAGAAAAAAAAAAATAACATGTAATAATACATTTTTTACAACACAGCATAATTTCCACAAAGTAATTTGTTTGCCTTTTTTGCTATTCTCAGAATATATTGAATTTCACTAAAGATTAGTGATTTCAATCGTACTCATCACTTAACAGCGGGCAAAAAAAACCAATCAGAAAGATTGTTAAAAAAACAACAACATGCTATTCTCAGCAAAATACCACAGGATACAAATCACAGATATATAAAATGCTTACGGCTAACAAAATTTTATAAGTTTAACTTACAAAAACTGTAAATGTTGCCACTTTAAAATATTCACCGAATCTGAGGATACATTTTTGGAGAAGGCACCACGCCCACAACGTTTTTCTTCAGTGGTGTGGACATTTTTTACTTTTCCCGAGGGGCAAACAAAGACCAATGCCACCTTGGTCACGTGCAAGATTTGCAAAAGAGTTCTGTCGCGAGGGGATCCTAACAAGAAATACTCGTACAGCACGGCAAGTATGATGAAACACCTAAGGACCCTTCATCCTAACAATCTTGCACGAGAAGAGTGCAAACGGATGAGAAGCACTCCTGCTCCTGCTCCTTTCTGAGTCTCATTTTTTTTTCTTTTTTTTTCAGGCATGATTTCTCTATTTTTACGTTGAAAAACAGTATCTGTAAAAAAGAATCAGAAATAAATGTATATTAATAACTTTCAAAATTATACTATTCCATTACTGTACAAACACATTTTATATAAAAACTGACTAAGAAACTATAGCCCTGAACCACAAGTGTGACGATGGTTAAAACACTACATGCATAGTGCATCCTACTTTGAAGCAGTTCAAAGCCTACCTCACTAAAAGACTACATGCTAACTGACTGAATGATTACAGTACTATAAGGAGACACACTGGGTGAGTGACAGGGTGTTTGCTAGAAGTGTATGAATACTGATTGGGGAATTGAAGGTGTGAAAGACAACTGTGTAGGTGATTAGAGGACTGCATCCATAGTGAATAGGCATTTGAAGCAGTCTATGTGCTAAGGCCTGACTCACTGCATGAGTACTTGGGTACTGACAGAATGATTAGGGTACAGCAAGGAGAGTGCCTGGGTGAATTTATAAGTGGTTGGCTTTTGACACATTGAATGGATTAGTACTTGGTACTGAATGGGTCACTAGAGGAGTGCAAAGGGAGTGACATGATGTTTGCTGGACTGTATGGATACTGACTAGGGAATTGAAGGTGTGAAAGACAAGTGTATAGTATGTTAGAAGACTGCATGCATACTGCATTGACATTTGAAGCAGTCTATGTGGTAATGTATGGTTCACAACATGAGTACTTGGAAACTGACTAAATCATCAGACTATTGCTAGGACAGTGCCTTGGTAAAACTTTTAAATTTTCAGTTCTGGCACAGTGAAGAGAATAGTACATGGTACTGCACTTTAGTGTCAAACCCTGACTCATTTTATCAATGCATAAGCAAAGAATAGCTTCTAAAGCTACTAAAACGTGACAACATGACCGGTTTTAAAACAGTTATCTGTTAGCAAATACACGATGTTACCAAATGCTTACCCAAATGCACACAGACTCACAGTGTGATTTTAGACAAGCAACACTATCCTAGGAGTTTACCAAAACTCATTCACTAGTCTAGAAGAGGTAAGGGTACTGCACACAATCTACATATTTAAGTACGGCAGATTAGTGTCAAAGCATGACTCATTTAATCAACGCATAAGCAAAGACTGGCTTCTAATGCTACTAAAACTTGACAACATGACAGGTTTTAAAAGAGTTATCTGCCAGAAAGTACACAATGTCACCAAATGCTTTTCTCACAGTGGTTCCCAAATGCACACAGACTCACAGTGTGATTCTAGACAACAATCACTATACCTAGGAGTTTATCAAAAATCATTCACTACTGTGGAAGTGGTAAGGGAACTGCACACAATCTACATATTTCAGGACTGCACTTTTGTGTCAAAGCCTAGCTCATTTAATCAACGCATAAGCAAAGACTGGCTTCTAATGCTACTAAAACTTGACATAATGACAGGTTTTAAAAAAGGTATCTGTCAGAAAATACACGATGTTACCAAATGCTTCTCTCACAGTGGTTCCCAAATGCACACAGAATCACAGTGTGATTCTAGACAAGCACCACTATCCCTAGGAGTTTACCAAAACTCATTCACTACAGTGGAATTGATAAGGGAACTGCACACAATCTACATATTTCAGGACTGCACTTTTGTGTCAAAGCCTGACTCATTTAATCAAAGCATAAGCAAAAACGGCCTTCTAATGCTACTAAAACTTGATAACATGACAGGTTTTAAAACAGTTATCTGTCAGCAAATACACGATGTTACCAAATACTTCTCTCGCAGTGGTTCCCAACTGCACAAATACTCACTGTGTGATTCTAGACAAACAACACTATCCCTTGCACTATACCAAAACACATTTCTTCATCTAGAAGGTGTACTACATTTTAGTATAGAAACATAACTCATTTCACAAATTCATAAACAATGATTGGTTTCTCATTCTACCAAAATATAAAAACAGCACAGTTATCTGTCTGCAAACACATGAAAAACACAAATGCTGATCACAGAATGGTTTCTACATGCACACACACTGTCAATAAGATTGTAAAGAAAAAAAGTACTCCCTACACTTTAGCAGGAGAAATACATTAGTCTGATTAAAATCAAAATAGTCTACATACATCCCCTCACAATTAAATAACTCACCTTTCAAGTTGTTTTGTAGATTAAGAAGTATATCAGTCACACACCAGATATCAGTCACATAACAGATTTTCTTATACAGAATCTCTGCACTGTGCACCTCTCAGCAAAAACAAAGAATGGCAAAGTTTCCCTTTCATTTTCCACACATATACATGTAAACATCAAATCACAATCCTTCACACATAAATTCAAAAGCAAACACACATTTCTATTGGTTAAACATTTCAACCCTTTCCAAATGAAATACATTTCAACCCTTCCCCCAATCTGCCTTCTGCCTGTTACCGTAGAAAAAAGTCATGGAACACTGTACTGAGCACACAGGTCACAAGTTCAGCACACAATGTTGCTAAACAAGACAGCAAGTGTGCTTGACTTTTCAACATATCAGCTTATCATATATAATGTTCCTTACAAGCAGTTTTTGTTAACCAATAAGAATCATGCGTTTAAAAAACAGAAATATACACCCTACCTTTCAGTGTAGAAAGTTGTCATACAACCAATGATTTCTTGTCTTTTTTCAAATTTTTTTTTCCTTGGATCCGCGCACCCAACGCGAGAGGATCCGTGCACCAAACGCAATAGGATGCGCGCACCCTGCACGCATTTCGCTGTTTTTTTTTAAAAAGGGGGCCCCAGGGGGTCCTTCTGGGACCCCCTAAGCACCTCTAGAGGGTCAGAGTATTTCCACTCTGCCCCCTTTATATGTTTTACACACTTATTCCCCTTGCTTCTTCAGCCTCGCTTCTACCGAGGCAGAAAATGGCCACCAACAGTTCCTGGTTTTGAATGTAGACAGACACTCGACAGCCAATTAGCATTCAGCGTGCGATCGGGAGGGTGTGCGCTCGATTCAGGGAGGGTTCGCTTACGGTGAGGATCCTCCCCGGCCATAGATATCACTAACTTGTTTACCCTAATTTTCTCAGGAACTAATGAACAGATTCACACCATTTATGCAAAAGGCACGAGTCTGAACTGAGGACTACCTCTTTGCCAAATTTGGTGTCATTCCGTTCAGCGGTTCGGGCTGTAGCTGCGACAACACATCCTATGGGAAATTGCATGGGGAAAATGCGTTTTGTGAACCCCCTTTTTTCTCGGCCCCCGCTTTACGAATCACCACAAAACTTTCAGGGAAGGGGCGGAGTGGAGCTGGCCAAAAGATTGCAAAATTTCGCGAGGATTCATCATCCGACGCCAGACTTATTAGGAATAGAATGTTGCGGATTTCCTATGGAAAATAGGTCCTAACTATAACTATCTACCGCCAGTAGATAATATATATATATATATATATATATATATATATATATATATATATATATATATATATATATATATATATATTTATATATATATATATATATATGTATTCAGTATTGGTATTGGTAACAGAAATAAAAGGGAACCAAATAATGCTGAAGACGTCTAGCTTATCATTCAGTTTTGAGATGATTCTTTCACAGGATGCAATTCTATTCATTCATTGTATGTTGCCAGTCTTACAGTAGTATTACAAATTACAAAGATTAAAAGCGGCCAAGCACGTCACTAGCCATGTATCCGTATGTAAATTTATATCCAGCAAATTCAGGTGTGTTAGTGTTGTGGAATTTAGCCAGCTGGGAGAACCATGAATCATAAACCGCTGACATTTTAGACTAATTTGGCCTCTAATAATCTTGCATAGCAAAGCAATTCCATAAAATACGTATGATATTTCAAGATGAAGCACTATGTTTCCAAATTTCATCGTGATTGAGTAACCCCATCTATTCAAATTCATGGAAATCAAATAACAATCATTAAGAATCTTGAAATATAGACATTTTAGTTTACATTGTGGTACTGCAACAGAATGGCCTAGTTCTCACGGGTATAGTCTTTGTTTAGAAGGCTTTCCAGTAGAGCTTAGAAGCAAATTTATTGGATACAACTTAGTAATGAGCAACCATAAAGATCCTCAAATAGTGCAAAATAGGGGAGTCCATCAATGTCAATAGTGGTTTATTATACAACTACAGAGGCAATGGAATAATTGACAATGTTTCTAATAGGAATCAGGTCTTAAATCATATTCAAGTCTTAGAGCCTGATTCACAGCTTGGTCGATGATTACTCCATTTAATATAACAGAATTGTAATATGGTGAACAGGATATCTGTCACATTTGTGACAGAGAAACCCTATCTTCCAAACTCTAAATCAGAGCCTTAGTTGGTAAAAGGTATTTGGAGTACCCGTCTGCAGTAGGTAGGGAAGATAGTTAAGGTTGGTTTCCACCCAGAGTGGCCAGAGTACTTCCATGCCCCCAATTTGGATACCCATGTTATGCCAGATAGGAGCTTTATTGTGGAGATGCGGGGACATAGAGTAGGCCTGGGCGGTAAATTCCGCTCCGCTCATGGAATTTACAGAATTTTGGCAATTCCGTGTTCCGCTGAGAACGCAGAATTGCCTTAAATTCCGCGATCTGCAGCGTAGCAGAATTTTTTCCTTGTTCGCGCTTTCAAAATGCATGTTCGCCGGTGTGGTGGCGACTTACCAGGATCCCTGCATTCACCACCTTGTTTTCCTATCCATTCGCGTGCACCACGAGATGTTGGTAGCCGGCCGCGCGATCCCGCGAGAGTGAGCGATCGCGAATACATCATTCGGACGCTCCATCGGACATCCGTGGTCGCGAACAGGAAACACGCATCGCGAGCAGGCGGGACAAGTGAAACAAGATGGCCATGCCAATTGGTGACCGCATGGGCAAGTTCGCGAGATATTTCCCCCGAGCATGCAAACAGCATCCCCGAACAGGAAAAACGCATCGCGAACGGGCGTAACAAGCAATTCTGCGTGCTCGCGGAATTCTGCATAGCTCGTGGAGATTTTTTTGCGTGTTGCAGAACTTTGCGTAACACAACTATGCAAATTCAGCCCACCCCAAGAGTTTGTGAGAAGTCTTCTATTTAGAGAACATGGCTATGAGGACTGGGTGGTCCACATGAGGATAGGTTTAAATAGTGTGTGTATATAGGGAGCACCTAGAGTGGAGATATATGACATTTTCATTCTACATCGACCCACAAGGGTTTGCTCTCTGGACATTGTAGACACCACATTACATATTCACAGACTGATACACTGTAGCTGGCAATGTGAGAAAGAACTTGAATTAAGATGCATTTATCAACTTTGCCCTCCCTGTAATAGGACTGTGTAAGTCTATTGCTATTTACCATTTCAACTTTGGGGTCGAGGCATAGGGGAGTCCTTTTAGAAATAATCTTCTTGGCTTTTATAAATAGCACAGTAATATAGATGCACACCAACTGTTTTTCTTGCAACCGTTAAGGGATTTAACTTAAACGTATCTAGAACTAATTTTTCAGTATGTCTGCGTATCCCCTTGTCACAATAATCATGGAAAAACAGTTATGTGTGCATTTGAGGATAACATTTTTGGCAGTAAATAGCCACTTGCTAACTACATATTTGTGAGGAGTCCGGGCGGGCACACATACAGTGAGGATTCACAATTAGGCCAATTATATAGATGCCTTTGGGTATAAAGGGTCTTTGTAAGTTGCCTTTTATTGATGAGACTGACGATGTATTATTAATTTGCACTTACAATCACGTGCCCTTTATGACAAATTGCGTATTTTGGAAGCAGATACCAATATCCTCTAGATATACTTGGAGTAGAATCATATATATTTATATATATATATATGTCTCCAGTAGGTAGTTATAGTTGGGACCTAGTTTCCATAGGTGAATAGTTTTTTGACTGTCTATAACATTGACGTTGTTTGACCAATCTTCATGACATTTTCTCAAAAAAGTGTCAAAGTAGGTTTTGTGTGTCATGGAACATTTGGGGGTTATCCATGAAGTGGGGAGTGAGAAATAGGGGTGCAAATTAAGGGTGCATTTGTAATGTTAATTCCCCTAGGAAGCCGTTGTTAAACCTGCATCCTGAACCGCTGAACGGCATTTCAACAAATTTGGCAGAAAGGTAGATGCTGTTACGCAGATTGTGTTTTTTATCATTTGATGTAAATCTGTTTGGCAGTTTTTGATAAATGTAAGTAAAAAGTTTAGGGATATATCTGACAGCGGATATTTGGTGACAGTGCCACGATTAATTGCGAATGCACACCCCAGTGGGAATGCTCTGTTTGGCTGGACGCTACCTGAATAGAAAGTTGCTCCCACCATTTTTGTGATCGTAAATGGTTCCCAGGGCTGCAAATCTGTGTGAAAGCTAACATAAGGGTTCATTTTGGAGGTACTCTGACCCTCTATTTGAGAATAGGGGGTTTTAGTGACACAAGTTAGGGGTCCGAAAATGTATTTTTTTAATCATGCATAATATTCGCAACAATGCAACAGCCAGTGTGACCCTTGTGTATCATCCCGGGCACGTTGCAAATATTGTGGCAAAACCGCAAATATTGTTGGAAATATAACAAAAATCTCAATACATTTTTACACACTCACCGGTCACTGTCACAGACTCATGTTCACACTCACAAACTCACTCAGACACGTATACACCCATTCACATATGCACTCACACACTTCATACATCCAGTCACATACCCACTGAGATACTCATTCACCCACTCACATACCCATTCAGGTACTCATGCACCCACTTACAGACTAACTCAGAAAGTGACGTACCTATGTACAGACCCACTCAGAGACTCACACACCTATTTAGAGACCCAATGGTGCACACAGTCTCATACCAAATCAGAGACATTTACACCCACTCACAGACCCACCTGGGCAGTTATGCACCCGCTCACAGATCCACTCATATACTCACAGTAATATAGATGCACAAACCAACTGAGACACACACACACACCCACTGACAGACCCACTGAGACACGCATACTTCTATTCACAGATCCACTCAGATACACATACATCCCCTCACACACCCATACGATCACACACACACTCCAAGACTTATGTACTCAGTCACTCACTGATACACTCAAAGACTCACCCACCCTCTCGCAGACTTTTCTCAGATATGCACATACCCCCTAACTCACCCACTCAAAGACTCATGCATCCACTCACAGACTCACCGCGACACTTGCCCTCTCAGTCAAAGACCCACTCAGACACTCATGTAGGCAACCATTCCCTCACCCACTCAGAGACTTATGTTCTAACTCACAGATCAACTCAGACACTCATACATGGACTCACAGACCCACTCAGACACCCACACACCCATACAGTCACTTACACACCCACACACAGACCCACTCATGACTTATGCACCTAGTCATTTATATACTCAGAGACTTGTGCACCCACTCACAGTACCACTCAGAGACCCAAGCACCCACTGCTAAAACCACTCAGACACTCACACTCTCAGACATTGACCCACTAAGAGACTAATGCACTCATTCACAGACCCACTCAGACACTCATGCACCCACTCACTCACTCACTCAGACACCCACTTAGACACTCATGTATTAATCCACAGATCCAGTCAGACAGTCATATACTTAGAAATGCACAAAGGCACTCAAGCACCTACTCACAGATCGACTGAGACTGATGCAACCAATCGCAGACCTATTGTGACCTTGATGCACCCAGTCATAGATGTACTGAGACAGTCAGGCACTTCATTACAGAACTATAGATAGACTGATGCACCGTCTCAAAAATCTACTCAAATGCTTATACAGTTAATGAGAGCCTTACTGATACAGTGATACAGGCAGTCAAAATTCCAATGTGTTATAGAGATATTAAATGAGTCATTCATGCTATTATGGAGTCATTAGATAGTAATGTGTTTAGTATGTTGGTTATAATCCATTTTTGAAACTATACGTTTTGAATGTGGTGGTGGCTATTGAATGTGTGCATTTGTGTTGACATTTTGCTACGCATTTGCAGTGATCACGATTACTGCTGTTATCGTGATGATCTGCATCACCGTGAAAAACGGAAAACAGTTTTAAAGATTAATTTTATACAAACTACCTAGAAAAATATCATTTTAAACAGTACACTAATAAATCACTAATGTCAAAAATACTGTAAAATGTGTGCATATATGTGTTTTGCACTTTATAAAAAAAGGTGCAATCATTGCGGTTACTGAAGTCATTGCCACTATCTGTGTAATCGCGAAAACATAAAGTAGGGTTGGAACGCAGTTTCTTAAAAAACGTACTAGAAAAATATGTGTACAAATATGTTTTTTAAGCAATGATGTAGTTAGTGATGTGTGTATTGAAATACTTAGAATAATTTTTTTAAGTAACTTTTTTAATGTGGTGCGGGTATTTGAATGTCTGCTTTTGTTTTGCGATTTCACAAAGTGATCGCAAAGATCACAGCGTCGTGGATGTCAAAAATAAAAAAATAAAGTATTTATTAAGAAAATGAACAAAATATTGGACTTTGTGTTGATACTGTATATATGACAGCTACAGATAAGGCTGCATACAGAGTTTCAGGTTGCTTAGAAACACCCTGTTCCCTTCATCTGTAAAATGAACTCCATCACTTCTATAAATTCTATGCATGTTAAAACCCAGGTTGTTGTTGTATATAGAGCCGATGATATTGTCTCTGAGGAAAACAGTTTTATTAACATGTTTCCTGACTTTGTCAATCTGTGAACAGAATTGATTAGACCACTTTCATTTCTGTCTTTGGCATATGTTTGAATACACCAAGACATTGTGAGAGATACAATCATCAATTCAGCAATGGTATCCTTCATTAAGATTCCCAGTCCTACTCCAATTAATGTGCTTAGGTCATTGCCATCACGGTGTAAAATCAGGAGGTCAGGGACTGGTGAATCCACAATGGTTGTATCCAAAGGTAGTAATTGATGAAACTTTAATCCTCTCTGCCCCAATCCAAGTAATGTCCACATTAGCCAAACCCTGTTAATACTTCTCTTTCCTACAGTCTCAGCAGCCCAATCGACATATCTGTGGCCCACAATCCACACTCTAAGCATTTGGAAATGAAGCAGCAGTAACAGGCAGCAGCTTAATGAGACAGTTGATAGAATGAAAAGCAGTTAAACTGCATGGGTGGTGGTGCTTTCTCGTGCATTCATTCTAATATCTATGTACCACTCATGCACACATGCAAACATTCTGTATCTCTGATACACTCATTCAATCATTCATTCACATTTCATGCACTCATTTTAACATCCATGCATCTCACATACATTCATTCTAACATCTATGTACCAGGCGAGTCTCCCAAAGGCCGTTTGGGCTGGAATACGTATAGGGACTTTTCGGACACCGTTGGAGGGGACTTTTCGGACACCGTTGGATTCTAATGAGTTAGAACTTCTGCGTTTTTGCATTTTCAACGGGAATTTGGACTGCGGCTGTGGAAAGACCAGAGTGTCGGGCGGAATAGTTATGGGCCTTAAGATGGCGGACTGAGGACAATGAAGACCCGCGCTGCTCCACACGGACACTGGGGAGCCACATACCCGCCACAGCCACAGTGAGTCCCCACTGATCAGCGCGTCTCCCCCCCCACTGTAGCAGTACATTAGTGAGGTGCTGACGGGGGGCGGGTGCGGGAGAGCCGCGGACGGCGGCCGCCAGGAGGGCGGGAGCGCTGACGGGAGGCCCAGAGGGTAGGGTGAGGTGCCCTGATCACCGCGGACCCGCTGTGGCGGTTGGCCTCCTTGTGTCGGGACCTGAAGAGCCCTCCCCTGCCGTGGATTGCTGGGAGCACACCGGGGAGTCTCGGTCGCCCTTCTGCCCTTCTGCGCTGTCGGCTGGCACCGTCGGGTGGGCCTGATCGTGGTGAGATCTTGATGGCGATTGTGAGCGGAGTCGCTAGAATAGAAGGCCACGGGCCTGATTGAGGCTGCAGGGAAATTATTGCTCCTTCGACCTTCGACAATGCCCCCTGCCTGGCTCCAGAGTGTCGTGCCAGCTGGTGGGCGGTCTACGCTGACAAGATTTTTGGAGCACCGGAGGGTTTCACGGTCCCTGAATGTTCACTGGTTTGTGGATTTCGCCTCAAGTTCTCCCATTACTTTTCTTGGCAGAGGCAGACAAATGCTTCTGTGAAACAAAAAAGACTTTATCCTATTTACTTTAATTAAGGAAGCGGACACAATATCTTTTAATCTTTTTATCTTTTTATTAGCTACCTTGTCAGAAGAGACTTCAAATTTCATGTAGAATTATTACATCGTTTTCTGTTGCTTTTGCCTGGACTCCCAAGACACTGGTTCCAGTATAATTGTGAGACCGCGTTTGACTTTGGCATTTTCGCACCCGGCCCCTTGGCCTGAAACCAGCACTGCACTTTATTCCAGCTCTTGGTCGTATGGTGGAGGGCTACCTGGCTCATAAAGCTACTGTAAAATACAAAGGGAGCGGGGGGGCCCAGTATCTTTGTACCTCCAACCTGCCTGCCTGCTACCACTGTCATCACGAAAGACCTGGGGAGCCGGGGAAGCCTGTTGCTGTTCGGGCTGCTGGAAGCTGGAAATTACATTTCCCAGCAATCCTCCACGCCACGTATTGTTACCAGGAGGCGCTCAAAAGGGGCAAAGGGCCCGTCCGAATCAGTCGAAGACAGGAAGAGGCTGGGTTGGGCCATCCCCCTGGAAAGCGTGGATCCTATTTTACGTCATCGCAAAACTCTGCAACGTATTGAGGGCACAAGGTACTGTGTTAACATATAGAGATCACAAATAGAGAACACCTGGTTTGGCAAATTTATTAAGTAGTGTTAGAATGGAAAAACGTAAGGGGGTTGCTGGTACTTTAGACGCTTTCTTGGTTAGGGCAGAGTCACTTCTAACCCATGAAATTCAAATGACTGAGCGACGTCTTTCTTTGGATCCATCTATACTGCAGAGACATATAATGACCAGTACTCCTTCACCTGTACTGGGGACTACTGGCCAAGAGAGTGTGTCCAACACTGTTACAAGTGTTCCATTTACCGCCTCGCCACCTTCCTTGGAAGTGGCCTTAAACCCTCCGGCAGTATCGAGCAGAGCTACTAGGACTAGGAAAAACGGAGGCACTGTTAAATAAAGGAAAGCGGCGGGTTGGGATAGGAAAAACTAAGGGAAAGGGTAGTAATGGTGGTACGGTCAATCGAGGTAATGCCTGCGCTAATTGTAACCATAATGGTACTTCTTCCCCTGCAAAAACCACTTCAGTTGGTACACAAACTGAGATGATCCTGCCTTCACTAGTAGTGAGCGATATTAATACCAAGGGAGTCATGACCGAGTTATACGCAGGGCTAAATGACCCAGGGCTGGGAGCAGCTCTAGCTTGTGTTTATGACTTGGTTGAAAAAAATGTTGCTTTACTTTTGTAAAAAATTAGCCTTCTAGAGTCTGCAATAAAAACTCTAAGTTCGACTAATGTGGGATTCCAACTGCCTAGATCGGAAAGGGACAAAACAAGGTTAATGGTGGGTAGTTGCCCATCGCCTATGCATGATGGGAAAATTGATAAAATTTACAAAAACTATGTGAATAACCCCATTTTTAATAATGGGGGAAAAAATCACTTGGGGGTATCATCTGAATGATTGAATGTGTCAGGTTTGCAGGGTCCTCAAAGTGGAAGTATAACATCTCAAGTCGGGGGAGAAGGTGTGAGTGCCCCTGTTGGGAGCCGAGGAACTCAGCGGCTCCTCTGTTCCTAATATGGAGATACTATGTCTTCCTCCGGCTTCGTGTCCTTACGTTTTGATTTTGGCCAGGGTTCCTGCACTAAGGGTTGGACAGAAAGAGAATTGGAATGACTTAAGGAATAAAACTGTAGACTGGCTGACGAAACACAAGAACTTTCATCCTTCGGACATTGATGAGATTTTAATGGTTCGTAGGGTAGGGTGGATAGGGCAATCTACTAAGAGCATAAGGGGTGATTGCATTGTGGTTAACTTCCGTAGGCCAAAGATGGTTCATTATTTTTTACATCACCGTGATGCAGCTTCTTCCCCTAGCACTGGGATCAGTGTACTCCCTCTAGGATATTTTTATAAACCGCAAGATTGGGGCAAAGTTCTTAGATTTCCACCGATCATGACATCTAATAGGTTCCAAGCATTGTCAGATTTGGATTTCCAGGACTGACAATTACATAAAGTCCAGCAGGGAAGGATACTGTTAATTGTCCCCAAAGATTTGGGACCTACAATTACTGATAAGGTAGCTGCAGGAACTCACACCAGGTATTGTAACTGCCCCTAGTGTTCTGGGACCTATAATTACTGACAAGGTAGCCGTAGGAACTCTCACTAGTATTCTCAAAAGAGAGCTAGGAAAACAAAGCATGAATATCTGCCAAAAGAATGAGATAGGCAACCTTAATAATAGTCCGAATAACACAATGTGTAGGAACCCTGAAGGAATATTAAAATGCATGGCAGATTCAAATAGTGTGTATGCTGAGACATACCTAATAGCTCAGTGTAGCGAGGAGGATGTCACAAATGGCAACTTTATTTGTAACTTTGTTAATGATTGCAAGGAAGTTCCAAGACCAGAAAATGAAGCTGAGGGAATAAACTGTGATCAAAACACGGAAGAATGTAAAACTGAGATAAAACTGATATCATGGAACATTGCAGGGATTAGGAGAAACTTAGGAGATGCAATATGGCAGGACTATATTGGACACAGTGAAATAGTCTTATTCCAAGAAACTTGGGCCTTGGAAAGCCCTCACAAGGTAGGTTATAAAACCTTTAGTGTAACTGCTATTCCCTCAAGAAGAGGAAGGCCCTTGGGAGGACTTGTTATTTGGATAAAAACTATAGGTGTTGATATTAAGCAAATCGACTCCCCTTGCCAAGATATTTTGGGAATACAGTTTTTAGCACCTGATAAAAGGGAAGTCTATATTTTTAACACATATAGTCGACCGAATGTAGCAAGCAGGGAATCTGAAGTTATTGAACATCTGGATCAACTTTTAACCACTATTAACCAGAGTGCCTTGATAATTGTGGGGGGTGATTTCAACCGCAAATTTGAACCTGTGGTTGGATTTGAAAATATTTTTGAGGATGAGGACTCGGCCAATAATATCCCACAACTGGACAGTAGCCCAGTAGTATCGTGCACATGTGCCGTTGCGCAGTTGTTAAGGCTGGTCTACGTGCCTGTAATGGGAGATTGCCTTCTGATAGCCCAAATTTACCCACATTCATACGGGGTAACTTTAAAAGCTATATAGACTATATATTGGTATCTATCCCCTTCTGGCCTATGGTATGTGACCTAGTGATTGAAGATAGAATAGAGAGCGATCACTATCCATTATGTCTGACACTTGAAGCCTCTCTCTTTCAGCTGAGCTCTCCAAGGAAAAGTGATTCCACTTCTAGTCCAATTGAGCCATTATTAACGAAAAATCGTAGAGCACTTAGACGGCCCTTGATAATGAGAAATGAAATGATTATTAAAAAGATCTATGATATGTATGTAGAAATAGTTTTCCCATATGTAAACTTACCAATAGCAGAGATTCCAATCATGGAGATGCATGACAGATTGATAGAAGAATTAGGACCAATACTAAGTAAGGCTCCTAAGAAATCCAAAAAAGGAATTTCTGAGATTAGAGAACCCATGGTATAATAAAGAATGCTGTGATGCAAAAAAAGATTTGATCCAGGCAACAAAGGTCAAAGATATTGCAACCTTAAGGAAAAAAAGGATCTGTTACAAGAGGCTACTAATCCAGGCTAGAAAGAACTGGGAAGGTAACATCTGGACCGAGCTGATTATTGCAGGCAAAACAAATGATCAATCAACCTTTTGGCTTTTGATATCTAAGGGTAATAAAAAGGCGAAATGTAATAAGGAACTTTTCTTAGATGCAAACACCTGAGTAACTCATTTTTCACAACTTTATTCATCCTCTAGCGATGATATTGATTACAATCAAGAAGGCTATGAAATTTGTCAAAATAGTGCCTCATTATGTTTTAGTATGAAGGAAACAATAGTAGCAATAGATGCAATAAAAGTAGGGAAGGCCCCTGGACCAGAAAAGATACCAGGTGACCAATTGAGGCATGAAAAAGAGGTCTGGGCTCCTTATATTTAACCCTGGGCGCGAAGCTACGCAAAGTGAAGTTCGCACTACGCGAGCTACGCATAGCACTTCGCGAACTGCGTAGTACCTTGTTCGCACTGTGCCGCATGTCGTTTTCAATGATTGCACAGTGCGGACAAGCAACCGGCACTGTGCAATCATTGAAAATGGCATCTTGCACAGTGCGAGCTGTAGTTTTCTGCTGCTCGAGTAGATTTTTACTTGAGCTTCAGCTTTCTTAACGTGAACTGGTAATTTCTCATCGCGAGCGGTCGCGAGCATACGCGACCACTCGCAATGAGAAACCTGACCTCCTCGCGTTGGGAATCTCGCCGGGAGGTTTATTTTCCATGCTCGCGATCGCCAACTTGAAGTTGCTGATCGCGAACAAGGAAAAAGTCTCGCCGGGATGTCATTTTGCTTGCTCGCGGTCGCCAACTTGACGTTGAGGACCGCGAGCAAGCAAAAAATGACCGCAGCACTACGCAACACTACGCTACGCGTGTTCGCACTGTGCTACGTGCAGTTCGCGTTGTGCGAAGTAGCGCGAACTTCGCAAACTACGTGAGCGTAGCGTAGTGCTTTGCCCAGGCTTACTTATATTAATCTTTTATGTAATTCAGTTGCAGCAGGTGCACCGATTCCTGAAACGTGGAAGGGGGCAGAGATTGTAACTATTTTTAAAAAGGGTAACCGCCATGACCCGTCACCTTATCGACCAATTAGTTTAATTGATGCTTTACAAAAGATACATGCACGTCAAATTTTAAATAAACTAAGTAACTGGATGGAGGAGTTCGGCATTTTATCCAAATATCAGGCAGGTTTTAGAGTCAAAACTAGCACAATTGACCAGGTTTTTAGATTTCTTTGTATAATTTGAAAGTATATTACTGTTAAGAAAGCTCATTTGTATATTGCCTTTGTGGACCTTAAGGCAGCCTTTGACCTCATCCCCAGAAATCTCCTGTGGAAATCACTAAGAGACCCGGGTGTCCCAGGGGAAATCCTCGTGCAGATCATAAGACTACACGAGGATAACTTTGCAAGGGTCCGATGGGGTCTAAATGGCGAACTTACAGACCGCATACAAGTAAAAAGGGGGGTAAGGCAGGGATGCGTGTTGGCCCTTACCTTATTTTCATTGTATGTTAATGACATCCCTCAATATCTCTTGGGCTGCGAACACAATTCTCCCAAGTTAGGGGGGGTGCCAGTACCGGCACTTTTATCTGCCGATGACACAATTTTAATATCACAAACCCCGAAAGGTCTGCAAAGCCTATTAAATACTTTCGAAATTTACTGTGAAATGAAGGGCTTGGAAATAAATTCTACCAAAACGAAATATATGGCAGTTAATCCACACAAATCTTTTTTTTTAAACTTAACTGTCAAAAATGAGAAGATAGAATACGTGCTAAATTTTAATTACTTGGACATTACATTGGATTCTAAAATGAATTGGAGGCCGCAGTTGGAAAAAAGCAAAACTATATTAATTCAAAACTCAGTACCAATAATAAGGAACAATGAGAATAGTTTCCCCTGCACTTGAGTTGTATAAATATAGGCTGCAATCAGCATGCCTTTATGGGGCAGAATTGTGGGGCCATGTAACAAAGAATACTTTTACGGTGGTCGAGAATAAATTCTTTAGGAAACTGCTTAGCTTACCTATGCGTGCACCATTAATGCCAGTAGTGATGGATTTAAATATCCGTCGCACTGATTTGCAGGCAACTTTACGGCCATTACTGTTTTGGGTCCGCCTGTGGTCAACAGATGAACTTGCTCATTATAGAGAGGGCCTGGAGGAAGTTTTTAGAATTAAAAATGGTACAAGGCTGCCATGGTTAAACCACGTTCGTGATTGGTTTTGTAAGCTAGGACTAAAGCACTTCTGGGATGACCCTCGGGGAATGTCGATGGGCTCCAAAAAACTGTTGAAACTGATTTTTGGGCTTTTAATCAAGATATTTTATTTCACAGCCCAAAAATAGGCATTTTATCTACAAGGTTTCTTTCAATAAAATCAAATCGGAAATTTGAGTCCTTTTTAGATGAGATACAACCACAGCATGCTAAATCTCTTTATCTGAAATTCCGCTACGGTGTTCTACAGATACATGCGAATGCAGTAAAATGGGCACGTAGCGATGGGGATGTAAGCAACGGTTGTTGTGCTATTTGCCACACCGGTCAAAAGAGAACGAACTGCATGTGTTATTCTTCTGTCCAGCTTATATATATTCCAGGAAGAAATGGATTAAACCTATTTGTCAGCTTTTGGGCATTAGATCCTGTTATGAAGCAGCAAGAATACTGCGATCAGATACGACACAAGCAGTAGTTTTTAGTGTGAGCAGATACCTCTTTGGGGTTGATTTAACAAGAAAGAGAATAGGACTAAAATTTTAGAAATTTGTAGGAACCTGTGAGTTTTACCTGAATTTTTACTTAACCTTACACCTTACTGGTTCTCCATGAGAGGGATTATGCCCTATTATGTACTATTTGAGGTTTACG
This sequence comes from Triturus cristatus, assembly GCF_964204655.1. Lineage (NCBI taxonomy): Eukaryota > Metazoa > Chordata > Amphibia > Caudata > Salamandridae > Triturus > Triturus cristatus. Next base: position 648,727,655 of record NC_140589.1, read on the forward strand.
CCATGGAACTTTGTATATTCTATATTTTTGGACAGAGCCATTGATTGATTAGACTATAACATGTACTTGTTCGATGAAGGTATGAATCTAATTATTGTTAAAATGCTATCCTATTACTAAATACGGAATTTTATTTATATTTATTCATTCCCTTAATATCAAAGAAAGGTCTAGTATTGGAACATTGATTCTCAACAAACGTGTATCTGTTGGGCGGGGTACCCTTTGAAAATTATATGATGTTTTTTATATGAATTGAATGTAATCTTTTATGGTTTTTTAAATTGAAATAAAGATCATGGAAACATCTATGTACCACTCATGCACTCATACTGACATCCATGTACCACTCAAGCACTCATTCAACATTCATGTACCTCTGATGCACTCATTCAATCATCAATGCACCTCTCATGCACTTATTCAATCATCTATGCACCACTCATGTACTCATTCAGTTATCCATGCACCAGTCATGTACTCATTGTAACATCCATGCACCTCTCATTCACAAAATCTAACATCCATGCACCACTCAGACACTCATTCTAACATCCTTGTACCACTCAGGCACTCATTAAATCATCCATGCACCTTTGATGCACTCTTTCAATCATCTATGCACCTCTGCTGCACTCATCCTAACATCCGTTCACCACTTATGCACTTATTCAATTACCTATGTAGCACTCATGCACTCATTCTAACATCCATGTATATGAATTACTTCCTTTCTTTTGCCAATGACCTCCAAACACTTGTAGGACAGGCCCCCAAGCGCACCAATGGCTAGCACGCAAATATCATACAAATGATCTCTTCGACTTAGAAGCAACAGGGACACCAGAAAAGTCAATTTATTTCATGCAGTGGCACCAGAGATTTGCACCAATCATCTTTTTAAATATGCTGCCATTCTCCCATTGGTAGAAGCCCAGCTGGCCCAAGTTTGTTGGTAAAGCATCACTGCTGACTTTCATCGTTTTTAGAAAACTGGGTAAGTGTCTCTTTTGGGCCCCACTTGATCTCATAATGAGCGCTGATTTTATTACAAAATATGGTTATGTGCAATTGTTGTAATCCCGGTATCATTGCAGATTAGTCAGTCACCCATGTATTAGTAAGACACGTTTAATCACTCACTTATACAGTCAGCCATGCACCTATTAAATCATCAAATTCAGACATTTATACACCCACTCATTCTTCAATGCACCTTGGCATATGTATGTATAAAACTTAACAACAAGAGAGAGAGAGAAGCTACTGGAGCCACTCTTAATCCCCCTGGGCTATAGTAGTTAAACAACAAAAGAGTGTATCCTATAGGAACATGAGTTAGACTAAGAACTAACAAAAAAGTGAATCACTGTGTTTTAAAAGTACCCTCACTCACCAACCTAGTTGGTGACATAGTTCATCATTGGGTTCCCACCAGAGAGGCCGAGTGCCTCTCCGGTGTGCTGCGACGCCTGAATTACAGCGGAGCTGGATTTTGGGGATGTCAGTGCAAATTGTGAATAGTGAAAGTGCAATTTAAAATGGTGTCGCAATTTCATCCAAAAATAATTTTAATGATGGAAAACTGGACACAGTTAAAAGGGGTGTGATGGACGTGTAAGTTCTGGTAATTATTTGACTACCTACATCCTAATATATGTGAGAGGTGGTCAACATGTTTCTGCTTCTAGAGATATTTAGGTGAAGCATTCGTCAGGACCTTAGTGGACTATCACGGCGGTATGCGCTCGCTTAGGCGCACCTAGGGGTGGGCGGAATTTGCGAAAGCGACTTTCGCAAATTATCCCGAAAATGTTAAAAATCTCGGCAAACACGGGGAAATATCGCGAAGATGCGGAAGTTTTTTTCCCGCCCGTTCGCGGTATTTTCTGCGTGTTCGCGGCTCGCCAACTTACCCATGCGGTTGCTTGCGGGCGCTGCCATCTTGTTTTCACTCTTCTCGCGGTGCATGATCGCGAGAAGAAAGACGTGATCGCGCGACGCATGACGTTACTGCGGGCGCGAACTGTCGCGAGACAGCGCAAATGGCTACCAACAATCCAACATCTCGTGGAGAACGCGACTGGATCGGGAAAACTTGTCGGCGAACGCGGGGATTCAGGTAAGGCAATCGCGCGCGCGCGAGAATGTATTATTTTACAGCGCGAGCAAGAACCAAATTATCGCTAAGCTGCGGAATGTGGAAATTTTGACATTTTCGCGCTCTCTGCGGAACGCGAAAATGTCAAATTATCGCAATTTCCGCGAGCGGAACGGAAATTTAGCCCAGGCCTAGGCGCACCCTAACCTGTGGTGTCTAGAACCGCTTAAACTTACAGTTTTAAAATGTGGCCTTCAGGATTTCTGAAAGCTTTTGATTTCTGTTGGAACAAAAAATAAAAGGACAAACAAACAGTAATTCACAACAAATATATCGACAGATAGACAATGAGTACAGGAAAAACAAGTATGTAAATACTCTATATTGGTCTTCATTGACATTATATATAGGATCACATGCATGCATGCAGGTGCTCTGATCCCAGTCGATAATGATGTGCCTAGTTAGTAGAAAAACAGTAATAACTGTATCACTACTAGGTATCAGTATTTTAAAATTAGAACACTCTTACACTTTAAGAGGAAACCGGACTTAAAGTTGTCAGGTCAGTAAATCTATTTACAAGAGATTGGTGTAATAATAGAAAAACGCCATCATCGAAACTCAGAGTAAATTTGGCTTAATGAGAAAAGGAGGCGAAAAGGCAGACTTGAAATCTAGTGGTAAAACGTAGGGCTTCTCATACTTGATCCGATCGTGATGGCGGGGAAGGTGAAAAACAGAATTTAAATTAACGCTTACGTGAAGTGGGATTGCACATCACAACATGAGTCCTGGTGGGGGGGGCGGGACTTGTAGTCACACTCTGTGTGAAAGAAAGAGAGGAGGTTTAGAAAAGGTTTACAAAATGACGACTTGCCGGGCTCGGTTTATATTGTAGCGCTGAGCTCCACCACCTACTTACTACATCAAAGCCTGCCGCCCGTGGGACACCTGTCTGCTCCCTCCTGAGGACTCGGATGTTAACGTGTCCATAATCTGCAAGGGTAATATAGGAAGTGTCCTGCTTTGGGGAGGAAGGCATCACGTGAGCGCGCTGACGTATTGACGTTCCATTGCGCACCAGTGTAAAAACACTAGACTGCTGACAGGTTACAGTGAGCGTTTTTTTGGGGTAGGTAAAAGAACAATAAAGCACCAAGAAGAATGAATATACTATGTTAAACGGTGCTTAGAGTTAATACAAATATTATGTGTTGAAAATAGACTGTAATAAAAACCTGCTAAATTGCGGGTTTTAATTTTTTGCAAAGAAGAGCACGAGGGGTGGAGGGAAAGAAATATACACACTCTCACTCGCTCGTTAATCCCATATGTGTTACAGGGAGTTGGTGTCAGAATCTGAAGGAAAGCTGTTAACTAAAACACACTACAAACCCACGGCAAAAAATAACCTAGCTTTTTCCAGTTTCTATCAAGGCCTTTGAGAGAGAACCTCCCCATCGGGAAGTATCTCCGTATCAGGTGAAACTGCAGCAGAATGGAAGACTACAGCTCGCAATCAGCGGGATTATCTGACAAACTACTAAGACGAGGATACCCTGAAAATATCCTAAAGCGTAGTTGCAAAAGGGCGAAAAATCAACACAGACAAGCACTACTTGAAGTAACCCCAAGACCAGTGGGAGGCGTCCCACTGACGCGTGTCACTACATATAGCACTGCATCTAATGCAGTGACTAAATCAATCCGTAACCATTGGCGCATCTTAGTAAGCAACAACTTGAAATGGGAAAAAACACTTTTCTCCTTTAAAAAAGCGAGAAGTATCAAGGATGCCCTGGTCCATACCAGACCTAGGGCAACAATGAATGACCACATACCATCAGTGCTTCAGTCCTGGATTCTCCCAAAAGTCTCAGGGCATTTTCCCTGTGGTTCGTGCAGCGTTTGTCATCTAACCAAAGCCACAAAGACTCTGACTCTTGAACAAGGAAAAGTTTGGACCCAACGCGCACATACCAACTGCAACTCGTCTAAAGTCGTATATCTAATCACGTGTCCTTGTGGCACCAGATATGTCGGCATGACTACTCGCAAAATAAAACAACGCATTGGAGAACACAGGAGTAACATACGATGTGGAAAGAACAACACCAAACTAACTGAACACTATGCCCAAACCAAACATAATGCGAATGACCTCCTTTGGACTGTGATTGAACAAATAAGACCAGGAAATAGGTCTGCTAACATACTATTCGACAAAAGAACAGAGATGGATTTACCGCCTTTCCACTTGCACACAGGGATTTAATGATAATATGCCCTGGGGTTCGGTACTCAGATGCTAGGTGATATCCCTTTACCAACATTCACAGTTATAACCAGCTTGGGTTACCTTTTGCAACCACCAACTTGACTGAGTTTGTTTTGTTACCTCTACCCCAATATGAGATTGAACCCCAATCAGCACCCACTGTGAGTATCCCAGTAGGCTGTATATGTACTAGTTTCCTTATTCTAGAGCGTTCACTGAACGAGTGTCTTGTAATATGCACCCCAGGAGTACCTGTTATGTACTCTTTATCATTTATTTCCATTCCAGTATAGTAGGACTGATTCTGACACCAACTCCCTGTAACACATATGGGATTAACGAGCGAGTGAGAGTGTGTACATTTCTTTCTCTCCACCCCTCGCGCTCTTCTTTGCGAAAAATTTGTTTACACAGTGGTGAAGTGAGGGGCCTGAGTTTACGTGTGCAAACACGCCCTGTGGCGCGTTGTAAGAGGTAGTTTTAATCCCCTGCCCTATTATATACTAGGGACTTACAGAGGAGATCATGCTAATCACAGGGGGACCCCAACGCATAGTGATCCCTAGTGTATGTAGGTGTTTTCACTATATTCTGAGTGTCTTTTAACATAGCACTGGCTCTAGGACTGGATCGTCAGACTCAGTTACCACCAGTATCCGTCTGAAAAAGTTGAGGGTACAGGATGATTTTGCAACAAGGCTTCTTTCTGCTCTTCTGTTTTTTCTTTCTGCACGTTATCCTTCTTCCTGCACTTTTCTTCCTCTTTGAGGACTTCTGTTGCTTCTTTCTGCATTTCTTTTTTTTCTTTTTGTGCGTTTTTTCTTCTTTCTTCACATGTCCTATCTCTGAAGGCATAGTTAGAAATTAGCATTTAAAAACCTTTGGAATTCACTGAAAAAAACATAGGTTTCAGGCACGTTATAGTTAGGAATTAGCATTTAAAAAACCTTAGAAATTCACTGAAAAAACATATGTTTCAGGGGCGTTATAGTTAGCTGGACTTTTCACTCGTACAAAACCATTGAAATTCCGCTGTTATAGTTAGTTCAGCTAACTATAATTTGCGCGCCCGCAATGCACTGCTGAAGACGTCACATATTACATCACTCATTACATGGTCAGTGACATCACTCATGACATCACTGATGACATCTCAAATGACATCACTGATGACATCACTGATGACATCATCCTTGTGATAGAGTGGCAGACCTTCTCTCACCCTAATATAACCTTTGATACACACATTCAAAAATAGAAACTAAAATTTTCAAAACAATGGACATACCAATACCAGTTACAACAACCTATTCAGTAATTCTAAGATCCACATACACATCCACTCATTTACCAACAGTCCTATACAGTCACTCATACATGTACTCACTCATCATATGTACTCATACACCTATACATCCTGTTACACAACGCCACTCCTCCATAGAGTTATTCACACACATAGTCACTCATGCTAATAAAGAATCAAACATCCATTTACTTGCATATACAGTTATACACACACCACCACACTTACTTCTACAGAAACTTACACATACTTAGTCTTTTAAACAATCACTTATAGAAACACATACTTATTCATACAGGAACTCTTTCAATCTCTCACTCTCACATATACTCACTTATATACACCAATAGTCACATATAGTAGTTTAAAACGTATGTAGTTACTCATAAAGACACTATTTAGACAGTCATTCGCTCACTGACACACCCATGCACACACTCATCCACCCATACAGTCCTACACACATGCTGTCTTCAACACATACAAACAGTGAGTCACTCATTCATGCACCTATGCACTTCGTAATACCCCCCACCGAACCATACAGACACTCAGACATTCATACAGATACTCAAAAAAAACAACTAATAACCTATATAGACACTAATGTAGCTACTCACCAACCCATGCAGCCACTTACACACAAAGTGAGAGACTGATACAGATATTTACATATTTAAACATTACTCACTAAGCCATGTATTCACTAAGATACACTTAATCAGTCAGTTATGCAATCAATTTTTCAAAAACAAATCATCCATTTAGACACTTATATACCCATTTATTCTTCCATCAACCTTGAGATATACATATATAAAACATATGTAATTTTGAGAAAAACACACATTCCCAGGATGATGTCATCAGTGATGTCATCAGTGATGTCATTTGATATGTCATCAGTGATGTCATGAGTGATGTCACTGACCATGTCATGAGTGATGTAATATGTGATGTCATCAGCAGTGCATTGCGGGCGCGCGAGTTATAGTTAGCTGAACTAACTATAACTGGGAATTTCAATGGTTTTGTATGAGTGAAAAGTCCAGCTAACTATAACGCCCCTGAAACATATGTTTTTTTCAGTGACTATATATATATATATATATATATATATATATCTATATATATATATATATATATATATTCACTGAAAAAACCATAGGTTTCACACACGTTATAGTTAGGAATTAGCATTTAAAAAACCTTGCAAATTCACTTAAAAAACCATAGGTTTCACACATGTTATAGTTAGCTGGACATTTCACTCGTGAAAAACTATTGAAATTCCCCCGTTATAGTTAGTGCAGGCAACTATAACTCACGCGACCGCAATCCTCTGCTGATGATGTCAGATTTTTAACCACACTCAGTGTGGGAGGGTATGCTCAGACGTGAGTCCCTTGCTCTTTGCACCATCAGGATTCAGGCAAGCCGGGCTGACGAAGGCTGTGATGCCAGAAACCGGTCCCCGGAAGCTTGTTTCCTTCCCTGTATAAGAATTGGCTTGGTAGTTTGGTTTGCCCTGTTCCCATCATGCACTGGGACAGGTACAGACTAATTTGCATGTAGCCAGGTTCTGAGCTGGGATGGTGCAGTGAGCTAAAAAACGGTGATGGATTAAAACCATGATCTCTTGACTTGGTAAGAGTATTCTGCATCATTCAGAAACTCTGTCCATCACCACCCCCTTTTTCCCAAATAGATGATGTCAGATATTACATCACTGTATTTAGACACTTATTTACCCATGTCTTCTTCCATTAATTTTTAGCTATACATATATTACAAATATTTTTTTTTCAGAAAGACACATATGTCATCAGTGATGTAATGTCTGACATCATCAGCAGAGGATTGCGGTCGCGTGAGTTATAGTTGCCTGCACTAACTATAACGGGGGAATTTCAATGGTTTTTCACGAGTGAAATGTCCAGCTAACTATAACATGTGTGAAACCTATGGTTTTTCAAGTGAATTTGCAAGGTTTTTTAAATGCTAATTCCTAACTATAACGTGTGTGAAACCTATGGTTTTTTCAGTGAATTTGTACGGTTTTTTAAATGCTAAGTTATGTATTTTTTTTTTTTACGTTTTTTCACCGTGCGCGTACCATACGCGCACGGTGCACTTTGCGCACCTTGCAAGCGCCCACGATGCGTTGTTCGTGCCGTGCGCGTACGGTGCGTGCACCCCGCGATTTTTCGCAAAAAAAAAAATATTTTTTTTTTTCTTGGGGGTCCTTCAGTGACCCCCTGACAAAGGCTAGGGGGATATGGCCATGTCTGAACTGGGGTGGCAGAGTGGGCTAAAGAACGGTGATGGATCAAACCCAGATCTGTTGACTGGGTGTGAGTGTTTGATTGGTTCTGATGCTCCGTCCATCACCACCCCCTTTTGTACCGCAAAGGCTAGGGGGTCAGGACCTGTCCATCCTGCCCCCTTCTCACGTTTTCCCCCTTTGTTTTTCATTGCCTCAGACTGCGAGAGACAAAATGGCGGCTGACACTTCCTGATTTCGACCGATTCGAATGTTTACTCACATCTAACAACCAATAAGAATTGCGCTCGCGCACGTCACCGTGCGCGTACGGTATGCTTACTGTACGCGCACGGTGCGCGCCTATAGATATATATATGCTTTTAACTGCAATTTTCTCAGGAACTAATGAACAGATTTACACCAGACCTGCAAAAGGCACATGCCTGAACTGAGGACTACCTCTCTGCCAAATTTCAAGTAATTCTGTTCAGCCGTTCGGGCTGTAGCTTGGACTAAAGGTCCTATGGAAAAATGCATGGGGAAAACGCGTTTTGGGACCCCCCCTTTTTCTCAGCCCCCGCTTGACGAATCCCCCCGAGACTTTCAGGGAAGGAGCGGAGCGGAGCGCCTCACCTATTTTGAAAATTTCGCGAGGATTCGTCAATCGGCGCCAAAGTTATTCCAAATAGAATGTTGTGGATTTCCTATGGAAACACGGTCCTAACTATAATATATATATATTACCAACTGGTCGCCAGTAGGTAGTTATAGTTAGGACCAAGTTTCCATAGGAAGAGCATTTTTTGTTTTGCTTATAACTTTGGCGTCGTTTGATGAATCTTCATGAAATTTTCCAAACTGATTCCTTGTTCATATCAGCTCCTATGTAGGAAGTTTGGGGGTGATTCGTTAAAGGGGGGCCAAGAAAAAAGGGGGTCCCAAAACGTGTTTTCTCCATGTTAATTTCCATAGGAAACTTTAGACAAGGCTACAGGTCGAACGGGTGAACGGAACTGCACCAAATTTGGCAGGGAGAAGGGTCTTGGTCTAGAAAGCACACTTATGTTTATTTGGTGTAGGCATTACGAGCTTGCTGCTTATTGGTTGTGAGCGCTGCGAGCGGTTGCAACTAGGAAGTGTTGGCCGTCATTTTGTGATTCCATTGAAGTGAGAAAGGGGGAAAAAGATCGAAAAGAGTCGGAAACAGGAGGATAGGAGCACTGTAACCTCTGTGGGGGAGTGCAAAGCGAAGTAGTCACACCTACCGGTCTCAAAGTGGGTGTTGCTCAGAGTGAAATGGTGCTGAGATGAGATGCTGCTACAGTCGGGTATGACACCTAGAGCCTAAACTGGGAGGTCATTGCTGTAAAGTGATGTGCTCTGGTGTTTGTAGGATACCTGTGGAAGTAGTGTTAGTAGGCGTTTATACCATACAGGGAGTGGGAAGCTAACTACTGAGCTCTACAGTGCGTTTATACTATACTGGAATTGGGAAGCGAAGTACTACGCCTACCAGTGTGAAGACTCAGGGATCAAACTGAGCTGATTGTTGTAAAGTGATGGGCTGTGGGTGCTGTAGCATACTGGCCGCTGTAGTATAACTGTAAGTAGTGTTAGTATGCGTTTATACTATACAGGGAGTGAAGAAGCAAACTACTTACCCCTACTGGTCTGAAGACTCGGGGATTAAACCGTGAGCTCATTGCTGTAAAGTGGTGTGCTCTTTGTACTATTTCAATGTAAGTCATAGTATAATGTTAGTATGTAATGACACTATCATGTAAGTATGTAATGTTAGAAAGTAGGGCTGTCATGAGGGGAATCTTGGGGAGTTTGTACACGGTGCTGGAGAAGACAGATGCCTTGGTGTCTGGTCCTATTGGTGGCTGTTTAAGCTGTCTTCTTTTCTTGCAATAAATCTACTTATCGGATCCACTGCTGTCTTCCTGTTCACTACATAAATTTGGTGACGAGCGGGAGAAGGTGAAAAGAAGGCAGCACTCACAAAGAGTTTGCACTTGCTTGCGTTGTGCTGAAGACCCGTTTTCTTGGTGAAGCTGTTTCTACTCATCCCAGGGTTGTGTGCTGAAGACCCGTTTTCTTGGTGAATCTGTTTCTACTCATCCCAGGGTCATCGGCTGATCGAACTATGTGATCCTACCTCTGGTAGGATTTATATTTTTTTCTTTTTGGGCTTCCTCTGCCTCTTCAGTACACTCTGGTTGCTGTACCACACACGTGCAAGTAGTGTTAGTATGCGTTTATACTAATTCTGTAGTTATGCATTAAAGAAAGCATCATGGTCCCATGGAGCGCCACCTCCCAGGCGCAGGTCATACAATGTCCCGGGGTGTGCAAGCGCGGGACATTTATGTGTGCTATTACAGGGCGGGAGCTTTGCTTGCACCCTGTGATAGTAAATTCTTGTTTTCCTCGTTGAAACGAGAGGAGGAAAACCTTGTATCGTTTCAATAAAGCGGAACAGGATGGTAAAAATGGAGAAAAAAAAAATGAAGCATGGTGTCACCCGTTCATTTAAATGTGCCCACTGGTGGGTAATGTTCCGGGGCCAAACCTATTATTATATTGCTGGGTCTCTGCAGCACTTGGGATCTTAATCTCACATGTAAATTAGGCGCGGGAGGGTACAGAGACGTTTTGCAGACTAGGGGATCGACACCTGCCCCGGTATTGTTTATGAATTGTTCGGGGGCTTCAAGGCCAACTCAAGACTGGGGATCGGCAACCTCCGGGGCTTTATTTAAATATGCAGGGTGGGCCTCGCCAGTCCTTGAATTCTTGGTGGCCCTAGGCAGTGCCTTATTGGTTCTGAAATCACACGGGCAGTACTCATGGTGTTATGAAGTGATACACTCATAGAACACTTGCCGTTGTACAATTACCCAGGCTTCATTTATGTAATATTCTGTTGGTTTATATTTGGTAGGTACACCAGAAAATTTAACAAAATTTCCCTTATAACCTTCTATCAACTGTCGATTTTCACAATAAACTACAGACAAGTGTTGTCAGAAAAAGAAGACCCATACACTCAGTTATTTATTGGTAAAAAAAAAACTTTTATTAACACAACACAAACAAATGGAAATGTAACTTTATTCAAACAACAGTAAAACATGAAAGAAGTGGGTGGGACTCCTCTAGAAGCAGCGTACAAAACCTGCAAGACAAAAAAGAAATATAAGTATGTGTGCCATGTCTAAGAGAAAAAGAAAGGTTGTGAGAATGAAGGGAGGAAAGTGAGAATGGGACTGAGAGCGAGTGGGTGGAAGGGAGAAGGGGAGGGAGAGTGAAAAGAACAGAGGGAGGAGGAGACAGAGCGCCGGCCTACTGCACCCAACCCTCACTGTTCACCTCCCGTCACCCATGCGTCTTGGACGCTGGGGTCCACGAGAAAGAGTGTGGTCCAGCAAGTCCTTAAAATGCAACCGAGATATGAATGAGGCCAGAAATTACATTATTATCTATGGCAACATTGCTTGCCTGCACCTGTGCACCCAGGCTGCTGCACCCCAGCCCCTTTCTCCGCACTGTGCTCAATTGCAGCTCTTGTGCGCCGAGGCTTGACTGCTCACCTCACATTGCGGGCGCGCGAGTTATAGTTAGCTCAACTAACTATAACAGGCGAATTTCTCTGGTTTTATATGAGTCAAATGTCCAACTAACTATAACGTCCCTGTAACCTATTTTTTTTTGTGAATTTCAAAGGTTTTTTAAATGCTAATTCCTAACATCTGTAAAACCAATGTTTTTTTCAGTGAATATATATATACACATACATATATATCTCAAACCATTCTCCCCATAAAAGAGAGAGAGGGCTGCACTCACAAAACTGACTGTCAGTAACTTCTTTATTTCTTTATTTCTAGATCAGCATGGCACTCCTGATGCGTTTCGGTCTAAAGTGTCCCTTTTCAAAGGTAAACCACAGGCACTCCTTAAAACTGCTAGCGTCCACAAACAATTGCCTGAATTTATATTTTTAGCCCTCTAGTGGACACCGACAGTCTTTAAATGGCATGCAGGTTCGTCAGGCAGTGTTCATTTAATCCCGCCAGTGGGTGGTGCCTTGTTATTGCCATTTCTCTTATATTTTTCCTGTTTTCAAGGCTGTTTCGATCCATATCGGAGAAAGTCTTCAGTGGCAGCCCCTTGTCCTTTATCGCCTTCACAAGCAACACAGTTGGTTCAAAGGTGGGCAATCAAGGCACTCTTGCTGGTGGTGCGCCCCTCTGCAGCAGAACCAAGCTACTAAATATTGAATCGTTATCCCCATAAAAGAGAGAGAGAGACACACTTTCAAAACTGGGTGTCAGTAACTTATTTATTTCCGGAACAACATGGCAGTCTTGACGCATTCCGGTCCAAAGTATATACATTGACGGCTTTATATCGACAGGGCAAGTCTGTCTCACCTTCCTTCGGACAAACTCCAATACTCCGCAGTATAGCAAATTTCTAATTTTATTTGTCATCAGTGTTGCCACACACATATATATTTATATATATATATGAATGTGTATATAGTTTTTGTCCTTTGTTCTTTCATATTCCCATAATCAAGTGTCGATAATAGAGAACTAGCGGCAGTGGACATCTTTAAATGTGTCACGGATATTCCCAAAAGGGCGGAGGGAGCCACCTCGTTAAGCGCTACCACCAATAATTTGCAAATCCTGTTCCAGCAACTTGAAAAGGCACAGGCGACAGAAATAAGAAAATGGTGGAAAGCAACTTCCCTACAACGTTATGTAGATTGTAATTGAATCCCCAGAGGCCTGCGTATTTTCACCGTGCCATCCTATGAAAATCCAGACCCCCTATTGCTGAAAGAATGGGCGGAGTATACATCGGAATCAGCAAAGGGGATGATACAAATATTAATAAAATACTCCTGGAGTGCCCATGAGAAATATTTGGCAGAAATTCGGAAACTAGAGGACATGATCAGCAAAGACAAGGACACCAAATCCAGCGAGGATTTGCAAAGTGCAATGATGAAACGACTGACGGAGTATGAAGTAGGGATAAAGAAGAGGAAACAGACCAAATTTCAAAGAGATGAACAGGACTATCAGACTGGACAAATGTTAACCTTTGCCCGCAAATTTGACTCCACAAGAAAGAGAATGGCACAAGGTACTTCCAATATCACCAATAGAGACACCTCTGAATCAGAAGCAGAAATTTCAGAGGGAGAACAGTCTACAGGCACGGAGGAGGGAGAGAGGAATAAGGAATCTCCTTTTTTTCAAGAATATCAAGTCATGAAAGAAGCACGCCAAAGACCACCTCAAAGAACGCATCCCCCGAAATCAGACAAAGGTCAACAAAAAAATGCAAAACGAGGAGGGGCAAGAGGGGAAGATGCAGCGGCACCTTCAACGATGGTAACGCGCAGCAGAGGTCGATGGTAATCGCCAATGACAACAACACAGTCATTAATCTTTCTGACAGGACACTCACGCAGGAGGAATTGAAAGTATTGCAAAGGGGCTTAACATTCCTCCCAACGGCCGAATTTAATCTGGTTCAAACCAGGATAGACCTGTTCAAATACATTAGAAAACTGAAACTCCAAAAGATCTTGCTTCACCCAAGAAAATGACACCATGATGGGGGATCAGATTAACAGTAATACTGATCCTGAAGAACTCATCGGCAATGATCTTGAAGCATTAATGGCTTTACAGTCTATGGAACAAACAGATAAAATTACTAATACCCTTGCGAGCTTAGAGATAGCTGGTGTTGCACAACAATGGGAACCTAGCAATCTCAAAAGGAAATCAAAAACACTGCCACAAACACCATATGATGCGGTGGATGTATTCAATGAGGCTGTCATCATGGGTTTACAGAATCTGGCTAAAACATCTAAGAAACAAGAGACTATCTAACATTTCAAGAAAGGAATGGGAAGCCATTAAATCACTCAAGAGTGATTCGACCATCGAGACAAAACCCTCAGACAAGGGAGGAAACGTGGTGGTGTTTAAGAAGGAACATTACCAGCAGGAGGCCATGAGACAACTCATGGATGAGGAGTGCTATGAGGTTATGCGAAGATCGGAATATCTGAAATGTACTTTGGAATATCAAAATCATTTAGAAGGGTGGAGCGACCAAGGAATGTTGAACAAAGATGAGTTTTTATTCCTACAATGTGAAGCACCGGTCATTCCCACCTTCTATCATCTTCCAAAAACCCATAAAGATTCCGAGAACCCTCCCGGGAGACCAATAGTATCTTCAATTGGGAGTCTCCTGGAAAATATTTCCAGATTTATTGACACTTTTTTCGCACCACTAGTATAAGACTTATCATCTTATGCTAGAGATTCTCAGGACTTCTTGAGACTAATGAATGGCATAGTATGGGAACCTGAAATGCTCTTGATCACGTTAGATGTTACCAATCTGTATACGTGTATAAGTCATCAGGATGGTATATCAGCCATCAAATGGTTTCTGAACAAAAAAACACTAAAATTCCACCAACACAATGAGATGCTTATAACAATGGTCAGATTCTGCTTGTATAATAACATCTTCTTGTTCTCAGGTAAACTGTACAGGCAAATACGCTGTACAGCCATGGGCACATGCGAAGCTAATAAATTTTGGATGGATAAGATCATGATGTGGGCGAGATACATCGATGATCTCTTTGTCGTGTGGCGTAGTGATTGAGCCTCGGCTGAGGAGTACGTTGCCGCGCTTAACGACAATGAGCTAAACTTGAGATTCACCAGTAACATAAGCGAGACTTCGGTTAACTATTTGGACTTAGAGGTCTACGTAATTGACAACACTCTGCAGACATGGCTCTATAGAAAGCCTACAGCAGGAAATGCTGTATTACATGCAGCCAGTCATCATCCAAGAAGCCTCGTGCAAAACATACCATTTGGAGAACTCCTACGTCTTAAACGTAATTGTTCAGATGAGGGAGACTTCAAGAAAGCAAAAGACGAGGCTGTAATGAGATTTCAGGACAGGGGATATTCTGACACCACCCTGAGAGACGCTGCGAAGAGGGTACAAAAGATAGATAGAAAGAATCTATTGGTGGTCAGTACCAGACCCAAGATAGAAGGACCAACTAGAATGATTACCAACTTTAACACCCAATATGGAAAACTAGTGCATGTGTTTAATAAAAACTGGCACATTTTAAAAACAGATAACATTCTAAAAATCAACCTTCCACAACACCCCTCCATCACATACAGATGTTGTCAATCACTAGGTGATCATCTTGTGCACAGGCATTTCAACACTCTTTCTAAAACTCCAACCATGAGAAGCATAAAGGGTTTTTACCCATGCCTTCGCTGCAAGGTCTGTAAACACAGCAAAAAGAGATTCAGCTACGAAGGGAGACCAGATGACCCATGACCCACAAGACAGATATTAAAGTTTCTTAACTGTAACTCTGATTTCACGGTGTAGTGCTTGGAGTTTCCATGCTCCAAGCTCTACATCGGGAGCACAATCCACCCCACCCAAAAATGTGTCCTGGAGCATATGCGCGCCATAGCGAACAAGTACAGAGCATACCCAGTAGTGCGACATTTTGAAAGATACCATCAAAGCAACAGGGACCTTTTAAACTTCTACTGTTTGGATCAGGTAGACAGAAAGGAAAGAGGAGTGGATAGAGTGAAAACGCTCAGAACATTAGAATCAAGGTACATCATTGACCTCCAGACAAGGGCCCCTGTTGGTCTAAATCACGATGAAGAGCTAAGGGTACACCTATAGAAGGGTGAGATGCGAAGAATCAATGTGAACTATATGGATACAAAAAATGTGCTAACATCTAAGTCAGAATTCGGTGATGCTAGTCTATCTGCATGCCGCACTTTTATATAAAAAAACATATAATAGAGATTCACTCAAATATTATGAATCCATCGACACGCTAGTAAGCCCATACAGGGCGAGATATTTAAACTGGGTAGAAATTGTTGAACGTGCAGATCACTAGATATTAACAGGTTAATTAAATAGGATATATGCAATGCATGCGACATCCTTGTACAACGGAACTGCGCTATAGATATAGCATTATAAAGAACAGATATATCAAAAAGATACATATAGATGCGTGAAAAATGTAAATAATGATGCCATATGCACATAAAATAAGATATGTATTTTTGCTACCCAATGAATTGTTTTTATCATCACACGAATACAGACACTTCGATATCCACTCACACACCCACACAGAGTCTGTCATACCCACTCATATACCTATATAGATATGCTCACACACGATCACATACACATACAGACCTTCTAACACCGATTCACATAGATGCACTCAGAAGTCTGAACAAGTGAATGCAAAAAGGGTTGTTTTCTATTGAAAGTGTGTTTTGGTTTTTGGATCAATGACAGATCCACAGAGACGAGAAAAGGCAAGTATTTGGTAAATAGGCTTACTGCGATAAGAGCATTTGTATTTATTGTGTGTATGTAATCACTAAACATAAAACAGGATGCAGTATTTCAAGTTGTTAGGAACACATTGCTGTCTTTCTCTATGAAGTGAATTCCATCAGTTCTGTGAATTCCGTCCATGTCAAATTGTAGGTTTTTATTGTAGGTATAGCCTATTTATGGTCTCTGAGGAATGCACAAACAGTTTAATTCACATCTTGCCTGGCTTTGTCTATCTGTGCACAGAGTTCAGATTGCCACTTCTATTTCTGCGTATGTTGGAACATCAAGGCAGTGTGAGGTAAAAGGGCCATAACATTTCCAAAGACATCCTTCATTAGGATTTACAATTCTACCCCAGTAGGAGTGCACCGGGTCATTGCCAACACAGTGCACAATAATGAGGTCTGGATGTTGGCAATCCATAATGCTTTTAATCAATGGAAACAACTGATGCCCCTTTAAGTCTCTCTGGCCAACCCAATAATAAATCCATCAATTTGGTCCAGCTCACATCATTGTACCAAAATCACTGTTACATATTTAGTTAAATTCATCAAAACACAAATCAAAGGGTAATGCATCAATCAGTTATTTCCATTAAGTATAACACCAATCCAGCATGTCTGCTTTATGATCCTTTATTCGTGACTCTTCTTCTTCACAATTTAGTTAAAAATGTAGCCAACGCGTTTCGTCCTCTCAGACTTTTTCAGGACTACAACAATATACATAAATTTAAATTGCATTTACAATATTTACAAATTTAAAAACAATTTCCTATTTACATTTTATATCCCAGATACAACACCCTATCTACCACATCAATGTCTATCTAATTAGCAAGACCTCAAAGTGCATGTGAGATGGAATACCAAAGTGAAAGGCAAAAAAGGCAGACAGAACCCCCAATGTTAATTTGTTGCTGAACTCAAATCACAATAACAAATGAAATTGTTACATTGTTACATCGATATATTCCAATCCTCAAAATTAATGTATGACATGTTTAGGTCTGTGAGAGTTTTAGTAGGTGTTTGAGTGGATTCAACCATGTCTCAGTGTGTGTCTTAGTGAGTGTGTAAGTGGCTGTGTCTGAGTGGCTGTCTAAGTAGATGTGTGAGTCTGTGAATCAATACACAAGTCTCTAAATGGGTGTGTGAGTGCATATGTCACTTTCTGAGTGTGTGTGTGTGTGTGACTGGGTGCAAGAGCCTCTAAATGAGTCTCCAAGTCAATGTACAGGTCTCTGAGTGGATATATGAGTGTCTAAGTGGGCCTGTGAGTGAGTGTCTGAGTGGATCCATAAGTGGGTGATGAGTTTCTGAGTGGGTTTTTGAGTAAGTGCATGAGTGTCTCAGTGGGTCTGTGACTGGGTGCATTAGTCTATGAGCGGGTGCAAAGTCTCTGAGTGGGTATATGAGTGGGTGTATGGGTGTCTGTGCTGGTTTGTGAGTGGGTGCTAGAGGCTCTGAGTATGTGTCTGAGTGGGTTTAAGTTATGTAATATGAACATGACCATTTGATTCAAATCTTGACATTTAAAAAAGAGACTACAGTTTTTTGGAAATTGTGTACTCATCTACATTACTTTGTACTGTGAAATTAATTACTATTCTGTCATTGGCTGTACTGCATATTATATAAAAACCTGCATAATAGACCACCCATTTTAGTATTTCTCTGTGTCAGTGCTTGTCATTTGTTTCAATGCATAATTGTGAGTTTGTTTTTGATCATTGTCAATTCATCGCAAATTAGTCATGGAATATAGTTATATGTATATTCCGGTTTCATGGAAAATTCACAAAGACCACGTGTTTTTCAAAAAGTGTATAACACATATTTACATATATTTAAAAACATCTTTGACAAGAGCTTTTTACTAACAAGCTGTTTAAACCTCTACATCTCTAATCATTTTTAAAGAAAACCACTTTTACATTGTATTTCCTTTTTTCGCGACAATGTCGTTAGTCGTGAATACGTTGGTATTCGCAAACATCACATGACCTGGGGACAAAATTACAAATACCAGTTCTACTTTAGAGATCCTTGTGAAAGCATCACCCCCTGGTAGGCCAAAGGATGTTTAAGTTATAGTGATTCATATGGACAACATCCCATAGTGTAGTTATAATTCCACAAATAGTATGCAAACGTTTGGATGATTAAACAAAAAGGGGTTATTTTTTAGATACAAAGGCAGTTTTTACTTTCAACTTAAAGCTGCTGTAATTATATTATGTTTATTTAGTGTGAGACTTAAATTAGACCATGTAGTATTTAGATGGGGTATTAACTCCTTTGTGGAAGATAAACCAACTGTTGAATTTTGAAGAAGACATTAAAGACATTACCCTCAATAGGCTGAATAATATCTAAAAGACTGGGGAACAACATGGAAGAAACAGTATACACCATGTTATTATCCACAAGTCCTCCTACTTAGAACTTTAGTTGAAGAAAGAAAAGTTAAGAGTTTAGTAATTTGGAAGGAGATCTTGGTTTGAATCTTAGGTGGATGTCCTTACATTCCGTCCATCCCGTTTCACTCTTACAATAGACAGAGTAGTGTCCAGAGGTTGTGTTATTTCCTTTGTAAAAAATGATAGCTAAAGTAATAAAAGATGTTCCCCAAATTTATATTTGTCCAGCTTTGAAGTTTGTTATTTGAGCTTCCAATTTGCAACCATCTGCTCTGCATCGTTGTAGCATTACCGTAAGATATTTTGCAGTTCTTGTTAGGACTAACTTTGAGATAACATCTGATCTGCAATTTGGGTAGGTCATATTTTGATTAGCATTCTTTAACAATTTGTAAAAAGGCACAGTTTTGGAATATGTTAATGTTAAATAGAGAAAAAGGTTCAGAATTTATTTGAGTGGAACATGAATAATTATTTATTTGACTGGTACATGAATAATCACAGCCTTCACAGTGATGGTTGCAGGTGTAACTCAGTCCAAATAAATCATCAGTATTTACATTTTCTTCTAAAACTCCAAACATGACCATAATAAATTCTTGTGCATCCTGTTGACCCTTGAGAGTGAACATTACTGATCCACTGCATATATATATAAAAGGTCTTGAATACCAGAAGCAAAATGTGTCACAGTTCTGTGACTAATTGAACATTGAGTTGAGTGATACAGTGCAGCACACAATCCCTTATCTGGTTTTTGTTCAATTTGTTTCACTAAATGTGGTAAATGAACCACTACATTGAGAACAACATTTGCAAAGCAGTTGACAACTGAAATATTTGTCAGCTGGTAACCTTCAATGTCTATGTCATTTTCCAGTTTTCTCTTCTTGACTTGTTCTACTTTGTTCTTGTGTCCTTTCTTTTCTTCAGTATCTGTACGCTCTTTTGCAATCTTCCACTTTCAACAGATTATCCATTTCTCATAAATAGGTCATTGGCCTAAATGAGTAACGTATACTCTTCTTAACCAATTGTACTCTCATACACAGCTTGCATCAGCATTAACCTTCTTTTCATCAAAATCAATCAAAATCAAACCAGACAATGTTCTAACACAGAACAATGCTACATATGGCATTCCTGCTTTAAATACAGTACTGCTGATATTCATGAAATCTGTATCTACACTTAAACCTTGTGATTTATGGACAGTTAAAGCATATGCTTGGACCATGTGAACTGCTGGCAGTGCATATATGCCTTTTACTAGCAAAAAATGTACAACACAATGGCCAATCTGCTTCACACCATCAATCTGGTCAAATTTTATAGCCAAGTATTCAACCTCATTTCTGTTCATGAAATTAATAAAAATCAATTACTTTGTCTATTGCACCATTCACAAACCTCCCTCTACATTTAAATTATGGCGCAAAATCACTCAACAGTGTTTGCTAACATGTAATATCTTTTCTAATCCTGCAGTTTTCTAGACAGACTTTTCCAAAACATCCAGTTTTGCATGTAGTTTAGCAGTGAGTAGTATTGTGACTCCCTGATGTTCCATTTATCAATAGCTGTAATTTGCAAAGTATCTTCTTTCTCCAGTTGCAGCAATTGTTCATTAAACTTAGAGCACACTTAAAGTGTTGGCAATAAACAAACTATAAACTTCTGTTCTTCAATAAAAGAGTGCATTAGTTCAGCTGCTGTAATATTAGAGGGAAATAGTTTCTCGATCGGATGACTATTCAATTACTATTTACCCTGTTTTGTTAGAACTCCATTTCTAATACCTTCAATATATCTGCATAATTTACATTAGATGCTTGACACATATTGAAGTTTAACCAAATATTGACATTTCCAATATTCCCTATTGAATTTCATGTTTCATTATGCACTATTGTAATGAAAACAGATTGTCCTTTTACAAGGGTCAGTTGCAGTAGGTCACCAAATACAATGAAATGCTTTCCTCCAAAGAGCATATTGTAGTTTGTTCTTAAAATCTGCTGCATTCATAAGTGTATGAAAGCAAGCATTATGTTGGATACCATGCTGACCTCATCAATGATTAAAAGCTTCAGTTACTTCAACACTCTTGACACCTCATGGCAAGCTTCAGCAGATAGTTTCTGCTATTCAATTTTGTTGTCATGTTCAACAGGTAGCATTAGTAGGCGATGTAAAGTTATCCCTTTTTATGTTATGTGCAACTAATTCTGTTGGTACTGTTTTTACAAATGACAAATTTGAGTATGCAGTCTTCTGTAGATAACCAGCAAGAACTTTAATTAGGAAACTTTTTCCAGTGCAAGCTTGACAACTGATGTATAGTAATATTGGTCGTACAAAGACCAATCACACGGTTTCCTCTTATGGAGAAATCCATGCTCTATTTTACCTTTAACTTTGTTGTAAATTTATTTTTGCTCATTGTTCAGTTGTTCTACTAACTGTTGAAAATGGATAGTTTCCTCTCTTGCTTGCTGCATTGCAGTTTCCACCTCTTTTATAGCTATAGCTGCTTCATTTTGAAAAATTGGTTCCCCAGGAGGATCTTGACTTGCTGGTGCAGAACTTTGGCTACTTTGTGGGCTCCCCTGGCCATCTCAGCAGTGATGGTTTCTTCCTGTTTAATCTCATTTTTCTTCATTTGGAGGGAGGTTTGAAAGACTGGGCACTCAATGCTGTCCTCACAGCATTGAAAGAGCCTTCGTAACAGTCATAGTGTCCAAGTGTAGGAAGCTGGCTCTTTATATAGTCTACTAAAATTAAGTGCAGTGTGCAGAGAGTCCAGTGAATCCCTAAATGGTATACAGAGGTAAAGGCAGAATATTCTAATGCTCTTTTTGTGGTACTGTTGGCAAGCGGTTAGGCTTATCAGAGGATAGTGATAAGCATTTGTTGTACTCAAAGAGGCAATAAATGAGACACACACTCAAGAATAAATCAGAGACCAATTTATAAACATAATATCCATTGTTATGTAATTTTTAAGATCAAGAACATAGTTCTAAGGTAAGTACTTTCAGAGTTTCGATTTTTCAATGTTTTGGGAAAATATATCACTTCTGTGTGCAATGATGGACCATTAAAAACAATGGTGGAAAAGCAAAAAACTGCACATAAAATCAGGCAATGCTTTCACAAAGTTCACCTTCTTATTTTAGGTCAAAGTCGAGACTAGGTCTAAAGTTCCAGCAGGAGACGTTTGTGAGCGTCTCTTTTCAACAAGGAGCAATGTGCTGAGGGTCTTGGAAGTTGGTGCGCAAATATGAAGTGGGCCACTTGAAAATGCACTGCACAGGAGGACTTACCATTAAGTCTGGTAAGACCCTTTGGATGGAGGAGGTTCCAAGAGCTTGGGGACCATGGGAGCACAGCTGGTTGGTGAGTGCTGGGACTGCTGGATCCAGGTGCAGAGCAAACAGGTCAGCTGGGCATTGTTTGTCTTGAGGTCTGCGTGGTCAGGAGCGGGAAACTTGGAGAGGCACTCTTGGGACAGCTGGGCCACTCAGGAAGTGGGTCTCAGGTGTCTCAATGTCCCTCGAAGGTGCTTGTTTCTGATGCTTTGGGAGTCCAGTGTGGACTCTTCTTCTTGGTGTCTATACCCTCTAGTGACCACGTCCTGTGGGTAGGGGCACTACATCATTCCTGATAGGTTATTTCTCCACCATCGCAAGATGGTGGAATTTCAGGAGAGGGGTTCACATTGCTTGCCCCACCATAGGCATGGTGTATGGTAAGTGGGGACCCTCCTCCTAATCAAACAAATCTTCCCACCTTTCCTCCCACCAAAAGCAGAGCAGGGAAGAGGGCTTGACCTCTCCCACTATCTGGAAGTTCAAAGGTTGGATTTCAAAGGTGGTATTACTTTTGATGCTTCCCACCTAGAAAGGCCATCCTGTCCTGAAGGAGGTGTGAAGCACTTACCCCAGATCAGGCTTTGTCTCTGTTCTCTGAGACTGCTGGCTCTCACCACGTGAGGTCAGAAACATGCCTGGTAGTGGCAGACTAGCAAAAACAAGTCAGAGACCGTACCAGTGCATGGTAGGCTTCCAGGGTACCCTCTAAAAGGATCTCCTGTATTATTTATTAATAAATCCAGCACTGGCATCAGTGAGGATTTATTAAGATAAGATTATTGAAACCAAGCATCTTAGAAATCAGTGAAACCATCATGGAGCTAGGAAACGCGTTTTGACAAGTATCCAGCCCTTGCAATCCTTATGGCTTCCTTGGGCACTTACAATATCTCAAAATAGACTAGACATTGTAGGGGCATATATGCTCATGCTAATATGTCCTCACATAGGATATAGTGTACTTTGCCTTAAGGCTAAAGACCTGCAACATGGGTGACTTACATATATCTTATGAAATGTATGGGTGACATGGCACACAGGGCTGAGTGCCATGGTGAGTCTTAGGATTTCTCTGCACCAAGGCATGCAGCCTACAGTGGCAGAGTGCATAGCCTTGGTGAGGGGCCCCATGGGTAGCACAACTAGTGCTGCAGCCCCAGAGGACCCTCTTCCGTACACACGCTCTAGGTACCAGGGCTACTATTTACTAGAGACTTATAGAGGTAACTGAAGTGGTATGAATCATTGTACAGTGTTTGGGAAAGAGATCTGGCACTGGGAACCTGGTTAGCACGGACCCGGTGCACTTACAGTTTGAAATCACATCAGGTAAAAGGTGGGGGCTAACCGTGCAAAACAAGGCATTTTCCCACACCAAGTGAATCGGATTCAGCACACCATGATGGCTTACACAACTTAAAAAGTGCCAAGTTAAAAAAAACACCTCTTTTCTCTTTGGGGTTTGGCAATGAAGCTTATGGTGGTTAATTAGATCCCCTTTGTTGAGTCTCACCAAACAACCATCACATCCAAGTACTCCATATCTTCTGTCTTCTATGTTTTTAGTTACATTACTTCTATATGTGTAGTGCTGCAGAACTTTATAGAGACACATGTGTTGAATTTGAGGACTCCTCCTCGGCTAGTATGTATCCAGCATGTTAGTTTTCAGAATAATTCTACTTTCTAGATTTAATTCTGCAAGATACTGTATTTCTGGAAAATACTTTAGCACACTATTTCGTCTGCTTGTAAGGCCTAGGCTTGCAACTCAATTTCTCCTAACTTGGAGAATAAACTAGCTAAGATTCATGTCTGAGCCTATTTTTCTGTGGTAAAGCATTTTCAAGCTGAAATCTACCCCCACATCTCTTTCATCTCTGTCTTCTCTGATATATGTGTTATATATGAAGTCATGTAGCGAGCAACAGCAATTGAGTTGTCTGCAACAAACTGTAGATCCAGATTTGCATTTCACATCTTCAAAATCAAAGGGCTGTAGTCCTTGATGTACTTGGAACTGTCTGTTCTTCTCAAGTTGTATGTATTTTTCAGTAACTTCTGTGCTAGGGTATGTCTGACTGCAGACAAAAAGCTGTTGGCTATTCCGACAGGTCATAGGAATCCAAAACAGCGGCTCGTGTAAAATTTTCCTTTGCATCTCTATTTTCAACTACAGTACTAACCGCATCTATGCGTTTTGATTTGTTGTCTGTTGGCATAGTGCATGTTTCAAGCTGTTGTATAAAAGACAACACAGATTCATCAGCATCTGTTCCAAATTTTGGAGCATCTTTTACCCATAACAGCATGTGAATATGTGGCGCACCTCTATCTTGATGCTCTTTGTGCCAAAAGAAATTTGTTTCTTGACCAAGAGGAGGATTAGTTTTGTTGAAAATGAAATCCATCATCGCTAGAAACCTGTGGTTAAAATATCTGTAAGTGTTTGTAGGGTCCCAATGTGCAAAGTTCTCCTGGTGTCTTCAGTTTGATGTCTTTATGTTTGAGTTTGCCTCTCTTAGGAATTCAAGGAGAGCATTCCATGCATACCCATCTCAACTAAGTGTTAGGAATG
The DNA here is from genome assembly GCF_964204655.1 of Triturus cristatus. Taxonomy (NCBI): domain Eukaryota; kingdom Metazoa; phylum Chordata; class Amphibia; order Caudata; family Salamandridae; genus Triturus; species Triturus cristatus. Next base: position 648,752,464 of record NC_140589.1, read on the forward strand.
AAGTTGGTGCTCCTAGGTTTCTCAACATGCATTTCAACTTACTATGGCGATTATATCAATATTCATTGGTGCCATGTTGGCATGCCATCAAATGAATCAAGTTGTATTCCAGCTTCTCATCTTTTCCTTGAACTTTGTCCATGAAATTTCTTGCAGTGATATTTTGCAGATTCACTCCTGTCTTGAGACTGTGGTTTACTGCATAGGATAGGCTTGACAAGTCGCTCTCAAATAAAAAGTAAAATATATAGGGTATACACTGTCGAAATCCAGGATAATATGAGTATAGGCAAGTTGATCTGTACTCAGCTGCTGGTATCTGTACTGGTCGGTCATCCTACCTACCACCCATCCAAACTTTTCTCCCACATGCTCAAGGGAGCTCCTCTTGCTTCTTTCATTTGAAAGAGATCAATTGCACCGCCAATGATCGCTTTAGAATGCAAAGGGTGGATACTGTAGTGTTCATAAATTTCTTCTGATCGGAATTGATCTACTTTTTCAATCTGACTTCTTGATGTTGATGTGTCATCCTCCATATGTGCTACATTTTCCAGAACATCTACATTTTTATATTAAATATTATTTTGCATCAGATAGTATGTGGCTTTCTTTATTTTAAAAGCATCTATTAACTATTACCTTATCTTTTGCTCTTGGCAGGGACACCATTAACTTGAATTTCAAGCGATTCTTCCAAATCTTTATACACCCCCTACAGTTTCAATATTCCACTTGAAATCTAATGGCAAGTGCACAAACAAACTGAATGAACTGTGGGTCTAATCGGTTACTTGGCACCCTGAGGCATTCTAAACACAAGTTAAATGTACTAAGTCTCACACAAGGAGGCCCTAATTATAGGACGGAGTCCCATCACTCACCAAGGTGACATCCTTCATCATCTGGGATCTCCTCCCGGCTGTAGCTCCTAGTACAGCCGAGGGCTACAACCCCCTCACTGTGAGGGAGGAGCTCAGGGATGTTTTCAATATTATAAGGATATACTAAAATCCACCAGATGAAGAGCTGTAACTAGTTATTGGGTGATGGTGCAGTGCTCAAAGAAAAGCGTAAAAAAGTGTGATAAAACTAAATACCAGGAGAAAAACGTTTAATATTTATCTCGTGGTGTCAGGGTTAAAAACAGTGCTAGTGCAGTTTTGAAAAAATAACTGCAACCATCAAGTTAGAGCGTCGGTCTACAAGTTTCTGCTATCATTACCTACAGAGTGTCTAGCATTCCTCAGGACCTAAAACACACAGGTGTAACTGCAGAAAGGAACCAATACAACCATACACACCAAACCTCTTTGTTCTAGGTGCGTGGTGTAGTGGTCAAAGCTGCATGAGAAGGAATACAAAGAAAGGTACAATTAAATACTTGTGTCAATGTAGTAACAGAAAACGAGTAAAAAATACTCATTACTTCAACTAATGATCAAATTTAGTGCACAAGGTAAATTATGTAAATGTGAAACTCACCCATAATGTGTGGGTAAGAAAGCTCACCTCACCTGGCGACTCTCAGGACGTGAGGCACCGCTCTAGAAGGAAACAACATTGACAAGAAAGCAAACACAGTATTAAATACGGGGTTGTCTGTAACATAAAGAGAATAAAGCAGACTCATCTATACTAAATATTGCGGTAAATACTACACAGAGAGCTAGACATTGAGTTATAGTCTGAGAGAACGGGTCGTCCAACAGGGGATAGCTGACATCAGACTGTTAGTATACAGAAATGTCAATGCTCTCTTGATCTAATTTGGTTTACAATCTGATATGAAATACAACTAACAAACGTTCATTCTAAAGCGTGTTCGTTATGTAGAATGAAAGGTGGTTAGGTGCGAGAGCATGAAGGCTCGTTATCAAGGATAAGGGGTTCTTGCTACCACTAGTAAATGTAGCTGACCTCATGCTCGTGTCAGTCAGAGAAGGGTACTCGTATTGATATTCACATGGAATCTAGAAATACACACACATCGTCCTGCTGCTTCGGTGACATATGGTGGTCAAATGTATGTTTAACCATCCCAAAAACAAACACAATCCTCTCAAAAGGCCGCCTGGCTCATGCTTAACACTATAAAAATAAGTAGAATGTTGCATCGAAATGCAAAGCAAACTATAACTATGCGGGAGATATCATGCCTGACTCACCTCTCCATCGGTACCCCAGGCTTCACTGAGCTGTAGTCGGAGGTAACAACAATCACAGAGGTAGTGATATGTAAGCAGACATGATTCGCTCACATGGACCCTGTGACCTGATGAGCATGGCACTCGTAACTGACGTACGTGGCGGTGATTCACTCACCAGCTCTCTCCGAAACTCTCAGCTTAATGCTTGTGATTGACGTAGTAATGAAAGTCGAATTGTGGGAAATGTAATCTAGATCCCATAGAGACTTGTCAAGTTGTGGGTGTACAATTCTACCTTTAAAACCTTTCTATGGCTCAGTAGGAGGTAACATCCCTGTTTTGGCTCCATACAAACTATAGCTTGGAATGGGTGTATACACTCTAGTAGAATTGATTGGTAATCCTTTAAATCTTGTAGTTCTTGAGGGATTGGAGCTAATTCTTACTTGTTGTGGACTGCTCTAGCGGGCATTTTATTTCCACCAACTTATTATACCAGTACTTACATATAATTTTTCATGTGGAACACTCAAAGTATTTATTTGCAAATAAATACGTTTCAAACTCTTGCCAGTTATTTGCATTGTCTTGTTCAGTTTTTGTTGACACAGCAACAAGTTTGACTTTTGTAGTGAGTGCGTTGACAACATATACAAATACAGTAGAGTTTTTCTGAACACACTAAACTTTGTAATCTCTTCCTGAAATTTAGCAACAGCAATAACTGTCTGCTTCTCTGGTACACCTGCAGATAACAAAAAGGCATATTTACCAAAGAATGATGGAGTGCAGTGTTAAGCCAAAATAGCTAATCCGTGCTCCGGAAATTTGAAAACGCAGAGATAGACTGTATTTACAACAATACGGTGGATCCCTGCGTTTTCCCTAAGGCTGGCGCTGAACTCAGCTGCCTAGCGCTTACGCAGACGCCCTTACACCATAGTGCAACAGTGCCTGAATTGAGGAAATGAAGACCCTTCCTGCACATAAACAATCTTTTAAAAAATGACAAGTTGCAAAACATCATTTTTAAATGATTGTTTATATACAGGAAGGACACCTTTCTGCACATAATCAATCATTCATGGTGTTTTGTTGTTTCAATGTGTGCTGCACAATGCAGCATACATAGAAACAGCAAAAAGAGTAGAAATAAAGAATTTTTCCTTGTTTCATCATGTTAAGACCAGGTTTTCCCTGGTCTTCATTTTGGCGCAGATGCCTATTTATGCCACACTTGTAATTAGGGGGCGGCATCTAAATAAATGGGTGTTGCGGTGGAATGCCCACCGTAAAACCCATTGCCCACCCCTATAGCGTAAAAGGGAGCCTGATTTACAAGGCAGCGTTAAGCCACATTAAGTGGCTTAACGCCACCTTGCAAATACGGCGAATTCCCTATCGCCACAGGAACGTCGACGAAGTGATGTTCCTGTGGCTATAAGGGCTTGTAAATATGCTCCCAAGTTTCATTTACCCTACACTCCTCTTCAAGACCAAAGGAACAAAAGTGAATATCATCAGAAACCTTTTCAACCTCTTGCAGCGTACCATGCAAAGGAGCTCTATTCATTTCTCCTAAACATTAGACAGGAGTTTTGACATAGTAAAGCCTCCTTACTAATCTTCGCTTTTATGAATGGTGTACAGCTAACTTTCTAATATGATGAAAGGTGCTTTTGCACACTTTCTTTGATAGACATGCTAGTGAGTGTCCCTGTAAATTAGCATACTTCCTTACTTTGCACGGATCTAATGCTTGCAACATAACTATTTTCTGCTTCAGACTTCTGCAAGGAAACATGTAGAAAACATCTAAACATATCAATAGGTTCCTGCCAAACACTAAAAATGCTGCTACACTACCACTTATATACAGGGGCATGTGTACTCCTTCCCAGTAACTCTACAGCTATTACTTCCTCTGCATTTCTACCAACTATCACCTCTTTTGGAATAGGAGTACCATCCTTCATCTCATAACATCGTCCAGATTGAACAAAACTGTATGCACTAATTTGTTCTTTTGGGAATCTTTTTCTTCATTAAAGAAAGGCTCATTACTAGAAGTATGTTTTCATTCACCACTGAAAACTTTGCAAAAGTTTATTTTATTGAAAACACTTGTCTTTTGGCTTCTTTTCCTCATCCAAACACAATTTTATCCAGTGTCTTCATTCTCTTTAGAATCAAAATAAATAGTTTACTCTTGAGAAGAAAGGCCTTATCAACTACAACCTCTACACGATCCTTTTGTCTGACTGCTTCTCTTCTTCTTTTATACTTCTTCATACTTTTTTTTTAGATTGTTAATTACTCTATTATGGAACATTTCAGCTCTGATTTCCTTAAACTGCCTCTTCCTTCAGTCTAGACTCTGTGCTTTTTTGTATGATTTTTTTCTCTAACATTGTTTTTATTTACTTGATTTTGCACTATTTCTATTTGTGCAAATACAATTTTTAGAAATATCTTTGTCCTCTTACCAGCAGCTCTTTTCTCTTGCAGCACTTTTCCTCCATTTTCCCCTTTTGTTTGTTAGTTGCAGAGACATAGTATCCTTCTCTCATTTTGTTTCTTTCTCACGTTTCAATGGCATTATAACTGTGTGTAGCTAAGTAGAAATCAATGCCTGAAAAATAAAAACTTGCTATATTTAGCTTGTCATTATGTAATATCAGATACAGAAGTACCAATATAAACAGTTTTAATATTGCAATATCGCTACCAATACTCTATTAATTTTCATGTGTATGTCTCTCTGTCTGTCTGTGTATCACTGTATGTATTAGTCTCTTACTGGGTATCCTATCATATTCACTACTGTGTTCCTGTGTATCTATGTATGTTTAAATGAGTACTTGTCTAGTACTTGTCTACAGACAGTACTTTGCTACATATTTCAGTGTATCTATGAAACGAGCTGTAACAGTCACATGAGATGTATACATAAATGTGACAGTATGCAACTCTCTGTTTTAGTAGTATAGCTCTCTAAGTGTGTATATAAGTGCCTGAATGAATACCTCAGTGCCTGTATTATGGGATACAGGAGTGTGTAGGTGTCTGTCCAACTGCCTTTCATACTACTTGATACATATATGGTTTCTGAGTATGTGAGTGAATGTAGAAGTGCATCTTTTGCTCTGAGAGTAATGTATAGAGAGGCACGATATGCTTTTTGGCTTACCTATCACTGACTTAGCAGCTGGCCTATGGTTTGTGTTTTTTTCCACATAATCTTTACCCTCTCTCTCCTCCCAGATTGGAGCGAGTCCTCGGAAAGGATGCCTTGCTGTCCTAGTGAGGACCATTTAGGGGAATTGATTGTCCTGCATGCCATACTTTGACTAAGAATTCATTGCTCAGGTGTAAGACTGTTTGTGGACAACTGTCACAATACAATATACATCACTATCCTTTCCTGAAATCGCATTACGGTATTTGTTTACCTAGGATTGGCCCGTGAAACTACGGAGCCAGCATTAGTCGTGTACAGAATCCGTGATTCCAGTTTGTGAGGTCTTTTAATTTTTAGCACTATCTGAGTTAGAGTGTTGCCAGCCAGACTTGTGCATGCTTTTCCCAGACACTGAAGCTTGCACAGATTCACCCTCATAGAAGTAATTATCAGACACCTCAGCTCAAAACACATTTCTGTAAAAACAGCGTCAGGTTAGGAGTCCAGCCACGTGTACTATGTGTAAATAGCATGCACTAAAATAGATATAATAACACTTCCTATATATCCGCAGATGTTTCAAGGTCATCGGACGATGGAAATTTGGACAATCTCTGGGTGTGTTTGTTTTAACACTGGGTCTTAATGTGGGACTTGGTGTTAGGGCACACTTTTATAGTGGAAAGGCACCAACCCTGGATGTTAAATGTACCTTATATTGCTTTGCAGGTTTTTTTCTCATCATATTATGTCCTGGAAAAGCCTTAATGGATGGGCTGAAACGAGTCGAATTTCTTGAATTGGAGGAGTCCTGCTTTTGAAATTTAAACAAACTTAAGGGCTGTGGTACACACATCATAGCTAATGAGGGCCAGACTTTCCCTCATGTGTGGACTCTAAATGTACTACCTTCTATATGGACTGCCGTTGATAAGCAATTGTCGTAGCTATATTGTGTTATAAATGTCCAGAATATGGATGAGAATCACATACATTTGATGTACAGTGAATGTGTGTTTTGTTTCCCCTTTTTTTATGTGCTGAATAATGTGTTTTTTGTCATGTCAATGTAGAATTTAATATGTACACACCTATTTAGAGAGAAAAACCAGGAGAAATGTTTGCTTGTGAACAAGTCAGAATAAATTATGTTTTGTGAAGTTGTATACAGTGCCAGTGATTAATTGATGTTTTCACGGCTGTAGTTGCGATATTATTCGTTCGCACAATATACCAGTTTTCCGTTTTATATACCCTTAGCCCAGGTTTTGATGGGATTAATAAAGAAAACCCCTACATTTTTGTATATCGTTTGGCCTACCTACTGCATATCTCAGAGATGTGTTATATGTAATAAAATTTGATTTGACACTAGAGAAACAGCTATTACATGCCAAGTGGAGCTAGCAGTAAGACTGCACAGACAGGGTCACTCATGTTTGGAGGTGTCTCTCTATGCATGGATGAGAAGGTTGTGTCACTCTTGCCTACATATCTGAGTGAGTGTAGGAGTACACTTGTAGCAGTGCCGTGAGATGTTTAAGTAAATGTACTAGTATGACACTGTCTGCTTTACTACCTTTATGGCTCTAAAGGCATGAGTAAGTGGCTGAACAAATACCTCAGTGCATCTGTTAGGGAATAGAGAGCTACGGAGGTGTGTCTGCAGCTGGCTTTGCATCTCATACATTCATAAGTAGTCTCTGCTAAGTGACTAAATATATTTGTGCTTCTGTAGCTCCCTGACCAGGTGAGAGAGAGACTCTATACTTCTGAGAACATGTTTGTCAGTTGCTTTAGGGGTAGCATACTCTGTATAGTACTTGGAATAAGGGCCTGGAAGTGCACTAGTAACTTAAGGAAGTTAAAAGAACATCTGCCATCTTTTAAACACAAGCTATCAAAAAAACAGGGGAGTGATTCTGTTAAGGAGTACAGAGGTTAGAATCGCAATAATGCGATCAAAAACATGTTACCTCTGACACCATGAATAATACATGTTTTTGATCACATCTTTTAAACACAAAGCAGCATGCATTATGGCCTACCTACTGCATTCCTCAGAGATGTATTATATGAACTATAACGTGGGATTGACACTTGGGAAACAGCTATAACATACCAAGTGAAGCTTGCAGTAAGACTGCACAGACAGGGCCTGCACTAGTAGGTATCACTCATGTTTGAAGGATTATGGGCCTGATTCACAGAACTAAGTTGAGACAAAATCCTAAACTTACTACCATTTTGGTATTCACAGAAGGCACTTACTCATTTTGGTATTCACAGAAGGCACTTACTCATTTCGGTATTCACAGAAGTTAGTAGTCCTAACTTTAGGACTTCTAAATGCCTTCTGTGAATACCGAAAGTCTTAAAGTTAGAATTGTTCTCAGTTTAGGAGTAGTAAAGTTAGGATTCCTAACTTTAGGACTCCTAAATGCCTTCTGTGAATACCGAAAGTCTTAAAGTTAGGATTTTTCTCAATTTAGGAGTAGTAAAGTTAGGACTCCTAACTTTAGGACTCCTACATGCCTTCTGTGAATACCGAAAGTCTTAAAGTTAGGATTTTTCTCAATTTATGAGTAGTAAAGTTAGGACTTCTAACTTTAGGACTACTAAATGCCTTCTGTGAATACCCAAAGTCTTAAAGTTAGGTTTTTTCTCAGTTTAGGAGTAGTAAAGTTAGGACTCCTAACTTTAGGACTCCGAAATGACTTCTGTGAATACCGAAAGTCTTAAAGTTAGGATTTTTCTCAGTTTAGAAGTAGTAAAGTTAGGAGCACTGTGACGCAAAGGGAAGAGTGGTCCAACATAGACTAGATAGCATGTTGTAAGAGGCTGGCCTGGGATATGATGTACACTTATGCAAGTGGCCCACCTCTGCCAGTCCGGACAATCCTTATGGTGATTTAGGAGGTCTTAGACAACCTTAGAAAGCTCTCTAAGTAGTAGATGTGGAGAGCAGCCTTCAGGCTTAGTCCAGTAAAGCAGCTTGTTTTACCCGAATGCAATCTTATAGGTATAGATTAAATGAAAAAGTACCACACAATGTATTTATAAAAATATGTATTTATTATATAATACTCACTAACACATACAGATAACTCCTACCCGGAGATATGCACAATGCACGCAATACAGAGATCGTGTACAGTGTGAGAACAAGACCGCATTCTCCGTACAACTCAATGTGTAAGTTGCAGTTGCAGTTTTAGAGATTAAGGACCCTTCCTGGTCTTTCTTGAAGAAACACTGTGGAATACAGAAGGTTGGAGAGCCACCCCACCCATGGATAACCTAGTACCCACATTACCTACACCAGGGAAACCAGGTTCATAGGTGTGAATTGGTGTCGGAAACCTCCGTAGAACCCATTGGAGGACTTAGGAAAGTGCCACTGCTGGAGAAGGAGAAAGTGTCCGGTGGTATCCAAGGTGGATTCATGTCCCATAGAAGCAATCCAAATAAAATCTAACAAGCCACCCAATCTGTACACATCTGATGCTAAAACCTCCACAACCTTACAAATCACTGATCTATCGGATACAGCACCCAACAATCAGTGCCCTGGGATGACAAATCACACGACCAATATCAACACAGGACCTGCCCTTCAGAGGAAAAAAATAATTACTGAAGAAACGAACGATATATACAAACAGCCGAAAGATGAACCATCCAACTTAACGATCCACATGTCAGCAGTCCCGTTGAAAAAAAAAACACAAACTCGCACCACCATCGGGAAAGGAATTAGAAATGCTCATGGCCCGACAGATAGGATAGCTACAGACATGCGAAACGCTATTAGGAGCATGAAGAATATTCTACTGCTCTCAGAAAGTTATCTCTCAAACATCGGCACACAATCTCCACAATAAGCTCAACACAACCCCACTGCCTCTTTCCAAGAGGATTTACTGTCCACGTATATTCCTTAGATATCTGTCAGACACTGAAACCCAAAACCTACTACTTTTGTACAATATGACTTTCAACCTCCCCGATAAAATAAGAGACCAGAAGATTCACGTGGTCCTAATTAATATCAACAGAAAACACATACAAATCACAGAAAACCAAACATTAATAACCTGAAAGAAATAACGCTAAGCCCTTAGGGGCCCGACTCCAACTCTGACCTAGAAAACCCTACAAAAAAGATCTCATGCCTACTTATCAACTGCCGCTCAGCAATGAAACATTCCGCTGACATTGCCGACGTAATCATAAATCAAGATACTGACGTGGCTATCCTAACTGAAACATGGCTATCTGAATCATCCTTCCCATGCCTAGACCTGCTGGTGCCACCTAACTATAACATTGTAAGACTAGATAGACTGAACAAAACAGGAGGAGTAGTGGCCTGTATCCACAGATCAAACATCACCATCTCAAAAATTCTCTCAGACCCTATAGACTCACAGCACGATTCACAGACAACCAAGTGTACTACACGCATCTGAACTCAGGGATTCTAACAGTACAAGCCGAGAAAGAACTTCAGCCCCATTTTAAATTAACGGACATCAGAGAGCTTACAGACCACTACAATCAAACGATATCTAAAATAATTGGCAACATTGCCCCTCTAAAATTGAAAAGAATACAGATCAAAGATAAAAATCCTTGGTTCATCGGATCACTTAATGAAAAAAGACGTAAACTCAGAATAACAGAACGAAAATGGAGACAAACTCTGTCCCCCCCACTTAAAACAACTAAGAAAGACCAGAAAAACCTACAATAAAAGCGCACTTAAATCAAAAAAAGATTTTTATTTAAATGAACTTGAAAACGCAAAGAACAGACTGAGGAACCTCTTCGATCCACTAAAAGATCAATCAACCAAATTAGCCAAATCTTCCCTGTTAACATCTAGATCAGATCTGAACTGCAAAGATTTTTCAACATTCTTTACTGATAAAGCCAATGTGGAGAGAGAACTCAAGTATAACGCTTAAAAAGCCTCAAACCTAAGGAGTGAACAAGGGAGGAACCCTGCCCTACAGTCACAAGTAATGCCCAAAAATAATGCCCATTGGTCAACCTTCAAACTATATGCTCAGCATGACATTACTAAAATATTACTATCTCTCAAACCAAATAATCATTACAATGACTCTCTGCCCTCAAAATGCTGGCCCTCCTGCTACCACATGGTCATCCCCTACTGGACTAAGATTATTAATGAATCGCTTCCCCAAGGATCAATTCCAGACTGCCTAAAACAGGCCAGGTTATCCCTCTCCTAAAGAAACCTACTGAGAACCCATTGGACCCTAACTACGTTCGTCCGGTTACAACCATTCCCTTCCCCTACTAGCCAAAGTACTAGAAAAATGTGCGCACAATCAAATAAGTCAACACATTACTGAATTTGAACTAATAAATGACTGCCAATCAGTGTTCAGACCAAACCACAGTACGGAAACAGCAATCCTACACATAGTAGATGACGATCTGCTAGCCCTTGACTGTAATGAAACCTGTCTCCTGATCCTTCTGGACCTATCGCCTGCATTTGACACAGTAAACCATCTGAAATGATTAGATCACCTGGAAAATAGGATGGGCTTATCGGGAACTGTAATGAAATGGTTCTACTCCTTCCTAGAGAACAGATCGCAAAGATTCCTGGTAGACAACAAGCTATCCCCACCATCTCCGATTCAAATTGGGGTTCCACAAGGATCAACTCTATCCCCTTCACTATTTAACCTCTACATTGAACCATTAACTGAAGTGCTCCATAAGGCTAACATTTCCTTTCACATGTATGCTGACGACACCCAGCTGTATAAGAAGATATAATCTCCGGAAGAGATCAACACTATGAACCAAGCACTCAAGAAACCGTTGGATGGCTAGCTCAACTCACAAAAAAACAAATTCCTTCTGACTTCCCCTCCTAAAGGTTCAGCCAAGATTAAAGAATGGACCAAGATGATCACAGCACTAAATGGTACCCCAACTATAGTTGACTCAACCAACTCCCTTGGTATCACACTGGATAATGATCTAAACATGTGAGCACACATCAACACAATGGTAAAAAAAGCTTGTTTTCATCTGCATTATCTCAGAATACTGAAGCCACTCATCAATCCCGGGGATCTGAAAATGGCAGTCTAGGCACTGGTCATACCAAGAATTGAATATGGATGTGAAACTCTATCAGGACCCACTAAGATGTCAACAACTCCCCTAAAAGCTTGTCTCAATGCAACATCTAGACTTATAACGGGAACAAACAAATGCGACCACATCACTCCTCATCTGAAAGCGCTCAACTGACTACCATACGAGGCATGAATAGAGCTAAAAGGTGCATGTATCACACACAAGGCAATACACCACAAAACTCCACCTTACCTAGCCCATAAAATTATGCTATCCGGAGGCACTAGATCCTCGAGGGAATCTGAAGATTTTCTACTGAAACCAGCATTCTTCAGTAAGAAAAAGAATTATGATAGAGCGTTCACGGGAGCAGCATCAAGGATTTGGAATTCATTCGCACCGAATATCATATGAATCACCTATGCTCCACGATTCAAAAAGGAGACTAAGTCCTTTCTGATGGGTAAATTTCTCCTATAACGAACAACAGGGATGTCTAAGTCTTTATGGAAATGTGCTGTCAACGCGGCGATCCCAACTCAGTTGTTCAAGTAAGCTATTCTGAGCAGGACTACTACCCTGCTAGTCACAGAACAAAAAAACTGTTCACCTCCCGAATCAAACTACTGTCACTGACTGAGCTCAATATGGCTAATCTCAACTAGGGTGGATACAGTTAATCCCCTCGTCCACCAACATTGATGCCGTCTATGGACAGTAACCTATGCACCAATACATAAATATATGTAATTAACCTAACAATACTATAACAAGCTTGGATATAGAAGATCTCAGGAGGGGTCTAATCTCAAAATTTGGTACGACAAGACAATCTTAAATAAAATCTAATGACTTCTATTATTCCTCATTATATTTGTTTTGTGTATGGATAAATATATGGCAATGTTAGCGGAACACATAGACATGCTCTTGACGTGAAAGTATTGGATATCTGCTGATATCGAAGTTGGTTGAAATGTAAAGTGCTCTGACACCCAAACTCTGGGTCTGGTTCGCGCTATAGAAAACACTGAATAAATAAATAAAAATAAATAAGTTGAAGAGTACCTGCAAGCAGAGGGGACAGAGTCTATGTCAGTCAGGAATGACCCAGAGACCTGGAAGACGAAGGCCCACCAACATCAGGAGTTGCAGGAGAGTTGACAGTGACCTTGACTCTGCAGCTGTGAGGATCAGGAGACTCTGTGGAAGCCCAGGAGCTGTGCACGAGCTGCCCCATGTCGGATGTTGAGAGCTGAGGGGGTCGGTGTACGTTGGGAGCACCAACAAGCCTTGGCAGCTGAAAACAATGTGGATGTTGAAGAAGGTGCAATGTTGGGACCAGCAAGGTCCAGGGGACTCACCACAAGCTGGGGAGTCAGGGCAGGCCATGAACAATCAGTGGAGCCCAAAAGAAACAAGGGGGACCCTCAATAGGATCCAGAGACTGGAGCTACTGGAGTCGCAAGAGGACCTCGAGCAGCTCACCAAAAGATGCAGACCGTTGTGCAAGCAATGTGGTGTGGACAAAGATTCTGGTTGTTGGAGAGTCTTAAGGTTGGGGCTACTTGGAGCCCAAAGAACTTGATGGGAGGAAGCCAACAAACATTTTCAATAGCATGTCGACGTGGTGCACAGGGGTTCGATTCCTGCGGTTCCTACAAGAGATACTGGCCTCAAACTTGATTAGAGGGCAGGCCCGAGAGATATGTAGAACCACCCCCTGTGTTGCTGAGCCTTTCGGAGTCCATGGGAACTCAGGATCAGCAGACCGGTCAGTTTAGTTGCGGTTCCTACACATGAAGGGAAGTGACTCCTTCAGTCCAAGTGAGATTCCTTCAGGTGTCTTGGATGCCCACAGGCCTTGGAAGGTTCCTGTATGGTGCACAGGCACAGACAATGCAGCAGACTGGGAGGGAGATGAAGTCGAGTCAGAGCAATGCAAGGTGGACTTGCGCCAACATTTAAGGCCATTTAATACATATTCGCATGCTGAACAAACAGAAAAACGGCTTCGGGGTGAACTTGCGAACCCCATAATGTGCTGAAAAAAGACAAAATGGAGAAAACAATTTCTCACTTGATTTTATATTGGTGGTAGACATGATGTCAGTGTTAGTCACATTGGTCAGCAAAGCTGTTACATGAAGAACAGCATCCATTCATCGACCCAGTAATTACAGCTACCAAGTATCAAAGTATCAACAGACGGTTCTGATTATAGTGATCTGAAGCCACTGATGGCATCAACATTAGACATCTAATGGTGATTATAAAATAACAATTAGACATGATTTACTACCAGCAAAAGCATGTGTCTGGTGGAGAAAGAGCACCTTTGTAGCCACTGTCTTTGCAGGCCTGTTTATAAAGAAAATTGTGACAAGAGAAAATTAATTGTACAAGATAACATTAAAGCTTTCACCTAGTTTTGTTTCAGATAAAAAACAAAGACTACATTTAGAGATACTCTTAAATAAATAATTGCGGCGAATGCCTCTTTCCTTTATATAAATGTAAGCCTACTTTGTTTTAAAGCAAAGGAGGGCAGAAGGGTTCTTTGTGAATGCTTCTTTAGAACTTCACATGACAATTTATGTTGCATAAGCAAGTTCTATATCTGACTTCTTGTCAGAATATTAAATGCGTTACCTTTTTACTTTAATGTACTTCCAGCAAAGACTGACATACGGGCTTTGGGAAGTATCCCACAAAGGATGAAGCACATTAGTGGTTCTTGTCTACTCTTTGAAAGGTGTCTTCATGGCTTACAAATCCCGATTTGAAGCGACAGCTTGCCATTTGCCTTGATTTCGCAGTGGAGAGAATTTTCTTAGAGGGCTATCCCGTAAGTGGTTGGTGGTGAGAGTGGAAGGGTATGAAACATCATACCAGGAAATGTTCAACTTTAGAGTACATTTTAGAGTAAAGCTTGGAGACTGATGCCCCTAGCAATTACCAGCATAGATGCCATCCACCAACTTGCATAAGAACTTCTCAGGGTAATATAGCTATATATAAATAATACACACGGAGTAGCTACTTCCTCGGCTATCCAGAAAGTGCTTTCATTCACACAAAATTAGGAAAGAGCTATACAAATACCAATGCAATACAATAAATCAATATTTCAGCAATTAAACTTCGTTCTTCTTCATGCTTAAAGTGACTTGTTGGAGATGGAGATTGGCTTCTACAGCACCAAAGAGAGGTAACTATCACTGTCACTTGTTTTAGTCTCACTGTGTGAAAAGTGTGTAATCAAAGGGGTTTCTGCACAACAGCTCAAAGTGGTGTTCAGACAAAACTGAAAAGAGCAGGTTAGTGTTGCACACCCTAACTATTATGTTGTAGAACCCCACTCCAACACACTGCCTGTATTCACTCTAGTGCACCCTAGTCAAACTTAGGAGAGGCACCCATGAAACATTAGGGGGCATATTAACAAGGGCTTTATCTCCGCTTTTTTGGCTTTAAAATATCGCCCTATCAATAACAGGGTGCTAACATGCAAAATCGCATGTTAGCACCCTTTTTCACTACGCTTCCCTTTGCATCTCTAATAAGATGCAAAGTGGGCGTTCCAGAGCAAAATAATAGGAGAAAAGTCGCTAAGCGACATTTCTCCTATTATCAAGCTTCACGCTAACCCTGTTAGAGACAAACAAAGCAGCGCTAACCACGGTTAACGCTGCTTTTTTACGTCTGCTAATTTTCAGACTTAGCCATGTAATCCAATGGGAGGTGGATTACATGGCTAAATCCACCATGGGTATCAACAAGGATATCTCTATCCTTGTAGTTTTATCGCTGCATTACCAGCGATAACCTCCCAAAATGCCGCTATCGCGGGACTTTTTATCTCCTAGGCGGTTAGCGTTGTTAATAACGCGATAACCAGGCGATATTATCCAGCGATAGCGGGCGTTAAAAAAACTTAACTCTAAGCGCTCTTAGCGTTAATTTTCCCCATTCCTTGTTAATATGCCCCAAGGATTTTTCTCTAACCTTATTTATATAACTGTTTCAGTATGTCTAATTTCTGTACTCCTGCATGGTTCTTGGTGAAAATATGTACTAAAAAATACAGACCACAGTCCGTGCTTAAAAATCACCCTAAAATCCGTAGCATAAGGCAAAATGATGCCCCCCCCCCCTTCCGAATATGACAGGGACGTGAAGAAGAGTGACTTGTCCAACAATGCATGTGTAGAAATGGGATATCTGCTGGGTGAAGTTGGGAAATGAAGTTGGGAAACGGACGTTTGAGTTGGGAATGAATTTACAGAAATGAGGCAACGCTATCCTTCTGCCTTGATGACTTTTTCTAGGACCTGATGATTAGTAGGGTATATTCAATTCCTATGCAATCAAAAATACGGGCACACATTAGATTTATTAGTAATGAGATCATTATCACAACGTTTTTCCCCAGTCACTTTTGACAGCAAAAACCTGGCGAAAGATTTTGCGGGAAAATGTCAGCAAAAAAAGCGGAAACATGCAAAGGTTGCAACAATGCATAACAATTTTGCGTGCTATGGCTCATGCCTGTGTTAAAAAATAATCAGAATAGGAATTAGTTACAGCTCCTTGTACATACCACACACAGGAGTATCATATATACCAGGTGCAGTGATTTCAAAATCCTCAACTTAAGTAAAATGTGCCTGTTCTCTGGGAATGCTTTGTCTTACAAATGATGATTGTAAAGATTCATATTATTCACATTTATAAATGAATACTATTTGAAATGCAATACCTTCAAAATGCCTGACATGAAAGTCAAAACAATTTGATACTATGGGGCATATTTACAAGGTCTGGCACATCTCTGCAAATCAGCAGGAATGCGCCAGAACACTTGCGAGAGGCAAAACCACCCGTGCGCCACTACTGATGCGCCGCATTTATAATGCGGTGCGCCATGGCGCACGGATGGGCATGTCGCAACCCGCGTCGTAAAGGCGGCACATTGCTGGAGTCGCGTTGCAAGCTCCATGCGGTTCCAGCAAGGCTCGGGGGCGCCCTATGCCTAACATGCTGTGTCACTGCTTCAAGCAGGCGCAGGGTTTTGACGCAGCATGGCCATAAAAGTGACTCAGTGAAGTCTTGTAGATTTCACTGCGTCACCTTTACGAGGCATACCTGCGAGGGAACGCCCACCCTAGATGCGTCACGTTGTAAATAGGGCGCAACGTGGCACAAGGTTTACGCCGCCTCTGCGTCACAGAAGTGATGCAACGGTGGCGCAAATGAGGTGCAAGGGGCTTGTAAATCTGCCCCAATGTTTTTATTAAGAACTAGAATTTAATAATTATTGGTATAATTTTATTTTATTAGAAGTATGAAGTGAAAAGGCAAAATGAGCAAAATCAACCTCCGGCTTGACCTCTATTGGAAATTATAAATCATTAAAATGCATTTGATGATATTCAGACTTTGAAATGTCAACCCTTTTGGTAAGAATAGAATTTGAAAAATGGAGAATGAAGTAGAAACATGACATGCAATCTATTTTCGACTTATCTTTTAAACACACACTCTTTCTTAGAAACATGACCTGTCAATCTTCCATGATAGCAGAATATGCTAATGGTAACCATTCCTAATGTATTACCCACTGGAATCGTTTGACTCTTCCAATACTGTAGTATTTCATCCTTTTTGATCAACATGTATCTTTCTTTGAGTATGTAGCTGATCTGTTTTTTATATCTTTAGTTCATCTAATGAAATAATTTTTTCTCCGTTGTGTGTTTGCAATCTTTTCTTTCGCAATACTTCTTACCTATATGAACTTTTTTGAGATCTCACACAAATCTTTATTATAATCAAATTAATTTACTTTCCATTTTTTAACCTAGAAATCAATATCTTTTTTTGTTTCACCATTGAATGTTGCACTGTATCGTAAAGTTTGGTATGTTGTGTATGGTATGATATGGCAGCTTCAGTTAGAATAGTGTCTTGTATTTTGTCTTGGGATTTGGAATTGACATTTACTTGCAACATTTTACAGGAGTGCTTCTTGACGATGATATCTAATGTCAATAAGAGCAGCTCTTTTCCACTTAAAACATAATAACTGCCCAGGCGTCCCTGTTCTTTATGCATAATTTATGCAGCCCTCTAAGCCTGCTCCCTTTAATCTAGACAAAGCTATACCACTTTGATGAGTTCTAATAATGTGTCAGGTATTGCTTTTATTCATTCCATATCGAGGTGAAGGTATGTTACCAATACAAAGCTGTAATGATGGGCCTGGAAAGGTAAAAGACCTTTGTCATTTTGCAGGTTGGTGTGGATGGCATTTGCTAATCCTATGCTTAAAGGATTATCTGTAAAAATGCCAAAAGGCTTTGTAGCTTGGGACGGATGGCAATGTTCTATTCTTAAGCCTAAAAACTCTGCTAAAAAACCGACATATAAGGTGAGCCGATTTGGAGTGTCAGTGGTGATGCAGGGTGCTCCATATAAAGGACCTCCTCTCCATTAAAATTTCAAAACTACCTAGAGTTCCATGCTTTCTTTGCATATTATATGCAGCACTCTCAGCCTGAAAGGGTATTGTCTTGCATATATAATTAAATAATAAAAAAATATTTCTGAGTATGCTGTGTGCATGTTGAAATGCCCATGCCAGCTGGTGTATATTGAAAGTACAATACTGCCAGTGCATAAAAGAATTCTACAGTGACTAATTCTGAAGGTAGATATCTTCAGCAGGCTAAGGCATGAAAAGTATACAGCCAACAAAGGAATCTCTCTGGGCGCAAAATTCAAACTTCTCCCACACAGAGCTTTCCGGCCAAAAAGCAAAGGCTTCTGTAAACAGAGTTTATTGTTATTTCTTAACAATTTACATTACAGGGCAAAGGTACACCCTTAGTTGCAGTTCCCCATGTATTCTGTGTTTTTATAGCATCCATATGTTAGATCATGGTTACTTGCTCCACACTAATATGTCTCAGCCTAAAGTCAATTTGTCTCACCTTGTTAAATTGGTTTAATTGAATCTTGATTCTGTACCCCCTGCCTCCATTACGTTCCCTCACCCACGTCTTCCAAAAACAAAGGATAAGTTCTCAAGGGGACATATTGTTCCCTCCTGGTCCTACAATTTTGTAGTCAGTCCATAAATTGCCGTTCCCTAGTCAGAGTTCCCGCCAGTGTGGCCCTGGTACCTGGTTGCAGTCGTTATGTAGGTGTGAATAAGAACGTTCAGGGTTGTCAGGGATGTCATCGTCAGGGTTCTTCAAGCATTCCATAAGCACATCCCAGGCCCCAGCCTTATCTATAATGCAGTAACCTTTCCTCACTTCTTGAAATAGGACTGCTCCCGCATATCCCGTCTACCTCGGCAAGGTCTCCTTCCATTGGGGTACCTGGGGCCAGACAGAGGCCTTACATTTCATAGTGATTGCTTGTTTCACAATTCTGTTGGTGTGTTTATGTTTATCCTGGTGGGGAAATCCCCCCAGCAGTCATAACAAGTGGGTGCATGGAAGGGTCCTGCTTGTGATGTCATTAATGCATGATATTACTCTCCCCCAGAATTCCTGCAATCCAGGACATGTCCATACCATGTTGATCATCTCAGCTTATTTTTCCCCACACCAAGGGCAACTCATTTTCTGTGCCATAAAGTGTTACATTATTTTCCCCAACGTAAGATATGCCCTATATAAGAAGTAATAGTTAATGAGTTTAAATCTGGTGTTAAGGGAGACCGTCTATATGTTAGCGAGTATGCTGGACCAGTGTGATTGAGGGATCTGTTCTGTAAAGTTTTCCTCCCATTTTTGGCATAGCTCTTCCAGTGGCATGTTTATATCTGTATTTAAAGCCCTATAGAGGAGTGTGATGGCAATCATTTTACCAGAGGACGTACAGAATGTGTGGCTACTAAGCTGTGCTGGGGGTTACACTGACCCCTTCTTCCAGTGTTTTTGTATAGTGAGACATAGCGAACAGTGTAGCAGACAGTGTCCTGGAGGAATCTCATAAGCCTCCATAAGATCTTCAAAGGAGAGAAGTTTGCCATCCCTGTAGAGTTCACCAACACGGGTAAAGCCTGTCCTCACCCACTCCGACACTCGCCGCAACACCCCAGGTTTGTTAACGCATTCAAAGGCCAGCAAGGGCAGTTCTGATGTATAAAGCAATGAGGTGCCAGTGCGCTGTAGCTCCATTGTTAACAGTGCCAAGCTGTCAGTAATTCCCTAGTGTTGTACAGGAGAGGCCGCCTGGGATTCTCGTGGTTGTGGCATGTCTGGATTCATGGAGAACACCAGAGATTTTCACCACTTTATTTGAAGACTCGATATGGAGCCAAAGTCATTCAATAATGAGATTGCCTCAGGAAGGTCCCTTTCTGCACTGACCAGAGAAGTATGTCATCTGCTTATTGTGCAATTTGATGGGCCACTTCCCGTCCGAGTAGTCCCTGGTAAGATTTGACTTCACGTGCTCTTCCTGCCAAATGTTCAATCGTGATTGCAAAAAGCAGGGAACAGAGTGGGCAGCTCTGTTGGGTCCCCTACCACCTAGTGTTTAAAATTGTTCTGTCGCTACGTACTTGTGCGGAGGGGCCCCTGTACAAAAGCCTAGTTTAAGCAATAAATCCCACTCCAAGTCCAACTCTCTCCTCACTTGGCATAGATTTTCCCATCAGAAGCTGTCAAATACCTTTTCTATATCAATGGAGACTATTAACGCCCCATCGTCCTTTAATGTTCTGGAGTCTAGGATCGACAACAGACTCTGTATATTTATCTCTGTGTTTCTCCCTGGAATAAATCCAATTTGATCGGAATGTATAAGTGTGGCCATTTGGGGAAGGAGGCAGGAGGCCACTATCTCACTCAATATCTTATAATCCATGTTAAGCTTGGATAGCGGGACGTTGGCCCTCAGGTCCTGGGGTTATCGTCCTGCTTCAGGATGGGGACCACCAGTGCTTCACCTGTAGTCCTATTCAGCGGACAGATTCCTGTGCTACTGCATAGACCTCCACCAATCTTGGTTCTAGTTCGTCCACATATTTGACATAGAATTCTACTGGTAGGCCATCCGTCCCTAGTACCTTCCCTCGAGCCATGGGTTTGATGACCACCCGTATTTTTTGTAATGTAATGGGTTCCCCCAGGTTGTCAGCGTCGTCCTCACCAAGGCGTGGCAAGGCCGATGATTCCATAAAGTCAAGCAGGGTCTCCCGCTGGGGCACCGGGGGTTGGGGTAGAAGCTTCTGTAGTACGCCTCAAATCAATCATTGATGTCTGATTGTCTATGCAGGCAGTCCCCTATAGCTGATTCCACTTCCAAAATTAAGGATCCACTAGGGGTAGGGTTAGCGAGCCAGACCCAAAATATTCTTTGCAGTCAAAGCAGTGAACTTTTTCTACATGTAGTGCCATTTACTCTTTCGCTTCCAGGAGTGGAGCTTAGAGCTCTGGACGGCCTGAATGGGCCAGCTCCAGATCCCTCACCACATGCTCCTGTGTCTCTATCTCTTGTATCTGTGTTTTTTAACCCCCATAACCTCCGCTATGCATCTCCCCCGTGGGACCGAATAAAAGGCATCTCATTCAGTGAGGAATGAGTTAATGAATTGTGCATTGTCAGCAAAATAGTTCCTGATGGGTTCTCCTATTGTGTGCTGGAGGACCTGGTACAGTCTCCACTAGCAGACACTAGTCTAGGATACAAGGGTGCTCCCTATGCCAGTCAGGTGTGAGGATGATAGGGTTATGATCCAAAACCATGCTGCAGAGATATTCCATATGTTGTACTCTGCTATGCATGTCAGGTCTGCAAATGAAGGCGTCTAGTCAGACTTGTAAGTCAAACATACAGGAGGTGACATGTAGTTTCCTACAGGAGTCTATCACGGCCCAGCGTTGCTGCCAGTTCTTAAATATACATTCTACCAGCATCATGGGGGAGTCACCAAGCGGCGGGTGGGAGCAGTCCAAACTAGGGTCAGTAAAGCTGTTATAGTCCCCTCCATTTGCCTCAGACTGTGTTAAAGTGATAGCACTGTCCATAAAATGTTAGTGTAAAACCCAGCATGGTAGATGCTAGGGAAGTAAAGTGCTATAATAGTTAGGTCTTGTCAAGCTAGTCTGCCTGTGACCAGAACACAGCGACCGTGTAGGTGGAAAATTTCCCTTGTTTTCTGTAATGGTAAGCCTGATCTTATCCACATCAGGACACCTTGTGCAAATACAGAGTATGTTGTAGCATTGCGTTGCTCTCTGTGTTGCTTGTGCAGCGCTTTCATTTTCAGATCGAACAGGAGGGTTTCTTGGAATATGGCAATATATATGCTCCTGCTCTTTAGATAGGCTTGAATTTTGAAATATTTGGTCATACTATTTAAGCCCCGGACATTCCAACTAACAAAGGAGTAGGTCAAGTAGGTTTGCCATGGCACGACTGGGCAAAGCAAAACATTGATCAGTTCCTTCAAGAGGGGCACAGGGGAGGAGATGGTGTCTCCTGTTTCCAACATACGGAGCCGAGTGGAAGAGGCAGGATTATCACACAAAAACAGAATGGGCAAATAACTTTAACCCCGCAATGCCGCAACCCCAGGATGAGAAAAAAACATATCCCCATCCACACTATCAGACAATATGTCAATTTTCGCTCATGTTATACATAACGTAACTGTTGAGGGGGTAATCACGTTCAGGCCCATTCCGGCTCCACCCCGCCCACACGGCTGAAATGTAAGAGCCATCTCACCCCAAGCATTTATTTATCTAAGCCTGAAGGTAAAGCCTCTTTTGGGCTGCTTTTCCCTGCCCCCTTCTGCAGTAGGTAAAGTGTCCTCTATCTCACTATACCAGCCCAGGTCATCTGCCGATCACATAGTGATCTGCGGGAGTGAGGCTTCTGTATGGTGGGAGGAACCTGATCCCTGGTCCGAGTCAATGTTCCCATCTACTTCATTGCCATGTTCCGACGGCTCAGGGGACTCACCACCACTGATGGCCGCCACAACCTTCACCACCCGTTTGCGTTCCTCCTTGATCTGTATTTGCGGTGGGTTTGTCCCCATCCAGGGCCTCCTCTGCAATCAATGGTGTCACTGATTTTTCCCCCTTCCGGGCACAGATAGGGCATTCTCCTGTTTGGGGAGCTGCTCAATTCAGCCCTAGTTGTGTTCCAGGGAAGTAAAGAAGTGGGTTGAGTCCTCATGAGTTACTCGAAGTCATGCAGGGAAGACCAATGCACAGAGAATACCCAGTTGCCGCAAGTGACATTTTGACTCAGTAAATGAAGCTTGCTGTTGTTGTGCTGCTCTAGATAAATCTGGGAAGATCATGATCATTTTATTGCTTCTGGTGATTTCTCCCTTTGCAGGAGCCTGGCATAAGAGATAGTCTCGATCCTTGAAGTGTAGCACTCTGACGACCACTGGCTGAGGTCCCGCCCAAGGCAGTGGAGGCCGCGACAGCACTTGATGAGCTCTTTCAAGTGTAAAGAGCTGGGATAGGCTGGTTGATGCTGTCAGTTTTCATGGAAGTTGGCCATATCCCCACTCTGGTCCTCGAAGCCCTCTGACAGGCCAATAATCTGTAGGTTGTTCCTTCGGGCCCTGTTCTTGGCATCCTCTGCCTGCATTTCAAGCACCTTCACCCTGTGACTCATTGCTGTCAGGCCTTTTCTCATTCTTATCACCTCAGGATGCAGTTCCTCCATGGTCCGGTCCGTAGTGGTGACCCTTTCAGACAGCTGTCAGTGGCCATCTTGCAATAGTTCCTGGTCCACTACTAGTGTATCAATTTTAAGTTCCAAAGCATTTCAGGATTCCTTAATCGCAGTCAGGATAGCGTCCACTGCAGCGTTCCCGCACTTTTCCAATGAGAGTCCCCCTGTTCCCTCCGGCGATCTAGTGGTGACATCTAGGGTCTGGTCAGGGTCATTAGTGTCCTTTTTCCTAGTGGCCTTGCCCATGATTGCGGTATCCTCAAGAGTTTAGCCGATTTGGGAGACGCGTTCTCCAGGCTGTGCTGTATGTGATATGTTACACATGGTCAGTCACCCTTTTGTCTCATCGCGAGATTGTCTTGCAGTGATATGCAGTCAGCCCTCTGCTAATCAGAAGAAGCACATCCCACGGCAACTGCAGGCCAGGCCCAACAGATGGTTATCCTCTAGTGGGACTCCAGTGTCAGGCAATTTCTTCAAGAGTACAGGGTGGCGGCTCCCTGCGCTACGCCAAGAGCCAGACAGCAGGGTATGATATAGGTTAGCGGGTGCTGAGGTGGGGCATCCAACATACAGTTTGGGAGAGGAATCAGCCCCGCAGGCAGCGCATAATAAGCAAGGGCCCTGGGCATAAAGCAAGCCGAGTCTTTACTGCTCTCCTCTGCGTTGTAGGAAGCCCTGCGGCACTCTCCCCCCCCGGTCGTGGCTCCTTCAAAGAAGCGCAGCAGGCGGCCCGGGGCACAAAACGGACCGCACTTAGCAACAGGCACCCATCCTATTTATTGGTGCAGCCATCTTGGATGCCGCCTCCACGAGTGAGAGGATGTCGCCTCTGCAGCCGCGCTCGCTATATGGATCCCCATTCTGTGCAGATCTCCAGCAGGCAGGAGGAAGGTTAGACACCCCCCTGTGATTTTTGGGTTCAAGATCTGCCCCCATGGCCCAGGATGAATCTAGATACCGGGGCAAAGCCAAGAGCACCGCAAACCAGCGTCCAATCACAACGGTGCTCAAGCCATGCCTCCTCCAAATGTAAATGACTTCACCAAGACTTCATCTAGTGGCTATCCGATTTGCATTGGCTGCAGCCTGCAGCCTGCTACCTTGCCCCAGCTGAGGATTTTTGACTTCCATTCCCAAGACTAAGGGCCCGTTTGCGATCTTGAAGGACAGGGTTTCTCCATCACAAGCAAGACAGTTATCCCAAACGCCAAATTACAATTCCATTATTGCCTATACTTGTTGGATTTTTATGTCATTTAGGTGTCATTTTCTTTATGACAATTTACTCTATTTTTCTAAAGTGGTTTGGAATTTTTCTCGTGTTGTGCTTTGACTTTACTACTGATTGATTACTCCATAAACCTTTACACGTTGACTCCCAGTTAAACCTGCCTGCCCTGTGCAATAGTAACCAGGGGGTTGAGCTCAGGTCAATTTAATGACTTTAGTAGTTCACCCTGACAAGCACTGTGGTTATTTGAGTTGGGTACTCACCCCTTCAACTAATACCTCAGTTTCTTAGAAATGTGTATTAATATAAGTAAAATTTTAAATACAAAGCACATTGCAAGGAAATTAAAATCATATATTACAAAATATGTTTTTTTGTAGTACATTGGCACTATGGAGTAGTTTTATTAAGACATATAGAAAGATGAACAATAAAGTGCAATCTGGGACAGTGTAACTTTTTTGCTGACTACGTTCTCCATGTACAATGTTTATTTTCACATAATTTGTGTTTATTTAAAAAAAACATTACTTGATGAATTTATAATATTTAAAAATGTACAATTTAATGTTAGGATTATAGACTTATTGCTGGCGGTTGCCTTTCAAAAAATTACTGTCAATTGGAAAGACTCATCGAAGATTTCTTACAGGGCTTGGTGGTACACTGTTTGCCATAATCATAGATTAGATACTGCTTTTGTATACCCACCTTCCTTCCAAACGTGCTGATTTGTGGTCGCCTACTATACTTTTTATTGATACTAGTGCCAAAAAGTGTTCATTATCACAACCCTCTCAACAGGAGGTTCTTAAACCACCCTAGACTCCCTAATAGTTCCATAAGTTTCTATCACGTACCCAGTTGACATATGTATTTCATCTATTTTGCATTTTTCTGTTTCATTTTCTCACTATTGGTCTAATTCTTTTGTTTGGTATGTAATGAGCTTGGAATGTAAAGATGTACAATTTTTTATTGCATAATGTGTTTGGTCACTTCAAATTCTTTTCAATAAAACTATTTGAGCTTAAAAAGAAATGTACACTTGCATTTTACAGCATTAGTATGCACAAATATCATAATGCCTGACCTGAAAGAAAGACTCAGTTGAACCAGCCTCTTTTCACTTTCTTTCACTGTTGTACTTTAAATGTTGCTTGTAACACAATGACATCCACTATGATCAAGGCAGTTCCAGGAGTGTGTGTGTCTCTGCAAGAGGTGGTGGGAATTTTGCTGGAGATTTACCAGGTGGCCAGAGCCCACACAGGCACTGCCTCCCTAGGGAGAGACAGACAGCTTGTGAGTGACTTTACAAAAGGAATATCTATCTATCTATCTATCTATCTATCTATCTATCTATCTATCTATCTATCTATCTATCTATCTATCTATCTATCTATCTATCTATCTATCTATCTATCTATCTATCTATCTATCTATCTATCTATCTATCTATCTATCTATCTATCTATCTATCTATCTATCTATCTATCTATCTTCTATCTATCTATCTATCTATCTATCTATCTATCTATTAAATGAGCAGTGCTTAATTTGTAATAGAAAATGAGTGGCGGGTCCTTTGTCAATAGGCCACTGCAGCTTGCACTACTTATTGCCCATATACGTGCTGCCGGTGACAGAATCAACACAGGTACTAATAAACACACCCTACAAGTTTGACATTTCAGACTATTCCAGACCCCAAAGCGACAATAATTGCTTGGGCAGCAGATATTAGTCCTTTTTAATGTCCATTGAAATAATTAACAACTGTTGTTATACTAATCTCTATTTTAGATACACAGTATAGACTATCATAAGTGCCGGTGTTGACAATTAAATTCTGGTGCTGAGCACCAGAAAGCATCGGCTCAAATTAAGCACTCAGTTAAAGTGACATTATGGTTAGGTATGGTAACAATATCTCACTTTGCACTAAAAGGTATTAGAGATTCACTGGAAAAAACGAGTTTTAAAGAGCCGTCATACTTAGGTAAAAATGTCAATTAAAACTTACCATTTTAAACTAAGAAAACACTTAGATTCACCAGTTATAGTTATCTCAAGCAACTATTACTTGTGCCCTAAAGTAACTATAACTTGTTGCCCTCACTATGCACAGTGTTGTAATCAAGGATGTAATTTCAGATGTTTAGTGAAGTTATCAATGGTGTCATACAACATGTGATGAGTGAACAGGGAATGAATGATGGTCAGGTCCTGCACCCAGCCGCACTGGCGGTCAACCGCATGCTGTGCACAGGGCAGTGGAGAGCTGGGCGCAAGGCCAGGACCCGCACCCAACTCCCTGCTTGTGTGCACAGCTGACAATCTGTAACAATATAAAGGGAGTCATTTTAGGTAAGGCAAACATACTGGCTGAGTCAAAAAGTCAACAGTAACTACAACAAAATGTATATTTTGTAAATTCACACATTGCAGTTATTAATAAAATACTTTTAATAAAGCCTTTTAAGAAAAAAACACTAAAATGTCTTTGAGTGTTTATTTTAACATTTTTCAAAGCACAAATTGCAACTAGAGAACCAACAACTAGAGGTCTTGTTGCTACAATTAAAGAGTGAAAGGCAGCAGATAGTAAGCTCTCCCTGGGCCATGGATTTGAAGACCCAGGCCACTTTTTTTCAATGTTGCAGGCGGCTGCTGAACTCCCTGCAGCCTCCACAGCATGGACATAAATTGTGGTGCCCTTGCCTCTTGTAGGGGCACCACAAACAACAATAAATATGTTGAGTGAATATGACCAAGGTCATTATAGGGCACTCCTTGCTAGGATTAGTGAATAATAAATGAGAAGCAGCTCTTGCCACTCATGTATTATTATTTCCGCTTTTTGTTAAATGTTGGGGAGGGGGGCAAGCGGCCCCCCTCCTCAAGCCATTGCTGTGCTCAGGGACCCCATCAACTGGTGCATTTTGTTTTCTTTTATGGGAAGGGGGGTGTACTGACCCACTCCCATGCCTCAAAAGGCCCCAGGGAGCCAATCCACCAGGACCAACATGCACTGAAAGAGGAGGGGGCGTAGGGCCCCCGTTGCTGAGCCAATACTGGCTTCATGGACACATCCCTCAGGGCCAACATACATTTAATATGTAGGGGGCATGTGGCCACCCTCTTGAGCCAGTACTGTCCCAGGAGACCTCATCCCTTTAGCCCAAATTCATTTTAAGGGTAGGGGGGTATGAAGCCTCCCTTCCTGAGTCAACACTGGCCCTGTAGACCCCATCTCTTTGGCCTGTGGTATGTACACCCACAACACATAACAGGGAAACATGGGCCCTGCATTGCTGTTGGCTACTCTGCATGTACCCATCCTAGGTGCAGCGAGACCCGGCTTTGTTCCCACCCAGTAAGAGCAGGTGTTTCGCCCCTGCTCCTGCCAGATAGGAGCGATCTCAGTTTCGCTGCCAGCGAGAATGCAGGCAGAGAAAAAATATGGGGAGCGCTTTTGCAGCTGACGCTGGATGGTTGCATATAAGTCTTCTCTGCCCCTACTCTCGAGGGCAGGGTAACAGTGTCCCAGGGAGTGCTCCCTGGGACACAAGCATTAGCCCTCTCCTTTTTTGCAGCATCAACCCCATGGGATTGGGTCCATGGGGCTTATTAAGGCTCAGGGGTGTGCATGGCACCCTCCGCTATTTTTTAGGGCAATTGGCCCCAGGGGATGGAGTCCCTTGGGCCTTTGAAAGCTCGGGACCAGGGCCATGCACCCCACCCCCTTTTTTAAAATGTTTTTTCAAGTGGTAGCCACTGGTGGATGGGTCCCCAAGGCCCAGATATGTTCGGGGAGTCTCAAGGAGGGGCCCCCACTTATGGCCCCCCACCTCAAATATTATTGAAAAAGTCTCTCTGCCATTTTCTTTTTCTTTTGGCTGTTATCCTGCAGGGGTCTAGTGGGATCATGACAAAACAGGCCTATTTTTGTTATATTTTTGGCTCAGGGAGGTCCCTCTGGGATGCCTCCCCACCCACAAGGGCTGGGGGCAGGCCATCCCTACCCTGAGCCCTTCTATTTTTTAAAAGAAGAATTGCAGGACATGGAGCTGTGTCACCGAGTACTGTAATGACTGCCAGCAACATTTTTCTTCATTTTGCTGGTAACCAATGAGAGCACTTGCTCCTTCAGAAGTCTGACTCACGCTGGAGCCCTTTGGACAAACTAGAAAGCTCTATTTTACAAGATTGGGTTTGAGGGAACCTTGAACCCAATCATCCACATTTATTATTATCTCAAAAACTACTAAACAGATTTACACAAAATTACAAAAAGCACGCTTTCTGGAACAAGATCCAGCCTCCTGCCAAACTTGGTGCAATTGCGTTCAGCAGTTTTTGCGGTAGTGCGTCTTAAAAATGTCTATAGAAAATACATGGAGATTTTGCATTTTATGAGCACCCTTTTTTCACGGGCCTGTTTGACGGATTATCCCGATTCTTTCCATACATGAACTAGGCAACTTAGGGAAACTATTTGGAAAGTTTCATGGAGATTAAACGGCACCAAAATTATGTAAAGCAAAAAAGGTATTACCTATGGAAAATACCTATAACTAACCAGTAGTGACTGCCACTGAGTAACACACACACACGCACACACACACGCACTTACATACATGCACGCACATACACACAACACACACCACAGAAAGGCACACAGTCCCATACACCTGTATTATCCATTAAAATATGGATGAGTCTTTGAAAATAGTTTGAAGTATTCTGCAATAGGTTATTAACACTTGTCTTCCCTAATAGCGTTGATAAACCAGCCTTGATCAATTTTTATTTGAAAGTGTAACTGCACAATCCAGGGAGCATGATCCACAACAGTAATTAGTTGGTAAAACATGAATTCTGAAAAAAACCTACTTATGAAAGAAGGAGAATGGCAGGAAGCTACTGCACTTTGTCACACCTATTGATTATTCCATCTGCAAGCTAAAGAGCGACTAAAATAAATCCCTTAAGGTGCATTTTCTAGAAGAAAACGTGCTGATTACCGCAAATAGCGTACATTTTGTCACTGAGTAAACCTATTAAGGGGCAGGGTTTCAATGCTAACATTGTTCAAATGGATTTCATACACAAAATGAAACATTTTGAATTCCGAAGAGAGCATTAGTCATGCAATAATTGCATTAACATGGTTTTGAAACTTCTGTATTTTTCCGCCCTCATTTCCAGAGTTTGTTATATCAATACAGATGACAAATGACGAAACTGCAGCAGCCTCCGTATTTTTCTATCACCGCAATAACTCTTATTAATAGACGATGTGGTACAGCACATGCTGCAGGCTGTTACCCTTTTGAACTCAGCCACCGTAGCACAGGGAACTACTGTATGTTTATTGTAACTCCAATTTCCCTACAGAGGCATTATATTTCCCAGGATTCCGTGCCAAAATAATCAAAAGCGAGAAAGAGGGCTGGAGCCAAGAGACTACTTCCTTTTTTTCCCCCACTGCAAACCGGCTTACGAGGAAGGGTCAACAGCCACTGCTTAGCCAGTACCAGAGCTCTGTCAACGTCAGCGTTTCCCGTCATCCTTCACTCTCTTTCCCTCTGGCGGGAATACATTCATGCTGCTAACCTTAGTGCGTTTATCTCATTAGAGTGAAATGGAATATAGAACTCGAAATACATAGACAGATGTAATGTACTCCATGTCCCACCCTGTGAACTATCCTGGCCTCCCTCTCGAAATCCCTCATCAGCATGCTGTGTTATGAAGACTTTCTCCTTTTGTGTTTAAGTTCGTTCCAATCCGCTTAAATAGCCCTCGTGCATTGCAGAATAGCACACAACGGAAATGCCTGGTTATACATCAGACTGTTCACCTCATGGGGGCATATTATCAAGAACAGCGTTAAAAATTATCGCCGGTTTAGCGGCAGAAAACTGCCGCTAAAGTGGCGATAATGGGCTTGATAATATGCTCTGGAGAATTCCAATAGAAGCCCATGTTCTGGTATGAACCTGGGCTTCTATAGGATTTCTCCAGGGCATATTATCAAGCCCATTATCGCCGCTTTAGCGGCAGTTTTCTGCCGCTAAAGTGGCGATAATTTTATCGCCTGTCTTGATAATATGCCCCATGATTCGTACATTTAGAGAATTTGTAACGCGAATGACTGGCATATACTGCAGAACATGTTGCTAAGGGGCATATTATCAAGGCAGGCGATAAAATTATCGCCACTTTAGCGGCAGAAAACTGCCGCTAAAACGGCGATAATGGGCTTGATAATATGCTGTATAGAATTCCAATTGAAGCTCAGGTTAGATGACCTTCACATCTAACATGGGGTTCAATTGGAATTCCATAGAGCATATTATCAAGCCTATTATCGCCGTTTTAGCGGCAGTTTTCTGCCGCTAAAGCGGCGATAATTTTATCACCTGGCTTGATAATATGCCCCTTAATTCGAAGTTTGGGAATTATTTGATTTAACACACATAGCGCTAGCTACCTGATGACAAAATGTGGATGCATTCAAATAGGAAGTCAGTCTGCTCTTATGGAAATACTTGATTCGATGTCACACAGACACTAAGGAAATGACGGAAACAGATTCCTACATTTGTTGATATAAGTACAAATTTGCCTAATGACAGTTAACCTACTCTACTAAGCCCCAACAAAAATCTAAAGAATACCAATTAAAAGGAAGAAGCTGAATTGAGGGTGCGATATTTTCTTCTGCAATGGTTACACTCAGCTAAGGCACGAAATTAGACATCAACTGAACACATGTATTAAAATATTTTAAGGAAAATGAGTAGAAGCAGAAATATAATTGCTTCTACTGTAAGGTTTTTATATATGCGCAAGCCTATTGTTAGAAGGTGGATCTGACCATCTGAGCCCCCTGGATTTTTCGCTTTTTGAACACCTAATTGTTAAGCTTTTACTGTGGGAGAGCCTCATGAGTTGGGATTCACCCACAGTGAACTCATGATGAAAAAGACTGCATGTGGATTTTACCGATGTCCCCCTGGTGAGGGTAGGCTGCTGCGCTGCAGCTGGAGTAAGGGGCACCAGGGTGGTTACATGCAGACACCTGTGTACATGCGTGTGCACACGTGTAGGGGCTGTCCTTGGAAAATTCCGGGCGTGCGCAGCCCAGGAGCAGCTACAAATTGAATGGTGTGGCAGGAATTATGCAGAGCTGGGTGGTGACATGGAATAGGCTTTATACAATGGGAAGAGCCATGTAAGGGAAAGTAAGTGTGCTTCACTGTTTTCACTCAAAGACCACTTCATTATTCCCCTATGAGGATGGGAACCACATGGGATAGTTTCACTTCCCTAGGGCCTACAAATTCCGTACACGCACTAAAGTCCACTGTAACTTAGGTGAGAAGAAGTATTCTGCAAACCCCTAAGTCATATTTGTACTGCTTTTGGGTCATCCAGAAATTGTCATATTTCTCTGAGTCAGCTCATAACCAGAGCCTGGCTGGGGCTGACCCTGCCAGGCTGGATTAATGACCTTTCTCCCCAAGCTGTAGCATCAGAGGCCTAGCCCTTCACGATAAGCCTTCCAAGGGTAAAGGCCTCCTCTCCAAGAAGAGAAGATGGGTGGAGCTACAGGTTAATCCATCAGCAGCTGTCACCTGGTGCCAGGCACCAAGCTGCTCTGGAGCGAAGGTAGCAAGAGGGGAAGGGGCTTTTCAGAGACCATGTGGCATGAGACCCCTGGATGTCGCCATTTTGAACTAACCCAGAGGCCTGGGCAGGAAGGAGGGAGCAGGGACAGAGAAGTGATGTGTCGCTGTTTGATAGGGCAAACAAAGACTTCCAGCCAGCCCCCTCCTAATTCTTTAAAAAGAGTTTGCGCAGGAAGAGGAACTCTCTCTGGGGTGTGGTCTGCTGAGGAAGACTGTTGCTGGAGCCTGGCGCCATGTGCCGTTGGAAGGAAGAACCCCCTGAATGTCCCAGGATGCAGAATTGCACCAGGAGGGGAGTCAAGGACCAGTGAGCAGAAGCCTGGGCCTCTGCGCAAGGAGAAGAGAGGTCCAGGAGAAGAGCCACGTGAGAGGCTGGTGCAGGGAGCCAGTGAAGGCAGCTCCCTGCCGAGTTCCCACTCCTTGAGACCAGGAGGGCAAAGGACAGTGCTCAAGAAAGGTAGATCTGGTCACCCAGAGCAAGAGGAGGCAAAAATGATGAAAGTTGGCTGCCTCGGGGTCTAGCTACGCCCCCCCAGAAGGTAGGCAAACTTTGACCTCCCAGGGGACCTACGACGAAGCGCGTGGGGCTCCGCCGCCGGCCCTAGATGTGTCCCCGGGGTGGGTCAGGTCTAGGGGGCTTCCCCACCAGAAGCGGAAGTCGGGGAGCGCCGTCGCACTCTCCGTGAAATTATTCTAAGCAGGGGTGCAAGGAGCCCACCCTTGCCCCCCGAAGACACTGGTGGGGGCCTGGGACCCCAACTCTAGGCCCCGGTGATGGTGGTGAGAAGGAGGGGGGCGCGCCATCGCACGTCCCCCCTGACGGGCGAAGACAAGCCACAGAGCGCCGTCGTGCTCTGCTTGAAGTGGCCCAGAGGCCCTGGACCCCATCTCGGGCATCAATGTGAGCAATTAGGAGGGAGGAGTGCCATCGCACTCCCCTGTAGTAGCGGGAAGGCGGGGGGAGTGCCTTCGCACTCCCCCGAACACCTGCCCGGAAGGAGGCCACCTCCGTGTCTGCCCGCCAGAGCGGGCAGACCGAAATAGACTCTCCAGCTCCCATGGCCGCAACAGAGGGTATGGGCCGAGCAGGGAGATGGCAGGAGCCACCGGGGGTGGGCTCCCCATGTGGCTCTCCAACAGGAGATGGAGTCATGCGAGGGGCTCGGGCGGGACTGTGCCCCCCGAAGAACGGCCAGAGCAGCCGGGGGTGGGCTCCCTGAGCTGCCTAACTCACCTGGGGGTCCGGGTGGGACCGAGCCCCCCACTGAGCCCTGGAAGCAGAGTGAGGCAAGCTGCAGGAGCAGCACCATTCTCCCTGAGCAGCGGGGGAGCCGCTGCTCTATTATTCACGAGGCTGGAGGAAGCACCCCATAATGCTTTACAGTACCCGGGCCGGCCTGCAGGAAAATGCCTGTTTTTCTGCATGTGGAGGCCCCAGGAGAATGGGGTCACCACCAGGTTGTTGCCAAGGTGCAGGGGGAGCTGCAGGAGACTACCCCAGCACAAAGAAGAGACGTTCCCCCCTAAGTCTCTAGTGGAAGTAAAAGAAACAACCCCTCAAGGGCTCAGCCAGCTGTCATTAGCATCCTGGGGCTGGAACTTTTGTTTTGCAGCTGGGGTTGTGTGGCATTGGTATCTGGGCTGGGGATGTCTGGGGAAGGGCATCCCCTGGAGGTGAAGAGGTGCAATTGCATGATAAGTGCATTTACCAATGTTATTTCTTTTAAAGGGACTGGAAGTAACATGTGTAATGTGAATTACCTGTGTAAGGTGAAATCATAAGCAAAGTGGGGTTCTGTTGCTGGACATACCTGCAAGGGGGTCTGGCTGTATATGCTTAACCCTGTGATTATAACTGTGATGCTTTTTAGGGGCAGTGATTGAAATGCATTACAACTGTTATTAGCTATGACAAGCACCTCATTTAAAGTGATGCCCAAACATGTATTCTTGCTACTGCGTTAGGGAAAGAACAACCCAGACTGTTAGCCACTAAGATGTAGAGGTGCATACTGTATGGTCAGTATGAGATGCTCGCTCGGTCAGGGTTATGTGTCTCCAGGGCAGGGGTACCTATTTTTAATGCTTGTTGAGATGATGGGGTGGGTCACCACTGGGATGGTGCTAGTTGGCAAGGCCCTCGCTCCAGGTTGTGTCAACCCACTGCATTAGGGGGCAAGATGATGTGCATACATGGGAGTGGTGGTACTAAACCCCACCCCCCGCGGAAGGGGTGGAGATGTTATGCACTGTCACAAAGTAATTCCAACAGCTTATGTATATTTGTAAATTGGTGCATAGTATTGAGTAGTGGGTGTGTTTAATAAATGTACTCTTACTTTCATAAAGCAAAGTACAGACTGGACAATCAATTATTGAGTGTTATTTCTGCGTACCTGTAAATGGCGATTACTAGCCTACACCACCTCCCTTGAGTAAGCCTTAGACTGCTCTGCAACGCTACCATCTGAAAGTGAAGTTTGACAATAGGATGTTTGGTTCACAGTGAAGGATAAATGTGACATGTTGTTTGTGCAGGCCTCACAGATACTGCCTCATTTTCCAACACCTATGTACAAATATGTGTACAGCTAAATCATGAGCTGCTCCAAATGTGTTTAGTCACAATACCTATACGATAGATACACTAAATATGCATTAATACATTGACAAATTAATTTGATAGCATGTAAGAAAATAAATCGAATCCTGCCCAGACTGCCTTGCAGGTATACACCTTCTTTGTCCCGTCAAAACTGATATATTACAAAAATAAACAAAGGTATACTGTTGTGCTTTAGGTAGATGTTTCTGCTGGCTTGCGCTTTCTGCTCTCTATTGTCAGAACCCCTAGGATATTGAGGCATAGATTTTCAAATTTAGCAGCACAAAAATGGAAATTCTGTAGCACAAAAATGGAAATTTTGCAGCATTATTGCGACACTATAGGCATGTTTAAAGTGTCTGCATCTCTTGAGAAGCACAGCTCCAATAGGATGTTGTAGCGCCTATGTATGCATCCCGACAGGGGCACCGCTGCCTCCCGACCTGTGAAGGATGACATTTCTTACTCAGGCACCCTAGGGCACAGGATCGTAGTGGGTGGAGGTTCATTACCACTGCTTATATAAGTACATTAAATATTGCGTTAGGCAGATCAGTAGCATCGGGGTGAGTGTGAGTCCTTTCACAATGCAGCCTCCACCTCCATGTGACTTTAGAGGCACTGTGTGTGCAGTCTACACCCTGAATTTCAGACTACTCCCACCGCAGACCCTCACGCAGCAACCTCCTTCCCAAGACAGTGGAGTTCCCCACACAGACAGAATAAAGATCTGAGGGGTTCATTACTGTGCGCTCACTTTTTGTCATTTAATTTGAATACATATCTCTCAGACTAAAACACGCGCAGAATTTTAATATATTTGACTTTCTAAAACTCCTATAACCCCGTCCCCTTCACGAAAATAATCAACAGGACCGCTAAAGATTACTTTTCGATTGAAGTTTAAGTCCACCGAGTTGTGATCTTGCTTGTGTGTTCAAATCTCATGCTTTGTCAAAGTGACATAGAAGGGAATTTGCATCAATAATCAGTGGTGAAGTTTGACTACAGTGCTACCAGAAAGGGAAATGGTGCTGAAGGATATTGTAGTTCACCAGTTAGAAAAGGTTTGTACTGGATTAACTTGCTAATATATGGGTTCAGGACATCTTCTGCACTACTTTGGGGAAAATTCCAGTTGGTATTTGAAACGTGTTGAAGTCTACGGCATTAAATGTGTTTCAATTTACTATTGGGGTTATCAATGGAATGGTCAGCTTGTCCTTAAATTGTCTCAGTGTAGGAAGCATTGAGACCTCCATTTTATATGTCAAATGACTGACAAACCATGATGTGCCCACATACCCTTGATAACTATCATGCATCATATGGTAATGGAAGTTGGCAGTGTTGGAGGAATAACTGGTTAATGGCTGTCATCCTGTACTTGATCACTTCTATTTTTTTTTTAAATGATTTACTTTCAAAGAAAGGTTCATTCATCTTTTGAAAGTATGTGTCTGCCCAAAGCATGTGGCTGTAAAGCCTAGTGGGCTCAATAAACAATAAATGTTTTGTAGTGGTATGCCACGGGTACATGCAGCTTGAAATATGACTCAACACATATTTATACCTTTCTCTGTTTATTAAGTGGCTCTGCTGTCATCACTCATACATGTTTCACAAGGAAAAAGTTCAAGTTGAATCATTCATCGTCATTGTTGGATTTTTAACAGGTTTTCCCCTTACTTTTTGCGTTTTGACCTCCTGTTTCTTATTTTGTTTTTAATGTCTCTGCACATTTTCTCACTGCTGTTCAGTGTTAAAGTGCAAGTGCTCCTGCTGTAATTTGTGTTTATGGATTTGTGTTTCCATGTTTGGCATATTTGATTTACCAATAAGTCCCTAGTAATGTGCACAGGTATGCCTAGGGTCTGTAAATAAAATGCTACTAGAGGGCCTGCAGCACTGATTGTGCCATCAACAGTAGTACCCTTTCAGGGAGTTCTGAAACCTGTCACTGTGAGCTCTGTGCACAGTTTTTATGCCATGTCGACCTGGCAAGTGCACCACTTTACAGGCCCTAATCGTCCCTTTCCTTACATGGAATACACCCCTAAGGTAGGCCCAAGGTACCCCTGGGGGCAGGGTGCAGTGTGGGTGCGTAGGACATGTACTGGTGTGTGTTACATGTCCTGATAGTGAAATACTGTGCAATTCATTTTTCACTATTTAAAGGCTATCTGTCTTGTAGGTTAACATGGGAGTTGCCTTGCAACACATTACAAGCATAACTTTCCATTGGGACAAGATAGGGACCTCGGGTTTGGGCTTTCTGAACTCAGAATTTAAAAATACTTCTTCCAGTGAAGATGATCTTTATATTTGTGTTTGAAAATCCCACTTTTAGAAAGTGAGCATTGTTTTGCTTAACCATCCTGTGTACCTCTGCCATTTGTTTATTCACCGTCTGGGTTCAGAGTGACACTAGCAGGGGACGTGCATTCACACTAGACAGACATAAGCAGGGGAGTTGAGGTGTTTCCTGCCTTCCCTGGGTTACTCATAGCCAGGCTGAATAGACCTGGCTGCAATTAGAGTAGTAGGAGGAGTTGCCACTTGCACCCGAATGGACTGTGGTTGCTTTCCACAAAGCTGTCTCTACCTCTTGGAGTGAACCTGGCCTGAGCCAGACAAAACTGGTTTATGTATGCTAGTGAAACTTTGTTTGTACTAACTTCATAGGGAAATGTGATATAAATATTGGGGCCCTGAACCCAGAACCTTAGAAGCCTTTTGGGTCAAGAAACCTGCAAAGAAAAAGAGCTGGAGAAGCTGGTAGGAGAGACTACCACTTTGATGCATGCTTTGCTGTGTTGGCCTGCAGAGACTGCTTCTTTCTTGGGCAGTGAAAGGACTGAACTGGACTTTCTGCATCTTATTTCCCTGAGTTTGTCCGAGGGCTTGAGGTAAAGCTTGCTCCCTGTTTAGGAAGTTTAAGAACAGCAGAAACTTCAAGCTCATCTGCGATCAGCAACAGAAACTGTGTATTTTGTGCAGCAATTGAAGAAAAAGCAACTCAATGCCATCAATGATGCCAATCGTGACCTGCAGCAACCGCAGAGGGCAGAATCACATCTTGCACCGCAACCCGTGTTCCTGACCGCCACCACCACCAAGATACTGCTTGCACTATGGTTTTGCAGTTCGGGCTGGACTGTTCCCATGAGGCACAGGGTCAAGACTGATTTGCATATGGCCATGTCTAAACTGGGGTGGTGTAGTGGGCAAAAGAACGATGGATTTAACCCAGATCTCTTGACTGGGGGAGAATGTATGCATTGTCAGCATTCCGTCCATCATTTGTTTGTTGTAACGCTTTTCGCCCTAAGTGGGATGGGTATTCCCAGACGTGGGACCCGTGCTCACTACGCCACTGGAGTCAAGCTATCCTGGCTGATGACGGCTGATAGCCAGAAACCGGTCCTAGGATGCTTGATTCCGGTCCAGGGAAGACATGGCTTGGCAGTTCGGGCTGGACTGTTCCCATGAGGCACAGGGTCAAGACTGATTTGCATATGGCCATGTCTAAACTGGGGTGGTGTAGTGGGCAAAAGAACGATGGATTTAACCCAGATCTCTTGACTGGGGGAGAATGTATGCATTGTCAGCATTCCGTCCATCATTTGTTTGTTGTAACGCTTTTCGCCCTAAGTGGGATGGGTATTCCCAGACGTGGGACCCGTGCTCACTACGCCACTGGAGTCAAGCTATCCTGGCTGATGACGGCTGATAGCCAGAAACCGGTCCTAGGATGCTTGATTCCGGTCCAGGGAAGACATGGCTTGGCAGTTCGGGCTGGACTGTTCCCATGAGGCACAGGGTCAAGACTGATTTGCATATGGCCATGTCTAAACTGGGGTGGTGTAGTGGGCAAAAGAACGATGGATTTAACACAGATCTCTTGACTGGGGGAGAATGTATGCATTGTCAGCATTCCGTCCATCATTTGTTTGTTGTAACGCTTTTCGCCCTAAGTGGGATGGGTATTCCCAGACGTGGGACCCGTGCTCACTACGCCACTGGAGTCAAGCTATCCTGGCTGATGACGGCTGATAGCCAGAAACCGGTCCTAGGATGCTTGATTCCGGTCCAGGGAAGACATGGCTTGGCAGTTCGGGCTGGACTGTTCCCATGAGGCACAGGGTCAA
Organism: Triturus cristatus; assembly: GCF_964204655.1. Taxonomy (NCBI): domain Eukaryota; kingdom Metazoa; phylum Chordata; class Amphibia; order Caudata; family Salamandridae; genus Triturus; species Triturus cristatus. The sequence goes on from NC_140589.1 coordinate 648,791,338, forward strand.
GACTGATTTGCATATGGCCATGTCTAAACTGGGGTGGTGTAGTGGGCAAAAGAACGATGGATTTAACCCAGATCTCTTGACTGGGGGAGAATGTATGCATTGTCAGCATTCCGTCCATCATTTGTTTGTTGTAACGATTTTCGCCCTAAGTGGGATGGGTATTCCCAGACGTGGGACCCGTGCTCACTACGCCACTGGAGTCAAGCTATCCTGGCTGATGACGGCTGATAGCCAGAAACCGGTCCTAGGATGCTTGATTCCGGTCCAGGGAAGACATGGCTTGGCAGTTCGGGCTGGACTGTTCCCATGAGGCACAGGGTCAAGACTGATTTGCATATGGCCATGTCTAAACTGGGGTGGTGTAGTGGGCAAAAGAACGATGGATTTAACACAGATCTCTTGACTGGGGGAGAATGTATGCATTGTCAGCATTCCGTCCATCATTTGTTTGTTGTAACGCTTTTCGCCCTAAGTGGGATGGGTATTCCCAGACGTGGGACCCGTGCTCACTACGCCACTGGAGTCAAGCTATCCTGGCTGATGACGGCTGATAGCCAGAAACCGGTCCTAGGATGCTTGATTCCGGTCCAGGGAAGACATGGCTTGGCAGTTCGGGCTGGACTGTTCCCATGAGGCACAGGGTCAAGACTGATTTGCATATGGCCATGTCTAAACTGGGGTGGTGTAGTGGGCAAAAGAACGATGGATTTAACCCAGATCTCTTGACTGGGGGAGAATGTATGCATTGTCAGCATTCCGTCCATCATTTGTTTGTTGTAACGCTTTTCGCCCTAAGTGGGATGGGTATTCCCAGACGTGGGGCCCGTGCTCACTACGCCACTGGAGTCAAGCTATCCTGGCTGATGACGGCTGATAGCCAGAAACCGGTCCTAGGATGCTTGATTCCGGTCCAGGGAAGACATGGCTTGGCAGTTCGGGCTGGACTGTTCCCATGAGGCACAGGGTCAAGACTGATTTGCATATGGCCATGTCTAAACTGGGGTGGTGTAGTGGGCAAAAGAACGATGGATTTAACACAGATCTCTTGACTGGGGGAGAATGTATGCATTGTCAGCATTCCGTCCATCATTTGTTTGTTGTAACGCTTTTCGCCCTAAGTGGGATGGGTATTCCCAGACGTGGGACCCGTGCTCACTACGCCACTGGAGTCAAGCTATCCTGGCTGATGACGGCTGATAGCCAGAAACCGGTCCTAGGATGCTTGATTCCGGTCCAGAGAAGACATGGCTTGGCAGTTCGGGCTGGACTGTTCCCATGAGGCACAGGGTCAAGACTGATTTGCATATGGCCATGTCTAAACTGGGGTGGTGTAGTGGGCAAAAGAACGATGGATTTAACCCAGATCTCTTGACTGGGGGAGAATGTATGCATTGTCAGCATTCCGTCCATCATTTGTTTGTTGTGTTGCACTATGGTTTGGGGCACCCCTCAGAAGATTCAGGACACACCGCACTGTCCCACACCACAGCCATGGCCCAACACAGGTGCCGTTGATTCCAGTTCGTCAGCCAACAATAGCCCTTCAATGACGACGAAAATGCTGCCTACACCGTAACCCAGTGGTTCCCAAACTTTTTTGACCCGTGGCTCCCTTGACCTAATTGGCAGTCGACCGTGGCTCCCCCCCATTTTTTTTACCGTTGGGCGGGTGGGTGGGGTTGTAAGCCCGACCGCAGGAGTACTTCCTGTTGTCTTCCTTAAATTAATTGGCATGCAATGAAGGCATTTATTTAATCATATTTGTAACAAAATAAAAAGATAACAGTTGTAAAAGGGGAAAAACACACTTTTGTTTTATGTGCTGATATGTTTTCTCTCATCGAGAATGTAAATGCGATGTGAACTCAGGCGTGGGAGGCTGTATTGAAGCCAGTGACCATACTGATGTTTCAGTAATATTTGAATGTATTCCCCTTTCAGGGACCATCTGAGAGTTCTACTGGGTTTGGTCTAGAATAGATTAGAAAAATGACGATGGCCCTGTCTGTAAACGCACATTTGAAGATGTTTTTTAAACAAAATACACTTTTTTTAATTTAATTGTAAATGCATATTCCCTATTGAATATATGGAATATGCATTTACAATGACATTTTTAAAAAAGTGTATTTCGTTTAAAAAACATCTTCAAATGTGCGTTTACAGACAGAGCCATCGTCATTTTTCTAATCTATTCTAGACCAAACCCAGTAGAACTCTCGGTTAATCTGTAGTTAAATTCCACCAAGTTAAGACGGAGCCACTCGGTGTTATCATTGCATACTGGAGGAAAAATGCACCCAACAGGCAAACACGCATGCCGAAATTAATTTAATACACCCCTGTCAACCCTCTCCCCCTGCCTGCCAGAACCCTGCCATCCCACTCCCCCTGCCCGCAGATGTCTCCCCCGTCTCTTGTTTTATGCCTTGTGGCTGGCCCTGCGCTAGGAGTGCCCGTTCTGCCCATGCTTGCTCCCTTCGTGACCTCTCCTGCCCCCTCTACCCATGTCTGTCCCCCTTCGTGTCTTGAGACTGTCACTTCTTCCCATGCCTGCTCCCTTCGTGTCCTCTGACTGTGTCTTCTATCCATGCTGCTCCCTTTGTGCCCTCAGACTACCCTTCTCTCCATGCAGGCTCCCTTCGCGCACTCAGACTTCCCTTCTGTCCGTGCCTGCCCCCAAACCCCCTGACTACCCCCTCTGTCCATGCCTGCCCCCGCCCCCTCAGACTGCCCCTTCTGTGCATGCCTGCTCCCTTCGCGCACTCAGTCTGCTCCTTGTGTCCATGACTGCTCCATTTGTGCCCCCTGATTGACCCATCTGGCAATGCCTGCTCCCACCGTGATTTCAGACTTCCCCTTCTGTCCATCCCAGCCTCCTTCGTGCTCTCAGACTACCTAGTCTGTCCATGCCTTCTCCCTTCATGCCCTAAGACTGCCCCTTTCCTCCATGCCTGAGCTGAATATGAGAGTAACACAATTACGTTGGCACAAAACAGCTCAAGAGCCTGTTTAAATTATTAATTTCCACTCGTCCTTGTCTGTCGAACCCCCCCACCCCCACCGCTCTTACCTGCACAGGTGCTGCTGCGTTTAATGATGAGCGAGTGGCAGACCGAAGAGGCCAATCACAACCTCTACACCCGCTGTGCCGTGCCTGTATCCCTGTGCCATGCGTAGCTCCACGTGCCTGTCAGTCTTTGTGCATGCCTGTATCCCTGTGTCATGTGTAACTCCACCTGCGTCTGTCTCTATGCCGGGCCTAGTTTCTTGTGTGCTGGGATTGTCTTGTCTATTGCCCTGGTACGCCTGTCTCACTCTGCCTTGCGGCGGATTTTCCATGATAATTCAGGTGGCATTTCTAGCGCTGCCGGCTGCAATTTCCCACATCGTGCCGCGGCGCCCCTGGCAACTAATTACGGCGCACCGGGGTGCCGCGGCGCACAGTTTGGGAACCACGCCATAACCTGTCAGTACCGCGATGAGCACATCCCACTTTAAAACACCACGCTGGTCTCACCGATGCCGCTGGATGCCGATATCGAGCAGCTGCTTGCACCGTGTCCTGAGGGCACACCACACCACTGCACGTCGTACTGCAGCCCCGACGCCCGCTGATGCTCCTGCCTTCAACTGCACCGAGTTCGACCTCCAACGCGTGTGACTTCAAGGGCCCGATGACCTTTGCACTGACTTCTGGACCTGACACCTGCCGACGACGGCTCTTCAGAGCTCACTGCGAGTGCCCTGATGCCCTGCATCTCTAAAGGTACTCTTTACGGGTCTTCCCGACACCGTAGCTGTCCGGAGTCGCTGCAGTCAGCCAGAACTGTTGGATTTGTTTGTTTACCGCCCCGTGATAACCCCGGAAAGAGCTATCAACTACATGGAGCTGTTTTTAAAGTCTATTTTTGCTTATTGATATCTTTTGAATAACCATGTTGGATTCTTATCGTTTTGGTCTTGTTTTAGACAGATCAATATTGGCTATTTTTCTAAAACTGGTGTGGTATCCTTTTGTAGTGTTTTCACTGTATCGTTGTGTGTTATGTGCAAATACTTTACACATTGCCTCTGAGAAAAGCCTGACTGCTCGGGCCAAACAACCAAGGGGGTGAGCAAGGATTATTTTAGAAGTGTAACTCCCTTATCCTGACTAGGAAAATTTTGAGAGGGTAACAGCCTTGCAACTAGAGATCCCCATTTTTAACAGTCATGAGTTTATTGGTTTCCAATCACATGTGCCAGTGCTCCTACAACAGCCAAAAGCACAAGTGAATGTCCTGGCTGAAGGACCCACCAGTTTACAAGCAAGCAAAAATTACTTGTTCACATCACGAATATTACTGCTTTGCTGTAGACTGAAACAGCATTTCTGGGATCATGTCATCCAGAGAATAACATTAACAAAATGATCTGTAGTTATGCAAGGAATTTGACTACTGTAAAGGATGATGGTCATAAAGCTAAAGAGACTGTCCACATAAACATGAATACTGCCTTTTGGAAACAAATAAATGTGTGTGCTTGATACCTTAAGTGCAGCATGGAAACAACTGCATTTCAACATAGAATAGAAACAAAAAGAAATGACACATGCTTATGGAGGTTGAAAAATTGCCTTGCTTTGCGGATATATATGTACAATGAACATGGGCTCTGGGCATTGAATTTATTTTGGAAAGGTGATGCTGGAAATAGATGAGGGCCTGTACTATTAAGGTACCCATGACCCCAGAGCCATTACTACTATCCCTACACCAACTCCTCCTCACCCTTTCACAAGAAGAATGTCTGTCCTGATGTGGTGAAGTCGTTTTGAGAATGAAACCTGGATAGGGATACTCCGCCCCTTTCAAAGTTTTCCTGGAATTACTTCAGCACTGGCGAAGGAGCCATGTGAGGAGACACAAGGGTACCTCCTTGTCACAAGGCATACATTGTAATTAAGACATTACATTCTAAGGAATGCTATACCTGGGACAGGCCTGTCCTCGTACAACACAGGAAAGAGGGGACTGTCTCTAACCCTAACTGCCTGATGCCACGTGGTATCCGCGTACCAAGACACATGCAGCCTGCACAGGTTGTCCCTGCTGCTGTGCCAGTTTGTCCCCGTGTCCCAAGGCATGACTAGAGCCTGCAACACACTCCGTCTAAACATAGCTGCTGTACCACGACCAGAGGAAGCACTTTTATTTGTGCTGTGTCCTCCTTTCACTACTCTCACCCCAGAGTTTTGCACATTTTACCTGTTGGCACGGCTACTCTGGTCCCTGTCCCTGAGTGCTGCCTTGCAGATTTAGAGTCACGAATATATTGTTTTTAAAAAATATAGATTGTAGACATAGCAAACAATGCACTTACGCTTACACTGACACCCCAGTTAGTAGTCAAACTTTAATGCGGCAGGAGAAAGCCGCTATTATGACTCTGCGGTGGCTCATAGTGTCATGCGTGTGCATACAGCCAATAAGAAGCCACCATTTTATGCTGTCTGCCGGGAGACCGTTATTTTCAGCTAAAATGGTCAATATTGTGTTCATTGCGCTTCTCAGCTGATTTTGCGATTATTTTGTGAATTGCAAAATGCTGGAGGGTCTCATTGGAATGTTGTTGACATTCGATGGAGAGCTGAGGTTGAAGTGGAGGCCGATGGTTGGGGAGGGTGGTTGTGCAGTCACAGCTGCATGTATTTTCCCTGAACTATTCTCAAACAAAGGTACTCTCCTGCAGAACTTGGGCAGATTGTCTTTCATCAATTTCACATATAGATTGAAACAGAATATTTAATTTGTTCCAGCAATGAGACCGGATGTTATGGAGTGTTCAGACAGCTTTTGGATTTAGCTTCACAGACCAGTGCTTTAAAAAAAGGTAACAAAAAATGTGTGTGATGATGGCGTCTCACATATAATGTCAAATATGTCGCCAAAAATCACATCAGTCTCGACATCACATATTACCTTGCCATTTACGTAACCAAAGGAATCGCAATGGATTCAAAATCTTCTGTTTGTTGGCATATGCATTATTTATTGATGTTATTCTGTTATGTACTGCTATCTGTTAAGAAATATCAACTCTCTTGAAGTCAAGCAATGGCCTTGAGCAGCCAGGGTATTCCATATGGATGCAGGGTCAGACTGGCCTCTAGGGCACTCGGGCAGAGCCTGACGGGCTGGTCTGACTAGCAGTGGCGTAGCAACGGGGTGCTGGGGCGGGGGGAGTTCAGCCCTGACAGCACGTGTTTTGGGAGCAGCAGTCTCTCCCCCTCCTCTTACCTGAGGCCTTCGCAGGAATTGGCAGTTCCCCCCCTACCTGCGGCCATCACGGCAATCACCAGCACCCCCCAAGTCCACCTCATCCCGATCTTACATGCTGCGGGCAGCAAATGCAGGGACCGCCACGGGCAGCACATGATCTAGCCATGCCACTGCTGACAAGTCAGTATGTGGGCCAGGTTTTGGCTTTTGTGGGCCTATTTTATAATCTGCTGGGACATATTTTACTGTCAATTTCCCTGATATTGAAACAGAAATTGTCTGCAGCAAGTTCAAATCCATGCTGTCTTCCATACCTTGCAAACACTTATACAGCGTGTCTTTACAAGTTAAAAACTGTTCAAATCTTCCAAATGACCCACGTTTTTTAGCTTTTTTATTCACTAACCAGGACCACTTTTATTTTCCAGTCTGACCCTGTATGAATGTTAAACAAAGATATGAGAGGTGGTTGCGGTATGTCATCAAAGAAAAATAACCTTGACTGAAAAAACTTTGCTAAAGGAAAGCTATGGTTAATGTAGCTCCTAACCTAATCAATTGTTGGGTAAAAACACAGAAATTAATTGAATAAACTCTATTAAATGAATTGTGTAGTTCCATCGTAAAATGAAAAATCGCTGAAATTTGGCATTTAAACTGAAACCTCTGCAATAAACTGTTTATCATTACATCATGGTATGACATTACTGGTGGCAACAGAAATCACATCACTGCCTACATCTCACATGACATCATTGATTACATCACAGTTAAGATCACTTATGACAATGGCAAGAACCATCTATTAGATCACTTATGTTTCAAAAACTCTGCATCTCACATTCTACTTAATGACGCAGTGATATCATTGATGATGTGATTAAATATATTAATAAGGGATGGTAATGTATTTTAAATTATTCCTGTGATTTAAAAAATGAAATACTCTAATTTGAGATGTATATTATTTGCTTTAAAATCTGTGACAAGCTGACTGATTTATCTTAATTGTAACTCAATAAATCTATTTTAAATAATAGTGGTGATACCACCTATGCAACCTATGCAACACAATCACATATTTTTCATTCCCTTCATTACCATTCTTTGACTCGTAATTTGCAGTATATCAACGATTTCCTGGGCACACCTCCTTCAAGGTAATTACAAACTGCACTTTTGTTTGGCAGCTGAGGTGTGGTACCTGATGGGAAATGAACCAAAGGTTGTGAGCAAAGTGTGAGGTGACACTCATAGGCCTTTTCATTTTGCCATTGTGAACTAATAAACCACACTTTTATCATGTTGGATGGACTACCATCTCTTCGGTTTGCATATACTCAAAGCATTTCCATGATATATTTATGTGAAACTATTTAGATCATAAAATATTTTTTAAATACTTACTACTACGTACTTGCAAAGTAATGTCCCATCAGATGCAGTGACTCCTGATATAAATGGAACAAAATGTACCTGCAATGTGATAAAACCCTTACATACTGCTTTCGATGTAACGACTCCTGATATAAAGTGAAGGGAGCATAACCCCTAATAACTACAGATTGCTACACGCAGACTCAACTTTAGGTATACCATGAGAGGTGAGACTGCCCCATCAGTCCAACATCTCTAGTACTAAGGGTGAAGCCCCAATAACCCCTTGAATGGAACCCTGACTGATGGATGCTGTGGCAAATATTTTGGGGTGCCAAAATGCAACAAGGCTATCTTTATAGTGGCCACTTAATATAAATTGAAGCCTATGCCAATGGAGGTACATTTCTGTCTATTTATTATTAAATAGAATTTACATGAACATTACGCCCAGTCACCACTAATTTATTCATCCATGAATATTTGTCGGTATCAATTATGAAAGACTTGGCCAACATTATTGGTGTGAACGAGCTTAGGGGCATATGTATCAAATTCTCTATTTGCGATTCTCAAATAGCGATTTTTTGAGAATCGCTATTTGGGAATCGCAAACTAGATGTAAGTAAAAATTCGCAAATTGTTAGCGATTCCTTGGCATTCCTTAATTGCGATTTGCAAATTGCGAATCGCAATTAAGGAATACCTTCCCATTCATTCCTATGGGCCAGGAGGCCCTTAGGAATGAATGGGAAGACATTCACAATTAGCGATTCGCAATTAGAGAATCGCAAATTGAGAATAATTTCAAGGGTGCAAGGGTGTCATAAGGACACCCTGATGCACCCCTGAAATGAGCATGTGTGCGCATGTGGTGCACATACATGCCCTAAGGGCATGTATGTGCACCACAAGGTACTTTAAAAAATGCCAAAAAGTGCATCTTTCAAATAAATCGCAAATTACCACCAACTTGAAGTTGGTGGTAATTTGCGATTTCATAAGGAGAAATCGCACAACTTGGGTGCTTGTTACATCGCATTTAAGGAATCGCAATTTGCAATTCCTTAAATGCAATCGCAAAATAGAGAATCGCAAATTTGCGATTCTCTAATTTGCGATGCCATTTTGAGATGATACATCCCAAAAGGAATTTTCCCGTTCGCAAACGGGCCGTTTCTGAGAATCGGCCCGTTTGCGAACGGGAAAAGAGCTTGATACACATGCCCCCTAGTTTCTTGCTAGAGAAGCCCATATGCACAGGAAACAGACTTGTCTGTGAGGAAAAAAAACTTGTCCTCAGCCTGATTGGTCAGACCTTTGACACTCTATGATGCACTGGACATTGATTGGCTGTGAATCTTCAGTCTATTGTCCAAATGTATAAAAAAAAAACTAGAGCTGCAAAGCATTAGGGGTGGTTCTTTTTTAAGGCATAGGAGCTTCCCCCCCACCCTCAGCTGTGAGCACCACACAAATGATCTTCATATAAAAATGGTTTTGATTTACCACTGCATTGTGTTGCTCATGAGTCACATGTCTGGGAAGGGCAAGGCAGGGCATGGTTCGGCCAATCCTGTTGATGGCCAGGCAGCAATGTCGGTGTGGACAGGTCTCTTACTTTGACCAGCCCAACCTGCATATTTTATGCCTCTTGAACCGATGCTGCAAAGGAGCCAAGAAAATACAGCACACTTTCTCCAGTCTCCTTTGGAGTGCTGCGTTCATCTGCTCACCAATCCCTGCATTGCTCTCATGCTTGCTGTTTACTACTAAAAACGCATGAGAGCATCACACAGTTTGGCTGTGTTCACAGCAATTTAGGCTAGCATGGCTTCACTAACCCCAGCTTAGAATTCAAAGCAATGGTGAAAGTACTAGAGATGACCAACCATCGCGTGGCGTTATTTTTAAACCTTACAGCGATTGGTCATTTTTCTCTTACTTGCGAAGTCACACAATGCTCAAAATGAGGGGAAGCAGATTGGCCTCACATTTGAGAATGGAAATGTTCTGATGAGATTTTGGCACTATACAGGTTTGTCATGAGGGCGTAATTACTTATTTTCCATCATTTACCGTGCATATTCTATCAACGCTTTGAGAGAAAAAACAGTTTATGGCTCGGAGAGAAAACATATTGTGAAATGTTTCTTCCATTTTATGGGGAAGCTCAGCACACTTACATTTTATTTTCACGTCCACTATGATAGCTTTTAGAACATGTCACCGTGACTTATCTGATCCTTGTACCCAGTTTCAGGCAGTAGTGGCAACGATGTGTCTTAAAAGGAATATTTTTTAATCTACGCAGTGTTATTCTAGAATACACGATTGTGCAAAATGTGCACTAACCTCAATTTCACCAAGAAGAATCTTTGTTTTAATTGCCTGGAATTAACATAGGCATTCTCTCAAAAGGACACCAAGAGAACTTTCTTGACTGTTGTCACCTCTTTGAGAAACTGCTTCTCTATCAAAAGAAGTTCTGAAACATGGCCAGAGCTGCTGACTCTGGAACTGGGGTGAATATATGACATTGTTCTGCATTCTGTCCATCAACTGTTGTTTTTGCATTTGTCTCCCCGAGTGGGATGGGTATGCTCAGACGTGAACCCCTTCCTCTCCATGCCACTGGAATCAAGCTAACCTGGCTGAAGAGGGGTGAAACCCCGAAACTGGTCCTAGGATGCTTGTTTCCAGTCCAGGGAGGACCTGGCTTGGCAGTTCGGGCTGGACTGTACCCATGAGGCACAGGGTCAAGACTGATTTACATATGGCTGGGTTTAAACTGGAATGGCATGGTGAGCAAAAAAACGATGGATTTAGGCCCAGATCTCTGTACTGGGATGAATGTATGACAATGTTCTGCATTCTGTCCATCAACTGTTGTTTTTGCATTTGTCACCCCGAGTGGGACGGGTATGCTCGGACGTGAGTCCCGTGCTCTCCATGCCACTGGAATCAAGCTATCCTGGATGAAGAGAGGTGAAACCCCAAAAACCAGTCCTTGGATGCTTGGTTCCAGTTCAGGGAGGACCTGGCTTGGCAGTTCGGGCTGGGCTGTTCCCATGAGGCACAGGGACAAGACTGATTTGCATATGGCTGGGTTCAAACTGGAATGGCATGGTGAGCAAAAAAACGATGGATTTCGGCCCAGATCTCTGTACTGGGGTGAATGTATGACATTGTTCTGCATTCTGTCCATCAACTGTTGTTTTTGAGATTTTGGCACTATACAGGTTTGTCATGAGGGCGTAATTACTTATTTTCCATCATTTACCGTGCATATTCTATCAACGCTTTGAGAGAAAAAGCAGTTTATGGCTTGGAGAGAAAGCATATTGTGAAATGTTTCTTCCATTTAATGGGGAAGCTCAGCACACTTACATTTTATTTTCACGTCCACTATGATAGCTTTTAGAACATGTCACCATGACTTATCTGATCCTTGTACCCAGTTTCGGGCAGTAGTGGCAACGATGTGTCTTAAAAAGAATGTTTTTGAATCGACGCAGTGTTATTCTAGAATACACGATTGTGCAAAATGTGCACTAACCTCAATTTTACCAAGAAGAATCTTTGTTTTAATTCCTTGGAAGTAACATAGGCATTCTCTCAAAAGAACAACAAGAGAACTTTCTTGACGGTTGTCACCTCTTTGAGAAACTGCTTCTCTATCAAAAGAATTTCTGGAACATCATGGCCAGAGCTGCTGACTTGGGAACTGGGGAGCCACCTTTGAGTCTAGGCTTTGGCTGAACATCCTTTGATTCTGGGCAAATCCCTTAATTTCCTCATTCCTAAAATACTGAATGTGACTTTGTGGAATGTAACTGGTGATCATCTAAAGCAGTCTAGTATCTTTGGGTCGAGTTTGCCTGGACAAAAAAAGGCAAATATTTACAGTGATAAAAACACATGTTCGCTAAAAGCAGACCTATGTCACATAAATATTTTCACGTTCCATGCTGTGTTTTATCAATATGTGTGACAAGTAATGTAGCAGTCAATGTAATAATATTAAGTAATGATATGAAGTAGCAAATGTTAACATGCGGTTAAAGTGCATTCATACTTTTTTGTGTTTAATCAGCTTTATTGAGAATAAAGATGCATAAATAATGAGCAACAAACTATAACATAATTGATCATGAAATCCATAAGAATATTAACAACGTAGAAGCTAGAAAGCTGTTTACAATTTTACAAATATCATAGGGAAAGGATAACAAAAGAAGGGAGGGAGGGTAAGGAAGAGAAATATAAACCACAAATTGAGGATTGAGCAGCAAGGTACATTAGTAAATAAAAGTGGAATATTTAAAATCATAAAGAAAAATATATTATCGGAAATACTCAGGGAAGAGTAGAGAAAATTACAGTTTACGGAGGCTTAAAGTTTTCAGAATGTTTATAGTGCACTTGTTGCTTTGCAACAGTAGACAAATAATTGGTTAATGACATCCAATATAAAAATCTATTACCATGCAATTTATATGAACAGTCAAAAGCAACATCCAATCTGTGATAATAACAAACACTATAACACCGAAGTTTATTTTTTAAAAGATTAGATACAAACATAATATACAGGCAAGAATGATACAATTGATAACAGCTAAAATATGTAAAATGTTAGGTTGATAATAACCAATAAAAATATATCTAAACATTCATTATTCTGAAAGTATCAGAGACATACGTCAATTGAGGAGGAAGCAATGAAAAACCGGGAGAAGTAATTATCAAAAGTATCATCATTAGATATTAAACTGGGGATAAGAGGAAAGAAAGGAAAAAAGCAAAGATAGAGAAGAGACAGGATAGAGAAGAGGAGAGACAAGACAAAGGGAGAGAAAAGAGAGGGATTTCCAAAGGATTCACCGAACACTCAAGACAACATTAAATAGACAAATCAAAGGGATATTGATCCACCAACCCCTCTGAGGCCAATTGCATGTACGTATCTAGCGCCAACCAAACACCGGAAGATATAGACGGAGAAAGATGAGCATGCTCAACTGAAGTATGAGCACTACGTAGGAAAGAAACCCATGCCCACCAAGTATGATAAGAGACTGAAGAAAAAGATTTCCACTCCATGAGAATTACTTTGACTGCAACGGTTAGTAAAAGATCCAACAGTTGTACCTCTATGGAGTCTAGAGGCAATGGGACCGAGGCCGCCAGCGGGCCTAAAAGGACTAACGGAAATGAAAGTTGAAACTTAATATTAAAGATAAGCATGAGGTGTTTATGAATTAAACCCCAATAGGGTTGGAGAAGAGAACAATCAAAGAACATATGCTGAAAATCGCCTGGTGCAAGACCACAACTCCAACATAAATTATCTTCCTTAAGATTTAACGAATACAAACGAGTGGGAGTCCAGTGAAGAAGATTAATAGAGAAAAACTTAGACTGCATTAAAGAAGGGGCAATTTTATTACGAAGAGAAAGCCTACCAATATCCTGCCAAGTGTCTGAAGAGATATGATCGGTAACATCATGTTCAAAATGATGAAGCCATTTTTGCTGTGTAACAGTTTGAGAGGGAAGTGTCGAGGACGATAAAAATTTATAAATCCTAGATGCTACATGACCAGATCTAACCCATAACTGAAAAAGCGTAATCGTAGGGGAAGAAGGATGCAGATGTACTTTAGCAAGTGCTACTTTTATCTTAAGGAAGGTATAGAAATCTATATTAGATAAAGAGAAATGTTGAGCCAGGGAAGAGAAAGGGAGAGGATCATTGTTGGAATCATATAAATGTTTAACAAGTGAGATACCTTTCCCCGACCAATAAGACACCAAGTCTGGATCGATAGTAATTTTAATTTTGGAATTCCGCCAAATAGATGACCATCTAGTTTTATGTAATGGAATCGCCACTCTCTTATCAACCTTGCGAACCGCAGCAATAGTGTCTAGAATAATAGATATAGAAAATGGAATAGAAAGGGTATTTGTGGTTTAGAAAGAGGCAGTCGGAAGAGGAGAGGCCATTTCCTGTTCTATTAGCAACCAAGCCGGAACATGCATAGAGGGAGAGGAAAACCAGAGCGCCCCCTGGGAGGCCAAAAAAGCAGACTGATATTTCCCCCAATCAGGAAGGTTACAACCTCCCATATCATAGGATTTTCTCAAGAATTTATAGGCAATTCTAGCCCTTTTGTCATTCCATAAGAATTTGGAAGTAATTAAATCAAGTTCATGAAAGAAGGCATCAGAGAGCTGAACTGGAAGCATAGAGGAAACAAAATTAATAATAGGTGTTATCATCATTTTAAGAGTTTGGAGTCGGCCCCACCAAGAAATATGTTTCGGAGACTAATTTTCTAGAAGATGTCGTACCTTAAGAATAGTTTGAGATTCATTAAATGTAACAGTGGCATAAAGAGTGGAACAAAAATAAATACCCAAATATTTTAATTGCTTAGATTGCCACTTAAAACCAGCCGAACCCATATGAGAGGAGAAACAATAAGCATTTAATGGGAACATCTCGGTCTTATCCTTGTTCAGGGTATACCCTGAAACCGTTGAGAAAATAGAAATTGTATCAGAAATAGCAGGGATGGCGCGTGCAATATCTTCTGAAAAAATGAGAACGTCATCAGCATAAGCAGCTGTTTTAATCTGATGAGATCCAAAAGAAAAACCCCTAATGTCTGGATGAACATCAATCATTCTGAGAAGAGGATCAATGGACAGCAAAAATAAAAGAGGGGACAAAGGGCAACCTTGTCTCGTACCCTGGCGGAGGTTAAAAAAGGATGACGTAGCTCCATTCACTCTTATGTTAGCTCGAGGCCTGGAATACAGAGACATAACCATACGGATAAAGGAATCACCAAGGTTGTGCGCACATAAAACGGCTCGTAAAAAAGGCCACGAAACCTTATCAAAGGCCTTTTCAGCGTCAAGAGCCAAGGCCGCTGCTGGAAGATTAGATCGCTTGGCGGCCCCGAGAATGTGACAGAAAGTACGAATATTATCACGTGCAAGACGGCCCTTCACAAAACCTGTCTGGGAAGGATGAACCAATTGAGGGATAAAGGATTCTAGGCGTTTAGCCAAAATTTTAGCAAAAATCTTAGCTTCCATGTTAAGAAGGGAAGTAGGGCGAAAATTTTTGGGGTCTGAATGATCTTTCCCTTCTTTGGGGATTACTACAATAGTAGCATCAGCAGCAGAACCAGACACCGAGCCATCCTTAATAAAAGCATCAAAGACCAGTTGAAGTTTCGGAACAAGCACGGAGAGAAAAGTCTTATAAAACAAAATAGGATAGCCATCAGGGCCCGGAGCCTTACCAGAACGAGTAGCTTTAATCGCGGAAATGATCTCATCAGAGGTAATCGGGCAATTCAAAGAATTATTATCTTCCTCCGAAACAGCTTTCAAAGGAACCGTCTTCAAGAATTCCTGACAACGTTCAAAAGAAGCCTGAGTAGAGGGCGTATATAAATTATTATAGAAGTCGCGAAAGACCTCAAGAATTTCTGCAGTCTGGAATTTTTTCGTACCAAGATGGTCAGTAATAGAAGAGATTTGGGAGGATTTATAAGAAGATTCCTGGAACTTCAATGTAGCTGCAAGAATCTTACCCGCACGATTTTTTAACAACAACTTCTTAGATTTTTGAGCCTGAAGGCCAATATGAGCTCTCTTAGTAACTATGGTATTGTACGTGTATTTTAAGTTTTTAATAGATTGTAAATATGACTTATCTTTAGAATTGCGAAAAAGAGATTCCTGACGTTTAATCTCATCTGCTAAATCCGTGAGTTCCTTCTTAATGGCAGCATTCCTCCTTGACATACACTGAATGGCCTGACCACGGAAAGTGCATTTGAAAGAATCCCAGAGAACCACAGGGGAACTAACTGATCCAACATTCTCAAGGAAAAACGTCTCAATCTCATTAGAAAATTCTCGAATCAGGGAGTCATCATGTAAAATTTCTGTATTTAGTCTCCAAGATCAAGACCTTGCTCTGGGGGCAAAAGACATAAGCGTGAACGTCACCGCAGCATGGTCTGAAACTAAAATAGGATGGATAAGCGGGGAAGAGGCAGATTGAACAAGCGAGGAGTGAACCAAAAGGTAATCAATGCGTGAAAAGGACGAATGAGGGGACGAAAAAAAGGAGAAATCACTGCCAGTGGGATTATGAAGACGCCACACGTCCTGGAGATGTGTCAGAGAGCACATATTAATCAGTTGTTTATGTGCTTGAGGGGGACGAAAGGTAAAGGCAGAATTCCTATCCAAAATAGGATCCATTGGTAAATTAAAGTCTCCCCCTACAACAAGATTGCCAGAGTGAGGAGTATTATTTAGCTTTTTGGAGATTACTTTCCAAAAAGATGGATCATCTTTGTTAGGGGCATAAATGTTCATAACAAAGAGAACAGCATTACCATCGGATATCTTAGAAAGTAGCCAACGACCCTCTGTATCCTGTTCAGAGGAAACAATAGATAATCCAGATCGTTTAGAAACTAAAGTAATTACCCCATTACGTTTACCACATGCATCTGAACACGCAACATCAGAAACCCATTCTTTCTTTAGAAACGACGCCTCCTTGACAGAGACCTTTGTCTCTTGAAAAAGGACAATATCCGAAGACAGGGATTTGCAGTAGTCTAAAATTTTTGACCTCTTGACTGGGTGATTTAATCCTTTAACATTAAGGGAGAGTATATTCAAACCAGACATAGAGCTAGCCTCAGGAAACAAGGATATGGCATATATAATATATGAAGTACAACTTCCAAAAAGACACGCCTCCAGACACTAGACAACAACACGAAACAAGGAGAATCCAAGGAGGAAATCCGAAAAGAAAAGGAAAAAGAAGAGGAAAAAGAAAGCAAGAAAATAGATAAAGCCGGAGAGATAAGAGCCCAAAAGGAAGGTCTGAAAAAGACCAAATTCATATCAGGGGGAGCATGGGAAAAAGAGCAAGGAAACCAACAGGAGGAATAAAACTCATCAGCATATATAACCCCAGACCAATACATAGCTGATTATGTGTAATTAAAAAGAGGAACCATCTAAAGGAGATAAACAGCACTTCATAATAATAAACTAAAAATACAATTCAATAAGAGCTAGTGAAAAATGAATCAAAACGACACTATAATTATAACCAAGCCAGAGTAGACATCATCAAGAGCAGAAAAGAAAAAAGAAAAAGAAATACAATACAAAGAATATTATATAGTACTTTATGAAAAGAAGATAAAAAAGAGAAAAGTGAAACATAGTAGAGAACGGAATGTAGTAAAGATAAGTATAACAGTCAATGAAGCTCTATGGCAAATAATTAAGATAAACGAGATTATATATCAGTATGTAAACTCTATAAATAAGCTTGTAAATAACTGACCACTGAAACATAGAATCCGTTACAACTAATGTAACTAAGAAAGGCGATAATGTCGTAGATATATGAGCATGAAAATAAAGAAGCATGAGCCCAACCAACACAGTACAACACTATACCTCCAATCTAGTGGAAGAAAACAATTAATAATAATTCTTAAACAGTCAATGATATAACAATAAGAAATATATAGACACTAATTATACAGAAAGAAAGATTATCTCTAATAACAGCAATTAATACTTATCTAAAAAGAATACTATGACTCAAATACATAACCAAGCAATATGCCAAAACACTAATAAACAATGGCGTACTCCAGATAAACGAGACAACCGAAGACGAAGATCAGACAGAAAGACCATAAACGAAAAAAAGAAGACCAAATCATACACACAAATTTGAAGAAAATTAAGAAGCCCTACAATGAGCGAAGAAACGGACCCGGACCAATATAGAAATGCACATTGGGGATGAGAAGAGTAATAAGGACGACAAGTGAACATAAGTGAAATAGAACCATCAAGAAATACTACCACGAAAAATTGGACGAATCATACAGTAGGACTAACGACAATAAAAGGCCACTACATAATAACGATAGGAATGAAAAACATAAGACAACAACAGCACGTCCAGAACATTGGACATTAGGACCACCACGCAGATCTAAGAGAGGGTAAACCTAATAGACCTGGCAAAGACAAAAACTCATTGCATTATGTATAGTCATATCAGGTGCCAGAGGAGCCAGGATCCAGCGAGGCCACCATTTGAAGTTCCATCTGCGATTCCAACTGATTATGCAGAAACGAGGCCAAATCAGCAGGTTCATCAAAGATTCTGGAGCGCCCTTTGAAAGTAATACGGAATTTTGAAGGGCCAGCAAAAGAGAAGGGAATATTCATCTCGGCTAAACGCTTCCGGAGATTAAGAAAGCCCTTTCTCCTAATGACCGTATCTCTGGCAAAGTCTTGAGAAATTGAAATGCGATGGCCATTCCAAGAGACAACTCTAACCTTCCGCATATGAGCCAGAATTTGCTCAGTGTGTTGATGGCGCAGTGGCTTGAAAATGATCGCTCTAGGTTGCGTAGCAGACTTAGGACGAAATGTGGGAACACGGTGTGCACGTTCCAGTTCAAAATCCCTTTGGAAAGAAATTTGCAGTGTGGAAGGAATCCATTGATAAAGGAAATCAATCATAGAAGATGCATCTTTCTCAACATCCTCCGGAAGACCAAAAATGCGCAGATTAGACCTGCGGTTACGATCTTCTTGCTCAGTAAGGTCTTTCCGCAAAGCTGCCATTGAACGCTCTAACTGTGAGAGAGATCTAGATTGCTTTTGCATGGAGTCCTCTGCGCCACTAATACGTGCTTCTGTGTCCGAAACACGAAGAGAAAGGGCCTTGAAGTCATTCCTGATGGCTAGCACCTCTACTTGCAGTAAATCTGTGTTAGTCTTGGTAGATTGCGCAATTTCATAGACCTCATTAAGGCGCGTCAGGATAGACTCAAGAGTGGCGCTAGGGTCCTTTTGCGCAGATTCAGGTGTAGGGGATAACTGTTTGGACCTTTTAAGAGACGCTTTAGAGTCTTTTGCGTCCTTAGCATTTGGTGACGGGCCCATATTCGCAGCCATAGAGCACACCACCTCAGCAGGAGCAAAAAAAAAAGGAAACAAGCAAAAATAGAGAGCGCGCTCACATCAAGAGAACGATAATAATGGCGTCTTCCAGGGCAGAGAAAGGAACCACCTCACAAAAATATCATGCCCTACAGATATCAAAAACGGCACCTTCCAACAACCAGAAACAGCCACGAAGTATGGAAATATCAGTCAACGAGACCTCCTAAGAGGGCGATGGCGGTGCGCTGACTAGAAATATGACAGTAGGAAACCAAACAATATGGTCATAACAGGCAGCAAAGCAGCAGGAGGAAATAATAAAAAACAGTATAAATGTAGGAAATGTGAGCAACTTCACCAGTTCTTGTCAGTCCTTATTCATGGCAGATTCCGTAGCAGTGACAGCGTCGTGCTGAGGAGAGAAAACATCCCACTCTTGAGAGAAACAAAATGGCGGCCGCTCGCAAAAACACCGAGCGCCACCTAAAAACGCCCGAAATATGGTCACCGGCAGCCTCAAAGATCAGGAAACATCTCTCATTACATGCTTGGCAGCTTCATATCCATGAGGCCACCTTCACAAATGACCGGGGCAATCCGAGGCGACAGCAAACCTCCGTCGGCTCTTGCTCCAGCGCAGAGCTCAAGCACAAACTGCCATCTCGCAGCGGCGTGCAAGCCACGCCCCTATAACACCGAAGTTTTGACTGTGATATTAGCGGAACACATCCAGTTATCTGTGATTTGCTGAAAAGCTAAGGCCAACATGAGGTAAAATAAACCATTTTCTTGTGAACTTAAAATCATTACATCTGAAACCTTCCTAGAAAAAGAGATGCGTTCCTCATATGGCAATGTAGATAAAAAGGTTTTAGAAAGTTGAGAATAGACTTTCTTCCAAAAAGAAGCAGTGGGAGTACATAAAAATGAAGGTGCATCAAATCACCATGAGGGTGACCACATGACCAACAAGCTTTATTAGTTGTGTGCGAAAAAACTGTCAATAGATGTCGGCATATGATATCATCGATGGTATAAAAAGAACAGGGATTGGGAGTTAGAGGCTATTCTGGAAATCTTCAATGTTCTAAACCAAATTATGTTACAAAAAGGAATGGTCCAATCACATCCCAAATCTGTTTCCCAACTGTTAGACCTGGCACCTTGGCGTGGGTCTCCCTTCCAATTTTTGCTGTTGCCTCATGTGTTTATGCTGGTTATAGAGGCTTTGGGAACTGTGCCACTGCTGTCCAGTGCCACAGTGTAAGTGCTCCCTATGATAAATTGATGTATGGATTAGTGACTCCATGATTGGCTGATTTGGTTTACCTGCCATACCCTAGTACAGTGCACTGAGTGTGCCCAGGCCTTGTAAATCCAAATGCTGCTGGTGGGCTTGCAGCACTGGTTGTGCCACCCACAGGAGCAGCCTATAAAAGTGTGTCTCAGGTTTGCCATTGCAGAGCCTATGTGCAGTCTGGTACTGCCATGTTGACTGGGCAAGTGCACCCACTTGCCAGTCCCTAAACCTTCCCTTTTCTGTATATTAGTCACCCTTATGGTAGGCCCAAGGGCAGGGTGCATTGTAGGTAAAAGGTAGGACAGGCCCTGATGTGTGTGGCATGTCCTAATAGTGAATTACAGCTATTTTCGTTTTTCACTATTGCAAGGCTACCTGTTCCCCATAGGCTAGAATGGGCAGTTTGATTATTACAGCTTATAATCCTAACTGACATAGGGAACTAGGTAGAAGTTCGAGTTTAGCATGCCTGAACTCAGAATGATAAAAGGCATCTTTTAGTGAAGTTGGTTTTAACATTCTGTGTTTGAAAATACCACTTTTAGAAAGTAGGTATTTTTTTGTCTAACCATCCAAGCCTGCCTCTGCTAGGTTGTGTATTCCTTGTCTGGAGTTTGAGTGACAGGGAATGGGGGATTCCAGGAGACAGGGTGAGTCATCACAGGGCTTAATAGAGAGATCTGCATGTAGATGGGTGAGAGGAGTTGCCCCTGGAACCTGAATAGGGCTGTGCCTTCCCTCCACAATGCTGGCTCCACCTTCGGTGGTGCGTCTGAGGTTCCTGCCCTGCAATGTGAAAGGAAAGAAGGAGTCTTGTCAACAAAGTGCTCCAGGACTGACTAGAACGGGTTTTGACTAGGCACAGGCCTCTCTGCCTTCAGAGAACAAAGAGACACTGTTTACAAAAAGGGGGACCCAGACCCCTGAACTTTAGGTCACTTTTGGGAAACAAGAAGAAATCTTTGCTGAGGAGAAGAACCAGAAAGACTGAGAAGAGACTATCCCTAGCTGAGTGCTGTTTGGGGGATTGGCCTGCAGTGGTTGCCTGACTGCCAAAGAAAGGAGACAGGAACTTTGTGTGTAATTTATTCAACTTGTGAAGGATCTCCAAGGGCTTGAGAAAGAGCTTGCTTCCTGCTGAAGTCTCAGGAACAACAGACTTCACCCACCAGCTCCCCAAGAGTTCTTTGGAAGTGCCTGCAGTTCTGTTGGGCTTTCTGAGGGACTGCGTGTCGCAAGGAGCTGGAAGCGCGATGCACAAAGAAGAAGCGTTTCGCTGAACTGTCGCTGTCACTTCACAACGTGAAAGCGCCTCGCATCACCGGAGAAGAGGATCGACATTGCATCAGACGCCACCGCCACATCATCGTAGAAGCATGTCGCAGCCGCAGCCACTGTTGTCGCATCGCTTCGAAAGCGTGTCGCCGCTGCAGTTGTCACATCATTGCCGAAGCACCTCGCATCGCCGGAGAAGAGGATGGACGTCGCATCAGATGCCGCCGCATCACCGGTAAGTGTGTCATAGGGCCTGTCGCAGCTCAGAAGAATTGTTGAGTTGCCGCATGGCCGTCGGGCGTGCACGCATCATGTCGCATCAAGAAAAAGACGCCATCTTTGTTTCATTGCACCGGATCTTCATCGCATCATGGCGTTGCAGGCCGCATCGCCATGGAAGCGCAGTAAGAAACCGACGCATCAACTGCCCTTGCAGAGAAGAACCGACGCATCCCTATGCATCAGTAGGGACCAGGCGCATCACCGTTCTTGCGTATAAGTAATCAGCGCATCACCTTCCCTGCAACACTTTCATTGTACAGCATTACGCATCCTAAGGTACATTGAACTCAAAGTGTCGCATTTACCATCTTAAGAGAACTAAGCTATTTCTAGCATTTTTAAAGTACAGTATTGTGGATTTTTGGCGTTTGTGGTCTTGTGATAAGTCTATATAAAAAAACGTATTTTTATACTACAACTTGTGTCGTGTCCATCTGTAGTGTTGTTACTGGGTTACTGTATGTGTTCACAAATGCTTTATACACTGCCTTTGAGATAAGCCTGTCTGCTCGTGCCAAGCTACCAAGGGGGTGAGCAGGGGTTATTTTAGGAGTGTACCCCCTTACCCTGACTAGAAGCAAGGGTCCTTATTTGGTCAAAGGTACCTACCTCTGCCAACTAGAGACCCCCAGTTCTAACATTGGTGGTCAGTGGTGAGGATTTGGACTTACATTTGTGACTCATATACAGTGATTGGTGAACCCTACTAGTGAGTGCAGACCAAACGCAACCACATACTTTTGGGTAGATTGTTTTTCCTGGGATTTTCTATTTTTGCAAAGCACTGCCAAGTTTAACCACCATGGAAAAAGCAACATCCATAGCATCTGTTGATTATAAGTGGGAAGAGGAGAAACTGGAATGCTACAATGTAAAACAGCTAAAGCACTTCTGCAGGAAATTTAAAGTTGCAATGACCGGTCTCACCAAGAAGGATGAGTTCCAAAAGGCACTGGGGGCCTGGGCCACAGCAAGGAGTACCCCTGAGAATGAGGATGGGGTTGAGAATGTAGAGGGGCAGCTGGATGGTCCATTGGGTCCAGGGGGGAGGAGAGCAACCTCCCCAGCAGGTAGCAGTGTTTCTGCCAAAGGCCTGTCCCCAGAGGAGTTGGAGGACAGGGAAAGGAATAGGATGCATGAGTTGGAGCTAGCCAAAATGAATGGGCAGTTAGAAATTAGGAAATTGGCCCTAGAGGAAAACGAGATGCAACTGGATCACGAGAGAAGTTTGAGGGAGTTGGAATTGAAAGCAAGGAGCTTGGAGATTACTCCCTCTGGTGGCAGCACAACATTCATGCCTGTGGAAGCTAGGGGGTATATTCCTAAAGATGTGGTTAGAGAATTTTATAAGAATGATGACATTGGGCAGTGGTTCAAGGCCTATGAGGTAGCCATGTTCTCCCACTGGTTCCCTGAGAAGGATTGGAGAGCGGGGCTGTGGGTGCAATTCCTTAGTGAGGGGTGGGATACACTGTTAGACTTGCCCTCTGAAGTCCATAATTCTTATAGCCACATGAAAGAGGCATTGATGTCCAGGCATGGGTTGACTCCTGAATTGTATAGACAGAGGTTTAGAAATTGCAAGAAGGTGGAGTCAAGCACATGGGTAGAATATGTAACTTTCTTTTGCAGAGCATTGGATGGTTGGGTGAAGGGTAGCAAAGTTAATGATTTTGAGGGGTTCTTTGATTTAATTGCATGGGAAAACTTGTCAAGTAATTGTTTTCCAGAGCCATGCCAGCACAAGATTGATAGCAGGCTGACTAACCCTAGGAAGCTTGATGAGGAGGCAGACCGCAGGGTAAGCACCCGGGTTTACAAGGGTCACGTGGGAGACTCTGCCAAGAGTGGTCAGGGTCCCCAGCAGAAGAGTGGGGGGGATAAGGGTAAACAGAGGGAGTTGCAAAGAGGGCGCCAAAGTAATTCCCAAGGGAACAAAGGGAAAGGTTCCCAGCCTCCTCCTGAGAAAAAGCACGGGGCCCGGACAGGTAACCCTGTTGCTAGGGGACCCCTGAGGTGCTACAAGTGTGGGGACATGGGCCATAAGTCTAGTGATCCCCAGTGCCCACAGTTTGGAAAGACAGCACCCAGTGGTGCACCACCCCGGCAGATGGCGAGTGTAGCCCTGGGGGAGGAGAGGGGTGCCCAAGGTGGGTGGGGTCCCACAGAGATGTCCCTTGTCTCTTTAGGAGACTGTGAGGGGGTCCCCAGGACCCAACTGCATGATAACACTAAGAAGTACAGGCAGTGGGTGACCATAAATGGCCATAGAGTGGAGGCTCTTAGAGACACAGGAGCCAGTGTGACCGCTGTCAAGTGTCACCTGGTGTCTCAAGAGCAGGTTGTCCCCAATGCATTTTACCCAGTTGTTGCTGCTGACAACACAGAGAGCTACTGCAAGGTGGCTCAGGTTCCCTTTGAGTGGGGGGTCTCTGGTACTCTTCAAGTAGCTGTGAGGCCAGCCATGCTTGTTGACTGCTTGTTGGGGAACGATTTGGAGAGCTCACCTTAGGCGAAGGTGGAGCGAAGTGCTCATTTGGAGATTTTGGGTCTGCCTGACTGGGCGTGTGTGACCACACAGTCCATGGCAGCCAGTAAGGGAGGTCAAGAGGACCTGGAGCCTGAGAGGGGGGCCAAGGTGCCTGCCTTAAAGAGAACAGGCAGGGGGTGTGGGAAACCAGCCCCCGAAGTTCCCACGGTCCAGGAGGAGGCAGACCTTGAGGGGGATGCTCTGGAGCCTACAGGGGAACAGGTAGCTGAACTGGGGGACCTGCCTGAGCTGACCCATTGGCAGCAAGAAGGAGGACCCTCCTGGGAAGAGATCTGCATGGAGCAGAAGGAATGCCCTTCTATTGTGGGTTTGCGGCACCAGGCTGCAGACCAGGCAGCAGGTGATCAGTCTGGATCACATTGGATCTACTGGTAGAATGATCTCCTGTATACTGAGCCTAAGGTTGCTGAGCCTGGGTCAGCCCGTGTGCTGGTGGTACCCCAGCGCTTCAGAGCCTTCCTACTGGGGCTGGCTCATGATGTGCCATTAGCAGGACATTTGGGGCAGGACAAGGCCTTTGAGAGGCTGGTCACCCACTTTTATTGGCCCCAAATGTGCAAGAGTTCAGATACTCATTGTAGGACATGTCAGACTTGCCAGGCAAGTGGAAAGAGTGGGAGGAAGCAAAAGGCTCCTCTCCCGCCATTCCCTGTGGTTAGCACCCCCTTTGAACAGGTGGGTATTGATATTGTGGGGCCACTGGAACCCAAGACAGCCATGGGCATCAGGTTCATCCTGGTCTTGGTGGACCATGCCACCCGGTACCTGGAAGCCGTACCTCTGAGGACAGTGACGGCCCCCGTGGTGGGATGGACACTGATGGTAATTTTCACCCGAGTGGGGTTCCCTAGAGAGGTAGTGTCTGACCAAGGTACAAACTTAATTTCCAAGTATATGAAGTCCCTGTGACAGGAGTGTGGGGTAACTTATAAGTTCACCACTCCTTACCACCCCCAAGGACAAGGGTTTGTTGAGAGATTCAACCGAACCCTAAAAGGCATGATTATGGGTCTTGAGGAACCTATGAGGCATAAGTGGGACATCCTCTTACAATGCCTGCTCTTTGCACACCGTGAGGTGCCACAAAAATCTCTAGAGTTCAGCCCCTTTGAGCCTCTCTATGGTCAACCAGTGAGAGGACCTCTGAGTCTGGTCAAGGAAGGCTGGGAGCAATCTCCCAGGAAACCTCCCCAGGATGTATATACCTACATGCTGGCCTTCAGGAACCAGACTAGGCATTTCAGGCAACTTGCTGAGGTGAATCTGGAAGCCAGCCATGAGGGGAAAAAGCAGTGGTACGACCAGAATGCATCTCTGGTAGGTCTTCAGCCTGGTCAGAAAGTGTGGGTTATGGCCCCAGTGGAGCCTTGTGCGCTCCAGGATAAGTGGACTGGACCATTTGAGGTGGTGGAGCTCAAAAGTCCTGTAACAAGTTGGTGGACTTGCAGTCTCCAAGGAACGCCTTGCGGGTCCTACATGTCAACCGCCTAAAGCCCCACTTGGAGAGGTCCGAAGTGGGAATGCTCTTAGTGACAGATGATGGAATGGAGGAGGAAACTGAGCCTCTTCCTGACCTCCTTTTGGCGACAGAGCAAGATGGGTCAGTGGCTGGTGTAAACCTCTCTTCCACCCTGACCCCTGAGCAACAGAATGACTGTCACCAGTTGCTGGGACAGTTCTATGATCTGTTCTCCCTGATTCCCAGTGTCACTGATTGATGCGTCCATGATGTGGACACTGGAGATAGCCCTCCTGTGAAGCACAAAACTTACAGGGTGAGAGCTTGCATCAGGATGAGGTCTCCAAGATGCTTGCGTTAGGGGTGATTGAGTCCTCTAACAGTCCTTGGGCCAGCCCAGTGGTCTTGGTCCCAAAGGCTGCCGCACTGGGTGCCATGCCAGAACTCCGGTTCTGTGTGGACTACCGAGGGCTCAATTCAGTCACGAGGACTGACGCGCACCCCATCCCCAGAGCTGATGAGCTCATCGATCGGTTAGGGGCTGCCCGGTACCTCAGCACGTTTGATCTTACGGCTGGGTACTGGCAGATCGCGTTGACTGATAGGGCAAGAGCGAGGTCAGCATTCTCCACACCAGATGGGCACTACCAGTTTCGGGTTATGCCCTTTGGGATGAAGAACGCCCCTGCCACCTTTCAGAGGTTGGTCAACCAGGTGTTGGCTGGACTGGAAGAGTTCAGTGCCGCCTACCTGGATGACATTGCAGTGTTCAGCACCAGTTGGGAAGAACATCTGTGCCACCTCTGGGAAGTGTTGATGGCGCTGTGGAGGGCAGGCCTCATGATCATGGCGAGTAAATGCCAGATCAGGCAGGGTTCCCTGGTGTAGTTGGGACACCAGGTTGGGAGCGGCCAGGTGGTGCCCCTACAGCTCAAGATTGAAACCATCCTGGCTTGGGAACTCCCCCAAAACCCAGACAGAGGTGAGAGCCTTTTTAGGACTCACTGGGTATTACAAGAGGTTTGTCAAGGGGTATGGCAGCATTTTTGCTCCCTTGACAGAGCTGACTTCCAGGAAGCAGCCCAAGAAAGTGATTTGGACTGACACCTGTCAGAAAGCTTTTGAGGCCCTGAAAACGGCCATGTGCACGGCGCCCGTGCTCCTGGCACCTAACTTCTCCAGAGAGTTTATCGTTCAGACAGACGCTTCAGAGCATGGCGTGGCGGCTGTTTTGTCACAGATAAAAGAGGAGGGCCCAGATCAACCCGTAGCCTTCATCAGTAGGAGGTTACTTCCACGGGAACAGAGGTGGAGTGCGATTGAGCGTGAGGTATTTCCTGTGGTCTGGGCACTGAAGAAGACCATACCTGTTTGGGACTCACTTTCGGGTTCAGACGGACCACAGCCCCCTCAGATGGTTGATGCAGATGAGGGGTGAGAATCCAAAGCTGTTGAGGTGGTCCATTTCCCTACAGGGGATGGATTTCATGGTGGAACTCTGCCCTGGTACAGAACACGCCAATGCTGATGGTCTGTCCAGATTTTTCCGCCTTAGTGATGAGAACTCCCAGGAGGTAGGGTAGTTCTCCCAACATTTCAGCTGGAGGGCACCTGGCACCTTGCCGTGGGTCTCCCTTCCATTTTTTGCTGTTGCCTCATGTGTTTTTGCTGGTTATAGATGCTTTGGGCACTGTGCCACTGATGTCCAGTGCCACAGTGCAAGTGCTCCCTATGGTAAATTAATGTATGGATTAGTGACTTCATTATTGGCTAATTTGATTTACCTGTCAGACCCTGGGAACAGTGAACTGAGTGTGCCCAGGGCTTTTAAATCCAAAAGCTGCTGGTGGGCTTGCAGCACTGGTTGTGCCACCCACAGGAGCAGCCTTTAAAAGTGTGTCTCAGGTCTGCCATTGCAGAGCCTATGTGCAGTCTGGTACTGCCATGTCCATAAACCTTCCCTTTTCTGCATATTAGTCACCCCTATGGTAGGCCCAAGGGCAGGGTGCATTGTGAGTGAATGGTAGGACAAGCCCTAATGTGTGTGGCATCTCCTAATAGTGAATTACAGCCATTTTTGTTTTTCACTATTGCAAGGCTAACTGTTCCCCATAGGCCAGAATGAGCTGTTTGATTATTACATCTTATAATCCTAACTGACATAGGGAACTAGGTAGAAATTTGAGTTTAGTATGCCTGAACTCAGAATGACAAAATGCATCTTTTAGTGAAGTTGGTTTTAACATTCTGTGTTTGAAAATACCACTTTTAGGAAGGTGGTATTTTCTTGTCCAACCATCCAAGCCTGCCTCTGCTAGGTTGTGTATTCCTTGTCTGAAGTTTGAGTGACAGGGGCTTGGGGATTCCAGGAGACAGGGTGAGTCAGCACAGGGCAGAGTAGAGAGATCTGCATGTAGATGGGTGGGAGGAGTTGCACCTGGGACCTGAATAGGGCTGTTCCTTCCCTCGTCAATGCTGGCTCCACCTCCTGTGGTGCGTCTGATGTCCCTGGCCTGCACTGTGAAAAGAAAGAAGGAGTCTTGTCAACAAAGTGGTCCAGGACTAACCAGAACTGGTTTGGACTAGGCAATGGCCTCTCTGCCTTCAGAGAACAAAGAGAAACTGTGTATAAAAAGGGGGACCCAGACCCCAGAACTTTAGATCACTTTGGGGAAACAAGGAGAGACCTCTGCTGAGGAGAGTATCCAAAGAGAATGAGGAGAAACTATCCCTAGCTGAGTGTTGTTTGGGGGATTGGCCTGCAGTGGGTGCCTGACTGCCAGAGAAAGGAGAAAGGAACTTTGTGTTTACTTTATTCAACTTCACAACGCAAAAGCGCCTCGTATCACCGGAGACGAGGATCGACGTCACACCAGATGCCGCCGCATCATTGGAGAAGCAGGTCGCAGCTGCTGTCGTTGCATCGCTGGGAAAGTGTGTCACCGCTGCAGTTGTCGCATCGTTGCCGAAGCACCTAGTATCGCCGGAGAAGAGGATCGACGTCGCATCAGACGCCGCCGCATCACCGGGAAGCGTGTCGCAGGGCCTGTCGCGGCTCAGAAGAATCATTGAGTCGCCGCATGGCCATCGGGCGGGCACGCATTGTGTCGCATCAAGAAGAAGACGCCATCTTTGTTTATTGAACTGGGTCTTCATCGCATCATGGCGTTGTGGGTCGTATCGCCACGGAAGTGCAGTAAGAAACCGACACATCACCTCCCCTCGCAGAGAAGAACCGACGCATCCCCTACGCATCAGTAGGGACCCAACGCATCACCGTTCCTGCGTGTATGGAACCGACCCATTACCTTCCCTGCAACACTTTCGTTGGATAGCGTTACGCATCCTAAGGTACATTGAACTCAAAGTGTCGCATTTACCATCTTAAGAGAACTAAGCTATTTCTACCATTTTTACAGTACAGTATTGTGGATTTTTGTCATTTGTGGTCTTGTGTTAAGTCTATATAAAAATACTTATGTTTGTACTACAACTTGTGTGGTGTCCATCTGTAGTGTTGTCACTGGGTTACTGTATGTGTTCACAAATGCTTTACACACTGCCTCTGAGATAAGCCTGTCTGGTCATGCCAAGCTAATAAGGGGGTGAGCAAGGGTTATTTCAGGAGTGTACCCCCTTACCCTGACTAGAAGCAAGGGTCCCTATTTGGTCAAAGGTACCTATGACTGACAACTAGAGACCCCCATTTCTAACATCAACTATGTCTATCATAGTTTTATTTCCATAAGGATCTAGGTTTAAAATATACTTATAAATAGGCGAGGCTTTGCGGATCAGTGTAAGTAGTTTCAGAAGAAAGTCTTTTGATGAAAATATTCTAGATAAGGATGGGAACGAAAAAAAAGTATCTAAAATGATTACCATAAGAATGGAAAATGCATGCCAAAATGAGCAAGGGCAATTAAATGTTGCTTGGAATTGAGGGAATGCATGAGGGTCAATGCGATCAAAAAACTCTTGGACCCAAATTATCCCATTATGTCTCCAAGATTTCCAAAACAAAAGGCCTATTGTTGATAGTAATAAGATGATTATACCATAGAGGATATTGCAAAAAAGAATTTCTAAATAAGATCTGTGTTTGATAATGAGGCTTTAACAAAAAAAACATGTTTGCTTTTACATAACAGTAAAGCAGTAATAGTGTTTTTGGAAGAAAAGTCGGATTTTTTTTAGGAGAGAATGGTGCAAGTAAGAAATGTTCAATATCAAGGCATAAAGGCATGAAAGGGGAGGAGACTGGGAGGAGCAGTTTGGAGGCTTGTCTTAAACAAAAGGCTTTATGTTAAGCCCGGAAGTCTGGAAAATTCACACCTCCATCAGACTTAGGTTTCTTAAGGTGTGATAAGGAAATTCTAGATTTTTTCTTATTCCAGAGAAATGTGGAAAGAGAATCTATTTTTTTAAAATATGTAAGCGGAATGTGAACAGGGATCACAGACAAAATATAAAATAGAATAGGAGTAATCATCATTTTGATGGAATCAAGATGACCCCACCATGACATGAAAAGAGGATTCCAAGAAGAAATTGTAACTGAATCTACAATAGAATTGTTAAATCAATTCTCTAAATATTTAATCTGAGAACTAATGAAATGGAATCCAGTAGAGTCAAAGGCTTGTTTAGTACAAAATTGGGTAATGGGTAGGACTTTTTTTTTTTTATTTAAGTAAATTTTATAGTCTGATTCTGAAGTTTCCTGCAGTAAAGCAGGGAGTAAAACATCAGAGTTAGAAATAAAAAGAAGAATGTCATCTGCATATGCGGACAACTTAAGATCCTTATCCACATATTGGAAACCAGAGACTGAATTATATTTGTGAATGCGAGATAATAAGGGTTCATGGGCCAAATCAAATGAAAGAGGATATAAGAAGACCTGGGCGTAGTTCGCAGAGTTTTGCTACGTGGAACTCCGCGAAGTTCCAAAAAACCTTTTTGTGCTGTTATTCCTGCAGCTCGGGTAGAAATTCAATCCGAGCAACAGCTTGCACTCGCGAACTTAGCGTGCGCAATCGTAAACTTACTGTTCGCAATCGCGAGCGGGGAAAAAACTCAGCTACACACCACGAAGCGGAGTTTTCTGCACTCTGCGAGATCCGCGGAGAGCAGAAAACTCTGCAAACTCTGCGAACGGAGCAAAGTTAACCGCCCAGGCCTAGAGATAAGGGGCAACCTTTACGGACCCCTCGTTGTAGTGGGAAATATTGGAATACACGTACTCTAACCAGCACAGAAGCTCTAGAGGCTGTGTAAAGTAGAGATATGAGGGAAATAATATTAGGACTAAAGCCATGCAAAGTAAGAGATTTAAGGGAAACAAACAGTTCACTCTATCAAATGCCTTTCAGGGTCAATGGAAACATCAGCTTAGTAGTGGAAAGCAAAAAAGCTTTATTCAACACATTAAAGAATAGCCTAGAGTTGTCTTAGGTTAGTGTGCCCTTAACAAATTCAGATTGCTCCTTAGCTATCAAATTGGGTAGGAATGGTTCAAGCCTCAAAGCAAGTAATGTGGCAATGATCTTATAATCTACATTTAGGAGGGAAATAGGACAATAGTCTTACATTGTGTAGGATCGGGACAATCTTTATGAATTAGGCAAATTGTGGCTTCTTGAAAAGTACCCCAAGCAGTACCAGGAAAATAAAAAGACTAAAAAAGTTGCAAGAGATTAGAAAGAAGCAAATTTGGAAAATATCAGTAAATTCCACCGGAAACCCATCTTGATCAGGGTTTTTTACCTTTTGTAAGTGGGTTTAGAGCTTTAAGTAGTTCTGAATTTGATTATTCAGTTTCAAGGGATGCAAAATCTAGACTATCATGAGCACGAGGAGGAATATCGATAAGATATGCTTCAATAAGATAAGAAGATGCATGGGATTCAGGAGTATACAGTTTTTTTTAGAAGTTCATGAACTCCTCTAAAATAGCCTCATCTTTGAATAGATGTTTCCATCTGAAGATTATGGAGAATCAATAAATGTACATTCTTTACGAGTTTTGAGATAATTAGCCTAATGTTCACCTACTTTATCACATCATCCATAGTAATGAGTGATACTACGTAAAGATATGGATGAAGCATTATCGGAGTTTATTTTAATAAAATCTAATTTGACAAGTTCTTTTAACATGAAATTTGAGGATAAAGTCTAGAATTTGTGGTCTAGGCGTTTAATATTGGATAATAAGGATTTATGATGATTAAGAAAAAATGTCTTTAAAAAAAAAAAAAAAAAATCAATGATAAACCACGGGCTGTGCCCTTAAAAGTATCCCATTGTAATTGGGGAGAAGTGCATGAATCTGTATTAAATAGAAATTAATCCACAAAAGAGATGAATTATAAGGAAAAAGCTGATTCTAATAAAAGAAAGTTATTAAACATCCATCCATTTGATTTTGGATGCGATGGGAGTAGATTGAGATCCGCAACAATTGGGGCATGATCAGAGATAATAATAGGTTCGATGTTGGAAAAAATTAGGTTTTTTGTCAATGGTTTGGTAGGAAAAATATAATCTAACCAGTGAGGGAGCCATGAGCGGGTAATAAAAAGAAAATTCTGTTGCATTCAGGTTACATAATCTCCAGGCATCAACTAAATGGTTCTGTGAAATGGTGGGGCACAATTTGTTGTGAGTTTTGTGGGGAATAAAGAAAACTTGAGATTGGTGGTCAATAAATGGATCTGTAGCCTGGTTGCTAATCACCACCTAAAATGAAGAGTTAATCTCTATATTGAAGACATTTCTTAGTAAGATTAGGCCAGCATAGATAATCTGGTTGGATCAGACCATAAACATTGAAAGCAGTTTAGTGAAATATCATTGATAAATAAATTAACAATCAAACATCTTCCTTCAGAATCCATTTCTTGAGAAAGAATAGTACATTTGAACTTTTATGATATAAAATAATTACCCCATTTTTTCTTAGTAGATGTAGGGGAGACTAAAACTACACCAACCAAATCTTGTTTAAGCTTCAAGGTTGCTCCCTCTGTAGGGTGAGTTTCTTGTAAAAAAAAAGCTAATTCTGGATTGTAGGAAGCCAATGCATGTCAAAAACCGACACTTCAAGTACGTACCTTAATGGGCAACACAAAGGAACATCAGGTGTTGACACACAGATGAAGACATGTTATTAGAAACAAGGGAACCCAATTGCAATGGTCAGGGCCTTGGGTATCAGTGAGTTATAAACACAGTGGTCCCGAACAAGGAAAATCGGAGCAGGGAAAATAAATATAGGCTTAGAATCAGTTCTATATTGTGCTGACCAGCCGAACAGGATCAATTTAAATTTTTAAAATACTTAGCAACAAATAAATTACGGGTACAATCCTGCATCCATAAAACAAAACAAAACAAAAGCCTCTGGCAGAACTGAATCCTTGTGCATAATACAATAATTTAAGCAAGCATAGATTGCGTTTGCGGTGTCAAAAGAGTCGACGACGGCCTGGCAATACATCATAGTGGACGCGCGTTAGGCGAGCTCCACTCAGCCTGATCCGATTATCCTTCATTTATCCTGCTTCCCCGGACTATCTGGGCTACCAAAGTGCACCATATGAGCGGCATTGCGGCATGATTGCTATTGTGGTATCGGACGAAGCTGAGGCGGTGGTGGAGGCAGTGGCAGCGGCCTGCATCCAGACGGCATAGCAGGAGAAATCTTGGCGGGCCGCCTGGGCAGTGGCCGCAGCCGAGACAGTCAAGTGCGGTAGTGCTGGAGGGCTACGATCAAGGAGTAGTTGCTTACCATTGAGTGGGCCCGTGTGGCTGTCTTTCGACAGAGGAGGCAGTGGAGCGACTCTACAAGGAGCCAGGAGGACATCGGCGATGGCCCGGGGAGCAAACGTTGTGATCACCCCCCTTCCTTCCTCCATCGGCAGCCTCATGTCTCAGCAGCTAGATTGGGCCACGTGGGGGGCTGATAGATGCGCTGCAGACCCGGGCTGCGCAGACGGAACCTGGGCCAGTGGTGGTGAGTGCCCAAAGATTGAGTAGTACCCCGACTGAGGATGTATGTGCCTCTGTGGACCCCCGTCCCCCTGTGCCAGTCATATGCGGCCTAGTGACACAGCAGTGGAGCCCTGCGCGACAGCGACTCCGTTTAAGTTGTGGGCTGCCTAGAGACTCACGCAAGCAAAAGACACGTGCAGCGAGATTTGGGGCCATACCATGAGAAAGGGCTGGAGATTGGGCCCATGCCAGTGGTGAGAGTCGGGGAAGATGGGTAGCCACTGCCGGTAGCGGCTAACTCCACGGGCCTTGGAGTAGTCTCCTGTTGGATTGAGATCTATGGCCTAGTGAAGAGGGGACAGGCTTGGTGTTAGAGGGCCCACTGCCCTGACATTTATCTGGTTGAGAACCAGGCCTGATGGGCACATCCGGCGCTGGACATTGGTGTAGGCCTAGCGCCATACTACCCTTGACAAGCGGGAGCAGTGAGCAAGTAGACAGTGGGACACCCATTGGGGGGAGATACTTCTGTCTGCAGAGGCGGCTGAGTTAGCATTCGGTGCGGCTTGTGGGCAGGGGGTCTCCGCCCGAGCACGGGTATCCGGAGAGACCTTGACCAGAAACAAACCAAGCCAGCATACCAGGCGAGGCACAAACCTCTGCTCAATACAGGCTATACAAATGTGGGCTATCCAGGAAGAAAGAGTGGGGAGTTGTGGAGGGGCAATCTTGAGGTAGCGAAACGTCTGTAGGTCATCATGACGAAGGATAAAATGGTTGGAGGATCCGCCAAACAAAGTACATTGGACCGATTCATGGGACCAGGAGCTGCCGCAGCTGAGCTGGGGTGCGCGATTGGGGGTATGCCGGATAACGCAGCTCTCATGGTGGCCATCACACAGTCTGAGGATGTCTTGGGGCAGTGGGCTCTGATGTTATGCTTCTCTGTCAAGATCTACGTAACAAAGTGGAGCATATCACGGAAACCGAGACCAGGATTTCCGAGGTGGAAGACTCCGTCACTACACTACAGAAAAAATTAACCTCGCGGCACGAGTGGAAGACGCAGAAGGCAGAACCTGGAGAAACAACCTACATTTTGTTGGATTCCCTGAAGGCTGTGAAGGAGGGGACATGGAACGATTTCTGACACAGTGGCTCACGAGCTGTCTTTCCCCAGAGTCATTGTCCCATCGGCTTTGTAATTGAACGGGCCCATAGAGCCTTGATGCAGAAGCCGCCTCCAGGAGCCAGACCTAGGTCTGTCATAGCCAAGATATTAAACTATCATGACAGGGACGTGATCCTGAAACAGGCCCGAGCTAAAGAGCCCCTGACATATGACAATGCCCGCATTCTCGTGTTCCCAGATTACACACAGCTAGTTCAACAGAAGCGGCAGTCTTTCTTGGCAGCCAAGGCCCGCCTGCCCGAACTGAAACTCCCATATGCCTTGGTATACCCCGCTAGACTGCTGGTGGTGTACATGGTGGTCAGTCACGAACTCTCATTTTTGAAAGGCCCAGGAGAGAATCAGACTCATCATCCACTGATGTGGTTCGGAAACCACCCAAGCCCAAAGCTAAAGGAAACAGATGATCAGGGTCCAGACGTCGATCTCAATCCTGTAGTGATCCTAGCAGATCTGCATGATTGCCTCAGCAAGGGACTTCACCCTCATAGTCACACTGGGAATCCCCCGGTCAGGGGGTTGCTAGTGCCAACTGTTCAGTCCTGCGAAACACGAGGAGGGCTAATACCTTTGCCTGAACTTAATTGACAGAGGGGACGCCCGCTGACTATGGGCTGGTTATTGGGGATCCATTGGCGGCGGTGGGCCGGGTACTCCCATTGGGGTCCGCGGACCACCTCCGCCGTGAGAGATACTACAGCGGTTTTGAGGTATAGGGGGAGTTAGGGTATTTATGTTCTCCGGTTGCACTATGTCACAGCTTTACAGAGCCACTACTCGCACACTGGCCATTACTTGTCCTACATACCAACACCACAAGAT
Source organism: Triturus cristatus (assembly GCF_964204655.1). NCBI lineage: Eukaryota > Metazoa > Chordata > Amphibia > Caudata > Salamandridae > Triturus > Triturus cristatus. The sequence goes on from NC_140589.1 coordinate 648,826,894, forward strand.
TTATTAATGGCGGTCCGGACAGATAGGATGCAAACCCACCCAGGAGATCTCCGGATAGTGATTTGGAATGTTAGAGGAGCATTAGATAAAGTGAAAAGAGGGGCTATATTTCAGCAGGCCAAACACTATCGTGCTGACATCCTGATGGTGCAGGAAACATTTAATGGGAACAAAGGAATTGTGCCTTCTTAGATATGGTTATATTCAAGTGTTCCTTTCAGGGTTTACAAGTGGATCTTGTGGGGTTGCGATTCTAATCCACCGCAGGGTTCCATACAAGCACTCCAAGACGTGGACGGACACCCAGGGGAGGTATGTCTTTATCAGGGGCACCATTTACAAGGAGCAGGTGGTTTTGGGATGTGTCTATGCCCCCCCGCTGCTGTCATGGGTGCTCGTTGAGCGACTTGCTACTTTGTGGGTGGACATACCAGATGGGTTGGCAATAATAGTGGGGGACTGGAACCACGTGATGGACGTAGCCAGAGATAGATGCAGACCCGGGGACATTCCAGTGTTCGCCAAACTCCTAAATTACACTCCCTGGTAACGGGGCTGGGCGGACCCCTGGCATTGGCTTCACAGGGAGGAGTAGGGCTACACGTATTTATCAGCAGTGCATGACTCATATTCCCAGCTGGATTATATATTCGTGCAAACAGGGGCTGTTAGTAGGGTAAGGGCTGTAGAGATCCTCCCGAGAGGGCTATCGGATCATTTTTTGGTCATTCTCATGCTACAGGTGGGTCCTATGAGGCAACCTTTTAGATGGCGTCTCTCTCCCTGGAATTTTCAAGATGAGAAATATAGGGATCATATAGAGCAGGCAATCGAACAATACCTGGACCTCAACATGGGATGGGTAGCAGGGGCTGAACCCCTGTGGGAGGCAATGAAGCCAACAATACGGAGTATTGACATCTCGTTTTGTTCAGCGACACGGAGGGAATCGCTTCTGAAATCGGAGGCAAACATCATGTAACTTGTGCGCAGCAGTATTGAGAAAGGGGAAGTCAGATGCGCCACCAACTCCTACTGGCACGGCAGACTCATGCCGACCTCCTGATGGACGAAGCCCACTTGGTGTGGTTGGCTACCCAGAGTAGGATCTATCAGTGGGGGCTAAGTCCAGTAAGATTCTCCATAGATTGTGCCAGGGAACCTTGTGTCCCCAGGTTCTCCCAAGAATACCAGGGCCCAGATGGAAGGATTCTCGGTGACCCCTCTAGGATTGCGGAGAGCTTTGTAAATTATTTTGTGGAGTTATACACCCCGAAGGAACTCCTACAGGAAGACAAGATACACTGCTTCATAGAGGATTTACCGCCTCAGGCTCTTTCCAACGAGGCCCGCGCTGAGCTAGATCTCTCGCTCATGGAGGAGGAGCTGAGTACAGCGCAAGGAAAAGCCCCAGGTCCCAATGGATTTCCCTGTGAGTTTTTTAAGAAATACTTCTTGAAATTGAGGCCCTACTTTCTTAGGGTTGTAGATGAAGCGAGAGAGCGAGGCTGTCTCCCGTGAGACTGGAAGCACGCGGAAGTGGTCGTGTTCCATAAACCGGGCCGACCCCCAGACCAACATGCCTCGTATCAGCCCATTTCGTTATTGAATGTAGAGGCGAAAATCTTGGCTAAAGTACTGGCCAATCGCCTACGATCCCATATAACTACCTTGGTTCATCATGACCAGGCCGGATTTATGCCCCAGAGGGCAATTCGTCATAATATTTGTCGTGCACACATTGCCATTGCCACTATCCAGGGATTGGGGGAACAAGCTGCACTCTTACTGGCAGACATGGATAGGGCATTTGACTCCCTTAGTTGGATATATTTGTTTGCACTTATAAATCTCCTGAATATGGCAAATGCTTCTTGTCATATTTAATATTGTTGCAAACAGACCTGACGGCGTCAGTGCGCATTGCGGGCTCCACTTCCTTTACATTCTCTATTGGAAGGGGCACCCGTCAAGGCTGTCCCTTGTCACCATACCCTTTCGCTTTGGCAATGGAGCCTCTGGCCGCATGGGTGCGGATGGATGCAAAAGTGGCAGGCTTTGAATGGGCATATGGGCTTTCGGACCACATTGCATTATACGCCGACGATGTTCGATTCTTTTTAACGAACCTCAATAGGATGGGGCCGAGGCTGCTCCGCATCATGCACATTTTTGGGGAGTCGGGCTTTTCATGAATCTCCGCAAATCTACTCTGTGGGTTTTTGGGGACCAGACGGACTGGAGCCTTGGGCAACGACAGTGCAGGTCACTACAGGGGGGGGGGTGAAGTATATGTGTGTCTTTCTATCGGATTCGCTCAGTGTTTCCTGGGACAGAAATATTGTTCCGATATGGGTGCGGGTACCCAAGGAGTTAAAAGCATTGTCGCATATGCCCCTCTCCATTTATGGTAGATTGGACATTTTTAAGATGGCATTGCTGCCACGTCTGCTGTGCCAATTGCAGAATTATCCATACCCAGTCCTCCATAAATGGGTTCGTCAAGTTGGCCACTTTCTGTGGGTGGGAGGGGCGTCCAGGGTTGCGCTGCAGACCTGCTTTCAATTGATGTACTGTGGGGGCTGGCTACCTCGGATGTCCAATCATACTATATGGCTTCACACCTGCTGATACTGAATGAATGGTGGTACGTTGACAATTTGGATCCCGCATATGCGGTCGAGCAAAGATGCATGGGGGACTCCACCCTACATACTATCTTGTATTCGGCACCCCTACGTAACTCTTTACTGCCGGCTACAAGTGTGGTGTTCCAGATGTGAAAGCAGGCTCTCCGTAAGGTGGGGTGGTGGGACAAACTGACAAGGTAGACTCCACTGTGGCATAATGGGTGGCTGCCACAATTTGTTGCTCTATCTGGATTTCGTGCATGGGACAATATTGTTATCTCTACCTTAGGGGATGTAATGCGTGGCCCTTTACTGAAATCCTTTCAGGACCTCCAGCAGGAATATCAGATGACAAAGACCCAATTTTATAAAAACCTCCAATTTAGACATGCTATCTCTCCCAGCATCGCAGGATTGGAAGCCATTCCCGAATTCAGCCCCATCGTAGCCAAAGTGTTCACAGGGGACCTACAAGATCACAAAATCTCCAAAATGTATCAGTCCCTGGTGACAAATAGCTCTACCACGCAACAGAAACTTAGAGAAGCATGGGAGGAGGATCTTGGTCCATTAGATGGGGATGATTGGATGGAGGCACTGGCCTCCTCTCGGGAGGTGGCAATCATGATGCGGCTACACCTCATCCAATTTAAATACCTACATCGTGAATTATACCAGAGTCAGGCTTTGGAGGGCGGGCCTAGCGTCATCCACGATATTCATACGGTGTGGACGGGAGAAGGGATACCACATACATACGATCTGGAAATGCACAGCACTCATGAGGTTTTGGAGAGGGGTTATGGCTTGTCTCGTAGATGTATTGGGGTGGGACCTCCCCTCCTCGCCAAAACTAGTAATCTTGCAGATAATAAAGGGTGTGGGGGGAAACATCTACAAACGGCATCTTATGTTGTTAGGACTCACATTGGCTAAAGGGGATATTGCAAGGCTGTGGAAAGCAGCAGCTCCACCTTCTCTGTCAAAATGGAAGAACAGCCTTGACTTTTGTATGGGGCTGGAGATTCCAATATTCCAAGCCAGGGGATGCCCGCAAAAACATCCAAAGATCTGAAAGCGATGGGCGGATTACCGGGGACTTTATCTAGAAAGGTCAGTCACAGGCAACGTAGTGGCTGGACTGTTCCCACGAGGCACAGGGTCAAGACTGATTTGCATATGGCTGGGTTCAAACTTGAATGGCATGGTGAGCAAAAAAACTATGGATTTAGTCCCAGATCTCTGTACTGGAGTGAATGTATGACATTGTTCTGCATTCTGTCCATCAACTGTTGTTTTTGCATTTGTCACCCCGAGTGGGACGGGTATACTCAGACGTGTGTCCCGTGCTCTCCATGCCACTGGAATCAAGCTATCCTGGGTGAAGAGGGGTGAAACCCCCAAACCGGTCCTAGGATGCTTGGTTCCAGTCCAGGGAGGAAATGGCTTGGCAGTTCGGGCAGGACTGTTCCCACGAGGCACAGGGTCAAGACTGATTTGCATATGGCAGGGTTCAAAATGGAATGGCAATGTGAGCAAAACAACAATGGATTTAGGCCCAGATCTCTGTACTGGGGTGAATGTATGACATTGTTCTACATTCTTTCCATCAACTTTTGTTTTTGCATTTGTCACCCCGAGTGGGACGGGTATGCTCAGACGTGAGTCCCGTGCTCTCCATGCCACTGGAATCAAGCTATCCTGGCTGAAGAGGGGTGAAACCCTGAATCTGGTCCTAGGATGCTTGGTTCCAGTCCAGGGAGGACCTGGCCTGGTAGTTCGGGCTGGACTGTTCCCATGAGGCACAGGGTCATGACTGATTTGCATATGGCTGGGTTCAAACTGGAATGGCATGTGACCAAAAAAACTATGGATTTAGGCCCAGATCTCTGTACTGGGGTGAATGTATGACATTGTTCTGCATTCTGTCCATCAACTGTTGTTTTTGCATTTGTCACCCCGAGTGGGACGGGTATGCTCAGACGTGAGTCCCGTGCTCTCCATGCCACTGGAATCAAGCTATCCTGGCTGAAAAGGGGTGAAACCCCGAAACCGGTCCTAGGATGATTGGTTCCAGTCCAGGGAGGACCTGGCGTGGCAGTTCGAGCTGGACTGTTCCCACGAGGCACGGGGTCATGACTGATTTGCATATGGCTGGGTTCAAATTGGAATGGAATGGTGAGCAAAAAAACGATGGATTTAGGCCCAGATCTCTGTACTGGGGTGAATGTATGACATTGTTCTGCATTCTGTCCATCTACTGTTGTTTTTGCATTTGTCACCCCTAGTGGGATGGGTATGCTCAGACATGAGTCCCGTGCTCTCCATGCCACTGGAATCAAGCTATCCTGGCTGAAGAGGGGTGAAACCCTGAAACCGGTCCTAAGATGTTTGGTTCCAGTCCAGAGAGGACCTGGCTTGGCAGTTTGGGCTGGACTGTTCCCAAGAAGCACAGGGTCAAGACTGATTTGCATATGGCTGGGTTCAAACTGGAATGGCATGTGACCAAAAAAACGATGGATTTAGGCCCAGATCTCTGTACTGGGGTGAATGTATGACATTGTTCTGCATTCTGTCCATGAACTGTTGTTTTTGCATTTGTCACCCCGAGTGGGACGGGTATGCTCAGACGTGAGTCCCGTGCTCTCCATGCCACTGGAATCAAGCTATCCTGGCTGAAGAGGGGTGAAACCCCGAAACCGGTCCTAGGATGCTTGGTTCCAGTCCAGGGAGGACCTGGCTTGGCAGTTCGGGCTGGACTGTTCACACGAGGCACAGGGTCAAGACTGATTTGCATATGGCTGGGTTCAAACTGGAACGGCATGGTGAGCATAAAAACAATGGATTTAGGCCCAGATCTCTGTACTGGGGTGAATGTATGACATTGTTCTGCATTCTTTCCATCAACTGTTGCTTTTGCAAGGTAGTAGAATGATCTTTACTTGAATGCAACAGTTTCTTAGTTGAATGAAGTAGAGTTCTGGAACACAATGAAAAAAGGCAAGACACCCCTGGAATAAGGGTGGGTGGAGTTTGCGGCATCGCGTAGTAGTAGCAAATGGTTAGCCTAACCACAATGTACGTCACTTCACAGCATTCCTTAACAACCCACCTCTTGCCGATGTAAAGTGAGTCATCTCTTTATGCCAGTGCCAAGCCCTTTGCCCTCGAGGATGGCCTCTCTGTCAGGTTGTTGCTGCTCTGTCTTGGTCTGAGTCGACCGCCTTCTGCGGAAGCGCACTGGCCTGGCACACTTCGCATAGACATAGAAAACGAACAATGAAGTTCTCCCTGACAACCACTAGAAAGCGAATAGTTATTTTGTGATAAAATAACTATTCGCTTTCTAGTGGTTGTCAGGAAGAACTTCAATGTCCGTTTTCTATGCCTATGGGAAGCGTATACCATCCTTCAAGCTTCATGATGGAAGGAATCAGGAGAGGAGGACTGCGTCAGAGGAGGAGCACAGACAGACACAGAAGGAGTGCACATCTTGTAAACAAGTAGGCTGGAATAGTGAGTACCGATATTTACATTTCCTGAAGCTATGACCATGCCCTCATTGCACGCAGGATCACAGTTCCCATACTGTTTTTTGTCCTTCCACCGCTGGACATACGCCAGCGATTTTTGGAAGACTTACACTCATTCGCTGACACAGTCTCATGAAGTTCTGCCCATGGACAAGATTCCTTACCTGCCGCTCCTCTCTCCTATTTTGTCTCGTATCTCCAGTCCACAGTCTTGCGCCTTTGTCTAGATTCAGAGCTGCTACCAGGCAAAGGATGAGTGCCTTCCTGTCACTGCCTTTACCAGAAGAGTTACTCGTAGTGGCCTGCTTCACCCTGAAAAAGCAAGGAGATGAGTCCTGAACAAGCCAGAAAATTAAACGATTTCTTTGATGAGTGCTCGGTAGTTTTCCAGCCTGTTTATAAAATGTAACACATCATCCAAACTGTGCCCTTCAACTGTCGGGGCGTGTTTGCCACACTTCGACTCACCCGCCCAGACAGGTCTTCCCTGTGCCTGCTGAGAGCAGAGTTTGCAAAAAGCCGCTGCCCGTGACCAGTAAGGCTGGGTGTGGCACAGATGAGCACACTGATTGGACATGCCAAATGTGAGGATGAAAGGTGGTGCTGTCACATCTGTTCCATGCCTACTGGCCTTGTACTATGGAGAGAGTCTGACGTGTGATGGATTGCCCCAGATTTACTTCTTTTTCTGACACACTAGTGTGCCATGACCCCAGAGGAGATACCAAAGTGTGTTGGGGGAGGCATTTAGCTGAGGGATAGGGTCGTACTTGAGGGAGGTCAAATCTAGGGGTGTGGCGATGCTCTGTAAACTCTGCTCCGTTATGCAGCTGAGTTGTTTTGCCAAACTTCGCACTCCAAGCAAAGTGCGAAGTGGACAAAACTCTGTGAACTCCGCTGGTGGAGTGACGTTCACTGCCCACCACTACCCTGGACCACTCTTAAAGCAGAAAAACGGAGAAGTTCCATGGGTATGAGGTAATGATGCTTCAATATACTTATATAAGTCCCCAGTCTCAACTATAACCCATTCTCTTGAAGTGCATACAGAGTGTGGAGCTGGTATGTTGCCATCCTACTTCTTGCTCAGACAAAGCCCAGGAAGCATTAGAAACCTGGGGGCAGATTTATATCGGACTTGCGCCACTTTTACGCCGCCGTTGCATCACTTTTGTGACGCAGCGGCGGCGTACACCCTGCGCCATGTTGCGCCCCATTTACAACGTGACGCATCTAGGGAGATGCGTCACGTTGTAAAGCTTGCGCCACATGTGGGCGTACCTGCACAGGGGGGGGGCGTTCCGGTGCAGGAATGCCTCCGAAAAGTGGCTGAGTGAAATCTACAAGATTTCACTCAGTCACTTTTCCGGCCATGCTGCGTCAAAACCCTGCGCCTGCTTGAAGCAGGCGTAAGGATTGACGCAGCATTGTGACGATAGGGCACCCTCGAGCCTTGCTGGAGCTGCATCGCACTTGCGACGCATCTCCAGCAATGCACCAACCTTCCGCCATCAGATGCATCACGCATCTGTTTATCCTTGCGCCACGATGCGCTGCATTGTAAATGCGGCGCATCTATTGTGGCGCAAGGGTAAACTTTCGTGACACATCTTTCCTCGCGTATCCCTGCTGATTTGCAGGGATGCGCCAGGAAACATAAATCTGCCCCCTGGAGAAAACATGAACCTGATACACCTTTCACCACAAGATAGAAGCACACAGACAATTCAAATTCTATATCTGGGTGACTTAAAGAACATCTATCGAGCTCCGTGATTCGGTCACCATTCAATGTATATCCCATAGAGATCAGATTGACAAGTAAAGGTAAGATGATGCTAAATAAGCCTGACACATGTCAGCGACAACATTTATTTTCAACAGTTTTTTGTTGTACCCTTTGTCTTATCTTATAAGGAAGCCTGCTACCTGATTGGAAATCCAGCTAGTCAGTTTATTGGACCCTTTTGATCTATTACGAGCCCCATAGTGCTCCTGTGATGATGTATTTTTTGGTCTCATGAAACCCTAAAAATAGGTGCGCCTCCACCTACCCTTGTATACATGCTATAACTCAGAGACAGTCTATTTGTTTTCTGTTACCTATTTGGAAAAAAACTGGTTTGCAAACGTTTTAAGTCATGTTAGAGAGAAAACCAGCATTCAAAGTTGGTGTGAAAGTTACAATATTATATTTTGTGAGACAGTGTCCCTATTTATAAAGTTTTATGATCATTGCTTGCATTGGTTCTATGTTTTCACCATAGTACATTATTTCTGACCTTCCTGGATAATAGAATTTCACTAAAATTAGAACTAAGATTGAAATTGTATTTGTTTCATGGTTAGTGTGTTTAGTATTGTTCTGTAAAGTGTGTTTGGTTGCCATTGTTCTAGCTTGTTTAAAGCATCATTATGTATTAGAGACATATGAGACACTTTTTAAAAATGCAACCCTGACTCTAGATGTATGTATCATTTTTGTTTTGATAACTATTTTCTACTGAACCTAGACTTACCCATATTTCTTCACTTGTGATAACCTTTGGACTGCTCACCCCATCTACCCAAACAGTCAAAGATACCGACTGACTTATGGTTGGAACCTGGCTTTCACTCTTTAGGATAGCCAGGGGTCCCCGATATTTACTGTGTGTGGGGATGCAGGCATGCCAGTGCACAAACAGCAAGACAAAACCCTCTTTCTTGGTTCTGATGCACAAGGTGCTTTCTCTGTGTGTGTGGGGCTATTGTTCCCTACCTGGGAAAAGGATTGACAGTCATCCACTCCTAAATAGGGTAGTGCGAGTACCACTGGACCTGGTGGCTCTGTAGTGCATATGCTGAAATGTTAAGAATTTACTGTGGAATAACATGAATCCAGGCCCAGATTTACTAAGGACATGTGTTGTGCTTGCATCATGCAAATTGATGCAACTCAACACAAATCCTTAAGTGATATTTACTAGGCCATGCAAGGGGCACTTTGTGCCATCTTGCGTGACTCTATAAAGAAATGTAACGCTACACAATGGTTTGCGCTATGTTGCGTTACATTTCTAGTGATGAGCATTCCATAGGCGGACCATGGTGTTCCTGTGCATTCACTCAAAGAATTTGATGCAGACTCAAACTGATTGAAATCAGTAAACCTGGGATTGCACCAAAATGGTGGGCCACCTGAGCAGAGTGTAATGAGGAGAAATATTTGTGTTTGCCCTCATTGCTTCCTCTAACTGTGCATGATGCATTCCACATCATGCACAGAAAGAGGAAATTGTCTCTTAGGATTGTTTTTGTGCAGGGAGGTGCCTGTAACAAAGCCACCCTTTCACCATGGAGAAAAGATGCCTGCATTGGCACTAGACAGCAACAACGCACCAGAAAGGAGCAGATGTGTGTCAATTATTAGTAGATACGGCGCATTTCTGTTCTGTCCATTTCACGCACTGCAGCATATCAAGTTCCCTTGCTGAGCTGTGTTATGTGAAACCGTTTTAAATCTGGCCCCCAGTGCATCCCTTGCCTCTTGATACAACAGGAGTACAGCAAGTATGGCACAGTAGGAGAGACGACAATTTTCAGAGGTTATCTTTGCTCAACAAATTGTAATTTTTACACCATGAGAATATCTTGCAAAAAGGAAATGTTGCTAGAAACCTTGGCACTTATTCAAACTATCTTAACAAATAAGAGCAACAGTTGATATTTAGACTCTTTTTAGAGTAGATGACCATCTCAAAGATGGAAATTCTCAAGGTTATAGCTCTTAATTCTTGAAGAGTACAGAAGCCTTGGTCTGCATTGCTTTTCCTTTGTATTTTATTCGATAAAGTTTTGCCAGAAATTGAAGTTTCCTCTGACAGGATTCAATCATCTTTTTGTAACAGAGACATTAAATTGAAAGTTCTACAAACACGATTCAATCTTCGTTCGAACCGGGGTAAGCAATCGAAAATTTCACGGACACAATGCCAATTTCTTTCCATCTGAGCTACAATGGCAAACGCCGATCCATCTGGTTAGTGGGTTTCTCTGTGCAAGTGCTCAAAAAAGTAACATTTCAAAAACAAAGCGCACACGTATAAGTGCTTGCAAAATTATTAACTGGCATTCTTATGGCTAATTTTTACAAGACTACCTTCTCCAGCTTTCTAATAATTAATAATAGCTTGACCAAAGAAAGAAGACACAGCTAAATTGAATTTCCCATTACACCATGGAAAATTCTGCAGTGGGCCTTTTGTGAATCAATGAAACCTAATGCAAGTTTATGTACTGAGGGCTTCTTTACAAGCCCTGTGCACTGCCAGAACTTCACTTTTTATGTCACTGGTAGCACAGAGTGCAAAGCTATATCTACAAAGCCACAAAAAGCCAGCTAGCGTGGCTTTTCATGGCCTCGTAGATATGGTGTAAGGCAACACATTGCAAGTCACTGAGTTGTGTCATACTCCATGCTTATGCACTGGGGGCTTATTTACGATCCCTGTGCACTGCCAGAACATCACTTTTTTATGCCTGGTGGCGTGGCTTTTCATGGCCTTGTAGATATGGTGTAAGGCAACGCAGTGCAACTCACTGAGTTACCTCACACCGCGTTGAGGAGAAGTAACATGGGGTTGTGGTGGGTGTTTTCACTCAACACGCATGGTATTTGACACATTGCCAGATATACAACACAGTGTCAATCTGGGAATGCGTAAAAGTTGTGCACCACCCCAGGGGAGGCGTAACAATTGTTTTTTTGCTGCAAAGTTCCCCTTCCTGCATAAAAACAATAATGCTAACAACGCAGACACACTTGTACCATGGTGCAAGGGTGCCTGTGTTTGTGCTAGGCATCCATTTATGCACCAGCACATTGGAAGAGGACAGGAATGTATCGTTTCTTATAGAGATTGCTCATTCCTGCTTTTTTAATGTAAGGCAGCACAGATAGTGAAGGACAGCGCTGCCCTGTGTCAAATTGTTGTGAATGAGGCCCTGGGTTTTCATCTGAAAAGTGCATGAACTCCAATGCAGTTTTCTCACCCCCATAATTACCGAATTACTGATACTGAGAGAATAGGCCCATCCAGGATGCAGGAATTCGGTGGTGTTCGGACTCCACAAATACTTTTAGAAAAGAGGAACTACTACTGGAATTTCTGTTACTCCACCTGCTTCCTCTGATGGTGCCCCATTTTCAGTCTATTTTGCAGCCAGAAATGTTAACAGCTTCTGGTTGAAATGGAGGCTACAACTGTGTGTGAATTCCTCAGAATACAGCAGTTTTGTCTGTTTTCCTTAATTGTTTTGTGTTGTGAATTCTTACACTGCTAGTATAAGTTTATAGAAAGAAGCAACATTCTATGAAATATCTAGTTCTGTAGCTTGGAATGGTATCTAGAATAAAATAAAAAAAATTATTTGCAGAGACATTCACTATGAAAGCTGCTGTGGTTCATAATGACAAAAATGTGGCAACTGAATTGCCATTTAAGGTGGCAACAAAACTACCCACCTCTGTCCCTGAGCATGAACCGGTGAATCTGGAGATGGAGGGGGATAAGATCCTTAATAATACCAGTGCAGTGAGTATGGGCGCCAACTTTGACCCTCACAAATGTTGTGTTGTTCAGTGTCTGTTCCTTACGAGAGCTGGAGAGAAGGGTGAAAACAAGTCTGCCACTTTGTGAGGGAAACATTTTGACATTATAGTTAAAGTAATATTAGGACATGAAACCCCCTGAAAGTTCTCTCAGAGACTTTATGTACTATAGAGGAAGATCCTCATTACAAGTTGCTTGTTATTACTGACACGCCTGGCAGAAATAGATATACGGTCCACAGGAATTACTAGATCTGGGGAATTAGTGCAAAATTATCTTCGCCCTCAGCGATTCCACTGTTGTGAGCATTTGGCTGTTTAATACAAATGAAAAATCAGCAGAAGACTGCTAGGTCGAATGAGGAATTATCAAGTGAATTGGTCCCTAAATTACCGATTGAATCTGAAACTAGTTGTTATGCTTTCCCTGGCCTACTAGAGTTATGTGTGATATATTTAATCAGTCAACATATCTAAATCTTATTAACGTGGGTTGCATGGAAGAAAGTCCTCAAAACAGTAAGTAATGCAAATATTTTTTGCCTGTCTCTCCTTCGGATTTAGTAATCTTGATCAGAGAAACATGGTTTACCAACAGTTCTTCACACATCATAGACATCCTTCTTCCCACAGGCAACAACATCAATTGTATAGGCCATGCACATAAGTAGAGAGTAAGCCCCGCTGTCATCCAGGTTTTGCACCATGGACAAGTAAGTGACCCTCAACTCCATGAAGCTCCTGACATGACTTCTCCCACTGTGTGAAGTTCTGCAACTGAGATCACCACCTTCCATCTCATCTATACACACCTCCTGGGCAGAACAAGGACTTTGGAGAAGGTGATCTGAGAGTTCCTCAACCATACGGCCTTCTTCCTTTATGCCTATAAAATGAATACTTGACTATGCTTTTATTCCCCTGGCCACCCAACATCCCACAGAAATGAATTAAGATAATGTTATGTTACATATACCACATGGTAAATACCACATAACACATCCACCATGCAGACTTTAGCAGGCAATGTCATTTGCCATGCAAGACTCTATCATGCTTGAATTTAGCACCGAAGACATTGCAATGCACGTGGTAAGTATATGGCTAATTTATTTAAGGTAAGTACAGGTAAGAATTTGAGAAAGAGAGTTATGGCGGCATCATCAGTGATGTCATAAATGATGTCATTGAACATGTTATGAATGATGTAATATGTGAGGTCATAAGCAATGCATGGTGGGGTGCAAATTATAGTTAGCTTTGATAACTATAACTGGTGAACTTCTGTGTTTTTTATTAGTTCAAACCATTAATGTTGTCACTGACATATTCACCTAACAATAATGCTACTTCAACCATTGTTTTTGTCAGTGAATTTCCAAGGGTTTTTTTTTTTTGTGTAAAAGATCTTTTTATCCTTGATGACCTTCCAGCCGCTGGGCGCATTCTTGCTTACACTGCCGGACGTAGAGTTGGTACTAGGGAGCGACTTCAACATGACGTTAGATGATGCACTGGACCGTGCAACCACCCGACCACAGCACCGTCCCCGATCACACCTGGCAGATTTTCTAGAGGCACATGGTTTGCTCAAGACTTATATGCTGGAATCAAGCTATCCTGGCTGAAGAGTGGTGAAACCCCGAAACCTGTCCTAGGATGTTTGGTTCCAGTCCAGGGAGGACCTGGCCTGGCAGTTCGGGCTGGACTGTTCTCATGAGGCACAGGGTCAAGACTGATTTGCATATGACTGGGTTCAAACTGGAATGGCATGGTGAACAAAAAAACGATGGATTTAGGCCCAGATCTCTGTACTGGGTTGAATGTATGACATTGTTCTGCATTCTGTCCATCAACTGTTGTTTTTGCATTTGTCACCCGGAGTGGGACAGGTATGTTGTGCTCTCCATGCCACTGGAATCAAGCTATCCTGGCTGAAGATGGGTGAAACCCCGAAACCAGTCCTAGGATGTTTGGTTCCAGTCCAGGGAGGACCTGGCCTGGCAGTTCGGGCTGGACTGTTCTCATGAGGCACAGGCTCAAGACTGATTTGCATATGGCTGGGTTCAAACTGGAATGGCATGGTGAGCAAAAAAACGATGGATTTAGGCCCAGATCTCTGTACTGGGGTGAATGTATGACATTGTTCTGCATTCTGTCCATCAACTGTTGTTTTTGCATTTGTCACCCCGAGTGGGACGGGTATGCTCAGACGTGAGTCCCGTGCTCTCCATGCCACTGGAATCAAGCTATCCTGGCTGAAAAGGGGTGAAACCCCGAAACCGGTCCTAGGATGTTTGGTTCCAGTCCAGGGAGGACCTGGCCTGGCAGTTCGGGCTGGACTGTTCTCATGAGGCACAGTGTCAAGACTGATTTGCATATGGCTGGGTTCAAACTGGAATGGCATGGTGAGCAAAAAAACGATGGATTTAGGCCCAGATCTCTGTACTGGGGTGAATGTATGACATTGTTCTGCATTCTGTCCATCAACTGTTGTTTTTGCATTTTTCACCCTGAGTGGGACGGGTATGCTCAGACGTGAGTCCCGTGCTCTCCATGCCACTGGAATCAAGCTATCCTGGCTGAAGAGGGGTGAAACCCCGAAACCGGTCCTAGGATGTTTGGTTCCAGTCCAGGGAGGACCTGACCTGGCAGTTCGGGCTGGACTGTTCTCATAAGGCACAGGGTCAAGACTGATTTGCATATGGCTGGGTTCAAATTGGAATGGCATGGTGAGCAAAAACCGATGGATTTAGGCCCAGATCTCTGGACTGGGGTGAATGTATGACATTGTTCTGCATTCTGTCCATCAACTGTTGTTTTTGCATTTTTCACCCTGAGTGGGACGGATATGCTCAGACGTGAGTCCCGTGCTCTCCATGCCACTGGAATCAAGCTATCCTGGCTGAAGAGGGGTGAAACCCCGAAACCGGTCCTAGGATGTTTGGTTCCAGTCCAGGGAGGACCTGACCTGGCAGTTCGGGCTGGACTGTTCTCATAAGGCACAGGGTCAAGACTGATTTGCATATGGCTGGGTTCAAACTGGAATGGCATGGTGAGCAAAAACCGATGGATTTAGGCCCAGATCTCTGGACTGGGGTGAATGTATGACATTGTTCTGCATTCTGTCCATCAACAGTTTTTTTTTTGCATTTTTCACCCCGAGTGGGACGGGTATGCTCAGACGTGAGTCCCGTGCTCTCCATGCCACTGGAATCAAGCTATCCTGGCTGAAGAGGGGTGAAACCCCGAAACCGGTCCTAGAACGTTTGGTTCCAGTCCAGGGAGGACCTGGCCTGGCAATTCGGGCTGGACTGTTCTCATAAGGCACAGGGTCAAGACTGATTTGCATATGGCTGGGTTCAAACTGGAATGGCATGGTGAGCAAAAAACGATGGATTTAGGCCCAGATCTCTGTACTGGGGTGAATGTATGACATTGTTCTGCATTCTGTCCATCAACAGTTTTTTTTTGCATTTTTCACCCCGAGTGGGACGGGTATGCTCAGACGTGAGTCCCGTGCTCTCCATGCCACTGGAAACAAGCTATCCTGGCTGAAGAGGGGTGAAACCCCGAAACCGGTTGTGAGAAGTTGGCCTGATATGTAGTGCTCACTATTCTAGTGATCACTGTGTATCATTCCAAACGACCCTTATTGATGATTGGTTGTAAGTCAACCTTATAGACCAGCTATCCTAGTAGCGTGGATACGAGCAGTCTTTAGGCTAAACTCTAGAGGGCGTGTTAAGCCAGCTGTTTACCATCACATATACCCCTTGAATACCAAGTGAAAGGACACCACACAAGTTGTTATGAAAATAAAGGATATTTATTTATAACAAGACTACCCTGGCTCTTTATGAGTCAGGGAGCTAAGCACACTACAAAACTCTTATGAAAATACTTCTGGTTGCACAATTTACACAAGGGCCCGAAGGGCACGAAACCATTTACACTGCAAGTGGAATGGGAAAGGTTGGATAGTTTAAAGTTACTGATTCCGGAGGAATCCGATCAGTGGGACTAAACGAAAAAGGAACTGGACACTTGTTGAGCGAACCTGCGATGGAGCACCGAAATGCTCGAGTTACCTAGCCCAGAGGCTGCGGCTGCGTGAAGTTCGGCAAGATGTCGGGAGTCCTCGTTGTAGTCTCAGGAGCCTGAAAGAAGAAGTTGCTGGCAGGCGACCAGTGTCGATGTTCAGCGAGATCCAAGCCTGTATCGGGGTTGAAGGAAAACCTGAAAGCAGAGGGGACTCAGTTCTCAACCGCTAGCCAGCGATCGTGTGGGTACCAGGAAGGTACCGGCTGAAGTCACCTCGACCAGGTGGGTGGATGACGTCGGACTCGGCTGTTCCTTGGACCAGGAGGCGCGGCGGCGACCCGGAGGGAGGGCGAGCTGTCCCACGAAGGTGTCTGCTGTCGATGATGCTGGGCCCAGGAATGGGGCAGCAGGTCTTGGCAGTGGCAAGCCCACGTGGGGGAGTCAAGATGACGTCTGGAGTGGACCAGGAGGGTCCGGGGTACTCCTCTGTTGAAGGGGAGCAAGAGCCAGTCTGGAGCAACCAGACCAGTGATGAAAGTCTGTCGTGGTGCGTCGTGAAGAGGGCCACAAGCCGGTCGGCGGGTGGTCGGACAACGCGGTGAGCAGTAAGGAGCAGAAGGGCCCCCACGCAGATCCTGTGGATGCTGGGGAGACAGACTTCGGTGCTGGAGCTGCTCAGGGTTAGGGCTTCTCAAACCCTAGGTCCACTCACTCGAGGGTCCCTCGGTGGGCGTGCTAGATAAGCGTCGTGCAGGTTCTGAAGATGGCCGGTCCCGCAGGTCTCGTCACACCTACGAATCTCAGCTGGGCTGATGATGTAGGTAGAGGTCAGAGATGGCAGGGACTCGGGTCTCGTCGAGCTGGGCAGTCTTGATCCGTAGGAGAGACGTACAGCAAACCGCAAGCGCTTAGGTGGTGCCTGCTGGTGCAGGGTGGCTACTCCTTAGCCACAAGGGAGAGTCTTCAGAAATAGTCAAGAGTTCCTTTCGTGGAAAGTAGTTCAAGATTCAGAATTATCCAATTTGGGAAGGGGACTCGCTCCTACCTTTATTCTAAGAAAAGGGGCTGGCCCGTGACTAGGTCCTACCTATGGGTGGAGCCAGGAGGGGGGTGGTTACACCCCTATCCTTTGTCCGGCTTCGCCCCAGCTCAGGGGCAGGGTTGCCCCCGAAACTGGTTTGAGCCGGGCTATGCACAGTGAGCACCGGGGTGCCACTTGCAATCACCTTCCTTTCAGCCCTGCCTACCTGGGATACACAAACCCTGTCTGGGATGGTGCTAACACCGCCCTCGACAGGAAACCCTTTGTCCAAGCTCCCTCTGCTGGAAGGTCTCCCAGCAGCAGGAGGCCAGACTTGTGTCTGGTGGCAGCATCCATTTTGTGATGCTGAGGCTTGAGTCAACTTCTAACCGGGGTTCAAGGTTACGTCCATGTCGTGCCCCTCTAAAAGGGGGGAATGCTAACCTCGTCGCCAGAATTGGCGAGGGGTTCGTATCCCAATTCGTATGACACCTTACTCGACATGTGTGGGTGATGCGATGCCAAAGTTAGCAAATAACCGTAAGGATTATAATGCATGTTAAAGTAGTTGGCCCGCGTCACCATGGAACGGCTATTAGGACTTGGTTCCGCAAGCCGTCGACGGGCTCAGCTCGCGCCAGAGCACCGTCCCACATGATTCCCAGCACTCTGCCTTCAGGATTGATAAGGCCTGCCATAGGAGTGACTGATAGGAATCCATGTGCCCATTTTAGGGTTAGGTGTAGGAATACTACACCTACAGCAACGGGTGATTACACCACTTTGCCCCAGCTGTCGTGCAGCCAGTTGTGTCAGATTTGGACGGCCATACAAGGGTGGCATAATACATGCTGCAGCCCCTGGTAGGCCCTGGGTACACCGATGCCCTGGATACCTGTGGTATGCTGAGACAGGGACTGACAAGGCGGCCCAGTTCCAATTAGTGGATGCACCTAACGTACATGTGTGTTAATTTCGAGAGAGAACAGCTAGGCTGTGGGTCTGATTGGCAGGCCCACAGTCAGGGAAAGTCGTAAACCAATGAAGCAAAAGCAAAAAATCTGGGTGATCATAGGATTGCAGACCCTACTCTCCTACATGACCCCCCCCCCCCAAACTTTGGGACAATAAGCTAACCTTGACCAGGTGAGTCTTCTTGCTCTAAGTGGAAATACCTGGAGAGCCCATCTGCATTGCCATGATCAGTGCCAGGTCTATGCTCCACTGTGAAGTCCATCCCCTGTAGGGAAATGGACCACCTAAGTATTTGGGGGTTTTCACCCTTCATTTGATTTAGCCACAAGAGGGGCTTATGGTCGGTCTGAATCTTGAAGTGAGTGCCAAACAAGTATGGCCTCAACTTCTTCAGGGCCCAAACCACAGCAAAGGCCTCCCTCTCAATAGCTGACCAATTCTTCTCTCTGGGGGTCAGCCTCCTGCTAATAAAAGCTATGGGCTGGTCATGACCATCAAAATTCAGTTGAGATAGAACAGCTCCCACACCCAACTCCGAAGCGTCTGTTTGGACGATGAATGGTTTGGAGTAGTCTGGACTCTTTAGGATAGGTGCTGTGCACATGGCCTGCTTTAGGTCATCGAATGCCTTCTGACAGCTTGCTGTCCACTGAACTTTTTTTGGCATCTTTTTACTTGTCAGGTCGTTTAGCGGGGTCACAATGGATCCATAATTTCTGACAAATTTCCGGTAATAACCAGTCAGGCCCAAGAAAGCTCGAACCTGAGTCTGGGAGGTTGGAGGAGCCCAGTCCTGGATGGCCTGTATTTTGCTCTCCAATGGCTGAACCTGGCCTCCACCTACAAGGTGGCCCAGGTATACAACCTGTGTCTGCCCTATCTGGCACTTAGTGGCCTTGATAGTGAGGCCTGCCTTTTGCAGGGCCTCTAACACTTTCCTCAGGTGGACCAGGTGATCCTCCCAGGTGGCGCTAAAGACAGCGATATCGTCCAGATACGCCGCACAGAAGTCGTCCAACCCAGTGAGAACTCGATTCACCAGCCTTTGGAAGGTGGCAGGTGCATTTTTCAAACCAAAGGGCATTACCACGAACTGATAATGCCCACCCGGGGTAGAAAATGCTGTTTTGGGCTTGGCCTCCTCAGCTAACCTGATTTGCCAATACCCAGCTGTCAGGTCAAACGTACTTAAGTAGTTGGCCGAAGCCAACCAGTCGATAAGTTCGTCTGCTCTTGGTATCGGGTGGGCGTCAGTCTTAGTGACTGCATTGAGACCTCTGTAGTCCACGCAAAACCTCATCTCTTTCTTACCGCCCTGGGTGTTAGGTTTCGGCACGAGAACTACGGGACTAGCCCAGGGGCTGTCCGAGGGTTCAATGACTCCCAGCTCCAACATTTTCTGCACCTCTGTCTTGATGCAGTCTCTGACATGATCAGGCTGTCGATAGATTTTACTCTTTACGGGCAGACTGTCCCCAGTGTCGACCTCATGGGTACACCAATTGGTCTGACTGGGTGTCAGAGAGAACATATGTCGAAAGGATTGAAGAACCTGTTTACAATCCTTTTGTTGATGTCCAGAGAGGCTGCCACAAAAGACAACACCATCTACTGACCCATCGTCAGGGTTCTGAGAGAGCAGGTCTGGGAGAGGGTCACTCTCCTCCTCCTGTCCCTCATCTGTGGCCATGAGCAAGCCCATGCCCTCCCTGTCGACATATGCCTTGAGCCTGTTTACATGGAGCACCCGGTGGGGGCTCCGGGGAGTTCCCAGGTCCACCAGGTAGGTGACCTCACCCTTTTGCTCAATGATCGTGTGGGGCCCAGACCATTTGTCTTTGAGTGCTGCTGGGGCCACTGGCTCCAGCACCCACACCTTCTGTCCAGGCTGGTACACAGTCAGGACAGCCTTTTGGTCGTGCCAAGCTTTTTGTAATTCTTGGCTCGCCTCAAGGTTTTTAGATGCCTTTTCCATGTACTCCGCCATCCGCGAGCGGAGACCGAGCACATAGTCCACAATGTTTAATGCCGGCTTTCTGAGAGGTCTCTCCCATCCTTCCTTTACCAAACAAAGGGGTCCCCTTACAGGATGTCCGAACAGAAGCTCAAAAGGGCTGTAGCCAACCCCCTTCTGCGGGACTTCTCTGTAGGCGAACAAGAGGCAGGGTATCAGGACATCCCATCTCCGCCGAAGCTTTTCAGGTAGTCCGTGAATCATCCCTTTTAGGGTCCTGTTGAATCTCTCAACAAGCCCATTGCATTGTGGGTGATAGGGTGTGGTGAACTTGTAGTTGACACCACACTCCTTCCACATTGCAGTCAGATATCCCGACATAAAGTTTGCACCTCTGTCTGAGACGACCTCCTTAGGGAAGCCCACTCTGGAGAACACTCCAACTAGGGCCCGAGCCACCACAGGTGCTGTAGTGGTCCTAAGGGGAAAAGCTTCAGGATACCTGGTGGCGTGGTCCACCACCACCAGTATAAACTTGTGTCCTGATGCTGTCTGGGGTTCCATTGGTCCGACAATGTCGATCCCCACTCGTTCAAAGGGTACCCCCACCACCGGTAGTGGTATGAGGGGGGCCTTTGTCGTGCCACCTGACTTACCACTGGCTTGGCAAGTGACACAGGAGCGGCAAAACTCCTTCGTATCTTCGGACATGTGGGGCCAGTGAAAGTGTGGAACAATTCTGTCCCAAGTCTTATTCTGGCCTAAGTGACCTGCAAGGGGAATCTCGTGGGCCAAGGTAAGAAGGAAACCTCTCAGAGACAAGGGGATGACCAGCCTCCTGGTCGCGCCAGGTTTGGGGTCTCTTGCCTCGGAGTACAGGAGTCCATCGTCCCAGTACACTTTGTGGGTACCTGTGGCGTTCCCTGCAGCCTCAGCAGCAGCCTGCTGTCTGAGGGGTTCAAGTGAGGGGCAGTCTAACTGTGCCTTCCCCAGGTCTTCCCTGGAGGGTCCCCCTGAGCCCAGAAACTCAACCTGACCAGGTTCAAGCTCTTTCGGCTCAGTTTCCCTCAGTTCTTTAAGGTCAGCCTCCTCAGAGACTTGATCCACGACCTGGGGCAAGGGGGAAGGCAAAGCCTTACCCTTACTGCTCCTTTTCTTGGAAGGTGTCTGGTCCGTTCTTCCAGGATCCAGCACCTGTTCAGTGGGGCATCTTTTGGCCTGTGACCTAGTGACAGCAAGGACATGTGCTGGCAAGCCTAACATTTCCATGTGAGTCCTCTGCTCCACTTCTGACCATTGTGACGTTTCCAAATCATTGCCCAGCAGACATTCTACGGGGAGGTCTGAACTAACCACAACCTTTTTCGGGCCACTTACCCCTCCCCAGGAGAAATCAACAACTGCCATACTGTGATTGGTAGTGACGTTGCTGGCATTGGTCACTAGGTAATCGGTACCTAGCATGATCTGTCCAGGGTCCACAAAGTTAGGCGTCACCATGGTGACACTGGCACAAGTGTCCCTGTAGGCCTGAGTCACTTTTCCATTGATCAAAGGTGTCTGTCTGTATTTGCCCAAAGTATTGGGACTGGCATCAGGGGACATATCCATATCCCCTGTACAGACAAGGACGGCCTGAGTGAGCGTGCTGACTAAGTCGTCACTCCCCTCGGTTCCCAAGGTTAACCGAACTAATGCCTTGGGAGGCGCACTACCACTGCTGACTGTACTAGGGGGTGCAGGTGCCTTAGGGGCTGCAGTGGCAGGAGTTTGCCCTCCTTTCTTGGTGCACTCACTAAACCAGTGAGTCTTACTTTTACAGTATTGGCACCACCTTTTTGACTGGCCTTCTTGAGTCTTCTCCTTCTGTGAAGCCTGACCCCCACCCTCTTTGGTTTGTTGGGGACCTGTCGAAGACTTCTGGTCATTTTGTTCGTTCTTGTTACTACCCTTTTGGTCTGCTTTCTTCTGACCACCCTGGTTCTGATTCTGGTTCTGCTTGACCCTTGTTCTGACCCATCTGTCTGCCTTCTTTCCCAATTCTTGGGGAGAGGTCAGATCCGAGTCGACAAGGTGCTGATGCAACAATTGGTTCTGACAGTTGTTTAAAATCTGTTCTCTCATGATAAGATTGTACAATCCTGTGTAATCAGTAACCTTGCTACCCAGCAACCAGCCTTCCAAAGCCTTAGTGGCACAATCGACAAAGTCAGTCCAATCCTGAGACTGAATTTTCTGGGTGTCCTGGAACAGCAACCTGTACTGTTCCGTGGTTAAGCCGAACCCATCAATCAGTGTGTTCTTCAGGACTTGGTAGTTGTTCGCATCCTCAGCTTTAGTAGTGAGGAGCTTGTCTCGCCCTTTACCTTCAAAGGAGAGCCACAGTATAGCTGCCCACTGACTTGGGGGGACGCACTGGACAGTGCAGGCCCTCTCCAAGGCAGTTATCCACTTGTGGATGTCGTCCCCTTGTTTAAAGGGGGGCACTATTTTACTCAGGTGTCTAGTATCTATACCCCTGTCTTTCTCTCTAATGAGAATGCTGCCACCAGTGGGATCTAACCCACTTAATTTCTGCTCTCGGGCTAAGGCAAGTCTTTCTTTGGCGAGGGCAAGTTCTTCCCGCTTGATCCTTAGATTGACTTCCCTCATCTTTGCTTCATGCTCCCTTCTCTGAGGGGACGTCATTCCTCTCTGAGAAGATGCCTGAGAGACATGTGTACGAACAGATCTGTTAGAGCCTCTGGAGAGAGACCTAGCTCGTCCGTTCCCAATGTTAGGCCTGCTTGAGCGTGGGGCCGGGGCTCCCCCGGTTCTATTCTCATGCCTGCTTAAGTTGGTCCTCGTAAGCCTGCCGACTACCACTGGACCTTTGTTTGCCTCGTCTCCTGATAACTCCTCCTCGTCTTCCTCCTCTGTATGGAGGTCGAGGTCTGGGTCACCAAGGGTTCCCTCTAAGGGAGGCATGTTCCCATCAGCATTGGGGGGACCTGTGTTAGAGGACCTCCTAGCATCGTACGTCTCTAAGAGACCTATCAGAAATGCGATGGTAGGGTTAGAACCCTGGTTTAGCTTCCTGGAGGCACACAGTTGTCTCATCTCCTTGAAGCTAAGAGCTGCATATCGTGACACGACCTGTGGAGGGTCACTGAAGACTAAGGGAGTCTCCGCAGACTCTCCGTGGACCGACATGCTTCTAGTGAGGTGTAAGTGATGCACCTACCTACACTAGTTGTTTACCTACTGATCCGTTGCTAAGAGTTGTAGTCAGGGTGTGCTAAGCCCTGTTACACTACAACAGCTGGTTCAGTAGAACTCAGAGTATTCTAAGTTAAGTTATATGTACCTGGGTACTTAAGTGATCTTTCACTTCGATATTCTTAGGATACGTGTGTGGTAAAACAACAGCAAGCTCAAATCCCAACCGCTGCTCACCAATGTGAGAAGTTGGCCTGATATGTAGTGCTCACTATTCTAGTGATCACTGTGTATCATTCCAAACGACCCTTATTGATGATTGGTTGTAAGTCAACCTTATAGACCAGCTATCCTAGTAGCGTGGATACGAGCAGTCTTTAGGCTAAACTCTAGAGGGCGTGTTAAGCCAGCTGTTTACCATCACATATACCCCTTGAATACCAAGTGAAAGGACACCACACAAGTTGTTATGAAAATAAAGGATATTTATTTATAACAAGACTACCCTGGCTCTTTATGAGTCAGGGAGCTAAGCACACTACAAAACTCTTATGAAAATACTTCTGGTTGCACAATTTACACAAGGGCCCGAAGGGCACGAAACCATTTACACTGCAAGTGGAATGGGAAAGGTTGGATAGTTTAAAGTTACTGATTCCGGAGGAATCCGATCAGTGGGACTAAACGAAAAAGGAACTGGACACTTGTTGAGCGAACCTGCGATGGAGCACCGAAATGCTCGAGTTACCTAGCCCAGAGGCTGCAGCTGCGTGAAGTTCGGCAAGATGTCGGGAGTCCTCGTTGTAGTCTCAGGAGCCTGAAAGAAGAAGTTGCTGGCAGGCGACCAGTGTCGATGTTCAGCGAGATCCAAGCCTGGATCGGGGATGAAGGAAAACCTGAAAGCAGAGGGGACTCAGTTCTCAACCGCTAGCCAGCGATCGTGTGGGTACCAGGAAGGTACCGGCTGAAGTCACCTCGACCAGGTGGGTGGATGACGTCGGACTCGGCTGTTCCTTGGACCAGGAGGCGCAGCGGCGACCCGGAGGGAGGGCGAGCTGTCCCACGAAGGTGTCTGCTGTCGATGATGCTGGGCCCAGGAATGGGGCAGCAGGTCTTGGCAGTGGCAAGCCCACGTGGGGGAGTCAAGATGACGTCTGGAGTGGACCAGGAGGGTCCGGGGTACTCCTCTGTTGAAGGGGAGCAAGAGCCAGTCTGGAGCAACCAGACCAGTGATGAAAGTCTGTCGTGGTGCGTCGTGAAGAGGGCCACAAGCCGGTCGGCGGGTGGTCGGACAACGCGGTGAGCAGTAAGAAGCAGAAGGGCCCCCACGCAGATCCTGTGGATGCTGGGGAGACAGACTTCGGTGCTGGAGCTGCTCAGGGTTAGGGCTTCTCAAACCCTAGGTGCACTCACTCGAGGGTCCCTCGGTGGGCGTGCTAGATAAGCGTCATGCAGGTTCTGAAGATGGCCGGTCCCGCAGGTCTCGTCACACCTACGAATCTCAGCTGGGCTGATGATGTAGGTAGAGGTCAGAGATGGCAGGGACTCGGGTCTCGTCGAGCTGGGCAGTCTTGATCCGTAGGAGAGACGTACAGCAAACCGCAAGCGCTTAGGTGGTGCCTGCTGGTGCAGGGTGGCTACTCCTTAGCCACAAGGGAGAGTCTTCAGAAATAGTCAAAGATCCTTTCGTGGAAAGTAGTTCAAGATTCAGAATTATCCAATTTGGGAAGGGGACTCGCTCCTACCTTTATTCTAAGAAAAGGGGCTGGCCCGTGACTAGGTCCTACCTATGGGTGGGGCCAGGAGGGGGGTTGTTACACCCCTATCCTTTGTCCGGCTTCGCCCCAGCTCAGGGGCAGGGTTGCCCCCGAAACTGGTTTGAGCCGGGCTATGCACAGTGAGCACCGGGGTGCCACTTGCAATCACCTTCCTTTCAGCCCTGCCTACCTGGGATACACAAACCCTGTCTGGGATGGTGCTAACACCGCCCTCGACAGGAAACCCTTTGTCCAAGCTCCCTCCGCTGGAAGGTCTCCCAGCAGCAGGAGGTCAGACTTGTGTCTGGTGGCAGCATCCATTTTGTGATGCTGAGGCTTGAGTCAACTTCTAACCGGGGTTCAAGGTTACGTCCATGTCGTGCCCCTCTAAAAGGGGGGAATGCTAACCTCGTCGCCAGAATTGGCGAGGGGTTCGTATCCCAATTCGTATGACACCTTACTCGACATGTGTGGGTGATGCGATGCCAAAGTTAGCAAATAACCGCAAGGATTATGATGCATGTTAAAGTAGTTGGCCCGCGTCACCATGGAACGGCTATTAGGACTTGGTTCCGCAAGCCGTCGACGGGCTCAGCTCGCGCCAGAGCACCGTCCCACATGATTCCCAGCACTCTGCCTTCAGGATTGATAAGGCCTGCCATAGGAGTGACTGATAGGAATCCATGTGCCCATTTTAGGGTTAGGTGTAGGAATACTACACCTACAGCAACGGGTGATTACACCACTTTGCCCCAGCTGTCGTGCAGCCAGTTGTGTCAGATTTGGACGGCCATCCAAGGGTGGCATAATACATGCTGCAGCCCCTGGTAGGCCCTGGGTACACCGATGCCCTGGATACCTGTGGTATGCTGGGACAGGGACTGACAAGGCGGCCCAGTTCCAATTAGTGGATGCACCTAACGTACATGTGTGTTAATTTCGAGAGAGAACAGCTAGGCTGTGGGTCTGATTGGCAGGCCCACAGCCAGGGAAAGTCGTAAACCAATGAAGCAAAAGCAAAAAATCTGGGTGATCATAGGATTGCAGACCCTACTCTCCTACACCGGTCCTAGAACGTTTGGTTCCAGTCGAGGGAGGACCTGGCCTGGCAATTCGGGCTGGACTGTTCTCATGAGGCACAGGGTCAAAACTGATTTGCATATGGCTGGGTTCAAACTGGAATGGCATGGTGAGCAAAAAAACGATGGATTTAGGCCCAGATCTCTGTACTGGGGTGAATGTATGACATTGTTCTGCATTCTGTCCATCAACTGTTGTTTTTTCATTTGTCACCCCGAGTGGGACGGGTATGCTCAGACGTGAGTTCCGTGCTCTCCATGCCACTGGAATCAAGCTATCCTGGCTGAAGAGGGGTGAAACCCCGAAACCGGTCCTAGGATGTTTGGTTCCAGTCCAGGGAGGACCTGACCTGGCAGTTCGGGCTGGACTGTTCTCATGAGGCACAGGGTCAAGACTGATTTGCATATGGCTGGGTTCAAACTGGAATGGCATGGTGAGCAAAAAACGATGGATTTAGGCCCAGTTCTCTGTACTGGGGTGAATGTATGACATTGTTCTGCATTCTGTCAATCAACAGTTTTTTTGCATTTTTCACCCCGAGTGGGACGGGTATGCTCAGACGTGAGTCCCGTGCTCTCCATGCCACTGAAATCAAGCTATCCTGGCTGAAGAGGGTTGAAACCCCGAAACTGGTCCTAGAACGTTTGGTTCCAGTCCAGGGAGGACCTGGCCTGGCAATTCGGGCTGGACGGTTCTCATGAGGCACAGGGTCAAAACTGATTTGCATATGGCTGGGTTCAAACTGGAATGGCATGGTGAGCAAAAAAACGATGGATTTAGGCCCAGATCTCTGTACTGGGGTGAATGTATGACATTGTTCTGCATTCTGTCCATCAACTGTTGTTTTTTCATTTGTCACCCCGAGTGGGATGGGTGTGCTCAGACGTCAGTCCCGTGCTCTCCATGCCACTGGAATCAAGCTATCCTGGCTGAAGAGGGGTGAAACCCCGAAACCGGTCCTAGGATGTTTGGTTCCAGTCCACGGAGCACCTGGCCTGGCAGTTCGGGCTGGACTGTTCTCATGAGGCACAGGATCAAGACTGATTTGCATATGGCTGGGTTCAAACTGGAATGGCATGGTGAGCAAAAAACGATGGATTTAGACCCAGATCTCTGTACTGGGGTGAATGTATGACATTGTTCTGCATTCTGTCAATCAACTGTTGTTTTTGCATTTGTCACCCCGAGTGAGACGGGTATGCTTAGACATGAGTTCGGTGCTCTCCTTGCCACTGGAATCAAGCTATCCTGGCTGTGGAGGGGTGAAACCCCGAAACCGGTCCTAGGATGCTTGGTTCCAGACCAGGGAGGACCTGGCCTGGCAGTTCGGGCTGGACGGTTCTCATGAGGCACAGGGTCAAGACTGATTTGCATATGTCTGGGTTCAAACTAGAATGGCATGGTGAGCAAAAAACGATGGATTTAGGCCCAGATCTCTGTACTGGGATGAATTTATGACATTGTTCTGCATTCTGTCCATCACCTGTTGTTTTTGCATTTGTCACCCCGGGTTGGAGGGGTATTCTCAGACGTGAGTTCCGTGCTCTCCATGCCACTGGAATCAAGCTATCCTGGCTGAAGAGGGGTGAAACCCCGAAACCGGTCCTAGGATGTTTGGTTCCAGTCCAGGGAGGACCTGGCCGGGCAGTTCGGGCTGGACTGTTCTCATGAGGCACAGGGTCAAGACTGATTTGCATATGGCCAGGGTTCAAACTGGAATGGCATGGTGAGCAAAAAAACGATGGATTTAGGCCCAGATCTCTGTACTGGGGTGAATGTATGACATTGTTCTGCATTCTGTCCATCGCCTGTTGTTTTTGAATTTGTCACCCCGAGTGGGACGGGTATGCTCAGACGTGAGTTCCTTGCTCTCCATGCCACTGGAATCAAGCTATGCTGGCTGAAGAGGGGTGAAACCCCGAAACTGGTCCTAGGATGTTTGGTTCCAGTCCAGGGAGGACCTGGCCGGGCTGTTCGGGCTGGACTGTTCTCATGAGGCACAGGGTCAAGACTGATTTGCATATGGCTGGGTTCAATCTGGAATGGCATGGTGAGCAAAAAAACGATGGATTTAGGCCCAGATCTCTGTACTGGGGTGAATGTATGACATTGTTCTGCATTCTGTCCATCAACTGTTGTTTTTGCATTTTTCACCCCGAGTGGGACGGGTATGCTCAGACGTGAGTCCTGTGCTCTCCATGCCACTGGAATCAAGCTATCCTGGCTGAAGAGGGGTGAAACCCTGAAACCGGTCCTAGAATGTTTGGTTCCAGTCCAGGGAGGACCTGGCCTGGCAATTCGGGCTGGACTGTTCTCATGAGGCACAGGGTCATGACTAGGCCTGGGCGAAAATTTCGTTCCGTTCGCGGAAATTGCGATAATTTGACATTTTCACGTTCCGCGGAGAGCGCGAAAATGTCCAAATTTCTGCATTCCGCAGCTTGGCGATAATTTGTTTCTTGCTCGCGCTGTAAAATCATACATTCTCGCGCGCGTGCGATCGCCTTACCTGAATCCCTGCGTTCGCCGTCAAGTTTTCTTGATCCGGTCGCGTTCTCCATGAGATGTTGTATTGTTTTTAGCCATTTGCGCTGTCTCGCGACAGTTCGCGCCCGCAGTGACGTCATGCGTCGCGCGATCACGTCTTTCTTCTCGCGATCAAGCACCGCGAGACAGCTGAAAACAAGATGGCCGCGCCCGCGAGCAACCACATGGGTAAGTTGGCGAGCCGCAACCATGCAGAAAATCTCGCGAACATGCAGGAAAAAAACTTCCGCATCTTCGCGATATTTCCGCGTGTTTGCGATAATTTTTAACTTTTTCGTGATAATTTGCGAAAGCGGATTTCCCAAATTCCGCCCACCCCTAGTCAAGACTGATTTGCATATGGCTGGGTTCAAATTGGAATGGCATGGTGACCAAAAAAACGATGGATTTAGGACCAGATCTCTGTACTGGGGTGAATGTATGACATTGTTCTGCATTCTGTCCATCAACTGTTGTTTTTGCATTTGTCACCCCGAGTGGGACGGGTATGGTCAGACGTGAGTTCCGTGCTCTCCATGCGACTGGAATCAAGCTATCCTGGCTGAAGAGAGGTGAAACCCCGAAACCGGTCCTAGGATGTTTGGTTCCAGTCCAGGGAGGACCTGGCCTGGCAGTTCGGGCTGGACTGTTCTCATGAGGCTCAGGGTCAAGACTGATTTGCATATGGCTGGGTTCAAACTGGAATGGCATGGTGAGAGAAAAAACTATGGATTTAGGCCCAGATCTCTGTACTGGGATGACTTTATGACATTGTTCTGCATTCTGTCCATCACCTGTTGTTTTTGCATTTGTCACCCCGGGTTGGACGGGTATGCTCAGACGTGAGTTCCTTGCTCTCCATGCCACTGGAATCAAGCTTTCAGGGCTGAAGAGGGGTGAAACCCCAAAACCGGTCCTAGGATGTTTGGTTCCAGTCCAGGGAGGATCTGGCTGGGCCGTTCGGGCTGGACTGTTCTCATGAGGCACAGGGTCAAGACTGATTTGCATATGGCTGGGTTCAAACTGGAATGGCATGGTGAGCAAAAAAACGATGGATTTAGGCCCAGATCTCTGTACTGGGGTGAATGTATGACATTGTTCTGTATTCTGTACATCAACTGTTGTTTTTACATTTGTCACCCCGAGTGGGATGGGTATGCTCAGACGTCAGTCCCGTGCTCTCCATGCCACTGGAATCAAGCTATCCTGGCTGAAGAGGGGTGAAACCCCGAAACCGGTTTTAGGATGTTTGGTTCCAGTCCACGGAGGACCTGGCCTGGCAGTTCGGGCTGGACTGTTCTCATGAGGCACAGGGTCAAGACTGATTTGCATATGGCTGGGTTCAAACTGGAATGGCATGGTGAGGAAAAAAACGATGGATTTAGGCCCAGATCTCTGTGCTGGGGTGAATGTATGACATTGTTCTGCATTCTGTCCATCAACTGTTGTTTTTGCATTTGTCACCCTGAGTGGGACGGGTATGCTCAGACGTGAGTCCTGTGCTCTCCATGCCACTGGAATCAAGCTATCCTGGCTGAAGAGGGTTGAAACCCCGAAACCGGTCCTAGGATGTTTGGTTCCAGTCCAGGGAGGACATGGCCTGGCAGTCCGGGCTGGACTGTTCTCATGAGGCACAGGGTCAAGACTGATTTGCATATGTCTGGGTTCAAAGTGGAATGGCATAGTGAGCAAAAAACGATGTATTTAGGCCCAGATCTCTGTACTGGGGTGAATGTATGACATTGTTCTGCATTCTGTCCATCAACTGTTGTTTTTGCATTTGTCACCCAGAGTGGGACGGGTATGCTCAGACGTGAGTCCCGTTCTCTCCATGCCACTGGAATCAAGCTATCCTGGCTGAAGAGGGGTGAAACCCCGAAACCGGTCCTAGAATGTTTGGTTCCAGTCCAGGGAGGACCTGGCCTGGCAGTTCGGGCTGGACTGTTCTCAAGAGGCACAGGTTCAAGACTGATTTGCATATGGCTGGGTTCAAACTGGAATGGCATGGTGAGCAAAAAAACGATGGATTTAGGCCCAGATCTCTGTACTGGGGTGAATGTATGACATTGTTCTGCATTCTGTCCATCAACTGTTGTTTTGCATTTGTCACCCCGAGTGGGATGGGTATGCTCAGACGTCAGTCCCGTGCTCTCCATGCCACTGGAATCAAGCTATCCTGGCTGAAGAGGGGTGAAACCCCGAAACCGGTTTTAGGATGTTTGGTTCCAGTCCATGGAGGACCTGGCCTGGCAGTTCGGGCTGGACTGTTCTCATGAGGCACAGGATCAAGACTGATTTGCATATGGCTGGGTTCAAACTGGAATGGCATGGTGAGGAAAAAACGATGGATTTAGACCCAGATCTCTGTACTGGGGTGCATGTACGACATTGTTCTGCATTCTGTCAATCAACTGTTGTTTTTGCATTTGTCACCCCGAGTGAGACGGGTATGCTTAGACGTGAGTTCCGTGCTCTCCTTGCCACTGGAATCAAGCTATCCTGGCTGTGGAGGGGTGAAACCCCAAAATCGGTCCTAGGATGCTTGGTTCCAGTCCAGGGAGGACCTGGCCTGGCAGTTCAGGCTGGACGGTTCTCATGAGGCACAGGGTCAAGACTGATTTGCATATGTCTGGGTTCAAACTGGAATGGCATGGTGAGCAAAAAACGATGGATTTAGGCCCAGATCTCTGTACTGGGATGAATTTATGACATTGTTCTGCATTCTGTCCATCACCTGTTGTTTTTGCATTTGTTACCCCGGGTTGGAGGGGTATTCTCAGAGGTGAGTTCCGTGCTCTCCATGCCACTGGAATCAAGCTATCCTGGCTGAAGAGGGGTGAAACCCCGAAACCGGTCTTAGGATGTTTGGTTCCATTCCAGGGAGGACCTGGCCGGGCAGTTCGGGCTGGACTGTTCTCATGAGGCACAGGGTCAAGACTGATTTGCATATGGCCGGGTTCAAACTGGAATGGCATGGTGAGCAAAAAAACGATGGATTTAGGCCCAGATCTCTGTACTGGGGTGAATGTATGACATTGTTCTGCATTCTGTCCATCAACTGTTGTTTTTGCATTTTTCACCCCGTGTGGGACGGGTATGCTCAGACGTGAGTCCCGTGCTCTCCATGCCACTGGAATCAAGCTATCCTGGCTGAAGAGGGGTGAAACCCCGAAACCGGTCCTAGGATGTTTGGTTCCAGTCCAGGGAGGACCTGGCCGGGCTGTTCGGGCTGGACTGTTCTCATGAGGCACAGGGTCAAGACTGATTTGCATATGGCTAGGTTCAATCTGGAATGGCATAGTGAGCAAAAAAACGATGGATTTAGGCCCAGATCTCTGTACTGGGGTGAATGTATGACATTGTTCTGCATTCTGTCCATCAACTGTTGTTTTTGCATTTTTCATCCCGAGTGGGACGGGTATGCTCAGACGTGAGTCCTGTGCTCTCCATGCCACTGGAATCAAGCTATCTTGGCTGAAGAGGGGTGAAACCCTGAAACCAGTCCTAGAATGTTTGGTTCCAGTCCAGGGAGGACCTGGCCTGGCAAGTCGGGCTGGACTGTTCTCATGAGGCACAGGGTCATGACTAGGCCTGGGCGAAAATTTTGTTCCGTTCGCGGAAATTGCGATAATTTGACATTTTCACGTTCCGCGGAGAGCGCGAAAATGTCCAAATTTCCGCATTCCGCAGCTTGGCGATAATTTGTTTCTTGCTCGCGCTGTAAAATAATACATTCTCGCGCGCGTGCAATCGCCTTACCTGAATCCCTGCGTTCGCCGTCAAGTTTTCTTGATCCGGTCGCGTTCTCCATGAGATGTTGTATTTGTATTGTTTTTAGCCATTTGCGCTGTCTCGCGACAGTTCGCGCCCGCAGTGACAACATGCATCGCGCAATCACGTCTTTCTTCTCGCGATCAAGCACCGCGAGACAACTGAAAACAAGATGGCCGTGCCCGCGAGCAACCACATGGGTAAGTTGGCGAGCCGCAACCATGCAGAAAATCTCGCGAACATGCAGGAAAAAAACTTCCGCATCTTCGCGATATTTCCGCGTGTTTGCGATAATTTTTAACATTTTCGCGATAATTTGCGAAAGCGGATTTCGCAAATTCCGCCCACCCCTAGTCAAGACTGATTTGCATATGGCTGGGTTCAAACTGGAATGGCATGGTGAGCAAAAAAACGATGGATTTAGGACCAGATCTCTGTACTGGGGTGAATGTATGACATTGTTCTGCATTCTGTCCATCAACTGTTATTTTTGCATTTGTCACCCCGAGTGGGACGGGTATGGTCAGACGTGAGTTCCGTGCTCTCCATGCCACTGAAATCAAGCTATCCTGGCTGAAGAGAGGTGAAACCCAGAAACCGGTCCTGGGATGTTTGGTTCCAGTCCAGGGAGGACCTGGCCTGGCAGTTCGGGCTGGACTGTTCTCATGAGGCTCAGGGTCAAGACTGATTTGCAGATGGCTGAGTTCAAACTGGAATGGCATGGTGAGAGAAAAAACTATGGATTTAGGCCCAGATCTCTGTACTGGGATGACTTTATGACATTGTTCTGCATTCTGTCCATCACCTGTTGTTTTTGCATTTGTCACCCCGGGTTGGACGGGTATGCTCAGACGTGAGTTCCTTGCTCTCCATGCCACTGGAATCAAGCTATCAGGGCTGAAGAGGGGTGAAATCCCGAAACCGGTCCTAGGATGTTTGGTTCCAGTCCAGGGAGGATCTGGCTGGGCCGTTCGGGCTGGACTGTTCTCATGAGGCACAGGGTAAAGACTGATTTGCATATGGCTGGGTTCAAACTGGAATGGCATGGTGAGCAAAAAAACGATGGATTTAGTCCCAGATCTCTGTACTGGGGTGAATGTATGACTTTTTTCTGCATTCTGTCCATCAACTGTTGTTTTTGCATTTTTCACCCCGTGTGGGACGGGTATGCTCAGACGTGAGTCCCGTGCTCTCCATGCCACTGGAATCAAGCTATCCTGGCTGAAGAGGGTTGAAACCCTGAAACCGGTCCTAGAATGTTTGGTTCCAGTCCACGGAGGACCTGGCCTGGCAGTTCGGGCTGGACTGTTCTCATGAGGCACAGGGTCAAGATTGATTTGCATATGGCTGGGTTCAAACTGGAATGGCATGGTGAGGAAAAAAACGATGGATTTAGGCCCAGATCTCTGTGCTGGGGTGAATGTATGACATTGTTCTGCATTCTGTCCATCAACTGTTGTTTTTGCATTTGTCACCCTGAGTGGGACGGGTATGCTCAGACGTGGGTCCTGTGCTCTCCATGCCACTGGAATCAAGCTATCCTGGCTGAAGAGGGTTGAAACCCCGAAACCGGTCCTAGGATGTTTGGTTCCAGTCCAGGGAGGACCTGGCCCGGCAGTTCGGGCTGGACTGTTCTCATGAGGCACAGGGTCAAGACTGATTTGCATATTGCTGGGTTCAAACTGGAATGGCATGGTAAGGAAAACAACAATGGATTTAGGCCCAGATCTCTGTACTGGGGTGAATGTATGACATTGTTCTGCATTCTGTCCATCAACTGTTATTTTTGCATTTGCTCGACACTTGGCATTTCCAAAACCCGCACATGAGACAATACACTTTTCATTCAGGGGCACACAACAGCCTTTCCCGATTAGACTACATTATTATGGCAACGGACAATATGGTAAGGTTTGTGTCGGTCTCACACTTAGCAAGAGGAATCTCTTAGCACTCCCCAGTGATGGTGGAATATAGATCGCATGTTCCTGCTCAGCGCCGTATTTACCCCATATATCCAGGATTCCTTCACTATCCCAAAATCAGGAAACGTCTGCTTACAGCGACCACACAATACTTCACAGAAAATGAGGCCTCAGTCTCCTCCCCACTAATTCTATGGGAGGCATACAACCCGGTCCTAGGAGGACATGCTATCTCATTAATTGAGGGACATAGAAAAGACAAGAAAAAAGAGGTGGAAGCGTTGGAACAGGAAGTGCATCAGCTAGAATCTCAACACGCAGAGACTCCCACATGTAACAATGCCCATAGTCTACGCACCAAACAACAGGAATATAAGGAACACCTCTGGGCTGATGCTAAGACCCGCTTAACAGCGGTTCGGCACAGGGGATAAGTGGCTGGGGATAATGCTGGCAAACTCCTTGCTTGGTTAGACAAGAGGGAACGCGTGACTAAGTGGGTGGCAGGACTTAAGTCACAGAATATGGACGCGCTCAGAAACCCGCAAGACATTGTGACTGCACTAGCCATGCACTTTGAGCAGGTCTACACCTCCACAAACACGACCACATTGAAGGAAGCACGGGACTTCCTCAGGGACATACACATGCCAGGGCTTACCCCAGAAGAAAATGAAGACCTAGAGGCTGACTTCACAACAGAGGAACTAAAGGGGGCCATTTACAAACTACAGTCGGGCAAGGCCTGTGGCCCCAATGGTGTCCCTGTTTAACTGTATAAACAAGCGGCTGATAAGGTTGGCCCCTACCTGTTGCGAATATATGAAGTGAGCCTTACTAGTGGTGAACTCCCCAGGGACTAGCGTATTGCTACCATTGTAGCCATCCATAAGCTATAGAGGAGAGTGCATCGTATCGGCCAATATCGCTGATCAATGCGGAGGCCAAGATTTTAGCCAAGGCGCTGGCACTTAGATTAGCCCCATATCTCACTAAACTGGTTCACCCGGACCAATCAGGATTTATGCCTGGTAAGAACACTGCCTTGAGCCTCCACCGCCTCCATAGCGTTCTGGGCAGGAAGCATACAATCCGGGAGGAGGCAGCAGTCCTATCTCTTGATGCGAAAATGGCATTTGACTCTGTGGAATGGGCATTTCTCTTCGCAGTCCTCCAACACTTGGGTTTTGGGCTTAAGTTTTGCTCATGGGTATGTCTCCTATACGCAAACCCTATCGCGCATGTGGTAGCCAACGGACACATATCATCGGAATTTACTTTGGGGCGAGGAACAGTACAGGGCTGCCTACTGTCGCCACTCCTATTTGCGCTGGTCCTGGAGCCCCTGGCTGCCTGGATCAGAAGAGACCCAGTTATCCGAGGCTTATGGTGGAGGGAGGGATGAGAGGACTGTATCTCCCTCTACGCAGATGATGTTTTGGTATTCATAGCTTCCCCTGCGCGATCTCTAAACGCAGTCTACATACAGACTAGATACATTTATTAGTTTGTTCTGTTTGGTGGAAACATACCACTGTAACTTCTTGGGGAGATCCATGAAAACCAAATCTGGGTTATTAGTCACAAAAGCGACTTAACTTCTGAGGAATAAAGAAGGCACAAATAAACCGATGAATGGCAAGATATAACGCTAACATAGGCACCTACATTTAATGGACCTGATAATTACCTATAAGAATTTGAGGCCTGCTATGTCACAGTGAATAACCCCGTGAATTGATTCTTAGAGGGATCCAATAGAAACTATGTTGGAGTAGTTAGTCACAAAGGCGTATTAAATTCGAAGCTGCAGAAAAAGACACAAATAAGACATAGTCCAGCAAGAAATATTGCTAATGCTGGTGCCTACAGTTGCAGAATCTAGTACCCAGCAATAAGATAACAGAGTGGGTATCCCCTATGGAAAGAAATTTACAGCCATCATAATAAGCAGGGTTAAAGTATGGAGTAGCTACTATTAGAGTGGATATGGCGTGGTAGAAGGACATGACAAATGCCTCCAGGTAGACAAATGCCATAAATAGGGCAGCCAAGCTTGAATGAGGCTGATACAGAGAAGTCATGCCTCCGGACAATGGGGTAAAGACAAAATGAAAAACTATGTAAAAAACGCCATTAACTAATAAGTTAATGTGAATAAACCACTGTGCCTTGGAGGGAAATAGTCAAAAAGCGAGTAGGAGTCTAACTTAGAAGTGAATAAGCGGTTACCCTTAAACATAGGAGTAGTCACAGGGGAGCTTACCCCATGGTCCAAACGACCCCGCTGAAGGATATTAAATAAATATCCACGTACTAGATAGAGGTACACAATTCTAAAATAAAAAAACAAGGGAGAACAGGGTCAGACAATAGCTATCGAATACGGGTTGACAATAGAAAAACTGATACCATTACTTACATGGGCGTCCCGTCGTGACTCCTGCTACGTGGGCAGGTTGCAAATTAAGAGTGCTAGGCTGCAACAGTAAACAAGAAACCCGTAATGGGGAAGTCTTTTAGGTAATCTGAGAAGCAAAAGCAGATAAAGAGAGCAAAATCACACTAGTGAACACAGGCGAAATATCAGCGCAACAGAGACATAAGTTGTAGGGGACCCAGGTCCCTCAATGAATCCGTACCGACGGCGTTCTCAGTACACAAACCAATGTCTCTGCATCCGTCCAAGGCGAGTAAGTAGGAAATGGTGACAGGACTAAATATGAGGAAGAATTCCGCCAGATAACTTCAATCAGCAAGATAAGGCACACCTGTGACTTACAATGGTGCATAGACCATGGCAGGTAATTACCGAGTATGCTCCTCTAGTCGCCATCTTGGAGTGAGCACTCTTATGCAAATGGCCGCCATGACTACCCAGTAAATGCGGAATAGAGAGAAAATAAGGGCACCAGAGTCCCTGAGTGGTATATGGGCCGAGACAGGTAATACTGAGTGTGCTTATAAAGACGGGGTCATGAGACAGGCTAGCAGGTAGAAATAGGATTGTGCCATGCCATCCAAAGACAATCAAAATAGTACGGAAAGTAAGTCTAGAAGAATCACAACAGAGGTGGGGGATGACGGACAACACACCTCTAGAGCTCAATAGTGAAAGGTCAAGTGTGACAAAAATGGGTATACCCAGCTAATGGCTCCAGTAAAACGAGCAATCGGATAGACTGATCATAGTATCACATTCTCCCATGGTAAGTGTTCATTGAGACCCGTGACCGCTGTCTATGGGATATATATCCAGAACACTTCTCTTTTGTGTCTCAGACCATCTATATTACTATCCTTAGGATTGTGTACTCTCTCTAAAATAATCCATTTGTGGTATTTCTGAGTGTTGGTAATTATGTCAATGTTCAACCAATGGAGCCCCTATCCATTTATTTTTGATAGCGGATTTGTGCTCACTAAATCTCCCTCTGGATTCTCTGCTGGCCTCACCAACATAGCCCTTGTTGCAGGGACAGAGAATAAGATAAATAATGTTGGCAGTCCTACAATTAGTCATTTCTTTGAAAAATAATTTTCTTTTGCCCCCTTCAAGTACCGATGCGACAATGACGGGATTGCAGGCATGGCAATTGCCACATTTATGGGTGCCAGAGGTGGGATTACTACCTGTAATGGATCTCTGGGTATATTCTCTCTTTACATGACACGTAGGTTTGACTAATGCATTCCGAAGGTTCCTGTTGCGCCGGAATGCAAATACCGATCTGAGTAAAGGGGTGACTTGGTTGCCTGAGTTCAAAATATGTCACTGTGGGCCAATGATCTGGCAAAGCTTATTGTTAAAGTTGGAGTGTTGGGTGACACATACCAACTTAATGTCATCTGTAGCAGGTTTATTTGTAGGAGGGCCTCCCTGTTGTAGTATTTGGCCCTCTGATATGCATCCCTTATAAGTCTGTGGGGGTATCCTCTATTGAGAAGTTTGCTTTTGAGTCACCCCGTGCGCATACTAAAGTCCCCTTTTTTGGGACAGTTTCTACTTAATCTTAGGAACTGACTGAATGGTATACTGTCTTTCTGGCAACGCAGGTGATAACTCTCATATTGGAGGAGAGTATTTCTCCTGAAGAACCAGAACCTTTTGGACCTGGCAGCGCAGGGTACGCCCTCCGTCTTCTGGGTTCACCTGCTTCGTTACACAGAGACACGGGAAACTCTGTCGGCGTTAGAAGATTGGATTTATTTAGCTGCAGCTAGTACAGTTATCCTAGAAGTACACAAAGTAGGTTCTCAGGAGACTGCCACTTCACTCTGTGGCGCATCAGATTAAATACTATACAATACAGAATTATTAACAAAACACACGCCCCAAGCAAAGAACAAAAGAGCCAATAGGGTAAGTGGAAAACAAAGCGGAACCAGTAAGAAGGGTTCGAAAACAGAAAGATCAGATGACTCGAAGAGACCTCTCCTCCAACTGTGTTTGTCATCCCACCCCGCACTAATTCATTAACAGATTACAACTGACTTGCAGGTGGTGAGATACGTTTGTGTGTATTGGAGGACAGGCATGATACAAGAGAATGCTAGCAGGAGACAGTGAAGGCCAGTCGATAAGAAACGATTGGGAAAGAATGGTGTGAGCCTACAGATAGTTGAAACAGGGATTAGGAAAGCCAGACAAGGATTAGTGTACTCGGCTAGTCCAAACACCAGCCTCGCAAACAAGGCCGAGGACGTATTTTGACACCAGGCTACGGGAAAAGCAGAATAGACTTCGTTCGCCGTGCAGCCTGAGTGATGGCAACACAAAATGGCGGCGGGTTACAAAATGGCGGGTCGATTCGATCGTGATCGAAAATCGAAGTTCCTCAGACCCTCCTTTTGCCAGAACTCAGGCAAGATAGACTCACGTTAATCTGAGTCCACATCAATAGCCATGAGATCATCAAGCTGTTGTTGTAACATCATCCTTATGTTTTCTGTTACTTGAGGTTTGGGTCTTGAAATGCACATGGTAGCACAAAGATCACAGATAGCGGGACCACAGTGCATACAAAGGCAACTGGAAAATACGATTTTCAAGATTATTCCAAGGAATGTCAATGCTTTCCAACCCCATTTGGACAGTAGTCCCCAAAGCCATTCCGTTAAGGACCAATCTCCTTCATCCTGATGAATAGACTCGGAGATTATATGCAACTTGGAAATAGCTTGGTATACTGTCGGAGCATCATTAGGAATGAAAATACAACAGCTTGACCCGATCAATTTACATACTCCACCACGATCGGCAAGAATAAAGTCTAAGGCAACTCGATTTTGTAAGGTCATAAGACGATCCGCCTGTAGTTCCGCCGTGATATTACTCAAGGCTCCTACAGTGATGTCTATTGTAGTTTCGACGACAGGGACCAGTTGCCTTATATTTCTGCTTTTGGCCATTGGACCCCAGAAAGGAAGAAAACCTTTAAGGAAATCTCCTCCTTCTTGTCCCGAGGTGTCTTTGGAGTCAATAATTCCTCGGCTGAGACGGGTTCGGTGATAATTGGCAGAAGCAGTGTAAGTAGGGGGAAGAAGGAAGGCTATGTAGCAGGTACCAGAGAAACCTGTTGGCAACCAGGTATAAGCTCTATCATAGCAAATGAAATAGGTGCCTTGGGATGGAACTAGAGGAGGCGAGTTCAGAGAAGAATAAATGTATGTGTAGGAACAGTTACTCTTTAATGCAGTGTCAGAAGAGCGATCGTTTATTTTTAAACAGAAATTACCTTGATGCGGTATAGTACAGATTGGTGAGGATTTCTCTTTTCCCATTTTATTACTAAGACTCGACATGTATTGGGTGACATTCCAATTGGTATATGCTTTTCTTTCATCGATAGAAATCTTGCTATTCTCCATGATTTTAGCCATAACTACCATACCCTTAATCAAAGAACTATGACTAAAATCTGGATAATTAATTTGTGAAGCAACAGACCGTCTGAATTTACTTTGATATGCATTTGAGAAAATACCAAAGAAGGCCCAAGCAGAACCCTCATAGGAGAAAGGGAGAACCAAATATTGTATTCCTTTCTCAGTAGTATGCGGCATAAGACCACATACCCAACAATCAGTTGTGTTAACCACTAATTGATGCTGGTGTAATAGCTGGACAAAGGAATTGTTGTAATACTCGGTTCTTCTGACAAGTTCATGTGAAGGAAAAGTATGAAAGAGGTGTGGAGAGATAGTAGAAGAAGGCAAAGAGGAGGAAGGGGAGGTGTTTTTTGGCTGCAAAACATAAACTATCCAACCAATAATCGCCAAAGCAATACATAATGATATCAAAATACATAGAGTTATACTGTAACGACTGTACATTATTTACAAGATGCTTTCTTTATTTCATTTCTTCTTTCTTTAATGCTTGGTGTAGTTTCCATTTTCACTAGTGGATGCTCACGGCAATCTTCCTCAATCACTAAAGTCACGATGCTCAACCGTCCTATGACACTGAAAGATCCTGCAGACCTATTGTCACTACTCAGGTTGTGACCTAGACTCCTACCGTGACCCTGCAACCTAAACAGAACACTACACAAAGGGGAAGAAAGTCTCAAATGTTCTTTTGTCTGGGCCGAAGATGGTAGCGCTCTTTCCCTAGAACACTCTGATCTTGAAACAATGTTCTTGGTTCAGTCGTATTTAAGCGACGATGCAATGGAATCGCTTCCTGTAAAACGTCATCGTCCTCTTTTTCAGACAATGTCCCATTCAGATGTGCATCGCTAAAGGGTACAAATTGTGGAACTGTTTCACCTTCGCAGTCACCAACCCCTCTACGAACCCACTGATCGAAAGGCAAGGGCAAAGGTATTTTCTTGCAGTGCACACTGTGAATCCAATTTTTCTTTCCTTCAACTTTAACTGCTGTCCTCGTCGTTAATAGGACCATTCGGGGCTCCCACCATCTGGGCTCCAAATTCTTCTTCTTCTGAAAATTTCGGATGCAGACCCAGTCACCTGGTCGGATGGAGTGACCTGGATCGGTGGAAGCCTC
Organism: Triturus cristatus; assembly: GCF_964204655.1. Lineage (NCBI taxonomy): Eukaryota > Metazoa > Chordata > Amphibia > Caudata > Salamandridae > Triturus > Triturus cristatus. The sequence goes on from NC_140589.1 coordinate 648,867,916, forward strand.
TGGCAAAGCACTCTGAACCTGTCGATGAAGGACATGCAATTTAGTTGTAAGGTCATGCAAATAGTCAATTACCATTGGGTAGGGCAAATCTGAGAACTTTTTAGGACGAGGTATTCCCCATACGTTGGCCGGACGGCCAAACACCACTTCGTAAGGGCTAAGTCCCAGACGAGAGTGTACTGCAGTTCTGGTGGATAGCAGACCTAACGGCAAAGCATCAGGCCAATTAAGTCCCGTACTTGCTTGAATCTTCGCTAATTTTAACTTCAAGGTCCCATTGTAGCATTCTACTAAACCAGCTGATTGGGGATGATTTGCCGCATGGAACTTTTGCTTGATTCCAAGACCTGCACAAACTTTCTGCATGACTTGGCCAACAAACTCGCTCCCATTGTCACTCCAGACAATGCGCGGCAATCCAAACCTGGGAAAGAACTCTTTCAGAAGGATTTTGGCTGTGGATAAAGCTGTATTGTCTTTCAAAGGGTATGCTTCTATCCATCTTGAAAAGGCACATACTACCACCAGAACATATTTGAGGTTGTTGCATCGATCCATGTGAATGTAATCGATTTGCATCACTTCAAGTGGGTATGTCGGAGGAGCAAAGTGACCTGCTGGAGTGGGGGTTCCCTTTCCTGGATTATACATTAAACAAACAATACAATGCTTTACTACGTTGTCTGCACATTTCAGGATACTTTCATTCTGCCAAACTGGAGCTAGGAGTTTACAAATGCCTTTTGCACTAAGGTGAGCTGGACCATGAGCCATAGTAACCACTGGGAGTACATAAGCATCCGGTAGCAACCAACGTTGATGTTCGGATAATTCTACCCAACAACCCATCTCATCTAACATTCCCGTACTTTCTCTCCACTTGCTCATCTCTCTTTCTGTTGCCTCTTTCTGAATCGTTTTCACGCTTTCCACTGTATTCTCACACATTCCTCTCTCTCTGACCCAATTCGCAGGACCTGCCATATACATTCGACTCATTGAATCTCTTGCTGTTTTCTTTGCTGTTTCATCAGCAAATGCATTTCCTCGTCTATCATCATCCGTAATCTTCTTGTGAGCACTACACTTCACTATCGCTATTTGGACAGGTAAAACAAGTGACTCAAGGAGATCAGTCACTAACTGACCATGCTGTATCTTAGTGCCATGTGAAGTTAGGAAACCCCTCTCTCTCCAGAGACGCCCAAAATTGAACGCGACACCAAAGGCATACTGACTGTCAGTGTACACGTTCACTCTTTTCTCTTTTGATAGTACACAAGCTCTCGTCAATGCTATCAACTCTGCTGCTTGCGCTGAATTGTGTCTAACACGCACAGTTTCCACAATCGTATGTAAGGTAGTTACAGAATAGGCTGAAACCGTATCTCCATTAGGCATCTTAAAACAAGAACCATCTACCCATAGAGTCCCATCTGGATTCTCTAACGGTGTGTCTCTCAAATCAATCCTTCCTTTTGTCTCTTCCTCAGCACTGAAGAAACAGTCATGCTGATCCTCAACACTCTCCTCATTTGGAAGGGGCAACAAAGTAGCTGGATTCAGAGTATTGCATTGTTTGATGTGTACGTGACTAGCCAATAGAGTCAGCTCGTAACCAGTTAAACGTGCACTCGTGAGATGCTGTGTCTTCGTTCTGTTTAGTAAGGTATCCACTGCATGTGGCACCATAACAATAAGAGTGTTATCTAACACTATCCCAGCGGACTGTCGGATAGAAATCGCTGTGGCTGCTGTGGCTTTGAGACAACTAGGCAAAGCTTTCGCTACGGGATCTAACGTAGCTGAAAAATAAGCACATGGCCGCTGTCTGTCTCCAAATTGCTGTGTCAAAACTGATAATGCACAACCAACCGTCTTTCTCATGAACATACAGCGTAAAAGGCTTAGTGTAATCTGGCGTACCCAGTACAGGAGCAGAACACAGACTAGTGCGTAAATCAGTGAAACTCTTTTGGCACTCTTCAGTCCAAGGAAGGGGCTGAGGCGTATCTTTTAAAGTGAGTGCCAACAGAGGTTTAGCAATCAAAGAGAAGTTAGGGATCCACTGTCAACAATAAGAAGTGATTCCCAGAAAAGCACGTACTTCCCTTTGTGTGGATGGTACAGACATTCGAGCTATCGCCTGAATTCGCTCTGGTGTCAATCGTCGTCCCTCCTTTGATAGGAGATGACCCAAGTAGGTAACCTCTCGACAAACATACTGTAGTTTGGAAGGTGAAACCTTGTGTTTCCGCTTAAACAAGTGACGCAATAGTGCAACAGTGACATCCTTACAGATATCTTCTGAATCGGCAGCGACTAACAAGTCGTCCATGTATTGGATAAGGGCAGCACCAGACGGCAGGTGAAAAGTATCAAGATGACATTTCAAAGCTTGGCTGTAAATGGAGGGACTTTCACAGTACCCTTGGGGTGCACGCTTAAATCGGAAGCTTCGGCCTCCAAGAGAAAAACCAAAAATATCCCTACTCTCTTCTGCAATTGGAATACTGAAGAAGACATTCTTTAGATCAATAACAGAAAACCAAGTCGCTGTGGAAGGTATCATAGTCAACAAGGCAGTAATATCTGGAACAACAGGAAATTGTGGAATCACAATTTTGTTTACTTCTCGCAGATCAATCACAAAGCGGTACACAGGAGGCTGAGAAGGATCAGTACGTTTGAGAACAGGAAGAATAGGACTATTGCATGTGTTGCCTCTCGTTTCTTCAACCACACCCTTCCGAATTAGATCATGAATGATTTCTAAAAGCGCCTTTTCACCTTCAGCAGAAATTCGATATTGTGACATACGTGGTAATTCAACATTGGGCTTGAGAGTAACAACATAAGGCGGTATCTCAAGACAACCCACATCGTTCGGACCCGTGGCCCAAAGTGCTGTCGGAAGAGAAAGCAACTCGGGAGGAAACTGATCTTTAGACAGATACATTGGGGAGATCAACTTCTGACCTAGAGTGAGATGTACGCATGAAGGAGAACAATATATTGTAGCATGCATTCTTTTCAATAGGTCTAGACCCAACAGATTCTCACCACAACCATTTGTTAATAGAAGTGAAGCTTCCAAGTCATAAGGACAAACGGAAATAGGCAGAGGACAAGAAACCAGATTGCGAACAGGGGCGCCAGAGAATCCTACAGAAACATTTGTTAAGCCAGACAAAGGTGCCCCAGGGAGTTTAGAATGAATAATAGAACTTCTCATTGCTCCAGTATCTAGAAGAAATGGCTCTGATACACCCATAGTAGTGACGTTGACATAAGGGCCATTTTGATCTACTGGGATTGGCACAACTCCTCTACTTTGTCCATGGCTGTCCTAGTTGGCATGAAGATTCTCATTTTCGCCTTCAACATAATGGTCCTCATTATAATATTGAGTGGATCTCACATTCTGCTGATCAAAGTAGTTCATGGAATTGGGAGAAGGAAGGGCACGCTGTTCTTGAGTCAACATGCCTCGACCTCTACCTCTGTTTGCTGACTGGAGGCCTGCACGACCTCGTGGAGCAGATGACGCTCCGTTGCGCTGCAATAAAACCGGACAACTATTCTTAAAATGACCTTCCTCTTTACAATAGGCACATTGATTGGGACCTAACAAATGTCGCGGAATGTATGGCTCAGGTTTCTGATACAATCTCTGAAACTGCGATGGCTGCTGAGTCTGAGGCTGAACATAACGTGGCGGATAAGCTTGCTGCAAGAGAACCTTTGTTTTTAAATCTTTCGTCTTTTTCTCTTGCTTCTCTTTTTCTTCTTTGTCCCTATTCTCATAATATTGTGCAGTAGCCAATATTTGGGCAGAAGAAGAAACAGCCCAAGAACTTTCTGAATCCTTTAATTTGTGTGACAGCTCGGGAAGCAAATTGAATATGAATTTGTCCACGAATAGTCGCTGTCCACCCTCGGTAGCCATGTCCTGACCACTATGATCAATAAATGTCTCCTCGAAACGAGTAAAGAAATCAGAGGCACTTTCATCTTTCTTTTGTTTACATGCTACTAGCTTATCCCAATTCACTCTCAATGCAGGCATCATAGTTTTCATTAACGTAATGATTCTACCAGGAAGCTCCGAGATTAAGGCGTCAGGCTTTGCACCACCCACTTGGTCTCTATCTGTATCAGCTATGACATCCCAAGTAGCACCCAGTTCCTGTGCATGATCCTCTCTACGAATCTTAGCCCATATTGTCTGTGGGACTACATTACCCATTAACATATCGATATCTGCCAGATTCATAATACAAGCATCGATTGTCTGCGATAATTCTTTATAATAACCTGCAGGGTTCTTACTAGGATCTGGTAGAGTCTGCTTAAGGGCCAAAACTTCAGATCTCTTCCATGGTACATGTACCCATATACGCTGAAAGTGAGCTGGAATAGCTGGATTAGCACCTGCTGCCGCAACCTCTTCCTTCCACACTGGCGGAACTTCTCTCGTAGGGTAATTTTTCGATGTCAATTTAACCGACGGACCAGAATCAAGAAAAATCTGAGAGAACAATAAGGTTCTATAAGAGATGAGTGTCCTCACAGCTTCCTCAACTTTGGAACCTACAATAAGTCCTTTTTCAAAATCAGCTTGGACATCTAACAAATCTTGTGAGATCGGACTCAAACTCACATCTTCCCATTCTTTAATGGGAATATCGCACATTACATTAAAAACATACCTTTGCGTAGGTGCATTCCATTGCGAAAAGGTAGGCATAATATCAGACATACTATATTGTGGACCCTTCTTGATCCATCTTCGTTCCAGAGAATCTAGCTTCTCTCGTTCCTTGAAATCTGGGAACTGACTACGAGATTGTCTTCGAGCAAAAGCCGGAGACGCATTAAGAGCTCCAAAGAAAGGAGATAAAATACTAGTGACAGAATCTGTGAGGCGCTTACGCATAGACGGTGAATTAGACATTAGAACTGGAGACAGAATATTAGTAGAATTATCAAGAGGAGAACTAGAAATCACAGGAGGAGCAGAAGGCAAAGGTGAGCTAAGATCAGAAGATGAAGGCTGAGAAGCTGAAACTAGTGGTAATACCGGCAAGGGCGGTAGTACTGGAGGAAGCAAATGCTGAAGGGCCGGAACTGGCAGAGGTGCTACCAGCATCTGAGCAGGCTGTAACGGCTGAGGCACATTAGCATTTTGCGCATAGGGCGGAGGCAACCTCAATAAACGGGACATTAGGGGATCTTCTTCTATATCTTTCTTGTTATCAGAAGGAGAAACAGGCAACACCGGATAGCATTTATCTATCGCCATACGATGTTGTCTTTCTGAAATTTCAGTCACATTGTCAATTTCATCATTTTTGAACTGTTGGGCAGCCTGTATAATCATCATACCCTGTGCTTTCCTAGCTCGTTTTGCTTGTTTAATTTCTTTCTGTGTGGCTTCCTTACGCCAAAGGCGAAGAGAGTCAAACATTGTCTGCCGGACTTTTCTTTTGAACAAAACTGTTTCTAAATTATCTAGCACATCAGGGTCAAAACTACCATTTTCTGGCCATTTAAGAACACCATCCTTCTTCGTGTATCGAGTCCATGTCTCGTTAAAGGCAATGGGGCCGATACCATGTTTCGAGTAGAGCTCATAAACTTCAAGGGAGTAAAACTCAGTTTACGCAGTACAAATGCACTTACCCTCGGCTTTAGTCTTTGCAAAAACTAAATCTAAGTAACCTAAGGACATCAAACAAAGAACCCACGAAAATACTTAACTTAACCAAGGATGTCTTCTTCCACCAACAGAGGCCCGTCTATCGTCTCGCTTTACCATACATCACCAAAGGAATGGGCCAAAGCAGGGCAGCAGTCAAAGCAGCGGTCGCCAGTAGCCGTCAGGAAGGAGTAACCGCGCTGCAAAAGACCTTCGGACCACTTTCGACATACAGGGGTCGCTTAGTGTGGCTCGCGAACCCTCCGGAATTTTCTTGCGATGTTCCTCACGACCTTCGAGCAGAACCGGTACCACTGAAGCCGCCTTACGTTGGGCGCCAATTGAAGAACCAGAACGTTTTGGACCTGGAGGCGCAGGGTACGCCCTCTGTCTTCTGGGTTCACCTGCTTCGTTACACAGAGACACGGGACACTCTGTCGGCGTTAGAAGATTGGATTTATTTAGCTGCAGCTAGTACAGTTATCCTAGAAGTACACAAAGTAGGTTCTCAGGAGACTGCCACTTCACTCTGTGGCGCATCAGATTAAATACTATACAATACAGAATTATTAACAAAACACACGCCCCAAGCAAAGAAGAAAAGAGCCAATAGGGTAAGTGGAAAACAAAGCGGAACCAGTAAGAAGGGTTCGAAAACAGAAAGATCAGATGACTCGAAGAGACCTCTCCTCCAACTGTGTTTGTCATCCCACCCCCGCACTAATTCATTAACAGATTACAACTGACTTGCAGGTGGTGAGATACGTTTGTGTGTATTGAAGGACAGGCATGACACAAGAGAATGCTAGCAGGAGACAGTGAAGGCCAGTCGATAAGATACGATCGGGAAAGAATGGTGTGAGCCTACAGATAGTTGAAACAGGGATTAGGAAAGCCAGACAAGGATTAGTGTACTCGGCTAGTCCAAACACCAGCCTCGCAAACAAGGCCGAGGATGTATTTTGACACCAGGCTACGGGAAAAGCAGAATAGACTTCGTTCGCCGTGCCGCCTGAGTGATGGCAACATAAAATGGCGGCGTGTTACAAAATGGCGGGTCGATTCGATCGTGATCGAAAATCGAAGTTCCTCACTCCCCGTGGGTTTAGTATAGAGTGACACCTCAATGGTATGGTCAACAACTTGAATCCAAATATTGAGAAATTCAATCATCTCTTTGCTGATATTGGGGCTAAATTTCAAATGAGGATCACACAAATTAATCCATAAGATAAATTCAGTGAGTTGTTCTTCTGGGCAACTCCATATGAAAAAAATGTCATCAATAAATCAATGCCAGTGATGGTTATTTTCAAAAAATAGTGCAATCTAATTGAAGATAAATCGCTCCTCAAATGCACCCATAAAAATATTGGTTACACTAGGTGCACAAGCAGCATCCATACTCATGCCCTGAATTTGTTTAAAAATGTATTTATTGAATTTGAATTAGTTCTGCTGAAGTACAATTGCCAGACATTCCAGGATGAACAAATGGTAATCTTGACTGTCACTTCTCTCTAGGGCGCTTTTAACTACTTCTAAAGCTCCCCTTTGGGGGATGTTCATACACAACGCCTCAATGTCCATGGAGATTAGAACATCAGTAGGGGGATGAAAGGCAATGCCTTCAATCTTCCCAATTAGGTGGCCAGTATCTTTCACATGGGCAGGGAGGTTAAACACAAGAGGTTTCAAAAAAATGCTTACATATTTGGACAGTGGTTCAGTTATCAACCCGATAGTAGATTCAATCGGTCTGAAAGGAAGTTTGATGGTATCTTTGAGAGTTTTGGGTACTCCATATAGACCCGGGATGTTGGTATACGGTTTATTGAGATACACAAACTCCTGATCACAAATCGAGCCTCTTTCCAAATCTCTCTTATCTAATTGTCTGAATGGGATATGAATTGACTTTTAAGTAGTGCTCAGGTACTTCCAACATTGTCCGGATTTGCTCTTTATAATCAGTGCTGTCCAGTACCACAATTCCACCGCCCTTGTCACTGGGCTTGATAGTGACTTTACTGTTGGATGATAAATACTTGTGGACATTATATTCTTCAAAATTAAGATTGTATGATGGTTTGGGAACAAATCTAATCATGGTTTTGATTTTTGAATATACTATTCTTTAAAAAATGCCCACTTCAGTGTCTACCTCATCTAGGGTGGGAGTGAAGGTGGAATTGGAGCGTAATCCCGTCCTATTATCATTACGTGGAACGCATCTTTTTCTAAGAATTTCTTGAGTCTAATCTTCCTAAAGAAGGACTGTATGTCTTGGCTCAATTCAAATTTAAAGTGGGTAGAAACATATAGAGGCATGCCTTTGAAGGGCACAGATTCTCTGCCTTCCATGCCTTGGCTCCAGACTGACTACAGGAGGTATGCAGCCCTTTGTGTGGGGACAGGACACATCCTATTCAAGTGCCAGTGATAGCCCATCCAGTCACACCTAGGCTTTCATTGTGTGTGCTGTCTAGGAGAAATACACAAAACCCAACTGCCAACTACACCCAGTCACATTACCAGAGACAGACTGCAGGTACCAAATGGCTAAGACAGTTACATTTCAACTTTCTAAAGTGGTTTTCTCAGCATTGCAATTTAAAATCCGATTTCACATTAAGTGTTGTCCTCCTATTTTCTGTTAAGACATTTTTTGTTGATTGGTCATGCTGACCTTAAAAAAAACCATATAGACAAAATGTTAAAAAAAGAAGAAAAAAACGTTGTTTTCAGAGCTAAAGAAAATCTCAAAACATTAAGGGCGTGAACTAATATTAGCCATATGTTTTTTCAGGTATCAGGAATAAAACATTGTAATTATTATAGAGATAAAAAGTAAGAATAGGGTAATTAAACATGTGCCGTATACACATGGTAAGTTTATAATTCAGAGTGGGGTGCCACACCATATTAGAGTAGAGTATCATAGAGTGGAGTGGTTTAGAATGGAGTGACGTGCAGTATATTGGAGTAGAGCTTCATAGAGTGGAGTGTCGTAGAGTGGAGTGACGTAAAGTGGACTGTTGTAGAGTGGAGTTTCATTTACTGTGGTAGAGTAAAACAGAGTGACGAAGAGTGAAATAGAGTGTAGTAGAGTGGCATGGAGTGGAGAAGAGTGTCATGGTATGGCATAGAGTGGAGCAGAGTCTCATAGACTGGAGGAGCACTGAGTGTTGTACATTGGTATAGACTATTATAGAGTGTAGTACAGTGTTTCTTGAGTGGTATAGAGTGGAAAAGCGTGGCGTAGAGTGGAGTACAGTGTCATAGGAGCATAGAGTGTTGTACAGTGCAGAATATCATAGAGTGGCATAGACAAGGAGTAGCATAGAGTGGAGTGGCAGGTTATAGAGTGGAGTGGTACATTATAGAATGGCATTACGTACAGTAAAGGAGAGTGATGTGTCATTGAGTGGCATTTTGTAGAGTGTCCTAGAATGGAGCGACGTGAACTGTAGTGGTGTAAAGTGGAGTGGCATCTTGTGGAGTGGAGTAGCGTGATGTAGAGTGGAGTGGTATAGAGGGGAGTGGCGTGAAGTGTTGTAGAGTGTAGAGGAGCGTTATAGAGTAGAGTAGCCTGTCGTAGGGAGAAGTGTCATGTCATGGAGTGGAGTGATGTGTCACAGAGTGGTGTTGCATAGAGTGGAGTAGAGTGACGTAGAGCAGAGGGGCACACAGTGGAGTGCAGTGTTATAGAGTGTAGTGGCTTAGAGGGAAGAAGTATGTCATAGAGTGGAGTGGCATGTCATCGACTGGAGTGGTGTATCATACAGTGGGGTTCAGTGGCATTTAGTAGAGTGTCATAGAGTGGAGTATAGTGCCATAGGGTGGAGGGGCATAGAGTGGAGTAGAGCGATGTAGAGTTAAGTGTCGTAGAGTGGAGTGGCCTGGCGTAGAGTGTAGTAGTGTGTCATAGGGAAGAGGGGCATGCGGTAGAGTGGAGAGTGGAGTGGTATAGAGGGGAGTGGCGTGAAGTGTTGTAGAGTGTAGAGGAGCGTTATAGAGTAGAGTAGCCTGTCGTAGGGAGAAGTGTCATGTCATGGAGTGGAGTGATGTGTCACAGAGTGGTGTTGCATAGAGTGGAGTAGAGTGACGTAGAGCAGAGGGGCACACAGTGGAGTACAGTGTTATAGAGTGTAGTGGCTTAGAGGGAAGAAGTATGTCATAGAGTGGAGTGGCATGTCATAGACTGGAGTGGTGTATCATACAGTGGAGTTCAGTGGCATTTCGTAGAGTGTCATAGAGTGGAGTATAGTGCCATAGGGTGGAGGGGCATAGAGTGGAGTAGAGCGATGTAGAGTTAAGTGTCGTAGAGTGCAGTGGCCTGGCGTAGAGTGGAGTAGTGTGTCATAGGGAAGAGTGATTATAAACAACAATTGTCCCTAGTCATAAGAAAATATAGAGTTAATGATAAATAAGGACCCAGTCAGTACTTATCAAAAGGGAGACTTGTCCAGCCGGACAGAGGTCATGAATTTTACTGATATTCAGAAAGTAGCCAAAATATAAAGAAGATTAATAAAGTGGGACACAAGCCTGCGTCCAGTACATACATTAGACCATAGCAACAAGGAGGTTCAGGCATAAACACATAGTTTGCTTATAGATATCAACAATAATTGAGAAAACAAACAGTTTAGACAACACCCTTATGTCTCAAAAATCATGTTTTTAACCTTTCGGGTATTTGTAAGTGTCGACGGCGTTTCGATCCTACTAAACGGATGCAAGGATCATCATCAGGACAAGGAACAATAATGCCTGCACGATGCAACCTGAATAACCTCAAGGAAAGAAAGAGGAAGAGGGAGAGGGTATTTTAAAACATTAAAGACTTGAGGGACATGACTTAATTGGTGACAACAAAAATCCACAATTCACTAGTTGTACCTTGTGCTCATAGTAATAATCAGAAGGAAAAAAGCATAGATATAAGCACGATACATCATAACTTCAGTTGAAGGTGAGGCGGTAAAGAGTGATACTGACACTCGAATTAAAGTGGAAGGATGCAGGTTGCTGGAAACCGATCAGATATGAGAATAAATTTAGGAGGGTAAACGGTAAAAACGTAAAGGTTAAAGGATAAAAGGAAGAAAGGATCAAGGTAAAAGTAAGGTAAAGTTAAAAAGGAAAGGACATCACGAGGCAAGAAACCCGTGCAACTACAATTTGTAGAATTATTTGGAAATTAAGGGCGGGCGTGCAGTAACTAGTCTGCCACGGAGTGTGCATTCAAATGATTGCTTAAAAAATGACGGTACTAAGTGACAGTTCTTATTAAGTGCTCGTGATGGCCAGAGAACGAAAACCGTGGTGAATTGAAGTAATTGGTGAAACTTACCGCTGCCGCGGTAAATTCAGAACCGATATCTGGAAGGGAGGGGAACCGGATTAGTGAAGGGTGTAGGAGTGAGCGGGACCAATGTGCTTGCCGCGAAGACCAAAACTTACTTGAAGTTGATGCGGAGGGACGTGGCCGAGGGCTAGGTATTGCAATAGATTTCTTAGCTTGGCTCGGATTACCAGGGGTCCGTGGCCCTGGGAATAGGTTCCTATGGAACAGGGCGAGGGAAAAGGGGGTTAGCGAGTCAAGGGGGGGGTTTTTGGAGGGAAGAGACACGCTTGAGTGAAAAAACGGAACACTCACCAGGGTGATTGAATAACTGGACAAACCGACAGTGCGGGAGCAGGTTACCGGCAATGGGACTGCTGACGAGGACCCGGGAGTATGCGTGTATAACCACAAGGAAGTGGGCCGGGCTATGGCTGGTTTAAGGGAAAGAGTGAAAGGACTCGAGTAGAATGGAACCCAGGAAACGGGCGGCCATCTTAAAGTGGTGTTAGATGAATGAGAGGAGGTTAGCCAGCGTATGCAGAAGGAATAGGAGAGTTGTATGTCAAGTTAAACAATTGAAAAATATAATCAGCACATAGTACTATTTTAAAGCGGGACAGAGTAGCAATGGCACAAAAGGACATGTATATACTTAAAAATACATAAAAGATACATAAAAATATACATAATAATGGACAGATCAATTCTTCAACAGTTCCAGAATTCTAAAGGAAAAGTATTCCTGAATCAAGTGATGGTAGTCCAATCCTCAAGGCGATTAAGCCCCGTGTTCAGGCTATCAGTTTTAAGGATCCATTTGAGTTCTTCTTTACTTAGAATTTTTGTAATGTCACCACCCCTGGGTGGCAGCTTCACGACAGAAATCACAGTCCAACGTAGTTGGTCCTCAGAGTGGTTCTTTTCTAGAAAATGTTCAACTAGAGGGGCAGTGAGAATTTTGCAGCGAATTCTGCTCCTGTGTTGTGAGATGCGCAAGCGGATCTTCTGCGTGGTTTGTCCGACATAGATTTTGTCACATGGCCAAAAATTTGCATAGATTACATTAGTAGAATTACAATTGGTAAACAACTTAAGTTCATTTCTGATATCACCAAAAACAAATGTTTTACAGTCGATAGTCAATGGACAAACAACACAATTTCCACATTTATCATGACCAGTTAGTGGGGGAAGTGACCAGAGTTCATTCAAAGTATTCAGATTGTCAGTTACAGGAAGGGCCGCACAGACCAAATGGTCTTTAATGTTTTTGTTCTTCTTAAATGCAAATAAAGGTCGATCAAAAGCGAGAGTACCTGCATTCAAGATGGGCCAATTACGTAGAATTGTTTTACGTATAGCACTCGAGATTGTAGAGAATGTGGTGACACAAACTAGTCGATTGGACTCCTGTTTGGTTTTTGGTTCTAAAAGAGATTCACGGTGGTTGTACCAAGCGCGTTTCATAGAATTGCGCACTAGTCTCCGTGGGTAGCCTCTTTTGAGCAGTTTTTGGCAAAGTATTTTGGCTTCATAAAAGTAATCTGTTTTTAGGCAACAGTTTCTTCGAATTCTTAGAAACTGTGAGAATGGCAAGGAATCTCTAAGGGCACGAGGATGGCTACTGTCATAACTGAGTAAAGTATTACGTTCAGTGGACTTACGGAAGAGGCTAGTAATGAGATAGCCATCCGTATGTTTAATTGTCAAGTCAAGAAAGGGAATTGATTCTTTGTCATATGACATGGTAAAGTTAAGTCCACCGCAGTTATTGTTAAGCCAATGCAAGAAGGGCGCAAGTAAGGTATCATCGCCCTGCCAAATCATGAATATATCGTCTATGTATCTTTTCCACTTATAGATACAAGACGAGAAAGGGTTGTCTGTGGTGAGTATATGTCCCATTTCCAATGTGTCCATATAGAGAATAGCCAGGTTGGGTGCAAAAATTGCACCCATGGAAGTACCTTTCACCTGTTGAAAGAACTGCTGTTCAAAGGTGAAAAAATTCCTGGTAAGGCATACTTCCAATAGTTGCAGTATAAAGTTGGTAGGAACAGCATGAGGGCGAGGTCTTTGGTTAAGAATGGTTTCAATGACAAGTAATGAATCCCTTTGAGGTATATTGGTGTACAGGGATTCAACGTCCAAAGTACACAAGGTATTGGAATCAGGGTCGTAAGGAAGATTCTCCACCATATTTATCATTGCCATGCTGTCACGAACATAACAGTGGGTATTGGGAACAAAATCTTTGATAAAATAGTTGACATAATGACCCAATGGCTCCAAAATGGAGCCACATCCAGAAACAATAGGGCGGCCAGGTGGTTTCTCAAGGCTTTTATGAATTTTGGGAAGTGTGTAGATTACAGGCAGCCTTGGATTTTTTGTATTTAAGAATTGGTATTCTAATTTGCTCAGGAAGCCCTGGTCTAAGCCTTCATCAGTGATCTGTTTGATCAAGGATTGTAGTTCTTTGGTAGGGTTAGTGAAAAGTTTGCAGTAGTGATCTGTATTTGACAGCTGCCGATTTATTTCTGCCTTATAGTCATTTTTATCCTGTAAGACTATACCACCCCCTTTATCTGCCGGTTTGATTATCAGATTTGTATTGTCACGCAATGTTGATATTGCTGTTTTTTCATCTCTGGTTATATTATAAGGAATATAGTGATGCGCTGCAGAGATATTCCTTACTTCTTTGAGCACCAGTTTTTCAAAAGTACTGATTTCAGTGGGGATCTGGTTGACAGGTGGTGAAAATGTCGATGGGAGTCTAAGCGGGGTGTTAGATCCTTTAGGGGTAAAGGGATTCACTTGGAAGTAGCTGTGGAGTCTTAACTTCCGAAAGAATCTTAAAAGTTCCGTTTGTAGGTCTAAGAAGTTGGGATAAGTAGTAGGGACAAATGACAACCCTTTGCTCAATAATGAGATCTCATGGCTAGATAGTGCGTGTGCTGAGAGATTAAAAAGGGGAATTGTTAGAGTAGCATCAGTCATATTGGTTTGTAGTGGGGAGTTTACCAACGGTAAAACTTCTGTCGCGTTTGGCGTTCTCCTGGGGGATTGTACCAGCGAGAGCGTTGCCTCCCTCTGCCTCTCCTGGGTGGCTCTTGTTGGTCTCGACCTAAAAAAAGGGAATTCGGGGTTCTGGTGATGTTACTTGTACCCTCTCCAGGATCTGAATTGTCAGATGACTCAGCCGATGTGTCAGAGAACCCTACTAAATTTTGCCGTTTATTGAAACGGCCCCAGGGGCGAGAGTTCTGAGGATTATTGTAAGAGCGATTGACATAGAAATCTTTATTTAGATAAGGATACGCTCGTTCTTGGGTAAATGATTTTATATCCCGTTTGACTTTATTGGATTTTTTGTTTTGTTCCAGTCGATGGAATTCTTCAGATGTTTTTTCAATTTTTTCCAGAAGTTTCTTGGCGTCAGGGATTGTGTTGTTATCTTTAATATTTTTCTCAATGTCATTAATAGTTTTAGTTAACTCTTTGAGCTCCTCAGAGGCAATGTCTATTCCAAGTACAAGCCAGTGCCTTGAGCAGGTAGTGCCAATGTAACTAAAATTATTGATATATTTCGGGTTGTCAGTGAAGACACCAGGAATGTCTGACAACACACCACTTTATTCGGACGACTATATCAAAAAAATCCTAGAAGGTCCCTCGCTCTTCTCTAACTTAGATGAGACCCCTGGTGCTAGTAGTCATACGCCTGATTACTCCGAAGAGCTTGAAAAACAGAAAAAGAAATTCATCCGTCTGGAATTAATGATACGCATGGTGACTGAGTATCTGAAATCTAATACAATCCCACAAGGCTTAATAGTGAGGAACATTCCTGGTGTCTTCACTGACAACCCGAAATATATCAATAATTTTAGTTACATTGGCACTACCTGCTCAAGGCACTGGCTTGTACTTGGAATAGACATTGCCTCTGAGGAGCTCAAAGAGTTAACTAAAACTATTAATGACATTGAGAAAAATATTAAAGATAACAACACAATCCCTGACGCCAAGAAACTTCTGGAAAAAATTGAAAAAACATCTGAAGAATTCCATCGACTGGAACAAAACAAAAAATCCAATAAAGTGAAACGGGATATAAAATCATTTACCCAAGAACGAGCGTATCCTTATCTAAATAAAGATTTCTATGTCAATCGCTCTTACAATAATCCTCAGAACTCTCGCCCCTGGGGCCGTTTCAATAAACGGCAAAATTTAGTAGGGTTCTCTGACACATCGGCTGAGTCATCTGACAATTCAGATCCTGGAGAGGGTACAAGTAACATCACCAGAACCCCGAATTCCCTTTTTTTAGGTCGAGACCAACAAGAGCCACCCAGGAGAGGCAGAGGGAGGCAACGCTCTCGCTGGTACAATCCCCCAGGAGAACGCCAAACGCGACAGAAGTTTTACCGTTGGTAAACTCCCCACTACAAACCAATATGACTGACGCTACTCTAACAATTCCCCTTTTTAATCTCTCAGCACACGCACTATCTAGCCATGAGATCTCATTATTGAGCAAAGGGTTGTCATTTGTCCCTACTACTTATCCCAACTTCTTAGACCTACAAACGGAACTTTTAAGATTCTTTCGGAAGTTAAGACTCCACAGCTACTTCCAAGTGAATCCCTTTACCCCTAAAGCATCTAACACCCCGCTTAGACTCCCATCGACATTTTCACCACCTGTCAACCAGATCCCCACTGAAATCAGTACTTTTGAAAAACTGGTGCTCAAAGAAGTAAGGAATATCTCTGCAGCGCATCACTATATTCCTTATAATATAACCAGAGATGAAAAAACAGCAATATCATCATTGCGTGACAATACAAATCTGATAATCAAACCGGCAGATAAAGGGGGTGGTATAGTCTTACAGGATAAAAATGACTATAAGGCAGAAATAAATCGGCAGCTGTCAAATACAGATCACTACTGCAAACTTTTCACTAACCCTACCAAAGAACTACAATCCTTGATCAAACAGATCACTGATGAAGGCTTAGACCAGGGCTTCCTGAGCAAATTAGAATACCAATTCTTAAATACAAAAAATCCAAGGCTGCCTGTAATCTACACACTTCCCAAAATTCATAAAAGCCTTGAGAAACCACCTGGCCGCCCTATTGTTTCTGGATGTGGCTCCATTTTGGAGCCATTGGGTCATTATGTCAACTATTTTATCAAAGATTTTGTTCCCAATACCCACTGTTATGTTCGTGACAGCTTGGCAATGATAAATATGGTGGAGAATCTTCCTTACGACCCTGATTCCAATACCTTGTGTACTTTGGACGTTGAATCCCTGTACACCAATATACCTCAAAGGGATTCATTACTTGTCATTGAAACCATTCTTAACCAAAGACCTCGCCCTCATGCTGTTCCTACCAACTTTATACTGCAACTATTGGAAGTATGCCTTACCAGGAATTTTTTCACCTTTGAACAGCAGTTCTTTCAACAGGTGAAAGGTACTTCCATGGGTGCAATTTTTGCACCCAACCTGGCTATTCTCTATATGGACACATTGGAAATGGGACATATACTCACCACAGACAACCCTTTCTCGTCTTGTATCTATAAGTGGAAAAGATACATAGACGATATATTCATGATTTGGCAGGGCGATGATACCTTACTTGCGCCCTTCTTGCATTGGCTTAACAATAACTGCGGTGGACTTAACTTTACCATGTCATATGACAAAGAATCAATTCCCTTTCTTGACTTGACAATTAAACATACGGATGGCTATCTCATTACTAGCCTCTTCCGTAAGTCCACTGAACGTAATACTTTACTCAGTTATGACAGTAGCCATCCTCGTGCCCTTAGAGATTCCTTGCCATTCTCACAGTTTCTAAGAATTCGAAGAAACTGTTGCCTAAAAACAGATTACTTTTATGAAGCCAAAATACTTTGCCAAAAACTGCTCAAAAGAGGCTACCCACGGAGACTAGTGCGCAATTCTATGAAACGCGCTTGGTACAACCCCCGTGAATCTCTTTTAGAACCAAAAACCAAACAGGAGTCCAATCGACTAGTTTGTGTCACCACATTCTCTACAATCTCGAGTGCTATACGTAAAACAATTCTACGTAATTGGCCCATCTTGAATGCAGGTACTCTCGCTTTTGATCGACCTTTATTTGCATTTAAGAAGAACAAAAACATTAAAGACCATTTGGTCCGTGCGGCCCTTCCTGTAACTGACAATCTGAATACTTTGAATGAACTCTGGTCACTTCCCCCACTAACTGGTCATGCTAAATGTGGAAATTGTGTTGTTTGTCCATTGACTATCGAATGTAAAACATTTGTTTTTGGTGATATCAGAAATGAACTTAAGTTATTTACCAATTGTAATTCTACTAATGTAATCTATGCAATTTTTTGTCCATGTGACAAAATCTATGTCGGACAAACCACGCAAAAGATCCGCTTGCGCATCTCACAACACAGGAGCAGAATTCGCTGCAAAATTCTCACTGCCCCTCTAGTTGAACATTTTCTAGAAAAGAACCACTCTGAGGACCAACTACGTTGGACTGTGATTTCTGTCGTGAAGCTACCACCCAGGGGTGGTGACATTACAAAAATTCTAAGTAATGAAGAACTCAAATGGATCCTTAAAACTGATAGCCTGAACACGGGGCTTAATCGCCTTGAGGATTGGACTACCATCACTTGATTCAGGAATACTTTTCCTTTAGAATTCTGGAACTGTTGAAGAATTGATCTGTCCATTATTATGTATATTTTTATGTATTTTTAAGTATATACATGTCCTTTTGTGCCATTGCTACTCTGTCCCGCTTTAAAATAGTACTATGTGCTGATTATCTTTTTCAATTGTTTAACTTGACATACAACTTTCCTATTCCTTCTGCATATGCTGGCTAACCTCCTCTCATTCATCTAACACCACTTTACGATGGCCGCCCGTTTCCTGGGTTCCATTCTACTCGAGTCCTTTCACTCTTTCCCTTAAACCAGTCATAGCCCGGCCCACTTCCTTGTGGTTATACACGCATACTCCTGGGTCCTCGTCGGCAGTCCCATTGCCGGTAACCTGCTCCCGCACTGTCGGTTTGTCCAGTTATTCAATCACCCTGGTGAGTGTTCCGTTTTTTCACTCAAGCGTGTCTCTTCCCTCCAAAAACCCCCCCCTTGACTCGCTAACCCCCTTTTCCCTCGCCCTGTTCCATAGGAACCTATTCCCAGGGCCACGGACCCCTGGTAATCCGAGCCAAGCTAAGAAATCTATTGCAATACCTAGCCCTCGGCCACGTCCCTCCGCATCAACTTCAAGTAAGTTTTGGTCTTCGCGGCAAGCACATTGGTCCCGCTCACTCCTACACCCTTCACTAATCCGGTTCCCCTCCCTTCCAGATATCGGTTCTGAATTTACCGCGGCAGCGGTAAGTTTCACCAATTACTTCAATTCACCGCGGTTTTCGTTCTCTGGCCATCACGAGCACTTATTAAGAACTGTCACTTAGTACCGTCATTTTTTAAGCAATCATTTGAATGCACACTCCGTGGCAGACTAGTTACTGCACGCCCGCCCTTAATTTCCAAATAATTCTACAAATTGTAGTTGCACGGGTTTCTTGCCTCGTGATGTCCTTTCCTTTTTACCTTTACCTTACTTTTACCTTGATCCTTTCTTCCTTTTATCCTTTAACCTTTACGTTTTTACCGTTTACCCTCCTAAATTTATTCTCATATCTGATCGGTTTCCAGCAACCTGCATCCTTCCACTTTAATTCGAGTGTCAGTATCACTCTTTACCGCCTCATCTTCAACTGAAGTTATGATGTATCGTGCTTATATCTATGCTTTTTTCCTTCTGATTATTACTATGAGCACAAGGTACAACTAGTGAATTGTGGATTTTTGTTGTCACCAATTAAGTCATGTCCCTCAAGTCTTTAATGTTTTAAAATACCCTCTCCCTCTTCCTCTTTCTTTCCTTGAGGTTATTCAGGTTGCATCGTGCAGGCATTATTGTTCCTTGTCCTGATGATGATCCTTGCATCCGTTTAGTAGGATCGAAACGCCGTCGACACTTACAAATACCCGAAATGTTAAAAACATGATTTTTTTGAGACATAAGGGTGTTGTCTAAACTGTTTGTTTTCTCAATTATTGTTGATATCTATAAGCAAACTATGTGTTTATGCCTGAACCTCCTTGTTGCTATGGTCTAATGTATGTACTGGACGCAGGCTTGTGTCCCACTTTATTAATCTTCTTTATATTTTGGCTACTTTCTGAATATCAGTAAAATTCATGACCTCTGTCCGGCTGGACAAGTCTCCCTTTTGATAAGTACTGACTGGGTCCTTATTTATCATTAACTCTATTTTTTCTTATGACTAGGGACAATTGTTGTTTATAATCACTTAATTCCCAAGGTCCCTAGTTGACCTTTCTGGGTGCTCTTGTTGTTACTAAATATCATAGGGAAGAGTGGCATGCGGTAGAGTGGAGAGGCATGGAATGTCATAGAGTGGTGTGTCGTAGAGTGGAGTGGCACGTTATAAAGTGGAGCGGCATGTCGTAGAGTGGAGTGGTGTATCATAGAGTGTTGTAGTGTTGTTTAGAGTGTCATTGAGTGAAGGGGCATAGTTTGGAGTAGAGTGTTGTAGAGTGGAGTGGCATTTTGTGATAAGCAGTGGAATGGCATGTCATAGAGTCGAGTAGTTTATCATAAACTGGAGTGGTAAAGAGTGGAGTAGTATGTCATTGAATGGAGAAGCATAGCATAGAAAGGAGTGGTGTATCATAGAGTGGAGGGGGATAAGGTGAATTAAAGTTTTAGAGTGGAGTGGCAAAGAGTGGAGTGACATATAGTACAGTGGAGGAGAGTGTTGAAGAGTGGCTTTTCATACAGTGGAGTTTCGTAGACTGTGGTAGAGTGGAGGAGAAAGGCAGAGAGCAAAGTTGGGTGTCGCAGAGTAGAGTACAATGTCATAGAGTGAAGGAGTGCAGAATGTAGAGTGTCATACAGTGGAGTAGAGTATCATAGAGTTGCATAGAGTGGAATGATGTAGAGTGAAGTGACGTGTTGTAGAGTTGATTGATGTTGAGGGGAGTAGGGTTGTACAATAGAGGGGAGTGGCGTGTCAAACAATAGTGTGCTGTAGACTTCCTTAGAGTGCAGGAGCGTAGAGTATTGCGGCGTACAGTTAAGTAGTGTGTCATAGAGTGGCATTTTGTAGAGTGTTTTATAGTGGAGGGGAATAAACTGGAGTGGCATAGAGTAGAGTTTCATCTTGTAGAGTGGAGTGGCATGTTGTAGAGTGGAGTGTCATGTTTGCCTCTCAAACTGCGGGGAGCTACTAGCTTACTTGCCTTTAGAAAGGATCTTAAATCCTGGCTGTTTATTCAGTAGGTCCTGCTTTGATGGTTGCTTCTCCTTTTGATTGTGTTATTTTTTCTTCTCTTTTAATATGCTGTGTTTCCATTTTGTAGTTTACCTTAAATAAAAGCACCGGGACACTCTTTTTGAGTAGCCGTGCGCTCTATAAGTACCATTTTAACATAACATAACATAACATAACATAGAGTGGAGTAGGGTGTGGCGTGACATAGAGTGTAGTAGAGAGTCTTAAAGTGGAGTGGTGTGTCTTAGAGTGGAGTAGAGTGCCAAAGAATGGAGGGGCATATAGTGGATTACAGTGTTGTAGAGTGCAGTGTCATAGAGCAGAGTGATGTTTTGTAGAGTGGAGTGACCTGTCATACACTTGAGAGGCGTATCATAGAGTGGAGTAGAGTAGAGTGGAGTGGCGTGTCATAGTCTGCAATATCTTTGAAGAAGAAATGCAGCTTCCTTTCCAACAGTCATCCGAGTCTCTATGATGTTGCTATTTATTAGTTGTGGGTTGTGTGTATAGTCCACTTTGTGTTAATAGCCAATCATGAACTGTTTTTCTTCCAAATGTTATTTTGTATATAGTTTTTAATTGGTTTTCATTGTTCTGTGACCGGAAATGTGTGTTTCAAATACCTTTCTAATACTTGTTAAACTTTATTGCTCTACACTAGTTTATTTTCTTACCTCATTTGGGATTTTAGTAGAATTGTGCTACATTAATAGCCCAATTTGCACTTAAGCCAATAATTGTAATTCTTCCAATATTAAGTTGTTGACATCATGTACTTCCCTAATGGCAAATCATTTAACTCTAGATATAATTGGTTGTCTGCCTCTGTGTTCCTCTTTTTCGTATGTCAGTGTATGTGCAAGATGGTTAGAGTTCGGCTTGGTGGACAGAGTTTCAGTTTGTGGGCCAGAAAGCATGTCAAGAAAGCAGACAATGCAAATGATTTAGGCTTGAAAGGAGTTGAAATAACATGGATTGGTTAAAGTGGTTTGAAATAGAACCAGCTACTCCTTCTACCTTCCTCTTTTTTAAAATATGACCACCCCTGCTTTATGGTTGTCCACTGTGGTGCCAATGATATAGGACACTTAACTATAGCTAGACTGAAAATTAAGAGGAAGGATACATTCTCTGAGTTTCTAGACATGTCTATGTTTCTGAACACACATTTTATGTTCTCTAATAAATTGCCAGAGACAAAAATGGGAGTGATCTACCCTAAATGCTACAAAGTTTGAAAAGATTTGAAGACATGTCAACAAAACAGTCAACATTACAAGCTAATGGGGTAATCGAGAATTCGTCAAATCACAAGGGTATAGTACGGTAGGAAGAACAGTTGGTACTGGCATACCTCTTTTGGTGACCAAAGAGGAAGAAAGACTCTTCAAATTAATTTACTGAGTCACCAGAAATGTTTTCTCATAATTACTGAAACAGGAGAGTAAAATGCTCTTCAAACATACACCAGAGGGAGAAACAAAACAACTGAATTCAAGAGACAAAACTGTATTTATATGTTAGTTATAGGAATTGCATAATCAATAAAACAATAGACGGTTTTCAAAAATGAGAAGTGCAGGAAAAGTGCTCATGTGCGAAGTGAGTGGAAAAAGGGGCAGTCACAAAAGAAACAGTTGGAGATCATGGTATTTTAATTTTACACAGACAGCATTGGTTGCAATGATGCTACGAAAAAGAAACCAGTGTTCTTGGGCCTCCTAACAACACAATTTTGTTATATGCTCCCATGTCCGTCTTACAGAATGATGCTGTTGTTTTAAGAATGCATCATCCATTTGCGGAATGGACTAGTATAATGTATTCCAGGCCATAGAACCTGACTTAAGTGAGGGTAAATTTAGACCTCCGCATGCGGGTCTTCACCAGGACAAAGGAAATTGAGAAGACAACCTGAATAGAATAAAGTAAAAGTAGAGTGTTTCTCCCTGATGAGTGAAATATCATAGAAACACCATAAATTAAATGTATGGTCACTAACCGTGGTGGGTGCTTAAAAAAAGGCAGGCTGGGCTAGTCCAAAATCCCAGACAGGTGGGTAGTCCTTAGCACGAGACTGGATCAGGTTAGCGGAGTGGATGGTCTGTAATCATAAATGCATACAATAGTAAAAGCCACCAAAACAAAAAAGGGGATCCTTAAGGTAGAAGTCTAAAGACTATGGACTTACCACCATACTTAAGTAGTACCGTGTTGCTCACTTAGCGGTTCCAAAGGAAGCGAGTAGTGAATGTTCACTTTGCATTCAGCTCAAGTCACGCGAAAAAAGTGAAACAATCACAAATGATATCTAAATGAATAAGTAGAATGTGTAAAAATGGTCAATAAATGCACCAGGTGACTTAGAACGTTTGGAGCTAACTGTGAATAGCTTAGACACCTACACTCAGACCAATAAGCTAGACAGATTAGCAGGAGACATCAAACTTTAAGACACAAAAGTCACCCATACCTATACTACAAACAGTACACACAAGGCAGATACTTCACTAGAGGTTGGGGAGCGTACAGGAAGTACACCACTTTCTCAGATTCCTCTGCAGCTAGGGGATCTTATAGTGAAACTGACAGCCCCGGCACAAGCACAGGTGCCTACCACCTGGAGTACCCCTACCAAGAACACCAGCAGGGTCTTTCAGGGGAAGGTCAATGGCCAGAATATAGGGGGAAGGGCAAACCCTGGGGCGGACCCTGTGGACTGAGAGATCCCGGGCAGAAATGTGGCAGTGGCAGGGACAAGAAACAGGTCCACTTCCAACCAGAGACCCACAGGGAGATGCAAACACAGCGGAAACATTACAGATGGTCCACTCCTCCCACACCACCCTTTCGGGTATAATTTGACATCTGAGGAACACCAGGTATTATGTAAGGGCCTATCTTATGTACACACTACACTACCCAACACCTTTAACCTTAAAATAGAATTACACCAATTTTTCAGGAAGGTGCATTTAAAACATCACTTCACAAAGATTCCATCACAGACAACTTTCTCTAACACAGGCCTTACACCACCCTCTAACTTTACATCACCATCCTATTTTATGTCTCTTAAGATATTGTCATTTGAGCAGGTGATACTAAGAGATGTTATGAATCCTGTCTAAAAAACATCTCCAAACCAGAACGTATGTGTTAGACCTGGTACCATTGGTGTGAGTCTCCCTTCCATTTTTTCTGATTAGCCTCCTCTGTTTTTGATATGTTTTGCTGGTTTAGATGCTTTGGGCACTGTGCCAGTGCCACAGTGCAAGTGTTCCCTATGTTAAATTGATGTATTGATTAGTGACTCCATGATTGGGTTATTTGATTTACTTGTCAGACACTAGTACAGTGCACCATGTGTGCCCAGGGCTTGTAAATCAAATGCTGCTGGTGGGCTTGCAGCACTGGTTGTGCCACCCACAGAAGCAGCTTATAAAGTGTGTCTCAGGTCTGCCATTGCAGAGCCTATGAGCAGTCTGGTACTGCCATGCTGACTGACCAAGTGTACCCACTTGCCAGTCCCTAAACCTTCCCTTATCTTCATATCAGACACCCCTATGGTAGGCCCAAGGACAGGGTGCATTGTAATTATAAGGTAGGACATGCCCTAGTGTGTGTGGCATGTCCTAATAGAAAATTACAGCCATTTTCGTGTTTCACTTTTGCACGGCTACCTGTTGCCCATAGGCCTGAATGGGCAGTTGATTATTACATCTTATAATCCTAACTGCCTCAGGGAACATGGCAGAAATTCGAGTTTAGTATGCCTAAACTCAGAATGATCAAATACATCTTTTAGTGAAGTTGGTTTTAACATTCTGTGTTTGAAAATACCACTTTTAGAAAGTAGGTATTTTCTTGCTTAACTGTCCAAGCCTGCCTCTGCTAGGTTGTGTATTCCTTGTCTGGAGTTTGAGTGACAGGGGCTGGGGGATTCCAGGAGTCGGGGTGAGTCAGCACAGGGCTGAATAGAAAGATCTGCATGTAGATGGGTGGGAGGAGTTGCACCTGGGACCTGAATAGAGCTGTGCCTTCCCTCCAAATGCTGTCTCCACCTCCTGTGGTGCGTCTGATGTCCCTGCCCTGCACTCTGAAAGGAAAGAAGGAGTCTTGCCAACAAAGTGCTCCAAGACTGACCAGAACTGGTTTGGACTAGGCAAAGGCTTCTCTGCCTTCAGAGAACAAAGAGAAAAGTAGTATAATTATGGGGACCCAGACCTCAAGACTTTAGATCACTTCTGGAACAACAACAAGAAACCTATGCCAAGGAGAAGAACCAAAGGAAGCTGTAGGAGTTGGACTGCCCCCCTGCCAGTGTGCTGTGTTGTTGGGTTGGCCTGCAGTGGTATCTTCATTGCCGAAGAGAGGAGAAGGAACTTTTACAGAACTTTCAACATCTTGCTGATTATTACTCCAAGGGCTTGAACTTGTGCTTGACTCCTGCTGAAGTCTCAGGGACAACAGACTTCACCACCAGCTCCCCTCTGAATTTCCTTGCTGGGAATTCTATCTGCAGAAGCCTGCGTATCACTGGGAGCTGGAAGCACGAAGCAACGAGAAGAAGCGTGTCGCCGCCGCAGCTGTAGTCATCGCATCGCCAGGTACTTTTGTGAGAACTATGTCACATTTACCATCAACTTGAACTTATTTTATCCTACCGTCTTTAAGTCGACTTTGAGTACAGTATTGTGGTTTTTTTGTCATTTGTGGTCTTGTGTTAAGTCGATATAAAGAATACGTATTCTTATAAAACCTGTGTGGTGTCCATCTGTAGTGTTTTCACTGTATTACAGCATGTGTTCACGAATGCTTAACACACTGCCTTTGAGATAAGCCTGTCTGCTCGTGCTAAGCTACCAAGGGGGTAAGCAGGGGTTATCAAGTAGTGTAATCCCCTTTCCCTGACTTAGAAGCAAGGGTCTCTATTTGGTCAAAGGTGCCTACCTCTGCCAACTAGAGAGCCCCAGTTCTAACAGTATTGCACTTGAGTCTCTGAGAAACGGCAAGAATATAGTCATTAAACCCACAGACCAAGGAGGAGTAATAGTGATCCAAAGTGCCACTGACTACAAGACTGAAATTTTAACTTAACTAGGGCTGGAGGAGAATTACATGAAACTCAGAGCTGACGCCACTAAGGAAATTTCAGGCATCATCAAGAGGGCCACTGATGTAGGCCTAGAAGAGGGTTTTCTAACGATGCATGAACATAGCTACCTAAACAATACACGGCCAAAGATGCCTACCATATATACATTACCCAAGATTCATAAACGCATGGTCAATTCACCAGGTAGACCATTAATATTAGGGTGTGGCTCCATTTTGGAACCACTATGCAATTATGTGGATATATTCCTTAAGCCCAGGGCAGAATGTACTGCTTTCTACTTAAGGGACACAATGGAAACCATCAAACTGGTAGATAGTTTGGCATTCACTTGCAAAGAAGAATTGCTGGGACCCATGGACATATCGTCACTGTATACCAGTATTCCACAAAGGGATGCATTGGATGTAATTACAGTAGTCTTGGATGGCAGGCCTAGACCCTCCCAAAACCTGACTGAGTTCATAATTAATTTGCTAGAAATTGCACTGACTAAGAATTTCTTCTTTTTCCAGGAAGAATATTATGTTCAGACCAAAGGGAGTTGGATTCACACCAGATGTGGCCCTTTTGTATATGGATAACTATGAGAAGTGTCACATACTCAGTGATCAGATTCCATTCAGAAGCAATGTTAATCTTTGGAGACGTTACATCGATGATGTACTCATGCTCTGGGAGCGAGCACGATTTGCTCACATTCCGTGACTGGCTTAACAAAAGGTTAAATGACATTCAATTTTCCCTTGAGTACAGTAACAGTAAGATTAATTTTTTGTACGTTACGATTAAGGGCAGTTTATATAACTACCTTTACAGAAAAGAGAGTGAAATGAATACGCTTTATGCTACTCAAGTCACCACCCTAGCAACCTTAGGGATAATCTACCATTTGGCTACTTTCTCAGGTTTTAGGAACTGTACCAAGCAACAAGATTTTTCAATGAATCAGATGATCTCATCATTAGACTAGTGGAGAGGGGGTACCCAAAGAGGCTACTCAAGAGAGCTCGCAAACGTGCATGGTTTTGCCACAGGGAATTTCTTCTGAAACCCAAACAAAAATCCGATCAGGAACAGGAACGCATGATTTGTGTCACCACATTCTACACATGGAGAAATTAGGTTAGGAAGATTATCAATCACCATTAGCACCTTATGGCCGAGGATGTAGGCATCTCCAACCCACCCATGTACGCCTTCAAAAAGGGTACAAGCATAAAGGACCATGTGGTCAAGTCCCTGCTTCCTACATCTATCACAAGGAATCCTTCTACCTTATGGCAGCCAACAACTGTTAAGGGCCATTTCAAGTATGGGAGATGCTAAGTGTGTTCAATGACCAAAGAAATTAAGATTTTCACACACAATGTCTACACTCATACCCTCAGGGACCACACCAATTGCAACACCATGATATATGCCAAAACATGCCCTTGCGAGTTTATGTATATTGGGCAAACCACAGAGAAAGTCAAAACATGCATACTAAAACATTGTTGTCAAATAAGATGCAAGGTCCAGGGGGCACCCCTGGTTGAACATTTACCACAGTTGGACACTCAGTAGATAGTGTGAAATTGTGGGTTGTGGAGAAAGTCAGTCTCAATCTCAGGGACGGGTGTTTCGCCAATATCCTGAACGTAAGAGAATGCAAGTGGATACAGATTTTTGACACTGCAACAAAGGGGTTAAATGAGTATGAAGAAATCACACGTCAAGTGGCCACCTTGAACAATGGTTGACATCCCACCCTGTTAACTCATGACTTTGTACAGTTTTATGTATTTCTCCTTATAGAATGATGTGACCACATCATCTAGTGGTCTTTTATTTAGCATGTACTATCCCATACATGGCACACATGGTGTGTGTGTGTGTGTGTGTGTGTTTGTGTGTGTATATATATACATCACAATCCTCCACACTCTCAAAACTTCTTCTCAGCGAAGAAAGAGTAGAGGACACCCAGGGATGTGTTCGCAAGATGTTTTTATTTCTTCTCACTCCTCACTTCGATGACGCATTTCGAGCAACAAGTGCCCTTGTTCACATATGGAACGCAGTCAGCCATACTCTATTTAAATGCATTGTACACACCCCCCTTCCTCCGTGTCACGTGATAATGAACATAGAGAAAATACTTTCGGCATAGACTCACTATAGGGACACCCTTTGTCCTTGGTTATTATCATAGATGTTTTTAAACATTCTAGGATAACTTCAATATAGTTCTCACTTATACCACATGTCAATAAATATATAAATATTTAAAAATACAAATGGATTAATAAATATGCAAGACATTGATATTGTGTAAAAACGCTTTCATGTTTCCACTCATTTGATATGCAATATTTACTCATTAGTATTGTCTGCTTGCTGGATCTATATTCTCTATATATATACATATATAAATATATATCTTTGTGTGGATATAATCCGAGAAATCTCAGTAAATAATCCAGCGGCACACCCAGGACAAAACAATAAGTTTATTATTGTTTCAAACGAACAGAACTACGCGTTTCGGCGAAGCCTTTGTCAAGTTAGTGACCCGTGCCCAAATTCCCCTAGAAATACAGGTCAAGGTTGATGGATAGTGAAGAAATACTATTGCGATCAAACATTTCATTTGTGTACGTTTTCGTGATTTTAAACAATCCATGATAAAGCATACTAATGATTCTGATAATATTCATACAATATTTACAAGTCCATCAAACAAAGGAAAATTATCAATTGACATATTCTATGATGTCTCACTGATAGCACAAATTCATATGTATGCACCTGGTGAAGGTACCCAGAGTACCTTAAATGATAGATAGTGAAGAATTACTATCGCGGTCAAACATTTCATTCGTGTATGTTATTTGTGATTTGAAACAATCCATGATAATGTCTAAAGCATACTAATGATTATGATGATATTCATACAATTATTTTCAAATTCATCCGACCATGTAAAATTATAATACTGTCCATTGACATATTGATACGATGTCTCACTGATAACACAAATTCATACATGCGCCTGGTAAAGGTACCCAGAGTACACACAATGACATATTCACATAGTGACAATTACTGCTGCGCTATATAGACGTTCATCATAAATCATAAATATTTGGATTAGGTCAGGACAGGTCACAGTACAGGTTATCCATGTTACGGTGCAATATCTCCTGGATGTGACACAACTTATTAATTATTATCCTTATACTTAATAGAACGGGAAGTCTTAGGGTGCTAGGGTAAGGTACCCACCTGGTACTATAGTGCTAAAATAAATTACGGGTAATGTACCCCAACTCTATTCCAGAGACAGTTTCATATAATCGACCATAGCCTCAACAGCATGTCGGCATTATCTCATAATCGAAATGATATATTTAAATAACCCAAGGAATCAATGGATAATTTATTACAGCGATAATTTCCTCTCCCACTTGCCAAAAAAAGGAAGAAAAAGGGGATATTACGGGGCAGGGCCATCAACTGTTCGTGGTAAGAATCGTGAGAGATAAGATCTATTTCAATACCTACACCCAGTGGAGATAGAAAAGAAATTAAGTGCGATAAAACTAAATGTCACCGGAGAGTTGGGGCAACCTATCATTCTGCTAAACCTAGCTAGAGATAAACAATAATATATCAACCTAATATCATCTCAGGTCATTCTTATACTGTGCCCTTGACTCCGGTATTAAAGGAAAAGGTGTAAAATTGTTATATGAATAAGAGGAGAACACATTAGAGGAAAAAGTCTAAATCCCTATATGGGTGGCCAGTTCTTCACCATAATTCATCCCATTGGGAATCTTAGTGTTGAGTTCAATGATGTACTTTGACTCAGTGATTCTTAGAAGTTTCTCATGATCTCCCCCTCTTTGGAGGGGTAAGATCCTGTCAATGCCGTAGAACTTGACCAATTTGGCATTACTCTGATGTTTCTCTTGGTAATGCCTCGCTACGGGGTAATTGAGGTCAATATTGGTCACAGCTCTCATGTGTTGTAGAATGCGGGTCTTAAGCTGTAGTTTCGTGCTGCCCACATAGTTCAAACCGCAGGGGCATTCCAGGACATAGATGGTATAGTCACTGGTGCAAGTTATAAATTTATTGATCATTTTTCTCTTTTTTCCTGCGATGTAACTGTCACGGTTTTTGCTGTGCTCACATGCTTTGCACGAGCCGCATTTCTTGAAACCCCTTGCACTTCCTAGCCATGTGATATTCTCAGGAGTGTTCTGATAGCTGTGCACAAGTTGGTCTTTAAGTGATTTGGATTTTTTATACGTTATTAATGGCGCAGGACCTATCTCAGTACCAATGATGGGGTCTGATTCAAGTAATCCCCAGTGTTTCTTCATGAGATATCTCAGAGTGTTCGACCTGCTAATGGTCGATTATATGAAACTGTCTCTGGAATAGAGTTGGGGTACATTACCCATAATATACAATTATATGAAATTGTCTCTTGAATAGAGTTGGGGTACATTACCCGTAATTTATTTTAGCACTATAGTACCAGGTGGGTACCTTACCCTAGCACCCTAAGACTTCCCGTTCTATTAAGTATAAGGATAACAATTAATAAGTTGTGTCACATCCAGGAGATATTGCACCGTAACATGGATAACCTGTACTGTGACCTGTCCTGACCTAATCCAAATATTTATGATTTATGATGAACGTCTATATAGTGCAGCAGTAATTGTCACTATGTGAATATGTCATTGTGTGTACTCTGGGTACCTTTACCAGGCGCATATATGAATTTGTGTTATCAGTGAGACATCGTATCAATATGTCAATGGACAGTATTATAATTTTACATGGTCGGATGAATTTGAAAATAGTTGTATGAATATCATCATAATCATTAGTATGCTTTAGACATTATCATGGATTGTTTCAAATCACAAATAACATACACGAATGAAATGTTTGACCGCGATAGTAATTCTTCACTATCTATCATTTAAGGTACTCTGGGTACCTTCACCAGGTGCATACATATGAATTTGTGCTATCAGTGAGACATCATAGAATATGTCAATTGATAATTTTCCTTTGTTTGATGGACTTGTAAATATTGTATGAATATTATCAGAATCATTAGTATGCTTTATCATGGATTGTTTAAAATCACGAAAACGTACACAAATGAAATGTTTGATCGCGATAGTATTTCTTCACTATCCATCAACCTTGACCTGTATTTCTAGGGGAATTTGGGCACGGGTCACTAACTTGACAAAGGCTTCGCCGAAACGCGTAGTTCTGTTCGTTTGAAACAATAATAAACTTATTGTTTTGTCCTGGGTGTTCCGCTGGATTATTTACTGAGATTTCTCGGATTATATCCACACAAAGATACAAAAAACGGAGTTGCGACTGAGGCTGGCACCGGCGTCGATAGGAAGGAGAGCGGAGGTTCGCAACAATCTTTTCGTAAACATATAAATATATATATATATATATTCATGCAAACAGGATCTCGCCCGTGGTTGGGTGGCGCGTTAAGCCGGTAGAGCTACCGCCGGCAATTATCAATCCAGTGTATCTGCAAACAAGCAACGCACTCTCAGCAGCAGTAACGAGTAACGAGTTTAATTCACACTGTTACGCGTTTCGGGAGTCACGCTCCCTTGGTCACACAGTGATACATTCAAACACAATCCTCTATAAGTAAATACATATGGTAGACATAGTCATAGGACTTCAGGTCTCAGTCATATATACAAGAGTGACTTTGGTGGCCATCTTTTAGTAGGTACATTCTGATATGCATAGTGAAGCAAAAGCACAGCACCAA
Source organism: Triturus cristatus (assembly GCF_964204655.1). Taxonomy (NCBI): domain Eukaryota; kingdom Metazoa; phylum Chordata; class Amphibia; order Caudata; family Salamandridae; genus Triturus; species Triturus cristatus. The sequence goes on from NC_140589.1 coordinate 648,899,336, forward strand.
ATGTTATAACCATGTTATTTTGTTACTCGTTATTGTTATTTGTTTGCAGCATAAATGCACAAAAACATTGTCAAAAATAAGCACATAAAACTCGTCATAGTGACTCTTAAGCAACGGAAAGCCAGCCAAAAGCCACAGGGATCACTGTTTAAGTGGCCGCCTTACAGCTTATATATAAAACAAGTACTCAAACAGAAAAAACACTATTTGCGTCATAGTGACATTTGGCCAATGCGTATGCACACAGTTACATATACTGATATTAGTCTTTCCATAGACTCCATACTTATACCATAGTGGTGAGACTTCACTTCTTAAAAGGACCAGTAACTGTACATTGTTACAATAAACGCCTATAGAACTCGTCATAGTGACTCATGAGCATAGAAAAGCCAAAACAAAGGCTCCAGGGATCACGGCTATGGTGGCCACCTCTCAGCGATTTAAAAGTGCTCAAATAGTTAATAGCCAACATTATTTGCGTCAAAGTGACACATGGCCAGAAGGTTGTCCAGACAACGTATAAACACGGTTGCATGTACTTCTTATCTTCGTCCAAACAATACTCGCACCATAGTGGTGGTACCATTAAGAAAGAAAGCTTGTTGCCTCTATTAAATGTTCTGACTACAGACCATCTTGTAAGTCCATCTACACAAAATATGCATACACAAAACAGAAATTTGTGAAAAAGATAAGTGTGAAAAAAGAGGTGATTTCTTATCTACTCATCTTCGGATTTCTTATCTGTGGATACGAAGAAAAGGGTAGGAGCCCGTGAAGTGCTTGTGGAGATACAAAGGGCCCCTTCCTTTCCTCCTGAAAGATAAAGGACAAGAAAAACAGTATTAAAAATATTACCAATACAGTATTTCCAATTAAAAACCAACACAGGTTATGTACAGTACGCATATAAATGGATGAGAACATTAGTAATTTAAACAGGTTAATCTTCTATCAGATGAGTTGCCAGTTCCTCATCTTGATTATGGCCTTTAGGGAACTTCGTTTCCAGGTCCATAATCCACTTTGATTCCCGTTTTCTTAAGGTCAGTTCCCTATAACCACCTCGTCGCCCTACTCTCACTTGTTCCACTGCAAAGTAGGATAGTAAGTTACTGTTGGATGAATGTAATTCTGCAAAATGTCGTGCAATGGGGTAATGGGGGTCTCTGTTGTTAACTGCTCTCAGATGCTCAAGAACTCTCTTTTTAGCCATATGAGTAGTGCTCCCTACATACCTCTTCTTACAAGGACATTCCAACACGTACACGACAAATGTCGTGCTACATGTAAGAAACTGTGTTATGGGTTTCATATCCTTCTTCCCTGGTACGTTAAATTCTTTCACCATTTTGCTATTTCTGCAAGCCTTACAGTGGCCACAGGGGTGAAAACCCTTCAGGTTATGTTGGTTGAGGTCTCTGTTTACAGTGACGTCTCCACGTACTAGTATATCCCGCAAGCTTTTGCTTTTTCTATATGTTATTTTGGGTCTAGTACTAATTGTGGAACCTATTATAGGATCATTTTGTAAAATGTTCCAGTTTTCACTGAGTATTTTCTGAATCTTAGGTGATTCTTTATTAAAGGTAAGAATCACTCTCGTCTCTTTGCTCTCCACGGTATTCTCCTGTGTTTTAACTTCTAGAGTTTCCTCTCTTGTTATGTTCCTGATTTTGGATACGGCTTTGTTAAGCACCCAATCTGGGTAACCTCGTTCCCTGAATCTGCATAACATAGTTTTCTCTTCCTCCAAATATCCCTCTATCTCAATGCAGTTGCGTCTTGCCCTCAGCAGCTCACCATAAGGTATGCTCCATTTGAGTGTTTCAGGGTGGCTACTGAGGGCATGAAGGAGACTGTTACCTGCTGTTTCCTTACGGTACAGTCTCGTTTTAAGTGTATTCCCTGTAGCCATAATCTTGATATCTAGGAATTCTATTTCCTCTTTTTGCAAATTGTGGGTAAGGATGATGTTGTACGGGTTGTCATTAAGCAGATTCACAAATTCCATGGCCTCCTGTTCACTACCTGTCCAGATAAGAAACAGGGCATCTATATATCTTAACCATGTATTCACTTTGTCAAGATGTGTAGCATACTTAGGGTCCTTGCGTACTTCATCCTCCCACACCCCTAGAAACAGATTCGCGAAACTTGGCGCGAAACACGTTCCCATTGACGTACCAGTGGTTTGTTTGTACAGGTCTCCATTAAATAAAAATATATTGTTATGAAGACACATGTTCATCATTTCTATCAGCATCTTGGTGTGATCTAGATACATGATGTCTCTGTCATTAAGATAATGTGTGCATGCTCTGATTCCCTGGTTGTGTTCAATAATAGTATACAAAGAAGATACATCTAATGTTAAAACATGTGCCCTTCTTCCTATACAATACTGTCAATTTTACACAAAAAATCCTTTGTGTCTTTAACATGCGTTGGCAATTTGAACACATAGTCCTGTAAAAAATGGTCGACATATTTAGAGATGTTCTCAAATACACTCCCTATAGATGAGACAATGGGTCTTCCGGGGGGTACAAGTGGATTTTTGTGAATTTTAGGGAGAAAGTAAATAATAGGAAGTTTGGGGTAGTCTCTTTTGAGAAATAGATATTCCTCCCACGAGATTATGCCTTGTTGTTGCCAGGTTGATAATTTCTCCCAGGTTGTGATAATGCTTTCATTATAATCTCGTGTATTGCTTTTTGAATAGTATTTATCATTTTCCAATTGTCTATATGCTTCTTTGAGGTACATTTCTTTGTCTTGTAAGACCACATTGCCCCCTTTATCCGCAGGACGGATAATGAGGTTGTGGTCATTCCCCAAGGCTGTGATGATAGATTTTTGTTTCATGGTGAGGTTGTACGATTTATCCTTACCTCTGCTTTGCCCATGTTTACAATCAAGAAGTGATTTTGTGACAACATCATGAAATGTATCTATGTTGTCGTGTGGAAGTACTGGGTAAAATATAGATTTGGGCTTAAAGCTCGTTCTAGCCGCTTTGTCTGTCACGATATTGCTAATCCCAGCAAATGTATCTTCACTGACATCCTCACTAGCTGTATTAAACGCTAAATCTTGCATGGTTCTTACAATATTAGCATCTCCTATTGTGAGACTTGGTTGATCATTAACATCAAACAATAGAGGATTAAATTCTTTAGTTCTCCCTTTTAAAATATGCCATTTAGAGAGTTTCAACTTCCTAATGAATTTAAACATGTCTACTCTAGTATTAGAATAGTTGAATATTTCCGTGGGGCAGAACGATAGGCCAAGACACAGGGTTTTCTTCTCAAGATTTGAGAGATGCCGGTTAGTCAGGTTAACAATGGTTTTGTTTACCATAGCGTTGTCATTCATGATTGCTTCATTCTGTAGCCTCCCCGTCTGGTTCCCATCGGCTCTGTGTTTCTTTCTCTTATTGGTTCGGTGCTTCCGTCTTGTTCTCCTCTGTTTGCTGCGCCCCTGCCTCTTCCTCTGCCTCTTCCTCTTCCTTGGTTTCCTCTCCCTCTCGGTGTTCGTGCTTGTGGAGGGGTTGGTTTCCCCGATTGCCGCCCCTTCTTCAGCACTCGGAATTCGGCCAAAAAAGTCGCTGGTCCAGTTCTCACCTCTACTTCCGATGTTGTACTGGTTGTATTTTCCGAATTATCCGTGTCTGAGTCATAAGTTACGGTGTTTGTTGGAACTAGGGTTTCCGTGATGCTTGTTTTGTCTTTATCCGATTTAGATTCTTGGATGTCATACATATGATCATACTTTCTGCTATAGGTAAGTATGCGACCCGTCTCATAGTCTGTGCAGTCATGATGAAGTTTTCTTTGTTTTCTCAGTTTTATGTCTTCTTCATGTTGAATTAATCTTGTTCTTAATTCATCCTTGAATTTTTTGATTATAGCTTGTTCGTTATGTGTCTTAAGTTCTTCTTCAATTTCCGCTATCTCTTTAAGTATACTCTCACGATCTTCCCAAGCATACTTCACAAGGATACAGAGCATAGTTCTCGAGCTCTTTGTTGAGTTCTCAGACCATTCCTCCAACATACGAGGGTTGGGTGACTCGTATGATGGCGTGGTGTAAATCCTTAGTCCGCGTGGTACCATCCCTTTATCTATGTAGTCTTGGAGGGAAATTGCTTCCCACCATTTGGATGTTTCAGATTTCTTAAGTTTTTCAAATTTCTTCAATTTTGTCGTGAGGGTGGTGTCCGCGTCTGGTCTCACTGTGCCCTGTTGTAGCTTGCCAGGTGCTCGTGCTAGGAGTGTTTGGGCTGCTAGTCGTCTTTGCGCGTCTTCATCCATATTATATGAATAACCATACGACCTGTGGAGATGTGATTAATTCTGTCTGTTTTTCACTGGATATGGTATACCATACGTGACACAGCGTCACTTATGTCCTGGAATTGTGTCAATTGTGAACTTACAAATAAGCTTCTTAAACTCACTCATATGCTGCTACCCTTTAAAAAGTTATATATATATTTATGTATATATATATTTATATATGTATATATATATTCACTGAAAAAACCATAGGTTTCAGGGGCGTTATAGTTAGCTGGACTTTTCACTCGTACAAAACCGTTGAAATTCCCCAGTTATAGTTAGTTCAGCTAACTATAACTCGCGTGCCCGCAATGCATTGCTGATGACATATTACATCACTCATGACATGGTCAGTGACATCACTCATGACATCACTCATGACATCTCAAATAACCTCACTGATGACATCACTGATGACATCATCCAGTGAATGTGTGTTTGTCTGAAAATTACATATGTTTTATATATGTATATCTCAAGGTCGATGGAAAAATAAATGGGTAAATAAGTGTCTAAATGGATGATTTGTTTTTGAAAAATTGATTGTAGAACTGACTGATTAAGTGTATCTTAGTGAATACATGACTTAGTGAGTAATGTTTAAATATGTAAATATCTGTATCAGTCTCTCACTTTGTGGGGCGTGGCTTGAACGCCGAGGGAAGATGGCGGACCCTGCTTGAGCTCCCCTTCGTCGCGGGACTCGGAACCTGCTAATTACCGTCGTTTCGGCAGTGGTGCTGCTGTGAGGGACTGCAAGGCAATGGGGACATCGCGGTGAGTCTTTTGACCGCCTCCGCTCCGAATTTCCTCACATTTGGCGGCCTTTCTTCGCATCGGCGGTTTTCCTTCCTCAGAGATGCGAGCGGCCGCCATTTTGTTCCGTTTTTCGCGGCGCTCGCTTCTCCCTCTCCAGACTTTGTCGACTGCTAAATTGAGGCTGTGTTGCCTCCAACCAGTTTTTTTTGTGATGCCTGAAGCCCACCTCTGGATCTACTATTGCTATTTTTAGCTGTTTTTCACCACTTTTTGATACTGCAGTGCACTGGCCCGCCTCCTACTTCAATATGCAGTGCTTCTCCTCACATGTGCTGTACTTCATGAGGTGCCCTTGCGGTTAGTGTTTTCTTCAATTTCTGCTGCTTTTGCCAGGTGCTCTCTGTCTTTTATTGATGGACTACTTTCATTCAAGGCTTGGGTCCACTGTTTTTTATTACTTACATTAGTGCATTGTCCTTGGGGTACCTCGGTCCTGTTCAAGCCCAAGCTCAAGTCCATTTCCAATCACCAATTCCTGAGTTGATACAGTGCACCTGCGTGAGTGGCGTACTTACCTCCTTACATTGCAGTTCCGTCAAAAATGTTGCTGCTTTGGATTTACTTTCTCGTTTGCGATCCCCACTTGTCCAGACCATCGGTTTCTGGCACAAAACCGAAAAGGCACAAAAATGATCCACCTTCACCAATTTTATCATCACAAAATCCAATCCTGGATACCATTTTGGATGAGGTTCGAGGCCTCCAGCCCTTCATGACCGCCACCAATGACAAGCTTAAGCAAATTGAGGAAAGATGGATTGTTATGGAAAGTAAAGTTCTTGATCTCGAGCAACGAGTTAGAGACATTCAAGATATCTCTACAAAGATTCCTCTTCTTGAACAAGAAATTTTGAAACTAAAACTCCACACTGAGGATCTTGAAAATCTCAATCGTAGAAACAACTTACGCCTTTTTGGCCTGCCGGAAAATGTTGAAGGGTCTGACCTAGTCTCATTTCTACAGAAATTTCTTCCAGAGCTTTTGGACCTTCAGTCATTGTCTAATCCTCTCAACATACAAAGAGCGCACCGCTTGGGTCGGCTTCAGCCATCTGCTAATAAACCTCGTGGTATTATAATGTTGTTCTTGGAATTCACTGAACTCATGCAAGTTTTGAAGGCTGTCAGATTTAAACGTCGCCTTATTTGGTCTGGTCATAACATTTTCGTTTCTCAAGATATATCTAATGCTACAAACGCCAGACGCAAAGAATTCCTTGCTCTTCGGCCTCAATTGCGACAACTCAATATCAATATGGAATTCTTCATCCCTGCCTCTGCAAAATTACTCATGAGGGTCGCTCTCGCTCCTTTGAGGATCCGGATAAACTCAAACTTTTTCTTCATAACTTTTCTTCGCATGGCATGGATACTGGCTCTTGATTTCATTTACATTATTGGATTGTTCCTGCTTTAATTGTTTTATTGACTTGCCTGTTTTCTTATGTTGATTTTCTGTCCTTCTTTATTCTTGTGAGGATTATAGCCCATTTCTTATTTTTTCTTCTGCCCCTGCTTTCATTGTGGTCCGCGTCCTTCGGTGTCACTACGTTTCCCTGCTCTTAGATCTTCTTTCTTTTTACTGATCTGGATGTTCTTCCTTGGTCTGTTTACTTTTCTCTTCTTCCCTCTTTCACACCTATTTCCTCTTCCTCTTCCTTCTTTCTATTTTTCTTTTCTTCGTTCTTCCTCATTTTTAATCTTGTTATCTAGGTCTGGCTTATTTCATAAGACTTGTCTTTCTGTTTTACTTATCGTAACATGTCTTTCCTTTTTTTTTCTTGTCAATCCTGCAGTTTTATGGTCCTATGTTCGTACGTTCCCCTGTTCCCGGAAATATGGTTAATGGCGTGTCGTGGAATGTTCGTGGTCTGGGCCCCCCGTCAAGCATCAAAAGGTATTGTCTCATCTAGCTAAACTTAACACCCAGGTTGCTTTTTTACAGGAAACTCATTGCAATGATAAAGAATCACTTAAACTTAAACGTCAATGGGTCAATCAGATTGTTTTCTCTCCTGCTAATGACCGACACGGTGGTGTCGCTATTTTATTTCATAAAGCCACTAATGCTCAAATCTTATCATCTGAGTGTGATCCGAATGGTCGATGGATATTGGCTGAGGTTATCATTAATAAACAACAACTGACTTTTTTCAATATTTACGGGCCTGTTAAACCAGACATTGATTTTTGGAATTCTATAAAATTGAAATTATTATCAATTCCCAATTCTAATATTGTGATTGGTGGTGATTTTAATAATTGGTTGGATCCGTTCACTGATAGGCAATCCAAATGCAAGTTCAAACCTGACAAATCCCACAAATCCTTTCAAACAGCCATTTCCTCTCGTCCGCTATTCGATGCTTGGAAAACATGTAACCCTGATACCTCAGAATTTACTTTCTTTTCACCTGTACATCATACTAGATCTCGTATTGATTATATTCTTATTTCTAAATCACTGCTACCTTGTCTCCAGTCATCTGAGATTGGATCTATTTTTATTTCTGACCATGCTCCTGTCTCCACCCATATTGACTTATCTCTCACCACTTGCAAACAAGGTAGATGGCGTTTCAATAACTTTCTTCTATCAGATCGCACTTTTATTTCAGAAGCGACCTCTTTTATTAAGGATTTTTTTTCTTTTAATAAATCTTTAGATACCTCCCTACACAACAATTGGGATGCTTTTAAAGCATCTTTCAGAGCTTTTACTATTGCCTATTCCTCAAAGAAGAAAAAATTGCTGCATGCTAAATATAAAGAAACTTTAACCCATATAAAAGCGTTAGAGCATAAGTATTATTCTTCCAAATCCTCCTCATCTCTACAAGAGTTAATCAAAGCTAAATCCACCCTGAATAAGATTGCTACAACGGATGCCTGTAATATTCTCCTCAAGGTTAAGTCAAAATATCGCGGAGGCCAAAATAAAGCCGGGAAAATGTTGGCAAACTTTCTAAGAATTAAATCAGAACGAAAAGCTATTGGCCCAATCCATTCAGAATTTGACGGCTCTCTCCTCTCATCTGATTCAGATATTATTGACACATTTCAATCGTATTACAAGCTCTTATACACAGAAACCACCAATCCCTCTGAAGATGATTTTGCTACTTTTTTCAGGGATATCCCTAAGCCTCAAATTTCCCAAGATAATTTTCAACCCCTTGAAGATGAAGTGTCCTTACAAGAATTATCTGATGCACTTAAATCTATGAAGAAAGCAAAAGCTCCTGGCCCGGATGGCTTTTCAATTGAATTACTTTCTGCTTTCTCCTCAATTTTTGCAACCAAATTATTAGAACTTTTTAATTCTTTTATCTCTAATTCCCAAGCCTGTGGTTCTTTTTTGGAAGCTCTTATCATTGTAATCCCCAAACCAGAGAAAGATTCCTCCTATTGTAAAATTTTTCGTCCTATTTCATTAATTAATTATGATTGTAAAATCTTTGCAAAAATATTGGCTTCTCGTTTAGAGAAAATTATTCCCCTTCTCATCAATCCTGACCAAGTTGGTTTTGTTAAAGGTCGCTTGGCCTCTGATAATGCCAGAATGTTTTCCAATATCCTTGCTCTTAGTACAAAATATCCCTCCCCATTAGCGGCTTTATCCCTGGACGCTGAAAAAGCCTTTGACCGTGTTAATTGGGAATTTCTGCTTCACACATTACGATGGTTTGGCTTTGGTCCAAAGTTTATTTCTTAAGTTAAGTTGTTATACACCAACCCCAAAGCTTGTATTTTTGTTAATGGTCTCTTTTCCCCTTATTTTTCCCTTCAAAGAGGTACACGCCAGGGCTGCCCTCTTTCACCATTACTTTTCCTGTTATGTCTAGAACCATTTCTGGAACGTATCAGAAGTAATCCTCTCATTACTGGTTTCAATCTTAAATCTCAACAAATTAAACTGTCCACATATGCTGATGATGTTCTCATTTATATGTCTAATCCTGTATCCTCCCTACCCCCCTTTTTAAAGGAAATTGCATCATTCGCTAAGGTTTCAGGTTACAAATTAAACTTCTCTAAAACTGAGATTTTACCTTTAAATCCTTCATGCTACAGATATATGTTTGAATTGTCTAATTTCACATGGTGTCCCCAGAAAATAAAATACCTTGGTACATGGTTTACCCCCACCATTCGTGATACACTTGCTCAGAATTTCTCTGCCTTAAAACTTAAAATTACTAATTTGTTAAATCTCTGGTCTCCGTTGTTCCTCTCTTGGTGGGGCAGACTTGATACCATTAAAATGATGATTGTTCATCAGATTTTGTTTATATTGTCTATGTTACCCTTCAAAATTCCTAAATATTATTTTTCCCAGATTAATTCGCTATGCACAAAGTTTCTATGGAATAACAAGCATGCACGCATTGCCCTGGCTAAATTGATTCGTCCTAAAAATGAAGGAGGTGTAAGATTCCCTGATTTTAATTTGTATCATAATGCATTCTTGATTCGTCAATTTTTTGCTTTGTCCAGGGATTATCAAGACTTGCCTAAACCCTCTTGGGTTAATGTTGAATGTTCCTTGCTAAATGAATTTTCAATAAGAGATGTTGTACACATGACTAACTGTACTTTTATTTCCAAATATCCTATTTTGAAACATTCTCAAATGTTGTTACACACACTTTTCTTTAAGAACCTGAATAATTATGAATCTTTTCTAGCGTCATCACTTTGGTTTAACAAGTACATTAAATTTCGCCACAAGTCATTCTATTACAAATAATGGAAAGAAAAGGGCCTTCTTTTTGTACATCAACTAATTGTCAACAATGTAATTCTCTCTTTCCATCAGTTACAAGTTACCTTCAATCTTCCTGATTCCTGTATTCTGCAATATGATACGTTAGCCCCAATTCTACAGGAGTGTCTACAGAAATTCTCTTCTCCTCCAACTCCTTCTTCCTCTCTTTCTGACTCTTCATTATTTCATACCTCTTCCGATACTATTCCTAGTGCCTCCCATATCTATAAATCTCTATTTACTCCTATCTGTACACGGGTCAAATCTAAGGTGGAACTGGAGTGGGAACATGACCTTTCCTTGACTCTGTCAGTATCACAATGGGATAAGTTTTGGCAGAAACTATTCAAAACCTCCAAAGCTGCAAATCTCACACAATCCCTCTTTTTTATTTTTAATAGAGTCATCATTACTCCTCTTTTGTTACATAAATTCAATCACTCTGTCACATCATCCTGTTGGTCTTGCCCTAATGCTGAAGGCTCCTTAATACATTTATTATTTTACTGTCCTAATGTTTATGCCTTTTGAAAGGATATATGGTCAAAATGTACACGGATCTTTCCTAATAATGTACAACTTAATATTCAAAATGTATTTTTGGGCACTGTTTCACCAGATTTTGATCTAGCTACTCCTGCCTCTCCGCTGTTAGACTTATTCCTTGCTGTGGCCTTCAAAGTCATACTCACTTGCTGGAAAGACAATTCTAAATTATCCTTTCTTCATTGGTGGAACTATATTTGTGGCGAACATAGAATTGCCTCTATCCCTCAATCCTCCATTCACGTACAAATTAAATCCGACCTACTATGGCTACCCTTTACATCCTTCTTATCATCAACATCATAGTCTCTATCTACTCTTAACATCTTGTTCTTCTTCTTTTTCTTTCTGTCCTCTCTCTTTCCTTTACTTCTCCTTTCTTTCTCCTCCTATCCTTTTCCTCTTTCTCTTTCCTTCTCTCCTTTTTGATAAAAATTTTCACTCTTCTATTTAAATAATATATTCGCATTATTACCTTTTTAGGAGTTTTATATTTCTTTGTGGTATACTATGCTTTGCTTTTTATTTCCTGTTCTTAACAAACTTTTAAGTTTTACTGTTTATACTGTTTAAATTCGGTTTCCTCTTTGCGTAGTATTAGCCTATTGTATAGTCACTAGGCCTGGGCAAAAATTTCGTTCCGTTCGCGGAAATTGCGATAATTTGACATTTTTGCGTTCCGCGGAGAGCGCGAAAATGTCAAAAATTCCGGTTTCCGCAGCTTGGCGATAATTTGTTTCTTGCTCGTGCTGTAAAATGATACATTCTCGCGCGCGCGCGATCGCCTTACCTGAATCCCTGCGTTCGCCGACAAGTTTTCTTGATCCGGTCGCGTTCTCCATGAGATGTTGTCTTGTTTTTATCCATTTGCGCTGTCTCGCGACAGTTCGCGCCCGCAGTGACGTCATGCGTCGCGCGATCACGTCTTTCTTCTCGCGATCATGCACCGCGAGAACAACTCAAAACAAGATGGCCGCGCCCGCAAGCAACCACATGGGTAAATTGGCGACCCGCAACCATGCAGAAAATCTCGCGAACATGCCGGAAAAAAACTTCCGCATCTTTGCGATATTTCTGCTTGTTTGCGATAATTTTAAACATTCTCGCGATAATTTGCGAAGGTTAATTCCGCAAATTCCGCCCACCCCTAATAGTCACCATCTATATTTGCTGATATGTTTACAATTTACTTACTCCTACTGGCTAAATTTGTATTTGTTATCCTGTGTGATTTTATCTTCAATAAAAACTACTTAACTAAAAAGAAAAAGTCTCTCACTTTGTGTATAAGTGGCTGCATGGGTTGGTGAGTAACTACATGAGTGTCTATATAGGTTATTAGTTGTTTTTTTGAGTATCAGTATGAGTGTCTGAGTGTCTGTATGGTTCGGTGGGGGGTATTACATAGTGCATAGGTGCATGAATGAGTGACTCACTGTTTGTATGTGTTGAAGACAGCATGTGTGCAGGACTGTATGGGTGAATGAGAGTGTGCATGGGTGTGTTAGTGAGTGAATGACTGTCTCAATAGTGTCTTTATGAGTAACTACATATGTTTTAAACTAGTATATGTGACTATTGGTGTATATAAGTGAGTATATGTGAGAGTGAGAGATTGAAAGAGTTCCTGTATGAATAAGTATGTGTTTCTATAAGTTACTGTTTAAAAGACTAAGTATGTGTACGTTTCTGTAGAAGTAAGTGTGGTGGTGTGTGTATAACTGTATATGCAAATGGATGTTTGATTCTTTATTAGCCTGAGTGACTATGTGTGTGAGTAACTCTATGGATGAGTGGTGTTGTGTAACAGGACGTATAGGTGTATGAGTCCACATGATGAGTGATTACATGTGAATGAGTGGATGTGTATGTGGATCTTAAAAGTACTGAATAGGTTGTTGAAACTGGTATTGGTATGTCCACTGTGTTGAAAATTTTAGTTTCTATTTTTGAATGTGTGTATCAAAGGTTATATTAGGGGGAGAGGAGGTCTGCCACTCTATCACAAGGATGATGTCATCAGTGATGTCATCAGTGATGTCATTTGAGATGTCATCAGTGATGATGTCATGAGTGATGTCACTGACCATGTCATGAGTGATGTAATATGTGACGTCATCAGCAGTGCATTGCGGGCACGCGAGTTATAGTTAGCTGAACTAACTATAACGGGGGAATTTCAATGGTTTTGTACGAGTGAAAAGTCCAGGTAACTATAACGCCCCTGAAACCTATGCTTTCTTCAGTGAATTTCTCGGGTTTTTTAAATGCTAATTCCTAACTATAACTTGCCTGAAACCTATGGTTTTTTCAGTGAATTTCAAAGTTTTTTTAAAATGCTAATTTCTAACTATGCCTACAGAGATAGGACATGTGTAGAAAGAAGAAAAAATGCATAGAAAGAAAAAAAAGAAATGCAGAAATAAGCAACAGAAGTCCTCAAAGATGAAGAAAAGTGCAGGAAGAAGGATAATGTGCAGAAAGAACAAACAGAAGAGCAGAAAGAAGCCTTGTTGCAAAATCATCCTGTACCCTCAACTTTTTCAGACGGATACTGGTGGTAACTGAGTCTGACTAACCAGTCCTAGAGCCAGTGCTTTGTTAAAAGACACTCAGAATACAGTGAAAACACCTACATACACTAGGGAACACTATGCGTTGGGGTCCCCCTGTGATTAGCATGACCTCCTCTGTAAGCCCCTAGTATATAATAGGGCAGGGGATTAAAACTACCTCTTAAAACGCGGCACAGGGCGTGTTTGCACGGGTCACATCAGGCCCCGTCCCCTCCCTTCCCCACTGTGTAAACACGCCCTGTGGCCATTGTAAGTGGGGAGATTAAGTCCCCTTGAATCCTGAGGGTCCCTAGGGTCCAACTAGACCACTAGGTACCTCCACTAAGCGCCACAGAGCTGCGTTGCAGAGAGATGTAAAAAGGGGCACGGCCTAGACCACCTCTCTGCAATGCAGCGCAGTGGCGCTTACTGGAAGCACCTGGTGGGCTAGTTGGCCCCCAGGGTCCCTCAGAATTGAAGGGGAATTATTTCCCCAACTTAAAACGCGCCACAGGGCGTGTTTGCACGCGTTAACTCAGGCCCCGTCCCCTCCCTTCCCCGCTGTGTAAACACGCCCTGTGGCCGTTTTAAGTTGGGAGATTAAGTCCCCTTGAATCCTGAGGGTCCCTAGGGTCCAACTAGACCACTAGGTACCTCCAGTAAGCGCCACAGAGCTGCGTTGCAGAGAGATGTAAAAAGGGGCACGGCCTAGACCACCTCTCTGCAACGCAGCGCAGTGGCGCTTACTGGAAGCACCTGGTGGGCTAGTTGGCCCCCAGGGTCCCTCAGGATTGAAGGGGAATTATTTCCCCAACTTAAAACGCGCCATAGGGCTTGTTTTCACATGTTAACTCAGGCCCTGTCCCCTCCTTTCACCACTGTGTAAACACGCCCTGTGGCCGTTTTTTAAGTTGGGAGATTAAGTCCTCTTGAATCCTGAGGGTCCCTAGGGGCAAAATAGCCCACTAGGTACGTCCAGTAAGCTCCATTGCAGAGAGGTGTAAAAAGGCGCACGGTCTGCACCACCTCTCTGCAACGCTGAGCAGTGGTGCTTACTGGAAGCACCTGGTGGGCTAGTTGGCCCCCTGGGTCCCTCAGGATTGAAAGGGAATTATTTCCCCAACTTAAATCGCGCCACAGGGCGTGTTTGCACACGTCACCTCAGGCTCCGTCCCCTCCCTTCACCACTGTGTAAACGCGCCCTGTGGGCGTTCTAAGTTAAGAGATTAAGTCCCCTTGAATCGTAAGAGTCCCAAGGGTCAAACTAGCCCATTAGGTACCTCCAGTAAGCGCCACAGAGCTGCGTTGCATAGAGGTGTAAAAAGTGGCGTGGCCTCAGAACACCTGTCTGAAACGCAGCTCCCTGGCGCATACTGGAGATACCTGTTGGGCTAGTAGGCCCTCAGGAACCCTCAGTATTGAAGGGGAATTAATTCCCCAACTTACAACTGGCCAGGGGGCGCGTTTGCAGAGTGCTGCAAGGAGGGGGCGAGGCCTCCGGCGTGATGCCGGTCTTTTATTTTTTTAATTTTTTTAAGAAGGAGGGCTGTGTAGCCCCCCTTCGTTTTCTAATTTATTGGCCCTGGGGACCCCATCACCCAGAGCCTGCACCCTCATTTGTTTTTGTTGAAATAAATTAATGTGGCCCTCCCAAGGGCTTAATCGGCCCCGGGGACCCCAAATCCCGGGTCATGGCCTTTTTTTTTTTTATTCTTTAGGAGGGGGGGCTGTGTTGACCCCCTCCTCAGGCCACTTATGGCCCCGGGGACCCCATCCCCCGGGGCTGGCCTTTGATTTTTATTAATATTAAAAAACTATATATTTATAGAAACACCTAGGACATGCTGGACAAACCGTATGTACCTATCACCATGACGATTTGCGTGATATTCATTAAAAGGCGACTTTGCATACAATGAATCCACGTGGAATGTATTTACATAGCTAGTGAAGCTCTGACGTGTCTGACGCCCTACCGTGCCTAATCCCGGCGCCCCCGCCGGTGGGTACCCTCCAAGTAGACACCCTTGTCGTTTATTTATACAAACATGGGTAGCTATTGACGGGCACATTTAATACACATGCACACCAAGCCATTCAAAGGGGATTCGACAAAAATTCAACCAAACTATGCAAGAAACCCCCCTCACGGTTAATAAAACACACGTCCACACCGGATGTGTAATACTTTTTATTTTACTCTCTGGAAAGGAGACGAACCTCACTTGAGAGTCACAGCGTGCTCCTGGCTGAGCCCAATGCTGTGTTACACCCACCAGTGCCCGCCGAGTGCCACACACCTCTGTGTTGTATTCCACCAGTTAGTGCGTATGCTATGACACTCTCTAGCCCATGTGCACTGTAACACCACCCCGTGAATATGTCATGCCACACTTGCATTTGCATGGGTTATATTGCCCCATCTAACGTGCCTTCCTCGATGCCTATGTTATAACGCACAGTGCTATGCCATACATATTACAATCTGGGATCCATATCTTTGTCCCAGTGCATATGCAACGTTACACTCCCTGCACATATTTTATATTACAACTTTAGAGACTAGTTAGGTTACACAACAATGGCCTGTGCATATTACACTCCAAGGCGCATATCGCATAGCACGCGCTAGTGCCTGTGCTATCTTGCGCTCGCCAATGAATCTGTCATTGCGCACAATGTATTGCATATTATATTTCACGCCCCGGTTCATCTTATATCACACTTTTTGGTGCATAGCTTATACCATATACTATATCTAGTTTTCATTTTCAATCATGCTCTCAGGACTATGTTCTATATAACACTGCGTCCACCTACCCTTTTCACGGGCATTACATTTTGCAATGGGGGTGGAGGGTCAGGGGGTGTTTCTGCCAAGTGAGCCCGGAGTCACAGTCACAAACGTCCTCTTCTTCCAAAATAAAAGTGAGATTATGCTGCATACTTGTTCATATTTTAAGTAGTTCGCACAGACACACATTTTAAAAACAATAACGTTCATAATACCCACCTTCTCTGAACAGTTAGCTTGCTGCCCCATCCACCTCTTCCCTATCCTCTGTTGTCTGAATCCATGGACTAGCCTGCTCCCTCCTGCCATGCATGGTCTGATGTGCTGCCACTGCCCTCCATTTAGCATGATGTACCAGTCCACTCATCCTGCCCTCCATTGCCCAATTCTATGGCCCTTCATTGACCTCCTGCTTAGCCTCTGTGCTTAGCTTGCTGCCCCTATTCTCCTTCCCCCTGCTCCATCCTTTTTGCCCACCATGTTCCATGGACCTGCCACTCCTATCTACTCTGAGTGTTCTGTTGAGCTGCCACTCCCCTCCCACCTGCCTAGCATTGTCAGATGACTGTAACCTGTCCCTGCCTGTCCACATGCCATGCCCCTATCGCCTTCCTCCTGTCCTCCATGGTCCATTTTACTGCCACACCCTTCTGCCCTCCCTGGTCTGTTGTGCTGCAAATGCTCCTCCTGCCTGCCCTGCGTGGTCTGTTGTGAGGCCCCTTCCCCTGAACTCTCTTGTCTGTGCCCAGGTCCTGACCCTCTCTTCTATCCTCCATGGTCCTTTGTGCATGCCCCTGCACCCTCCTTCTTGCCCATCATAGCCATTGTGCTGCCACTAACCCTCCCGCTTGCCATGCATGGTCTTCTGTGCTGCCATGGCCCCTCCCACCTTCCCTGTGTGGTCAGCTAGCTGCCCCTGACCCCCTCCCACCTTCCCTCCATGGTCTGTGTGTATGCCATCATAGTCTCACTGTTGCTCTCCATGGTGTGTCTTGTTTCTAGTGCCCATCCTGCCTGACCTCCATGGTCATCTTGCTGCTCCTGCCCTGCCCCCTTGCCCCCAGCCCTCTGTTTCCATGTGCAGACCCCTATTCCCTCCCTCCTGGCTTGACTGTTCCATTGTAATGCCCCTGATCCGTCCCTCCTGCCCTTTATGGTCTGTTATGCTGCAGCTTTCTCTCCTGTCTGTCCATTATGGTCAGCTAGCTACCATTGCCTCTTTCCCCTCTGTTCTCTGTTGTCCATGTGCATGGTCCTGTCCCCTCCCTTTTGCTTTCTATGGATTGTTGTGCTGCACTCTTGTCCCGCATGCCATGTATGGTGTATTGTGCTGCTGCAAACCCTGATGCCTGCCCTGTAGGGTCAGTTTGGTGCACCTCTCCATGTCCCTCCTGTCCTCTATTATCCGAGTCCATGTCCCTACCCCAATTCCTCCTGCCTACCATGATCCAATGTACCATACTTGTGAACATTTTGAACTTGGTAAGAGGGAGATTTTTTAAAAAAACTGGGGTATTGATTTTCCCCTTTGAGTTAAATTGAAAAAGAGGAGATTGTAGACAGGAGACAGATCAAATAAAGCCCAATTGAGCTTAAAAGCATTGGACGTTTCCTGGCGAAATGGGTCTGTTGGCATGTATGGTTGTACTACCACTGCCTCTTCCTTCTGCCCACAATGGTCTATTATATTACCACAGCCTCTCTTGCCAGTCCTGTATTGTTGGTTTGTTGCCCCTGTCCCCCTTTCCACTGCCCTCCATAGTCTGTTGTGCTGCCACTGCCCTTCCTGCCTGCCCAGTGTGGTCAAATTGTTGCCTCTGCACTCTCCTACCTGCCTTCAATTTTCAGAGTCTGTGCCCCTGGCCTCTGCCTCTCAACAGTATCCCAATGAACAACTAGATTTCTAACATTCTATATTTATGACAAAAGTGTGGAACGCCTGACGTCATCTTGATGTAATCAAAACTGTAATATCTAGAGCATTTCCTTTAGAAATTACATATATGAGAGGGTCTTATTTGCATCAAAATTATGGTTAGTGCTCTAAAAAACTAAAATGAGGATATATTTTCTGAGTTTTCAAATAGCGACAAAGAACTTTTTAAATTATTTGTAATCTTTATGTTTTTTTATCCAGTTGACCACTTGATTAAATGTTGCACCTAGGGAAGAGGATGTGGTGTTATTTCCAGAGCTGCAGACTTTGCAACTGGGGAACCAGGTTGGAGTTTCTGCTTCAGCTCAACATTCTGTGATTCTGGTCAAATCCCTTAATCTCCCCATGTCTACAACCAAACTGAATTTGATCTTGTGTGATGTAACCAATGCTCATGTAAAGCACTCCAATACCTGACAAGTCTGCACTATATAAAACTGCAAATACAGAAAAAATTAGTGTTTTGCACACTTCTGTCATTGGGCTACATGTGGGCTACATCTGGGTGATATTTGTGCTGCATTTGGGCTCTTTTGTCTCTGGTGGCCATCTTGGGAGATTTATTTATTATGAAGTTTCCTAATTTTCTCATTTACTGCAGTCTCCTCAGTAGGAAATACTTTCATTTTTTTACTTTGGTTCCATCAAGAAGGCATTCAGATGTGTCGCACATTTGCCATAAATTCTGAATGTTAGCACTCTAGTTGCTCATTAGATCACTGTAGTAAAGCTACTGCTCACCAGGGAATTCTGCTGCTGGTATTCAAAGTGCATGTTTCAGTCTGCATGTCAGAATTTTTTTATGAAATAGAAGAGGATTTGAGAAGTCAAAATGTGCCCTATTTTTTCTTTCTGCAGCACTAATCATAATTTCTATGGCAAAAATGGACCCCCTCATTTTGTTCCTTTGTAAATTAAATGTTTTAAGTGTTACCACTTTATTCCAATCAAGATGGCTTCAGGTGTGCCATACGTTTGTCATAAGTAAGACTGTTAGCGCTCTAGTTGTTCGTTAGAACACTCTGGGGCATTCTGTCATTGGGCTATTCTTGGGCTACATCTGGGTGATATTTGGGCTACATTTGGGCTCTTTTGTCTCTGGTGGCCATTTTGGGAGACTTATTTGTTATGAAGTTTCCTAATTTCCTCATTTACTACAGTCTCCTCAGTAGGAAATACTTTCAGTTTTATTCTTTGATTTCGTCAAGAAGGCATTCAGATGTGTCACACATTTGCCATAAATTCAGAATGATAGCACTCTAGTTGCTTTTTAGATCACTGTAGTAAAGCTACTGCTCACCAGGGAAGTCTGCTGCTGGTATTGAAAGTGCATGTTTCAGTCTGCATGCCAGAATTGTTTAATGAATTAGAAGAGGATTTGAGAAGTCACTCAAAATGTGCCCTCATTTTTCTTTCTGCAGCACTAATCATACTTTCTATGGCAAAATGAACCCCCTCATTTTGTTCCTTTTTAAATTAAATGTTTTAAGAGTTACAACTTTATTCCAATCAAGATGGCTTCAGGTGTGCAATACGTTTGTCATAAGTAGGACTGTTAGCGCTCTAGTTGTTCTTTAGAACACTCTGGGAAGCTGCAGTAGAACACAAAGGAATCAACTGACAGTCTCTGCCCTTGTTGGATGTACATGTTTTACTGAGAATGTCAGACTTCATTCTCACATGACTGAGAAAGATAATGTGAATTTACAGAAAATATGCTCTCAGTTTAGCTTATAGATCACCTTCCAAACCTCTGTGGGAAAAGCATGAGAAAATAGTTTTCTCTCAAACATGATTCATGATATCACAGCAGAAGGCTTTTTCACATGGTAAAATCACCTTAGAACACTTCACAATTCCTAAAATGAGTATGGTACCATCAACAAATGATTTAAAATGTAACTAAAGTCTTAAAACCTTCTATGAACCGCAGTGCTTTTTAATGAGGTGCTATCATGTATATTGGTCCCAAGATGGCTGCCAACACTTCTCGGATGAAGTACTGACAGCCAATCAGATCTCAGGATGAGATGTGTGGTTAGGCTCCGCCCAGATATATCTATCTTTTTAACTCTAATTCTTCTCAGGAACTACTGAAAGATTTACACCATTTAAGAAAAAGTCTGAACTGAGGACTACCTCTTTGCCAAATTTGGTGTAATTCCGTTCAGCAGTTCGGGCTGTTGCTGCGTCAACAGGTCCTATGGGAAAATGCATGGGGAAAACGTGTTTTGGGTCTCCCCTTTTTTCTTGGCCCCCGCTTGACCAATCACCGTGAAATTTTCAGGATAGGAGCGGATCGGAGCTGGCCAAGAGTTTGGAAAATTTCACGAAGATTCGTCAATCGGCGCCAACGTTATTCCAAATAGAATGTTGCGGATTTCCTATGGAAAATAGCTCATTTGATACTTGTAAATAATGTACCATTGTTAATATTGTCTGTTTAAGTTTTTTGATATGTAATGAATCTTAATGTTGCACTAATGTACATTATTGCCTGCCTTGTGATTTGTGACAAGATTTCTAAGATAAGTGTTGAATAATTGTATGTTTTGACAATTTGGTATATTATGCTAATCAGCATGATCTAGCCAGCATTTAGGCAAAAACAAGGTACTTTTGGGGACCCGCGGCCACATTGTATCACACATATTAAGAAAGTAGTCTTTTTCCCATAAATATTATAACTTGAATGACACCAGATCAGCTACAGTCATGACTGCCTACGAATGCCACTCCCTCGGTTACAATACGTCAATTAGGTGCACGCACGCAAAGCGTGCACATTGCAATCACTTAACTGAGGGTTTCCAGACGCGCATTTCCTCAGAGCCACGGCACGGACAGTTGCTTCTGCTAACTGCTGCACAGCCGTCTACCAAGGTAATAGCATGTCTGGCTTTCTGCAACTGGAGCACTTGGCTTTTGCTGCGTGTCCTGCACCTGGTGCATTTATCCAAACGTGTCAATCAATTCTGACTGTGAAGTATCTTTTTAGGTACATCCCTACCAATTATGACACAGGTGTCTCATTTTCGCTTTCCTCACTTTGCACTTGGTGATTCTCATCATGTCTCCTGCAGCCTTCAGAAAGCCCTAGGCTAATGGACTATCATAGGGCGAAACACGTGTTGGCTTCCCTGACATCTGTCATTTTGTGGAACATGCTAAAAATGATGGAATAATGAAAAAAATGTCTACTGTGAATAAAACTGAGACAATACACAAGAAGTGGTATCTATACTTATTACAGTACAGAACATCTTGGGAATGGAATAATGATATATTAAATACAATTGGGAGGACATTCTCACCACCATACAAACTTTTATACAGAGGCATTGACGGTCCAAACCTTAAGTAGAGATCCACCCACGGCAAAAAGGGTATTGCTGAACAAGGACAGAGAGCTGGATCTTAAAATAAGGTTCAAATGATTTTATAGTTAGGAACTGTAATTATATTTTACTTTATATTGGAAAACCCTTAGAATCTCACAGAAAAAAACAATGGTTAAAGTATTGTTGTAGTTAGGTGAAGATTTCAGTGACAACTGAAGATCAATCTGAGGTCTGAGGTCCTTTGTTTATACACAACTGTGCCGTTGAAGTGGGAAGAAGCTTCTAGAGGCATCTCTTTGAAGTGCACATATGCCCTGCCTTTACTGCCCTGGCTCCAGACCAACTACAGTGGTATGCAGCCCTTTGTGTGGAGGCAGGACATCATCATATATTCAAGTGGAAGTGGTGAGGTGTCCAGCTCCTCCCTTCCACTCTGCCAGTGATAACCCGTCCTGTCCACCTAAGCTCCCATTACTTTTAGCTGTTTGGGAGGAATACACAGTCAGACTACCAACTACACACGGCCATGGGATCAGAGACAGGCTACAGGCCCTAACTAGCTAAGGAAAGAAAAATGCCAACTTTCTAAGAGTTTTACATTGGAATTCTAGGAACACCAAACATGAACCATTCATTTCTTTCCATTTGGAAATTACATTCATAAAATGACATAAGACATCTCCAATGTTATCCTATGGGAGACATAGTCCTTGCAGTAGTGAAAAATGAATTTAAATCTGTTCACTACCAGGACATGTTAAAGCACATGTACAGCTTTTTAAAAAACACTGCACGCTGCCCTTGGGCTGTCCAGGGTCTACCCTAGTGGTGACTAGTATGTATTAAAAAGGAAGGTTTAGGCCTTGCAAAAGGTTTACTTTGCCAGGTCGAAATGGCAGTTTAAACTGCACACACAGGCTCAGGAGTGGCAGGCCTGAGACATATTTAAAGCGCTACATAATTGGATGGCACAACCAGTGCTTCAGACCTACTAGTAGCATTTAATTTACAGGCCCTGGGTAAAATGAGTGCACTTTACTAGGGACTTATAAGTAAATTAAGTATTCAACCGGGTATAAGCCAATATTATCATATTTTAAGCAGAAGACCCATGCACTTTAGCACTGGTTAGAGGCAGTAATGTCTGCAGAGTTCAAAAAGTAGGAGGAGGAAGGCAAACCGTTTGGAGGTGACCCTGGAAATAAGACAGGTCCAACAATGGCACAAGAGATAAAATATTTACTGTCATAATTACAACATGTAGTGGGACGTCATTTGGTGTTTCAAAAAAGATTAAATCATTGTCTAAAAGACCATAGATAGGTTCTGGGTGGACCACTGGTTTTACCCAAGATCTAACAAAGTTGAAGCCATGTAGCAGGCAGGAAGCAACCCCAAGAATTGATTCATACCTCCTCAAAGCTCCCTGAAAATGTGTTTAGCGCCCAACTGGGCACATGGAAAAGAAGGGGCACAGCTCACCTTAAAGCCGTCACTCAGGAGATAAAACATCCAATGTGTTCCATAGTCATGGGGGGAAGAGAGTGAGAAAACGCCAGGAGAAGAATGAAACGTGCAAAATAGGCCTGAATGCTTCAGTTATACCTTGATGTTTGCAAGCGCCAATAACATCAGATGTTGCAACAAACCTTTGGCTTTCATCCCCCATGCTATCAGATTTAATTTGCACAGCAAAAGATAAGTCAAAGATGACTATTGCAATGGAGACAGAGGTAAATGCAGAGACCACTTTGCACTAACTGACAAAAGTCTGGGAAGAGTAACACCCATCACCTATAAGGTCAAAATGATGCAATCCAAATGACAGGCATCCCTTGCCTGTTGATCATGATTTAATTTGATTTTATTTGGAATTTACAGGTTGCATAAATTCACCATTCAATTGCATCTTGCACTAAAGTTGCGAACACCTTTTTAAAACAATGACAGGAAAATGTGACCAGTTAAACAGACAACATCTCGTTGAAACAAGCCATTTGCAAACAAAAAAGACATAGTTGTCGACGTTTCGGTCTATTTTAGTGTAAACATCAGCTAGACCATCTTCAGGACGTTTAAGAATCAAGTATTTAATGACCCTTAGAGATTTGAACTGACAGAATCTTCTAATTGTAGTTGTATTTTCAAAAGTCAGGAAACGTGGTTGCTCAATGACAGCCCACGTATAGCAGTAATTTTTGTTTTTTTAAACATAGTTTTATTATTTTTCGAAAGTATATCATAACATTGGTGCAGTACACTTACATCATCGTTATGCAGTTTACATTTGCTGTGAGACAGTGCAAAATGAGTTTTAAGATCCAAGACATATAGCAAGTGTAAAATGTCTTGAGGAAATAGACATCCATACAGTCACATAACTACCAGATTAGTGATTTAGGTGATGTAACCCACATTAACTGTACCGTGTGCCACATCCTATCCCGAGGATGGACTACTTATCTGCTACTACTAGAATAAACAATAAACCAAATCTACTCACAAATACCCCCACCCCCCTCCCTCCAGTCCTATGCATGCTCGGACAACCAATATATATTCCGTATTGACAGTTTGAGGCTCTTGATAAAGCTACTTACAATAAACATTCATCTTGTTTTGTGGCCCTCGGGACATGATCCTCTTATTGCATGTTCTATTGTGTGTGGCTAAGGGTACTGTACTGGTCTATGTCCACTGCTTTAAGGGCCTCCAACATAACATCCCATTCTAATGCTATTGGGATATTGCGTAGGCCTCTGAGCTCCTCTCGACGTATGGCAGCACTCTCTGCACTGCCCCAACGGAGCAGTTTACTATACCAGCCGTGTTCCGTAGGTGGCTTCTTTCACTTCGAGCGCATAGTAATGGCACATATCGCTAAAATAAACGATATTGTACTTTATGCTTGGACATGTGTTTGTGCAGGCCTAGAATACATTCCTCCACGGTATTTTGTATCTCGCGGTGTGTGGCCGTTATAATAAGGTGTCTGACAGCTTCCCAAAACCCTCATAATGTTGGACATGACCATAGCATGTGTATGAGGCCAGCCCCTTCCAATAGGCACCTCGGGCAGTAGTGCTGTGTCTGTGAGAACATTTTGTCTAATTTATGGTGGGGGGTGAGATAAGCCCTGTGAAGAATCATGGTTTGAATAAATTAAAATTTTGCATTCCTTGATACCTTTTTGGGGTGTTCTACAATAGCCGCCCATTCCTTATCTTCCAAGGCTCTCCCTATGTCCTCTGCCCATGTTGTGTGCAATGGAATTAGACCAGCCTCTGTATGGGAGCGTATCCCTATGTATAGCCACTTAATAAGGTGTCTGCCTCTTCCCATATAATAAAGCGTCTTTACCAGTTCGTGCGTGGGAGGTTCCTGTCTCTGCAGGGCCCAGTGGGTTTTACATATTGTATCAATGCGGCATGCAATAAATATGAGTGCGCCGGTGCTCCCATTTCATTAACAAAAGTATCATGGTCCAACAGCATTCCATCTCCAAATAGGTCAGCCACCGTACTGATTCCTACTTCAAGCCACAGTGTTATTCTACGCTTAGTTATTTGGCCATCTGTCAACGGAATTCCCAATAATGGGATGTTGCCTGCATAAGCAGGGGGCACGCATGTATATTGTAGCGCTGCTTTCCAGCACTGGAGCGCAGTGCGCAGCAGAGGGGAGAGACATTTCGGGATCCTGCTCTTGGGTAACAACAGGGTGTGTAAGGTTCTGCGATCTATATCTCTTTCCGTAAATCCTATCTCTTGTAAGTTACGCCCAGCAGTCCAAAAGGACAGCCATTGCAATTGACATGTGTAATAGTACGCCCTTAGGTCAGGAACACCCAGTCCTCCCCTACGTGTGCCAAGCTGCAGTTTTTTAAGACTGATACGCTGTCTTCCAGATCCCCATATGAGGTCAGTTAGTAAGGGGTCCAGTTCAAGAGGGCACCTGTAGGCACTAAGCGGGTGTCATGCACTGAAGGTGGTGTGCCATTGTTGCTTCCACCCCCTCCCGAGACCCATGATGTAGTTAGTGACTGCATCTTATAATAAACTCTGTTCCTCCCACGCACGAGGGACACCAGGTGACACGTGTATATAATTTGTTTACACTTTTAACCTCTTTTTTTCACACTTAGTACCTCAGGTCAGGGTGGGCCTTAGCGCGCCCATACCGCCGGGGTCTACACTTATTGGTCCTGAAGAATGCCCGTTTAAATTACAAAAACATAGGCAGAAACATGTTGACCACTTCATAAGTGGACTCTGCTGAACAATTTATTCAGCGTTTCGTCCTCCACCTTGTTTTTAATGTGTCCGATTGGCTACTAAAAAAAACCTCAACCTATTTTTGACACAATCGTGATATTTTTAACACTCACTCCTTCACTATTCACCATACACGAATAACCAGCTCCACAGTAATTCTGGCATTGTAGCACACCAGGGTGGCACTCGGCCTCTCCTGGTGGGGCCCAATGATGAAGCATGTCACCAACCAGGTTGGTGAGTGAGGGCTTTATAAAGATCCAATTCGGATTCTTCTGTCATGCTCTACAATTTTTGTTCGCAAGGCACACTCTTTTGTTGATATAATCAGTTAGTAAGTTGGTGAAATAATAAATCAGTCGCGGAAGGACCACCATTTTCGCTAAAGCCGCTCTACCCATGACTGACAACGGTAACGTAGTCCAAAAAGTAACACTGGAGCACAAGGCTCTGAGCGCTCTATGTAGGTTATCATCTAACATATCTATATGTGTCCGGTAGACCTGGACACCCAAGTATTTAAATGTATGCTGTGCAACCTGAAGCCTTGTATCACCAAACTCAATGTCAGTGGGGCTTGCATGTTCTGTGAAGTAAAATACATGTGACTTTGCTGCATTAATGGCAAGGCCTGAGATTAATTCAAAGTGATGGAACGCCTCGTAAAGCGGGTCCAGGGGCAAGCGGAGATCACTAAGATACAGAATGATATCATCTGCATATGCAGAAAAGAGGTGCGTCGCGTTCCCTAGCTTGATGCCCATATCAGTTAGGTCCATTTGCACTTTGAGTGCCAGTGGTTCCAGGGCCAGTATGAATATGAGTGGCGATAAGGGGCATCCCTGCCTCGTTCCTCTATATATCGGGTATTCTGCTGAAATATTACCTCCGGTGTGTGCGCGTGCCATAGGAGCATCATATAGTAGACGTAACCAGTCAACATAGCCTGCTGTTATCCCAAAAGTCACCAGCACACGGAACATATAGTCCCAGTTAATAGAGTCGAACGCTTGACGCAGATCCAAGGATATGCAGCCTGCGTGTTCATACAGACTCAGGGCTTCCGTTAGCAGATAGTGGAGCTTCCTGGTGTTCAAGGACGTGCTGCGGTCAGGTAGAAAGCCAGTCTGATCTATATGGATCAGTTTAGTCACGGAGGGCAATAATTTGTTAGCTAACACCTTACTGAGTATTTTGTACTCTGTGGTCAATAATGATAACGGGCGATAGCTGGCTATATCTGTGGGGTCTCTTCCTGTTTTCGGGAGTGATACCACCAACGCTTGTACTGTAGTGAGAGGTAAAGAACCCTTTTCTAGTTCTGTGTTATATAATATCTCCAATTGGGGTACCAAGGAATCGGCAAATGTAACATAAAATTCGACCGGTAGGCCATACAGTCCGGGGGGTTTATTAATCGGGAGTCCTCGTATGGCGATCTTAATTTCAGACTGAGTAATGGGCCCAAATAATTCTTTCTGGGCCTCTGCTGTGAGCTGTGGGTATGGGAGGGTGGAGAAGAAAGCCTCCATATGGGCCTCTGTGCTGCTATTAGGCTTACTGTACAGTGAGGCGTAGTATTGATGAAGGTGACATTAATATCCCCTTGGGTAATGGCTGTATCTCCTCCCAGGGTAGTGACCTCATTTATTATAACCGGGGGGGGGGAGCTTCCGAATCAATCTGTCAAGCAATGTTCCTGATTTATCTGCTTCAGTATGGCGCAGCTGTGAGTACTTTTGATAATCTATTACCCGGAGAGTTTTGAGCAGTTCCGCATGGCTGATTCTAGCCTCCTGTAGCAGGGCACGCTTGTCAGCGTCAGTTATGGCTTCCTGTTCCAGTCCATCCATTTTGTGTTCGACATCTAAAAGGGACTTATGGACTTCTTGACGGGAGCCTACTGTCGCACAAATTGCCTTTCCCCTGATAACCGTCTTAAAGGCATCCCATTCAATCAACCTATTTGATGCAGTGTTACTATTTTCTGCAAAATAATGTTCAATAGTGTCCGACATAGTGGCTCGGAACACTGAGTCCTCCAATAATTGCGGCCACAGATGCCAAGTGGGTACCGGAGCAGTTTGTGGTCGCAAAAGGTCTTTGCCAAGTATATAGCCTGGGACACTTGCATTGCAATCCTATTGGAACAATATATTCTGTCTATTCTCGTGTGAAGCACGTGAACAGGGGAATAGAAGGAATATTCTCTATGTGTAGGATGTCGCATCCTCCATGCATCACATATTTCCCAGCCCTCAGCCCATCTACCTAGTGCCTCTGCTTGTTTAATCACTCCTGCTCCACGTATAGGTGGGTGAGACCTGTCCAGTGTAACATCCATGACTGTATTGCAATCGCCCCCTACAATCCATGGATGCAGCTCCCATCCCACCAGTGCAAGGTTTAATACACCCCAGTACTTATCTTCCTCAAAATTAGGTGCATATATGTTGCCCAACTACATGCTGGCCATCCAGTGTCCCCCGCACAAATATGTATCGCCCCAGCTTATCTATCCGCTGCTCCAGTGCTAAAAATGGCACTCCATGTCTAACCCAAATTGGGACCCCCGACGCAAAGCCAGAGTAAGTAGTGGAGAAAATCTGACCTCTCCATTTCTTACGGAGCTTTACTACTTCACGGTCAACCATATGGGACTTTTACGTCGCTGCAGCTGTGCGTGTATTCTGTCGCTTCCTTCAGTTCCCTGGGCAATAAAAGCACACTAGTAAGCATCACTATCTCATGTATACTTAAAGACTATCATACTAAAGCATGGTACATTTTCAGGTACAAGACAAGATGGTATCTAGTTAACCAAATAACTCATCAACTGTCTGCAGAGTCACAGTGGGGACCAGGGCCACACTTCCCTCTGAGTCTGTGTCGTGCGCATCTTCTTCAGAGGAGGTCTTGTCATCCGTTCGTGCAGTGTGTGTAAAGGTGGCTGCTGCGAGAATCACCTGTGACATGTTCTGTTGCATCTGCTGTGATGTGAGGAACTTCCTTATGGTTTTCCTGCGTGATCGCCTGCCATTGCGGGGACCAGGTACTCCCGTACTGTTGTGGCTTGTGGTGGTGCTTTGAGAAACAGACGCTACAGTTGTGGTTGGCTCCATCACCTCCAGCCATTCCTTCACATCACCGGGGCTCTCAAAAAGTGTGGTTTTTGGTCATGTAGAATTTTTAATCGAGCCAGGAAAAGAAGTGTGTATTTTAAATTCAGATCTCTCAGTTTCTTTTTGACTGCCATGAAAGAAGATCGTTGTCTTTGCACCATGATTGTGTAATCGGGATATAGCGATATCCTGGTGTTCTCGAAGTTATGTTAATCTGGGGCAGTTCTCGAGCCTTTTGCAATATTGTGTCCCTATCTCGAAAGTTCAATAACTTAACTATGAGGAGACGCGGAGAGGCCCCTGGTTTTGGATGCCCTGTGGTTATCCTGTGCGCTCGTTCAATACAGTGTTGAGTAGCAGCAGGGTGGCAACTTGGTCCTGCAATTGTTTAATGTGAGCTGAGTTTTGGGCCTGTTGCGGGGTCAGCTCCTCCAGCGCTATGGTATTATCTTTGACCTTATCTGTGAGCTTTGCGTGGTCTGCCCGGAGCAATATAAGGCCGGTCGTGAGGGTCCCAATCTGGTGCTCGATAGCCTTCCGGGAGTCCTGCACCTCCTGCAGGATTAGAACCAATTTGTCTACAGGTTCGGTCATGTTAGTAGGCGGTATACAGCTGGACATCAGTGTGGCATCAGTGTGTTCTGTGGTGTCCGGGCCATGGTCAGGGCCGCCGCCCGTCTCCTGTTGCTTCCCCCTAGGGCACCACATCATGAGGGTGAGCCGTTAATCCGCTCAACAACGGTCAGCGTTCTCAGTCGCCCCAGTACCGTGCCAGCGTCTGCCCAACACAGTAATTTAGCGATCACAGCCGCTCTTCCTTACGTCTGATCAGCGCCTTATGCCCTCTAAAGCTGCAGTGTGCCACGGCCAAGCTGGTCGCAGTGTCACTCTGCATTGTATCTCCCCATCTCAACTCCAAGGCTTGGCATCCCCTACAATAGTCCAATGTGCCAGTGAGATCGTAGGCTCCGGACGACACAGTCCCACAACGCAGCGCCCACACTGCACACAGATTCCGACTGGCTCCGGTTGCCGCTCTCAGCAGCTTGCTCGAAATCACAGTGCAGGAAAACCAACTAGATTTCAAGTAGGGTACACAAGTCAAGTCGCCCCGTCCGGACTGAGTCCATACCTGGCATCGCCCTCTGTTCCACATGGCAGAGATTGCTGCACTCTCCCGTCATCTACCTCCAGTGCGCGCGTGTATTCATTTGTGGCCACCCCTGTCCCCGTCGGCAGGCCGCCAATCAGTGCAAGTGGTGTAGGCCGCACTGCGTCCCTGGGCCTCGCATAGGTGTGTCTCCCCAGCCTGGTATCTGTGTCCACTCTCGAACACCTACTCTGCCCCAAGCGGACCGCAGGACACAACCCCAGCAACTCAGCAAATCACGCCAACGGGAAAACCCACTGCAGCACTTCTTTACTCCTTTTCCAAGGGTAGGGATGACATTTGGGGTGTTGTGTACCTCGATTCCATGGTCCGTCCCGCTTAGGGCCTGATACGCAGCTCCGCCGCACTTCTCACAGCCGGGTCACCAAGTAGATAACTTCATGCACGTCGGTGTTTCTCGGCTGAAAGGTGGCTCTGAGTCTCGGTGCACAGCAGACTAACTGTCCACTCACCAGTAGACCCCGATCTGTCATGTGCAGTAGGTTATTTACAGGATGTTGTAGCCCAGGTCCGGAGCTCGTCTAGAAGACGACCGCCATGTTCGGCTGTTAGCCACGCCCCCTACGTATAGCATTAATAAATGTTGATTAATCCATAATGTTCATGACCATTAAGATGTTCTTGTGTCAGTATCGCATTAGTCTGAATTTTGACGGATCACGGTCAGCACTACGTACCACTGTCTCTGCCAAATCACTCAATTCAAGGAGTTTTATCTGTTTAACTGCTCCCATTTTCCTATCCTTCTTTGAAAAAAGTTTTTGGAACTGCAACAATGAGGTGTTTGTAACACCAAAATAGTGAAAACTCCTGGTTGCATTGTGTTATTTCATGGAAATCTTTTTACTGTTTTGTACCCTTTTAGAATATCATGTGAATATAAATTTACGTTTTTGAAATATAGACACCCATGCAAGAATTATTTTTTTCTGATTTAAACAAATTGAAAGAAATTTATTTGAGTTTGAAAGAATTAAAATGTGAGCTACCAAATAGAGCTTGCTAACATTGAATGCAGAATTAATGTTTATTAATGTATGCAGTAATAAATCCCTTGAAGGCGCACTTACCTGTTAAAATTTAGATTACCCAAGCCTCCAAGGGTACATTGGGTTGCCCACTTTTCTCTACAATGAGAGTTAATTAAGGCATTTACCAACTAATTTAATGCAAGCATAATGCCAGGTAAAGCCGATTAATGACTAAAAATTGCAGCAGT
This sequence comes from Triturus cristatus, assembly GCF_964204655.1. Classification (NCBI taxonomy): domain Eukaryota; kingdom Metazoa; phylum Chordata; class Amphibia; order Caudata; family Salamandridae; genus Triturus; species Triturus cristatus. The sequence goes on from NC_140589.1 coordinate 648,930,230, forward strand.
AGAACATATAACTAATGTTCCATGTCATATACTGAAGGAGCAGTAAGAGTGGACACAAGTTCCGTCTGTTGATTGAATGTGTTGGCATCCCATATATCCTTTGTTTTTCTAAATAAGCCATAGAAACAGGGGGCACCTTACAACACTTAAAGACTCATTACGATGTCGGGTGGAAAGCCTCCTCCCGACAGTCAGAATCTCCTCGGCCGTGTCGATTACGATGTTCGCGGTTGGAATTTAACCCTTGCGGTAATTCCGAATCGGTTTCTAGTGACTCTCGGTACATTCCAGTCAGTCGGAACCGCGTCATAAACCCTTATCGACATTGTTTCCGACCTCGGGATTACGATGTTGATTTCCAACAGCCTTTCTGCGTCGTGCTGTCTGACACAAAAAGGCTGTTGGAAAGTGAATTTTTGGGCCTACGGCTGAGGGCTGAGGAGGTACCTAAGAAACTCCCTTGTAAAACCTCGAACTGTGTGGCAGGCACCGTGGGGTGCCTGCGACAGGGTGCAGGGTTTTTCACACACTCACCCCATTTCCTCGTAGGAGCCTGTGTTACAGCCAGTTGTCGGGTAAACACGATTTCCTATAGGGAACAATGGTACTACAACCGAATAGTGTTTAGTTACATCATAATCATAATCTGGTCGCTCCCAATTCCAAGATAGTGTCCGTTGGAGGCTTTCTGCCTGACAACATAATGAGCCCCGTAATGTAGAATACTGGGAGCTATGTATGGAGGGAGGTGACTGACCCTGTCATGGCAATTAGAGAAAGCAAACACAAGGAGATGATGAACGGAGCGCTGAAACTTTTCAGACACTCACCCCCAGTCACAGATCTGGGTTGAATCCATCATCGTTCTTCAGCATAATTCACCACCACTGTTCAGACCCAGCTTTATGCAAATCAGTCTTGACCCCGTGCCTCATAGGAACAGTCCAGCCCAAACTGCCAAGCCAGGTCTTCCCTGGACCAGAAACAAGCATCCTGGGACCGGTTTTGGGGAAACTCCCCTCATCAGCCAGACTAGTGAATCCAGTGGCAAAGTGAGCAAGGGACTCAGGTCTGGGCATATCCAAGGGTGAACAAAGCACACAAGGAGCCAATGGACAGAGCACTGAAACGTTTTGGACACTCACCCCCAGTCACAGATCTGGGTTAACTCCATCACCATTCTTTTGCTCGCTACACCACCACAGTTCAGACACAGCTATATGCAAATCAGACTTGACCCTGTGCCTCATGGGAACAGTCATGCCCGAACTGCCAAGCCATGTCTTCCCTGGACTGGAAACAAGCATCCTGGGCCCTGTTTAGGGATAACAGCCTCATCAGCCAGGCTAATTTAAATCCAGTGGCAAAGTGAGCAAGGGACCCACTTCAGGGCATACCCTGCCAATTTAGGGAGATTAAAGCAAACACAAGGAGATGATGGACAGAGCCCTGAAATTTTCCAGACACTCACCCCCAGTCACAGATCTGAATTGAATCAAGCATTGTTCCTTAGCTCACTTCACCACCCCAGTTCAGACCCAGCTTTATGAAAATCAGTCTTGACCCTGAGCCTCATGGGAGCAGTCCAGCCTGAACTGTCACATCTTTGTGTTTGCTTATTTAGAGACAGTTGAAACATGTTAACTGGAAAGATATGCAGAAATCATTGCTCGATTGACTGTTGTTTATTCTTGTGACAAACAGAACGATATTATGCACTTTACAGTGTCACAAAGGAAGAGATATACACAAACACATATAAAATATACCTTGCCCAAATTAGCCACTCACGACTAGCAGATTAGATGACCAGAGGACATGATGAATCATGACACTGTAGGAGGCTAGGGGTTCATCATTCAATTAGAGCAAATGCTCAAATGGCAGTTACCTGAAGAGGTTTTCCAAAAGCTAGTGGAGTGTGACACTTTTTCTATGCCGTATTTCTGGACCCAGGCCAAAGCACCTAAAACCTAGTCTGGGGTAATTCAATTCCACTCCAGGAGATGAGGGAGAGGATGTGACCTAACGGCCAGAGCAGCCGACTTTGGAGCTGTGGCACCAGTTTTGAGTCTGGGCGTCAGGTCAACATCATTTGATTCTGAGCAAATCACTTAATCTGCCCATGCCTACCAAAAAACTGTATGTGTCCTTGTGTACTGTAACTGGTGCCATATAAAGCACACCAATATCTTCGGGCCCAGCTCGCGCTACAAAAAACTAAAAAAGAAAAGAAAAAGGTCAACAAGTTAATCATACACAAAGGTAGTTAACATGGAGGTAAAAATTCAAACAGCACCCGGTTGTGCCATCACTGAAAACCTTTTGGACGCTGACAACTTTACATAAAGTACAAAATGAAGTGTTTACTGCAGAGCACATTAAAAGTCAAGCGGCACACAGTCAAAAATTAATAATACATTCTGATTGAAAAGGTTATGAAAATCACTCCGAAGTGCTGCAGGTTGATGATGAATATTGCAAACAAGCCCAGCACTCCATCAGAACGATGCGTCCCACCTTTGCCTGACCCTCCCCCGCTGTCGGTAAATAGACGGTAAAGTTCCCTATCGCAGCTGCTCAGAGTGCATAACTAGGGGAGCATTAGTAATGTCCAGATGCAGACAGCTCTATGGGGATGTCTCTTGCCAAGAGCGAAATGAATGCGGTGACAGTGTCAATCACGGCCAATAGACTATGTTAATTCCTTTCAAACACTTCTTTCACACTCCAAAAAAGCGCTCATTAATAATGCATGGTCATATGAAGGGGAAGGAATGTTTTCCTCTGAAACCGATATCATTCATTGTTCATTGCTTCTCTGATGAACAATAAACCACATTTCTGAAGGACAATTTTGCTTTTGTCTCGAGAACTATGCCGAAATGATTTCTTGCTTATTATACTAATTGGGTGCTTTCATTTTGCAGCATGTGCTGAAGATGTTGTATTTTATGACTGGCTGCTTGACTGGCATTCTGCTTTGTGAATACCTTATCAAGCTTCAAGAAATGCAGGTTTGAGCACAATACGGGCCCTTTTTTTTTGTTTCTGTGCAATCTGTTAGGGCAACTGTCAGTGCGGCAGACCTCTGGATTTGGGGCGACTTTCTGAGACAAGCGATGGGCATTTGTGAGGAAGAAGCAAATAAGAAAGGCTTTGGATTTGAAAAGGTTATTTATCCCAAGGAGATTGAATTCCTAATACCCTGTTTTGGCAAAAGCAAAATCTAATTATTCTCCACATATGCCCAATATGTTCACTGACAAATAGAGCAGTGCAAGCAAATCATTGATCGGATTAAATGTATTTAAAACGGTATTCCTTCTAAAGTAAGTTTGTGTTGTCGAATTATTTTGTGTTTTATTGAACACCTACATTTTCGATGTGATACTTTCTTAGTTGAACTGGGAGGTCTCTGCGACTCTGGTGCGCAGCAGCAGACCTTTTCCATGACTCCCAATCACTCCAATTAAACTGAAACTAATCAAATCCGTCCACAAATGTAGCTTGAAAACCATCAGCCAGTATTTGTTTTACAACAATCAAACAGCTTTTTTAAACTTTCCTGGGCACCAGAGGAAACAGGGCCCTGGTGAGAGTTTGTTTCCAAAACTCTGTAAGCGGCCCTATCCTCCCGCAGTTATTTGCAAGTGTTACATAACCACCCGTAGCGTGAGAATCCGGTTTTGTGACTTTAAATCTCGTTTATCCTAGAATTATATTAGGCCGAAAATACCTCCTAAATTTGTAAACTTTACAACTGTCTAACATTTACATTGACATCATAGTGCTATTGATTCCATGACAGCATTATAACAACACAGTCATTGTTTTCGACCCGGGGTTCATTTGTAAAAGAAGAAGGGGAATATTATCAACGGCCAGCGATAATTATCGCTGGCCGTACATAGCGATAATCAAAACCTAAGGTATATAATGGGGTCTAAGGGAAAGTTTAATGACCTGCCACAGTTCTATTCCCCTAATCCTATAGTTGCAAAAAACAAGTGGAACTGGGGGTCTACCAAAATCCTATAGTGTATGCAGATGTATAGGTCAAAATATCATTAATCCAAATTTGCAAAAAAGGGAGTAGAAAAAGGAGAGAAAGACGTCCAAAGACAATCAAGAGAGGACCCTAGAGCAGAGCTTGGATACCCATCAATTGTCTATGTGATCAATCCTATCATCTGGTCATCCAATCCAGAGTAAGATGTATCATTGATCATAGAGATTAACTTGTTTGGAGTGAGCTCACTCAAATAGGTCCAGGATCATCAAAGTTTTGGAGCAGGAAGATCATATGAATACAAAGTGATAGAACAATTGAAGGAGGTGCAGTGCTTAGAAGAGCATAAAGTGGTGTATTAAAATAGAGTTGTGAGAACACGGACATGTTTCAGCCAGACGGGAACCATTTCTCCCTGTGGCTTTCTTCAGGACCCTAGTTGTCAAATATTCGCTACTGCATTGGTGTATCAACAGAAAATAGTGAAGAAATAAAATGTGCTTATCTCACTATCATCAAAAGGTTGGATTTAATACAACCTTAATGTAATCCTCCGCTTCAAAAGGATGCAGTGGGCATCTGTCAAGAAAACATATAGACATAGTCTCAATCTCCAAAGGAATCAACAAAATGGTTTTACTCCCAAATGTACATATTAACCATTCATTTTGTCAATGAGTGCTTACCCATAATGATCGGGGAACGGACCTCACCTCGCCTGGAACCTTACTCAGGACTAAGAGGCCCCGCTCTGTATTGGAAAGACAGAGTAAGCTTAAAGTAATCAAATTCTTTCAGTAATATAAGAAAACTGTGCCTCTTTAAAAGGTACTAGTAAAGGCAAGTACTAGCACCAACACACCTAATGTGTATATTCACAATGTTCACACATAAGCAAGCCAAAGTGAGAGAGATCCCTAGTCCCAGTGCTGTGGTCAATGGCTGTGAAAAGTAAAAAAAGGGGTGAGTGGTTAAATAGCCACCTATTGTTAATAAAAATGTTTCTAAGAAATGCATTTGGAATTACGTGGTCAAAGCCACATTTTTAAATCGATAGTAGTTCACCTAAAGGGCACTCAGGATCTCAAAGTTCTCTTAGATCTGTGTGCTTAATTGGTGAAATATAAAATTAACTAAGAGCATCTATATGGAGATGATATATGAATGAACCTTCTGTGTGGCACCAAGTGCAAACCAAAAAAATTGCTCATTTAGTTACAGAGCACAATAAATCAAGAAACCATAAACCCATGGGGTAATATCCCTCGCAATACAACTCACTGCACTTAGAGAGGGGTTCTATATGGTACAAGAGCACCCATGATGTTATCTAATCATGTCACTCGGAGTCGATACAAGATGAACTCCCATCAAAGTTACCAGAGTTACTGAAAATATATCCTCACCTATCCGTCGTTGCCTCGTTGTGGCTTCTGAGTCAGGGAAAAGGAGGTGACCCGTGCGAGCTACGAGAGCGTATTTAAAGCCTGGGAAACCGATAAACATCAAACGCGAGCGCATTCAATACGCGTCAGCGCATGACCCCTGACTCGTAGTAAACGCGTCAAAGGATTACAAAATGACGAAATAGAAATGGCGTCTGTAGTTCGTTGTATGTCAGCGCTCTACCTGGCACAGTGTTTTGGATGAAAAATATCTAGAGGCCAGAGCAGAGTCAATAATGAAACAGCGCTATATTTCGGCACAAAAGCGCTAGTACATTCTATAGATTCGGCCTTTGGGTAAAAACGGAATAGCACCAAACAGGTGTAAATAGTCGAAACAAAGGAAGGAACAAAAGTGGAAAAGTATCGACCTTATTCCTTTGAATGTGGACAAGAAACAATAAAGTTTTTATAGTAATTAGCAGATCCACAGAATCCTATGGTCAGCTTAAGCCTTAAGATTATCTTGATCCAGTTTTCCGCTCATTATTCTGGACGAGAGGTTGTGAAGTTGATAAATACAACTCAGTGTCAAAAACACAACAAAGGCAAAATGCAGAGGCTATAATCTGACCCACCTCAACTGAGTGCCACTCTAAGGCATCGATAGATGAAATCTGGGGATATTTCACAAAGCAGTCCACGGGATATCGTAATTAAGGCCCCTGACATCACTTTGAAGTTTAAAAACCCATTTCTGTTCCTTAATGAATAGATATTTTGAGATATCACTGATGTGGATAGGTATAATGGGTTTTTCAAGCACTGTCCATTTGAAGTCATCTGCCTTATGGTTATTTTCAATGAAATGTCTAGTTAGTCTTGTGACCGATTTCCTACATCTGAAAGAACTTTTGTGTTCTAACATGCGAATCCTGACTTTCCGAGTTGTCATCCCTACGTATTTGCATTGACATGAGCAAGTGAGTAGGTAAATCAGATTGTCACTATTGCAGTTGGTGAACTTCGTTTGAATCCATGGTCTGTTAGTACCTATGTCGATGGAAGTGGTATGTGTGGTGTGCGGACAAATCGAATAATTACCACTGAATATTATCGCCATGATAACGCTATATTTACAACGCATAGCGCTATGGCGATAATATTTCAGCGATAGTGGTGTTTTCAATGGAGCATCGCTGGTTTTCCAGCGATGTTCCATTGAAAACAGCGATAACATTGCTGATAGGACCCTGTGGTCCTATCAGCATCTCCCATTAAACGTATGCCTTAGTCAGGAATTTAACAGACGTTAAATTAAGGCTGAGGTAGCGCGATTTTTTTTATCGCTGCACCTAATTGTTAATATCGCGAAGCTGCCTTCACGATATTAACATGTGTTGTTTTCACAGCCACGCCTTCTTTGCATCTCATTAGCGATGCGAGGCGAGGCTGTGAAAAAACGGGCTCTACATCAAGGAAACGCGCTAGCATGTCCTTGATGATATTGCGATATAATTATCACCGCTTTTCACCCAAAAACGGGTGCTAAAGCGGCGATAATTATATCGCCAGCCCTTGCTAATATGCCCCTAAGTTCTGTGCCAATTGTTTTGTTAAGATGCCTACAGACACTCTCTGCCTCTTCATCCCACTGATGCAGGCTCTTTGTCTCTGTTTTTCAATCATTCCTTTCCTCCTCCTTTCCCACTTTTGTTGGTTTTCTGTCTCTTGCCCTCTATCAAAGTCTGTTGAGGCAGTAGTGGCTGCCACCAGACGGGATTGGTAGGGCCAGGAGAATGAAAAAGATTTAAAAAAATACTTACCTGGAATCACGCTGGCCGCATCTTCTAACCTGTCCTCTTCCCTTAGTTCAGCAGCAGGAAGCACCCGGTGTTTCAGGCTCCCCACAGCCAATCACAAGGCATTGTGATTGGTGTGAGACATGTGTCAGGGTCCCGGGCATGTTCTCCACCCAGGCTGTAATGCAGCCTGAGTGGAGAACATGCAAAGTGAGCAAGACGCTTTGGCAGGCCCAAGAGTGCACTCACCAGTCCTCCACCTGAAGTGCTCTGGCGTCACGGAGCTCCGCTCCGCCACAACTGAGCCACTGCAGTAGGAAAAATAAAATGATAATAATGGTGGGTTATTATCATTTTATTTTTCCTCTTTCAACTGCTCGGATAGCAGTGGGGCGGCACTCTTCCACCTTAGCGGAGGAGCCACTGCTGTGTTGAGGAAAAAGAAGTGCTGGTCCACAAACATGAGTGCCATTGGCCCCACCTTCAGCCACTGGTTAAAATTCAGCACTGCTTTTACATAGAAACCCAGGTGGTCAATCTTTCTCTTCTATATTTCTATCCTTATGTCTAATCAAGGACTAATCCACACCCTGCGCTCTGAGAAAACCGAACGGTAACATGGGGTACAATATGAAACTTCTAATACATAAATAAACAGATAAACAAATAAGTACATAGAAGGATGGCTGCAGAGGTCCACCTTGTATGTCTCCAACACGGGGTATATTTATTGCTGAGGTCACTCGTAAAATGAACATAAATGCATGAAATCTTGTATTACAAGCTACAAAAATGTAAAACATTTTCAATTGATGGTATTTTTGACGCCAAAATGTACATAACTCGTCAGCTAAAGATGAAAATAACAAGGCTGCTGCTGGCCTGCGGCATAAAAGAGCATAAACAAATTAGAACACTTCAAGAAAACTTGGCTAATGACAGAAAGACAGTGGAAAGAAACATAGTTTTTTCTGAAAAAGAGGGAAGGTGTTGGAAGATTGTGGGAGCGTGAGGACTGTTCTCCTGTTCCAGAATTTAAAATATACATAATGAATATAGCCCGCTGCTACAGGTGACTGAAATATAATCCCCGACCAAATTCTTTGGTGAAATAAATTAGTCAGCCAACTGAATATAGTACTGACCCTGAAATATTCTAAGACCTCTAGAATCCCACCATAGGACAAGCAAGTGGGTGGCTGTGCTTTGTGACTCATGTTGATCTGCACAAGTAAACAACACCTCCATGAAGTCTTGGATTAGACATGTAAAAAACCATAGCAAAGGTTGCCTTGCCTCCTGTCTGCTTCTGCATAGTCACTTGTTGCCTGCGTATGCAATGAACACTTCAGAAACCTGAAACTGGACTTGCAGATCCAATTAGTCAGGAAATAATTATGTTAGCCATCGTTGACATTTGTATGGATAATAAATATTTGTGGATCCAGGATGGTTAAACTAGGAATCCACGTATGCTAATTCTATAGGTTGAACGTAGCTGGAAGGTTTGAGTGAGACATGATGAAGTAACTGAAGGAGGTAATGGGGAATTTGCTATTGTGTGGGAGTGATTGTAGTCTCTTTGAAGAGATCTGTTAAAAAAAATATATATATATATATATATTCACTGAAAAAACCATAGGTTTCTGGGGTGTTATAGTTAGCTGGACATTTCACTCGTACAAAACCATTGAAATTCCCCCGTTATAGTTAGTTCAGCTTCACTGATGACATCACTGATGACATCATCCAGTGAATGTGTGTTTTACTGAAATTGAAATATGTTTTTATATGTATATCTCAAGGTTGATGGAAGAATAAATGGGGATATATGTGTTTTTAAAGTTTTGTTTTTGTAAAATTGTTTGTATAACAGACTGATTAAGTGTATCTTAGTGAATACATGGGTTACTGAGTAATGTTTAAAGATGTAAATATGTTTATCAATCTCTCACTTTTTGCATAAGTGACTGCATGGTTTGGTAAGTAGCTACATGAGTGTCTATATGGGTTATTAGTTGGTTTTTGAGTATCAGTATGAGTGTGTGAGTGTATGTATGGTTCAGTGGGGTATTACTTAGTGCGTAGATCAATGAATGAGTGACGCAGTGTTTGTATGTGTTGAACATAGCATGTGTGCAGGACTGTATAGGTGAATGAGTGTGTGTATGGGTGTGTTAGTGAGTGAACAAGTGTCTCTATAGTGTCTTTTAAGTAACTACATGTACTTAAATTAGTATATGTGAGTATTGGTGTATATAAGTGAGTATATGTGAGAGTGAGAGATTGGAAGAGTTCCTGTATAAATAAGTATGTGTTTCTATAAGTGATTGTTTAAGAGAGTATGTATGTGTAAGTTTCTGTAGAAGTAAGTGTAGTGGTGTGTGTATAACATTATATGCGATTAAATGGATGTTTGATTCTTTGTTAGCATGAGTGACTATATGTGTGAGTAACTCTATGAATCAGTGGTGGTGTGTAACAGGATGTATAGGTGTATGAGTACATATGATGAGTGAGTATACATGTATGAGTGACTACATATGACTGTTGGTGAAACAGTTGATGTGTATGTAGATCTTGAATTTCCTGAATAGCTTGTTGTAACTGGTATTGGTATCTCCTTTTTTTGAAAATGTTAGTCTCTATTTAAGAATGTGTGTATCAAAGGTTATATTAGGGCGAGAGAAGGTCTGCCACTGTATCACAAGGATGATGTCATCAATGATGTCATTTGAGATGTCATCAGTGATGTCATGAGTGATGTCACTGACCATGTCATGAGTGATGTAATATGTGACGTCATCACAAGTGCATTGCGGGCGCGTGAGTTATAGTTAGCTGAACTAACTATAACGGGGGAATTTCAATGGTTTTGTACGAGTGAAATGTCCAGCTAACTATAACACCCCTGAAACCTATGGTTTTTTCAGTGAATTTCTAAGGTTTTTTAAATGCTAATTCCTAACTATAACATGTCTGAAACCTATGGTTTTTTAGGTGAATTTCAAAGGTTTTTTAAATGCTAATTCCTAAATTTAACATGTCTGAAACCTTTTTTTTTATGGGTGATTTTCGAACATTTCTGAAATGACAATATCTTAAATGTAATAATAGCTCTATTTATTTTTTTTATATTCATTTTCTACATTTTTTAAAATATTTATTTCTAAATGTTTTTAAAATATTTTTAATCTAATTTGTTTTTTTTTCAAATATTGACACTCTAATTATTTTTTTGTTTAAGAATTTTTTGCAAAAGAAATTTCTTTTCTTTTTTTTCCAATTTATTTTTGGAACCGCGCACCCAAATCGTACCTTCCTTGATCACTGCGCGGAACCTAGCCGCCATTTTAGGATTGTTGCGTAGGATCCGCGTGGGATATGCGATGGGTACGTATTTTCATGCGCGATTACTATGCGACCGATACGCGTTAGGAATCGTGCACCCAACGCGTACACACCAGGGACTGCAAGCGGAATCATGCACCCAACGCGATAGGAGTCGTGCATCCAATGCGAGCAAACCAGGGGGCCGCGCTGGATGCGCGGCTCCTAATTTTACCGTTAAAAAAAAATAGCACCTGTTACTAATTTCTATTCTCCCCGGGGACCCCATCCCCCGGGGCCTATATACAACGTTGGAGACCATGGGTGGAGCCCCAATGCCCCCACGGTCTCAGTCGGCTCCCCGCGTCCTTCTGGAGCCGGCATTGCTTTTCCACAGGGGAGCTGCTAACATGCAGCTCCCTATGTGGAAAAGCAATATGGTTTGCATTTTGAAAGAGACAGCAGATTTCCTGCTCTCTCTTTCAAAATCCAAACCAAGTTTGCTATGACAGGGCGGGAGCCTCGGCTCACGCCCTGCCATAGCAAACAGCAGTGTCCCGGGGGTGGGCACCCCGAGACACTGCAGGAGCCAGCCCTGGAGGGTGGCGGTCCCCAGGGCCATTGACGGAGGATAGCTGATCTGGCATTTTATGAATACGTTTTTAATGAGCTATTGTGCACTTGAGATAGCCATTCTGCATGCGGCAGGGCAAATGGGAGTTGTCCGGTGCCTGAGAAAGCAAACCTTTGCTACTACATCCACTGACTTTGTGATCAAAGCATGAAAGATGACACCAGCACAAAGAGTTTGGGTTCGGACCAGCAGCACGAAGATGAGGTAGAGCCTAATACCAATCATAGAATACTGTGAAATAGCAAACTTGTAGCCTGGAATCATGAAGACATTTATTCTGGCTGCAGAGTAGTAAACAACTTGAGAGGACCATCATCTAATATGTTATCAGTCGCCGGATGCTCCTGAAATACCATGACCACAAGCAGATCAAAGGTTTCCCAATCAGATATCCTACATTGTTCCACTGGGAAGCACCCCTGTGGGTGAATTGAAAAATCTTGAGCTTCTTATGGATTGAATATGTGGCATCCAACATGATGTAAATTGCTGGAATTAATAATTTCAGGGGTGTGCTTCTCGTGTTTAATAGTATGCCTGAGGTTTGTGGTTCAGCAAGAGTGTCACATTCTAACCTCAGCACTGTAGGCAGGAGGTATGTGGCAACATACAAAGACCTCAGTTTTGAGAGCTGATTAGTTGTAAAGTATATTTTCCCTACCTGCAAATCTCAGGCACCCAATGTCACAGTGGCGTGGAGTTTCATTGCAAGTAGTCTGGGCTGCTTCCCTGGCCATATCAAAGTGTAACTGAATGTATCAATGTCATTTAGCAATCTCCATGGGACACAGAGTGGCAATATATTGGACATCTAGCTTTAACACGGTACTACAATCATCCTGACAACTGTTACCCTGCCCAAAATGATAGCTATAGTTTTCACCATTAGTCTAAATCAGTCATTAGTTTGACAATCACAGGGGTGGAGGTTGGCTTTCATCATATTCCTGAGGCCCTTCTTAAGCAGGAGTCCCAGATATTAAAGGTATGCAGGACCTATGTAAATTGGTAACCACATACCATGGAACTTGTTGTAAATTGATCATTGGAAGAACCTTGTTTAAGCCTACTTAACCAAGAACTCAGAGAATGCTGGAAATCGTTCAAGGCGTTTCATTAAATCAGCTTCCGAAGAGCTGGGTTCTGAGATTAGACCGATCTCAACTATATATTAGATTGCCTTCTGTTTCCCAGCATTTGTCTTGATGCCCTAAATATCAGTAGATTTGTGTATATCGGCTGCCACTTGTTCAATCGGTAGGAAAAAGTGGAGAGGCAGTAGAGGGCTTCTATGTCTAGCGCTTCTGCTGACTTTATATGCTTCGTACAAGAAGCAGCTTATATTCACCTGCTCCAAGTGAACAGAATGTGTGGTTTTAATTACATAATCAGTTATGCACTTACAGAGGTTATATAAATGTCATGGTAAATAATAAGCACCAGGTCACAAAGGGCTGACAAAGCTCATTAATTTATACTCAACCTAGCTACAGTATTGAGGAAATATGAATTTTGTGATCAGTTATGTCCCCTATCGTAGACCCCAACGGCTCCATGTGCATGCTATGAGTACATGTATGTTCCCTCCAGTTCCAGTTTTGAAGACGCAAATACATGTGCGTCCACCGTCAACATGTCCTCTTTCAGATCCGCCATGAATGGGTCAGATATTCCATTCCTAAGTATGAAAGGCCACCGACTTTATATGGTTCACTTTCCCCATTTTACAGATTCAGGCAAGTAGGCCCTGAATTCTGTCATCAAGCCTTTTCCTGCCTTCTGCCTCTGAAAGCTCCAGTCTGAGCCTGCATCTGTATCTATGAACTTTGTCCTACTCCCTGCGCGGCTAACGGTGCCTGATCCAGCCTGTTCCCTGCCAAAAACTGTATTTCACCTTCAAGATTATCTGCTTCGCTCCTCATCCGATGCATTCCTGTCTAGTAGTTTAGGTAAACATTCCTCCAGCTACCGTGCAAGGGGCCAGGCCTCACTGTCCTCGTGCAAGTAATTCATAGCCCCTGTTACCATGGAATATTCCTACCCCCTCGCATCTCATGTAGACACTTAGACGCTTGTACACGCACTAACAGTCAGTATAGAATAGATTCTATCCTAGAGACCTTTCCTTTTGGATAACACAGTTCTTTAAACATAGGATATCAGATATGATTTGGGATTAGGTTGACATAACCCCCAGACTTCTGTCTCCACATGTAGAGCTAAATGTCAAGTCCCCTTCATCCTCTAGTTGCACGTCAATCACACGTCATGCGGCTGCGCGCGCATCTCTGCCAAATATTTCTGCTGACATTGCAGGATTCTTTCATGGATCCACCCACTTGTGACATCATGTATAATGACGTTTATTAAATTACGCCCATATGACCGTCTCTATTAGTTACGTATGCTCAGTTTATCTGTATTATCAGCTGTTACGCCTCTTGCATCTGTTTCACTGTAATGCATTTTCCTATAAAACTGATTATCTGTCAATAATATACGCCCTTCCTTCCTGAACTTTCGTGGTGATGGAATAGAAGCCCACAATTCGAATTGCATTCCTTTGTATAGGAATAAAGCCTTTTTAAACCTCTAATACCACGGATTCTGCCTCTTATATTTACTGAGTTATTCTTACTAGACTTTACCGCATAAAAAATAGTACCGGTAATGAAATATTTACCACATAAATTGGCGCCCGAACAGGGACACTTTCTCATCTCACGCGCCGGAGGTGCGTTGCAGGCCCGGTCTCCTGCCACAGCTGAACGGACAAAAACGCGTACCCGCAGGATTTCCTGTATCTCCCTCCGGCCAAGCGGGGGCGACTGAGGCTGCGATCAACACCCAGACGAGGCGGTGAGAAGTGCGAAGTATCCCGACCAGAGCCTAGCTGAGAGAGCAAGATCCGAGGTATACAGAGGCCCACCAGGTTCCGAAGTTCCGAGTCCAATCAAGTCGAGTCCAGTCCGGTCCAGTTTCAGTTCCGTTCCGAGGCCTTCCGTTCCGAGCTACCCGGTGAGTACCATTACCGGGGAGGCATTTAACGTGCACATAGTCTGTGCCGGTCAAGACGGGTTTGGGTACACAAATCCGGTCTGCACTGTTTCAGCAGTGTATCTGTACTGTTTAGCAGTATATATAGTATGTCTTGCATATAAATAAGTATTATCTAGTGTCAGTATTATGTCAGTAACTAGTTTTCTATTAGTTAACATTGTTCGTTAAAACTGTTAAATGTTAAATGTTTTAATACGTTCTATACATTGTGGTGTGAATGACTGTTCATTATTGTGTTCCTTGTATAAAGTGTGTTCTAGTAATAAGGTCTAAAAATGCCGCTCTTTTCGAAACTAAGACAGATCAAAACCATAAAAGGGGTACTCGAAGAAGCTGTTCCCATTCCACCTAGGGACACTCCAGGATACTTTATGTATCATAAGCATGGCCTAGATGCCGTATTATTTCTTGATTTATGGGTGGACTACACCAAGGATTTGCCAGAAAATCAGAGATGGCCCGCAGCGGGGACCTGGGATGCAGATTGCATCATGAGAGTAGAAGAAGAATTATGGAAAAAGAAAGCCAGACAGTCACAGAAAGATGCCATTGAATTATGGCGTAAAGAATCATATAGACGTACAGAAAAAGCACTCAGACAGGAAGAGAAAGGTAGAGAGAATTTAAATAAAACCCGAGAAAATTTATTAATAGAGGAAGGTACCCGAGTAAAAACAGAACAAGCAGATAGACAAAGAAACACTCTTATGAATGGTATGTATCCTCTTCTGGCCGAAGGGTTACCTAAGGCTACCCCGGAAATACCAAAAGACTTAACTCCTCCATTGCTCCCGATAAAAGCACATCCCAAAACACATCCCAAAACAGCAAAGGACGTTTTCCTTTCCTCCTATTTAGATGACGTAGCTCCCGAGTATGCTAATGCCATACCACACACACCGCTTGCCGATGGTGTTCAACACCAAGAGCATCCGCCTGTATCCCCGCAACTACAAACTCGTACACAAGTTCTCACAGGTCCGTCCGTTTCTACAGTCTTTCCCGCATCCACAATCTCTATCCTACGTCCAACGAATCCTTTCGTGCCTAGCACCTCAGATGGTGCTACAGGAGGTACGACAGACATGTTTGCCACCCCGCCGAGAAATAAACAAACCCTTAGAGATTTAGCACTCCAACGTACACCCCAACTAGCAACATCCGACATGTTTAAAGAACAGCTTGTGGATTGTAGATACGATCCAGTGCCAGGTAGACAGGACAAATTGCTCATATCATCACTACGTATACGACGAGCTACATTGTATTTAATGACGATACCAGGAATGGTTGAACACCTAGACAATATATATCACTTTGTCCAAACAGGGCGAGGTTCAGAAAGTGTTAACGAAGCTATGGAATACCAGAAAGTGGATGTACAAAGACAACTACTACGTTTTTTCATAAATTGTGTAATTAGGAATCAAGACAGGCCCGGGGCAGATCACGATACCATGCAAAAACTTGTCAAATGGGGTCAGAACATATCAGAAGAGAAACATGATAGACAGGCGTGTATAATCTATCGCCATGTGTATAATTTTGTGATCAGTTATGTCCCCTATCGTAGACCCCAACGGCTCCATGTGCATGCTATGAGTACATGTATGTTCCCTCCAGTTCCAGTTTTGAAGACGCAAATACATGTGCGTCCACCGTCAACATGTCCTCTTTCAGATCCGCCATGAATGGGTCAGATATTCCATTCCTAAGTATGAAAGGCCACCGACTTTATATGGTTCACTTTCCCCATTTTACAGATTCAGGCAAGTAGGCCCTGAATTCTGTCATCAAGCCTTTTCCTGCCTTCTGCCTCTGAAAGCTCCAGTATGAGCCTGCATCTGTATCTATGAACTTTGTCCTACTCCCTGCGCGGCTAACGGTGCCTGATCCAGCCTGTTCCCTGCCAAAAACTGTATTTCACCTTCAAGATTATCTGCTTCGCTCCTCATCCGATGCATTCCTGTCTAGTAGTTTAGGTAAACATTCCTCCAGCTACCGTGCAAGGGGCCAGGCCTCACTGTCCTCGTGCAAGTAATTCATAGCCCCTGTTACCATGGAATATTCCTACCCCCTCGCATCTCATGTAGACACTTAGACGCTTGTACACGCACTAACAGTCAGTATAGAATAGATTCTATCCTAGAGACCTTTCCTTTTGGATAACACAGTTCTTTAAACATAGGATATCAGATATGATTTGGGATTAGGTTGACATAACCCCCAGACTTCTGTCTCCACATGTAGAGCTAAATGTCAAGTCCCCTTCATCCTCTAGTTGCACATCAATCACACGTCATGCGGCTGCGCGCGCATCTCTGCCAAATATTTCTGCTGACATTGCAGGATTCTTTCATGGATCCACCCACTTGTGACATCATGTATAATGACGTTTATTAAATTACGCCCATATGACCGCCTTTATTAGTTACGTATGCTCAGTTTATCTGTATTATCAGCTGTTACGCCTCTTGCATCTGTTTCACTGTAATGCATTTTCCTATAAAACTGATTATCTGTCAATAATATACGCCCTTCCTTCCTGAACTTTCGTGGTGATGGAATAGAAGCCCACAATTCGAATTGCATTCCTTTGTATAGGAATAAAGCCTTTTTAAACCTCTAATACCACGGATTCTGCCTCTTATATTTACTGAGTTATTCTTACTAGACTTTACCGCATAAAAAATAGTACCGGTAATGAAATATTTACCACATAAATTGGCGCCCGAACAGGGACACTTTCTCATCTCACGCGCCGGAGGTGCGTTGCAGGCCCGGTCTCCTGCCACAGCTGAACGGACAAAAACGCGTACCCGCAGGATTTCCTGTATCTCCCTCCGGCCAAGCGGGGGCGACTGAGGCTGCGATCAACACCCAGACGAGGCGGTGAGAAGTGCGAAGTATCCCGACCAGAGCCTAGCTGAGAGAGCAAGATCCGAGGTATACAGAGGCCCACCAGGTTCCTAAGTTCCGAGTCCAATCAAGTCGAATAATATATCGCCATGTGTCGAAAGATCCGCAAGGAAGTAGAACGAATACATAAAGAAAGACGAGAAACAGACAGAGTAGAATCAGAAGAGGAGGAGGAGCAAGAATCAGAACAATTAGAGACGATAGCTTATGTAGGTAGAGGAAGACCCCATAATAATACTAGAGGCTTTAATGACCCGATACGTCCGATACGTCCAGAATATAATCGACATTTTCAAACCCCTATGTTAAATACAAGATCCCCTGAACACCTATTCCAAGCCGCTGATAAATTACTCCGAGATCGAAGGGGGTACCATATGCTCGATTCCATGGACGAACAAGAATTAGCTAGGTCAGCAGTACAATGGGCCGACAGTCCCAGCGACTATAATGACGATGTACTTGCACACACGTTTCTGAATCTTGACCCATACGAACAGCGTTTAACTAGTATATACATGATTCAACACCTCCTTATATTATATAAAAGCCAACACTCCGATCCAGGACCCTTACCTGACATATTGACAGAACTACTCACCAATATATGGAGAGGGTCAGGTACTGATTTGATTAAAGAGATTCTAGAATTCCGAAACCAATATTTAACTTTTGTATGCCCAGAACACGTTCCAGTTCCCATCATAGGAAGAAAAATGTATCACATAGATAGACAGAACCCGTTACGCGAAGTACACCCAATCAGAGGTGACGGTAATAACTTTACACGCGTGTTTGTGTACACGCCTATAACTAAACTGGAATTATTAGAAATGAAGAAAGTAGTACCCAGCCATGACAAGGATCCAGCAGGTTTCCACCGTGAAATAAAGGACATGTTACTCATGGGAGAGTATACCTACCCCGACATTATGAAAATATTAAAAGTCCTATTACCCGCTGGTGTTTATGAGAAACTTAAAGAAAAGGAATGGGAGGTGGGAGACCAAAAGATAGATTGGACAGCATTAGAAAACGAAGAAAGGGCCCGAGCTGCAGGAGCAGGACTTGGGGAAAAGACTACAGCACTAGCAGGACTACTAGTGCAGGTACTGCCACGTTTATTGACTACGAAAAAGGAAGACTGGGGTGCAATATCAGCCTGTAAACAAAAGCCAGATGAAGACACTAGTGATTTCTATTCCCGATTTGAAAAATGTTTTGGTATAAATAGTGGTATAAAAGCCAGTAGTGAGTCATATCCACATCTGTTTGTGACAAAATTAGTTGAAAATTCTCTGCTACAAGTCAAGAATAGAGTATTGAAATTCGAAAGTACCTGGCAAGGTAATACCCCATCACAGATGTTACAGATGTTACAATATCACCACAATAGAATTAGAGAAGAACAAGAACACGAACAAAGACGTATGAAAGATACAAAAATGAAAATGCTTGTTGCTCAGTCAGTCCCAGCTAATGGTCATCAAAAGGGTGATTCCGCAGGTCCTACGAAAGGGACATGCAACTATTGTAAACAACCAGGTCATTATATACACGATTGTCCAGTCCTGAAACATAATATTGCTACAGGTAGAACCCAGGAGAGACCACGTCCACCTAGACAGGATCAGAATAAACAACAAATCCCTCAGCATGCACAACCTAGGTTAGCTCCGCAACAACTAGCTCCGCAACAGGGAGCTCCACAACAGACCGTAGCACCACCACAAGCGCAGCCTATTGCTGCAACACAAGCAACAACACAACAGATGTATCAGTATGCACAAGCAGATTATCCCGATTATCAGCGATATACATGAAATAGCCTAGAGAGGGAAGTTGGCTTACCCCTTATTGAGGTTCCTGTAGACCAAGAGGGACCTTATGTACATAGTGAACTATTAGGGGAAGACAGAAAGTTTTTACTTGATACAGGGGCAAGCAGAACAACTATAAGACGCAGTGAAGTTCCAGGGGCACCCCTCTCAGGCTCACAGAATATTTCCCTTGGATTCTCAGGAAAACCCATAATTAATGACGTAACACAACCTCTTCCACTTACGATTGGTCCATTGACACGTACTACAGATTTATTGCTTACTAAATCATGTCCAGAAAACTTGTTAGGTATAAAAACATTGAAAGCTCTAGGAGCTATAATATGTTGTTCTCCGGAAGGAGTACGACTATTTCTACGTGACTTCAAAGGTCACTACGTGTCCAGAGACATGGATCACCGATTACAGAATTTACCTTCACATTTATGGGCACAAGGCCCCACTGATGTTGGTTGCATGAACATTACACCATATCGAGTCACACTAAAAACAGGAGTAGTACTACCACGAATGCGACAATATAAGTTACCACCCGATGCTGTTGTGGCTTTGCTGCAAATCATTGACGAGCTCATTGCACAAAGAGTGGTTGTCGAAACCGACTCCAATGTATGTAATTCCCTGATAATTCCGATTCTTAAAAGAACGGATCCAAAGGCACCACCAGTATATCGATTAGTTATTGATCTGCGCGAATTAAATAAATGTATTGTACCACAATACCCTGTGGTCCCAGATATCTCGTCATTACTAACAGCTATTGACTCAGAAGCAACGTTCTTCACTGTAATTGATCTCAAGAATGCTTTCTTTAGCGTCCCAATAGATCCGGAAAGTCAATATCTGTTCGGATTCAGTTTAAATGGACGAAGCTTTAAATTCACACGCGCACCTCAAGGATTTACAGAAAGCCCTAGCATCTATAGCCAAGCACTGAAACGAGAACTTGACAGTATCCACATGCCAGTTAACACTGCCTTGCTTCAATATGTCGATGATCTGCTGATCACCGCCCGAAGCGAACCTGAATGTGAAAAAGCGTCACTGACGGTTTTAAAATTTCTGGCCGACAAGGGGCACAAGGTGTCCCCTTCTAAGCTGCAATTCTGTGTCCAGCGAGTTGTTTACCTTGGGCACTCGCTGTCCAAGGAGGGAAGGCAGCTTACACCCGACCTCATCCAGTTAATCGCTAACATGCCACCACCCAAGACACAAAAAGAGGTGCGGGCTTTTATAGGCCTCACTTCATACTGTAGGCAGTGGATCCCTCAATATGCATTTCTAGCAAAACCACTCATCCAGTTAACAACACAGGAGGCGGCCACATCGACTGTCCTCCCTTGGACTCAAGAACATACACACGCCTTTGAAAGCTTAAAGAAAGCTTTATGCCAAGCACCTGTTTTAGCAACACCATGTTACAGTAAACGGTTTACACTCTTTGTTACAGAACGCGAAGGTACTGCCTTGTCAGTACTCACTCAGGAACAAGCAGGATCACACAAACCATGTGCTTATTTTTCTAGTACATTAGATCCAGTAGCTCAGGCTCTTCCTGCGTGCCTGAAATCGGTGGCAGCAACAGCTTTAGCAATCAGACAAAGCGATGCCATAGTGTTAGGACACCAACTGACAGTACAAGTACCACACGCAGTAGAGGTTCTCTTGAACCGCACACAAACACAACACTTGACTATAGCGAGACTCACTGGTTACGAACTGACATTGTTTCAGCCACATATAGAAATCAGACGTTGTAATACGTTAAATCCTGCCACACTGTTACCAGTGGGCGGAACAGATCCATTAGCACATGATTGTATTGAAGTCATTACTATCACGACGAAACCCAGACAAGACTTGACAGATATCCCTTTGTCAGATCCAGACTTGACATTGTATGTAGATGGGTCATGTATGAGAACAAGTACAGGAGAGTTAGTGGCCGCTTACGCAGTCACAACAGACACTGAAGTCATTGAAACAAATTATATTAACACTTTGTCAGCTCAAGCAGCAGAGCTCATCGCTCTGACACAAGCCTGTATTCAAGCCAAGAATAAGAAAGTCAACATATACACAGATTCACGTTATGCATTCGGAGTCGTCCATGACTTCGGCGTACTATGGCGAGAGAGAGGTTATTTAACTTCTCACGGTGCCCACATCCAACACGGACCCCTCATTCAAGCCCTATTAGACGCGATTCATCTACCTATTGCAATATCGATTATGAAATGCAAAGCCCATACAAAAGTTACCGATATCATTTCTCAGGGTAATGACCTAGCTGACAGAACAGCTAAACAGACTGCTCAGAATCAGACTCACACAACTGACATGACAAAGACAATAGTTCCGACACCAACACATTGCATGACAGTTAAGGATCCCGCCCTTGATGTAATTGACATACAGACACATGCTACACCAGAAGAAATAAAGAAATGGACTGAATTAGGAGGGATCCAAACGGATCAAGGATGGATGACGAAGGAAAAATCTATATGGTTTCTTCCCGACTCCATGGTTCAAGTCATCATTAATACAATACATAGTCCAGCGCACCTAGGAGAGAAAGCTATGCTAGACAGCATTCAACACATTTGGTTCAACAAACACTTGCGAGCAGCAGCTAAACAAAAAGTTCGTACCTGTATGATATGTTGTCAGTTTAATCCAGGTAAAAGCATCCCCGTAGAGCAGGGTGGATTTCAACCTCCCGATCATGCTTTTGAAGTCCTCCAGATGGATTATATCCAGATGGAACGATGTCGAGGATTCAAATATGTTCTCGTAGTTGTCTGTGCTCTTTCCCGTTGGACAGAAGCCTACCCGGTTTCAGATTACACCGCCCCGACTACTGCCAAACAGTTAGTTCGAGAATTCTTCCCACGGTACGGTTTACCACGTGTTGTCTACTCAGATAACGGCCAGCCGTTCTCATCCGAACTAATGAAACACGTTTCCCTTTTGTTAGGCTACCAATGGAAGTTCCACTGTGTCCGACATCCCGAGGCAGCAGGTCTCGTGGAACGTCATAATCAAACCCTGAAAATTAGATTGTCTAAAATATGTAGGGAAAAAGGTGTCGATTGGATAGTAGCCTTACCAGTTGCGCTCTTTTACATGAGAATGGTAGCACATTCTCGAACAGGGCTATCCCCGTACGAGGTGATCTTCGGTAGACCACCAAATATGTGGGGGACGCCTATACCTCGCAAAATCACTGATGTTGACTGTAATATGCTGACAGATTACCTGGCTTCCTTGATGTCTGCACTACAATCTTGTCGTTCACAGGTAGCCGCAGCTTTTCCCGATAATACTGAGGGGAAGCCCCATGACGTGGTTCCTGGTGACCTGGTTCTGGTCCGGAATTTCGACCGGAAGACCCAACTGGAGCCTAGGTGGAAGTCGCCGAAGCTAGTTCTACTAACTACAAGGACAGCCGTGAAGATCGAGGGACGCAAAGGGTGGTTGCACTCGAGTCATATCAAGAAATTTTATGGACTACCATCCAGTGTGAATACTCAACCTTGTATTCCCTCACAGACAGACTCAAAGCTCCCCTTGGTTGAGCAGTCAAAACCAGAACTTTACAAACTAAAATTAAGGTCTAGCAAGTCAGACAATTTGATTGTTTAAGTCCTCTCCAAGGTGAATCGGTTGAATTTGTCTCTGACATGTATCCTCTGGACCGGAATAGAGAAAGAAATCAGCAGATGCAGCTTAAAAAGCATGCGTATTGTAAATCACTTCGTAGTCACTGCACAGTAACACTATTAATTTTGTTTTTCCTAAATCTTCTGATCATCGTTTTCAGCGTACTATTGCATATGTATTACCCTATTCTTAAGCGTGCTTACAATGTAACTGCAGAACATTCTTTTAGCGAATTACCTCCGCATGAGTTGTCCTATAGATTTGCGCTGCGCAACAACACATTCATTAGTATGTTACATCATTCCCATCAGACCAGCAATGCCACAAATTGTTGGATATGTGGCCGACTCCCTCCCTATCAGAACTATAAGGGAGTTTTGCCCCTCTTTCCATATCCGTTCACACACAATGGCTCCTGTGGAGCATGGTTTAGTTTGATTAATTCCCTAGATTCAAATTCCGCAGTTTATCAAGACAACTGGGTATGGGGAAACCTGAACCTAGTTTTGCTTAAAGTCTGCTACCCTAACAAGGAGGGACTTCCCAAAAGAACAGGAACTGATCTAGAAAATGAAGTATATGGATTAGGTAATTTTACACTTAACCTCATGATCCTGAACGTTGAATCTGAAGCTACACCAATCTTGCCCGCCATGTCAGTATTCCCTGTAAAAGGGGAATTATGTGTAAGAAAGAATGGTTCCATACACATGGGCCATAGTAAATGCACCACTGTAATAAAATTCAGTGACCAAGGCAAGTCTACATTTAGAGCTTCCCATCATTCCTACTTCATATGTGGCCAGACCGCATATATATGTCTACCTTTAGATTGGGATGGTACCTGTTACATAGCATTCCTTCTGCCACCTGTTTTCCTAGCTCCTCCTGATTATCACAGAAATACCCATTTAGTACACAATAGACAACAGAGAGATCTCCCAATTGTCGATTACACTGAAACAGCATGGGAAAAATACACAGATTTCAATAAAGGGTTCTTTCCCTATATAGGTACAGTCACTAATAGTAAGCTGATACGTAGATTAACCAGAACCCTTGAAGCAGTAGTGAACGAGACTATTTCCGCCTTAGGCAATTTAACAGAAGAGCAGTCTGCTATGCGGATTGTTGTGCTTCAAAATCGTCTTGTCCTTGACGTCATCCTGGCCGATAGGGGCGGAGCTTGTAGGGTCATCGGATCAAGTTGCTGCATTTTCATACCAGAAAATTCGCCGTCAGTATATAAAGCCATAACCCGCCTTCATAAGATTATAAGCCAGATACACCAGAGTCCAGGCACCTGGACTTGGTCCGGTTGGTTCTGGGGCGTGTTGTCAGCCTGGGGATGGAGAATCCTATCCTTCCTAGGTATTGGCTTTCTCATACTATTCAGTTGCTGCTTATGTCTACAATGTGGGCCAGCGATTTGTGGTCTGTGTGCCACATCGTGTATCCCACATCCACGTTTTCATTCAAAATCCCGGAAGAAGAAAGAAGAACAAATGATGCTATATGAACAGATCGATGGATTGATGAAGATCGATATCTCCTGAGGGTCCGTAGGGGACAAGGAGGGAATGAGGAAATATGAATTTTGTGATCAGTTATGTCCCCTATCGTAGACCCCAACGGCTCCATGTGCATGCTATGAGTACATGTATGTTCCCTCCAGTTCCAGTTTTGAAGACGCAAATACATGTGCGTCCACCGTCAACATGTCCTCTTTCAGATCCGCCATGAATGGGTCAGATATTCCATTCCTAAGTATGAAAGGCCACCGACTTTATATGGTTCACTTTCCCCATTTTACAGATTCAGGCAAGTAGGCCCTGAATTCTGTCATCAAGCCTTTTCCTGCCTTCTGCCTCTGAAAGCTCCAGTCTGAGCCTGCATCTGTATCTATGAACTTTGTCCTACTCCCTGCGCGGCTAACGGTGCCTGATCCAGCCTGTTCCCTGCCAAAAACTGTATTTCACCTTCAAGATTATCTGCTTCGCTCCTCATCCGATGCATTCCTGTCTAGTAGTTTAGGTAAACATTCCTCCAGCTACCGTGCAAGGGGCCAGGCCTCACTGTCCTCGTGCAAGTAATTCATAGCCCCTGTTACCATGGAATATTCCTACCCCCTCGCATCTCATGTAGACACTTAGACGCTTGTACACGCACTAACAGTCAGTATAGAATAGATTCTATCCTAGAGACCTTTCCTTTTGGATAACACAGTTCTTTAAACATAGGATATCAGATATGATTTGGGATTAGGTTGACATAACCCCCAGACTTCTGTCTCCACATGTAGAGCTAAATGTCAAGTCCCCTTCATCCTCTAGTTGCACGTCAATCACACGTCATGCGGCTGCGCGCGCATCTCTGCCAAATATTTCTGCTGACATTGCAGGATTCTTTCATGGATCCACCCACTTGTGACATCATGTATAATGACGTTTATTAAATTACGCCCATATGACCGCCTCTATTAGTTACGTATGCTCAGTTTATCTGTATTATCAGCTGTTACGCCTCTTGCATCTGTTTCACTGTAATGCATTTTCCTATAAAACTGATTATCTGTCAATAATATACGCCCTTCCTTCCTGAACTTTCGTGGTGATGGAATAGAAGCCCACAATTCGAATTGCATTCCTTTGTATAGGAATAAAGCCTTTTTAAACCTCTAATACCACGGATTCTGCCTCTTATATTTACTGAGTTATTCTTACTAGACTTTACCGCATAAAAAATAGTACCGGTAATGAAATATTTACCACAGTATCATCAATTAGAAGATATTTAGGGCCTGATTATAATCTTGGAAGGTGGGATACTCCATCACAAAACGTGACGGATATCCCATCTGCTGTATTACAACTTCAATGATATCCTATGTGATTTGTAATACAGAGGACGGGATATCTATCCTGCTTGTGACAGAGTATCCTATCCACCAAGATCATAATCAGTCCCTTAGTCTCAAACCCATCTCTGTCAGTGAGCATCAGCATGAGATGTGAAACAGCTCCTAAGTGTGGAGTATGTGAGAAATTGCATTCTTCCAAACAAGTCCTTTAGGCCTCTGCTCTAAGGTGGTAACATCTCACTGTGACCTCCTCAGTGGCACAAAGAAAGTCTAAAGAATCATTATCCCCATGTTTAAGACTCTCCTTTAGGGCAGGCACATTCTATAATATTCCTCAAGGAAGGAGAGGTTCCTGGGATTTGGTGCATGTTCTAATTTGGGATAGAACCCTTTAGAACAGAAGATTAGGGTGTAAACATTCTCATTGGATATAAAAGACCCAGCTTATTTTACAAACTCCTTTTATAGAATCTTGCAAAGAGCCAGTACAGAAGAGGCAATGCACCTTGTTATTCTGGCTTGAATCTCTATGTTTGTAGAGCCTCATACACCCAAGTTAGTATAGTTCAAGGAGGCAGCTCACACTGAAGGAAGCTCTTGTAACTGTAGCTCTGCAAAGTTGCTCTCTAACTAGCAAATATAGGGCCCTATGTACAAAACTATTTTGCAGTTGCAAACCGTGTGATTCACATAATCAGAGGCTTTGCAACTGCAAAAGGATATTTCTTTATGCATAAAGGAACTTTTTACGAGTTGGAAAATCACAGGAAGTGAAAACTGTGACCTGTCTAATAAATATTTATTAGGCTGTTCTGTTACCCCCTGAGATTCAGTATTTTGGGAACATAGGTTGGTGTGCAAAATTAAAACTAATTCCAAATCAATTGCAAATCAATTCTTAGCACATGAGGCCCACAATCAATGCCTGAATAGCCAAACCATGCAGGTCTTCATTTCTGCATTAATAGTGCATCACACAGCAACAGTGGTTTAAAAGAAGTAAGCCATGCATGTCCCAGACATGAATCTCTCTCGAAATACGGATTGTTCCATTAACCAACAGGCATTCTAGCACAAAGCAATACATCATGGTTTGTAAATAACCACAGAGAAAGTTAGAATCTGGAACTGGAATTCTGCCAATGAAGAACCATCAACATGTACAAAAACATTAGCATTGGTACTAAAATACATAAATTGTACATGCAGCACTAGCTCAAAGAGCAATTCAAACAACTAAATACAGCAAACACTTCTAATTGGGCTACATGTGATCCTTTACTAGAGTGTAACTAATGAAATACACTTAGGGACGACTCCAAGTCCCAAATTCACAGAGAATAAGGACATTAGCATGTAATACCTATGCAGCTAAAGTTGCAGTTCAATGATATAGATAACTTCGACATGTCAAGGAGATGCCTGGTAAAGTGAACAATTCCCGACAGCACTACACCTACATAAAATTAAATTAAGTCATCTGTTCCTGGCATCAAAATAAATTGGTGATGCATATCTACACATGAATTCTAGAGATGATAAGCTAACTTTAGCTTGTAGTATATACTATGAATCGGTGAGCAGACACAATTTAAATATTAGATGTTAAGCAGGAGGATCTTGCAAGAGAGGAAAGTTACTATTCGCTCTGATAGCAAATTTCTAAACATTACACTAGCCCAATTAAAGCAAATATTGCTAAAGGCCTGACTTACAAACACCTGCCTTACTGGTCATAATTAGTAACTCTCCCCATCGCACATGGAGTATTTCCAGACTGCCTTAAAAATCAGCAAAG
The DNA here is from genome assembly GCF_964204655.1 of Triturus cristatus. Classification (NCBI taxonomy): domain Eukaryota; kingdom Metazoa; phylum Chordata; class Amphibia; order Caudata; family Salamandridae; genus Triturus; species Triturus cristatus. The sequence goes on from NC_140589.1 coordinate 648,957,537, forward strand.
TCACTTCTTTTGTAATTCCAGTGCAGAATCAGTCAGCCAGAACCCTTTTTATAGATTCTCAAATGTACACTTTCTTACACTTCTTATCCTAAACCGTACCCCAAGGTTTTTTGTTACTAAAGTTACTGAAAGGTGTAGCAGATCAGTGAGGTCAATATATTTCCGATAATACAATTTTAGATGCTTGTCAGTTGGATTTTATACAGGGCTGTAGTACCTAAAACGTCTTGCTCCACGTAGTAAATGATGCACTCCTTATTTCTAACAGTGGTACCTCCTGTCTGCTCATCCTCCTTGACCGGTCTGCTCCCTTTGATACAGTAAATCACAATATACTCATTGGAATCCTCCGAAAGGACATGGGCATCAGTGTTGTAGTTATCAACTGGCCCATTCCTCACATGACCATTCGGTCTCAACAGATCAAACCTAAGAACTGCCTTTCCAGTGCAGTTGTCATGCCAATGGAGTTCTCACAAGGATCCATTCTGGCCCCTAATTGTATCTACATGAGAAAACCACTGGGAGTTCCATTCAAGAATTATGGAATTGTAAAAAGAAATCTCAAATCCTCTATCATCAATATGCCCACGATACACGACTATACCCTAAGATTCCCTATCCTAATAATGTTTTCCACCTTGCCCAAACATTACAAACAATGCAAGAGGTTACAACTTCTTCCAACAGACACTCGTCTCATCAAAAAAATAGTTTCTTCTTATTTTACCTTCTTTTTTGATGTTAATGATCCAATACTTGGCTGACTGGCTTTCGGCCGAACTCGTCGACCATGGATAATGCCATTGCACTTTCATATCTGGCAACGAAGGCAACTGGACCCATCTCCCCACCACTATATGCATGCTTTGTGGACTGTAGCGCAGCCTTTGATGGAGTCGATCGAAACATTCTGTGGGCAAAATTGGCTAAGTGGGGCATACCACGGAAATTGCTCGCGGCTATTCTATCACTCTATACCGGCATATGGGTGCGAGTAAAGCTCACTAGTACATGCGCAACTGCCAGGATCTTCATAAACCGGGGGTTAAAACAGGGCTGCGTGATCGCCCCCACCCTGTTAAATTTATACACTGCTGATCTGGGAGAAGCACTGCTAAAAACTAACATCTTTCCCCCAAAATTCGGCCACCTCAGATTGCCAATCATGCAGTATGCAGATGATCTCATCCTGTCGGACTACACAATAATTTGCACGAAAAGTGCATTAGAGACGCTACATAACTAGAACATGGAAAACAAGCTTGTAGCCAATGCATCTAAGACCAAAGTGCTGATATCTGGTCACAAGCCAAAAAAACAAACACTGGCATGGCAGCTGGGTCCTCTAATGATATGCACGACCAACAAGTACACCTATCTAGGAGTACAATTCGCAGACACCGGCAGACCTGTCCTGCAGGTTAAAGCATTGGAGGCAAAAGCAGCTAAACTAACATACGGTTTGTGCAAACTACACCAAAAGCTTGTAAGTCACTCAACGGAGGGGATCCGATGAGTCATGCAAGCCAAGCTACTACCAACTCTCAGCTATGGCCACATTGTCTTTCCTGGTTTCTTGACAAAAAAACTGGAGGGCCTATACACAATGGCGTATAGAAAAGTTTTTAAGGTACCCCATAGGACCAGGCGATCATTGATCCGATTAGAGTTCAATATTACAACAATGGACATTGAATGTAAAAAAGACATAGTAAAACTCCAACACAACGTGACCAATGCATGTCTGGGCTCTATTAGGGCAGCGCTACAGGTGGTCTTCACAGACAATAACAGTCGTTGGGCGAGGTATCTCTTGATTGCCAAACAAACACTGGGTCCATCAATTGAACCTCCTACAGATATACCATTAACAAAGTGTACAGTAAAGATCCTGCTAAAAAAGTGTGGTAAGAACATCTCGAGGCAACAGGACCTTGAACGGATCAGATTGGCCCCGGGTGCAGAAGGCCTTGCCAACTCACATGAAAGTACCACATTCCAGCCTTACTTAAAAACCGGCCGTGGAATAAAAGCCCTACAAAATGTTATGAGAGTGAGGCTCTTAACCTTGCCAATACAAGATTATAGAGCCCACTGGAAAACTGGTCATCAAGTGGCTCCGGCTGCTGCCTGTGTCAATATCACACAGAATCTGCGGAGCATGTTATTTGTTGTTGCCCAGTCTTGCTTTACCCAAGGCGCTTGTATCTAAGAACCATGCTCATACATCATAGCGTTAGATCATGCAAGGAGGCCTTAAGGCATATTTACACCACCACAGTCCCGATGGAGCTGGCATTAGTTGGGAAGTTGTATACGGCTGCTGAAATGCTCATACGAACAGGCAGAGAAGAGTCAGATGAATAAACTATGTCTCAGCACCTCCGATATTTGAACTCTGCACACCCCCTATGTCAAAGTTTGCACATGCTCCCACTAAATGGACTGTTTTTATTCACTGTTTAGCATTTCTGCTTTTTACCCATGCCGTTTTAATCAGATTTTATGTTTTCAACTTGCACTTTTGTCGTTTTTGTAAAAGATTTTAAATAATCATACAATAAAGGTCAGCACTATACTACTTGGCTGACTCATACAGTATCCTTGCCTGCAAACATGCCATTATTAACATTACAAAATTGCTTCATTCCTTCTGTCAAGGATTTGCCAATTCATTCTAGATAAAGATGTCAAAACACGTGCCCAATCCCTTGATTATGACAGCCCTCTGTTGACTGCCATCCCTAGAGTACGCTTCACTCCTCCTAAGGCAGCTCTGCCTGGAGCACTCACGTTTGATCACATCACTGCTATGCTATTAACACGCCAGTGGCTCTTCATTGATGAAAGAGCACGCTTCAAGATCCATTCGTCTGTTGATAGCCTCCAAGCCGAAAAGATGTAGAGTTCCTAGGGTGTTATACAGCAGAGTCTCTTCTTTTAGATGGAGGATGTACATATGTCATACTTTTGATTTAATCTTGACAATTATTGTCTGTACATTTATGTGGAACATGAGTTTACATTTTTGGGGAAAATATAAATAGAAAGTTATAAAAAGAACTTACAGGTTTCACAAAGGAATAGACAATGGCCCAACTCCTCTCTGGTAGTTCAAACAGAATATGGAACTCTTTGCTCCCACTACCTCCTTTCTGACTACCTTTATGAAGTTTAAGCTCTTTTTAACAAATACACTTCGATTCTGTTCCCAGTTACCTGCATTTATTTGTGTTTCTTGACTCTCGTGTTTCGCTTCTCAACTTGCTCCTACTCTTCCACTGCTACAAAGCTTCTACTCCCCCACTCCCGCTCATCTTTAACTGCCTGCTCCGACCCTCTCCTTTATTTCAATTTCCCACTTGGGCATTCCTCCTTACCCTCAGTCCACTGGTTGTTAATATTTAAGTTCCCATGCTACTGCTCTTCTGTATACAGAGATTGTAATGCGTTTCTTCATATCTATTACTTTGGTGTTTGTTTAATCATAGGACACATTCCAGAGTTATATATCTCCACCTCATCTATATATTGCGTTACAAGCGTGAACATCATAGATTGTCATTTTACTACCACCTCACTCGTTTTCCAACTTTATCTTTATCACTGTGAAGAATTCTAATGCACTCGAGCCATGTTTGTGCTATACAAAGCTACCTAAATGAATTAATGGTCCAGGCTTCATGTGTTAACAGTGATTTCATCTGCTATGTGTCTACACACGACACCCTACCCACATTTTCAATAACAGCTATACTTTAAAATGTTCCTCATAGATTCATGAATAATGCAGTCTCAATAAAACATGTACCGTCAGCACTGTAACACAGGGCCATCAGCATGTGAAACATGATCTTACATATTTCTGACTGGTTTCTAAGAATGGTGAAGGCAGGGGGCTAGGGTGAGTGATAGTTCGCTACTGATATCTGCAATGATATGGGGGATGAATCAGAGCATGGCCAACTCTGAATTCCATCCTTCCTTGTTCAGGAAGAGGAGTTCTATTAAATGGAGTAAAATAATCATCTGTTGTTTACAGTTAGCATAAGTGTGCGCTGTAGTGCTATATGAGAGCTATATGTGCTATATGAGAGCTATATGAGAGCAAGTTAGTCTGACCAGCGTGAGCCTTACACCCAAGCGGGCATGCCATCTCCCGAGTGGTACTCAGCCATTGTGGCTTCTTGCAACTTGCGCTGTGAAAATTCACAAATATGCAGTTTCTGTTTTTTCTGCTTAAATGTCACCTGCATTCTGTGAGTTATGTCTCCTTAATTCAGTTTATTTAGTCATCCCATTGCCTTTGCGATTATAAAATGCCATATATTCATAAATTACAACCCTTCAATCAGTGAGAAGTGAAATATCACCTAAGATTAAAAAAAATGGCAATGAGTGCTATTTGGTTTGCATTCTACAGTTGAATAATGCTACTTTGTAAATAAATATTTGTAATATAAAGCCATGGTGCATGCTTGAGGGGATAACCATCAATCACAAACACGGCTCTCTTAAATCAAAGGGGATTTAAGGACTTGCTTTCAGAACTGAAATAGTCAATGCTTATTTAATTGCTTATTTAATTGCCAAAGTAATTTGGCAAGTAACCTGAAATTGAAAAAGAAACTTATTTTAAGAATTTATAGTTGGATGGGTCCTGAGCTCGATTCTAATGGTGTGACAATCTTTTTCTCGAATGAGAGGCTGGTTGCACAATTTGACATCCGACAGGCTTATTAATATATATAATCAATACAACCACAAACAAGGCAAGGCTTTTAAAACAAATGTATATATAACATTAAACAATATAAAATGCAGTTCTAAAAATGGTGCTTATTTGTTTGAAAGTAACATTTTGCTTTTAATATTTCAAAAGAAAATCTCAGTTGTAAGACTAAAGCTGTGTCATGCTTTCCATCGTAAGCACTCAATGCCCAGTTTCAGAAGCTAGAACTTACCAATAAAAATAAAGTATTATTAACATAGAATTATAGCCTGATGCCTAGGGCTATACTGGTTTGTAAAGGCCCTCCAAATTATAGGCTGTCGGAAAAAGTTTATTCTAAACAACAAAGAGATGCAGCTTCTGAGAATACAAAACAGTAAAAGGACTAAACAATGTCCTTATTAACCCCTTGGCTGCGGCGGGAATTCTGCCGCAGCGCTGGGGGGGGTTTGGGGGCAGCGCGGTGGCGCTGTGCTCATGACGGAGCCACTCCGTCATGAGCCACGGTTGAGCTGTGCTCATGACGGAGTGGTTCCGTCATGACTCCGCCCACTGCGCTAATCGCCCGCACAGGCGGGGAATCAGCGCAGCGTGGGAGGAGCGGCGGCCAACGGCCGCAGCATGACGGAACCACTCCGTCATGAGCACACGGCACCCGTGGCTCATGACGGAGTGGTTCCACATGAGCGCTGAAGGGGTTAAGGTATCTGCTTCATGGCCTCTGTGAAGAGTTAGACAACATGACCAAACAGATTTCATTGCTTAATCTACACATTTGTAGATTGATCTGATGGTCATGTTTTCATTCAGAATGCAGCTATGAGACTTTTGTACTGAAGATTCAAAATAGTTTCTACCATGGAATCTCAAGAGATGACATTTCCAAGTCTTGCAATATTTTGTTTTAGTTTTTCAATTTCACTTTGTGGCATTCTCGTCCACAGCAACCACCATCTTAGATGAGGCATCACCAGAAACTATTTGTTGCAATGGGAATGAGTTAAGTTATTTTGCTTCCTTTTATCACAGCCTGTGAGCCTCGGTCTGTATTCCTCTTTAAACTTATCCGTGATCATGACACTTTCGTCTCTGACAGGATAAATCAGTTACAGTCCCCAATCCTGGGTTCTCGGGGCGTTCAAATAATGGGAATAAGGGTACATTCTCCCCTTCTTGATGCAGTGTAACAAATACAGAGGGGAACTTAGAATCAATAGCAAACTTACCACAATTTCTCCCTCCAGTATGGCTCCTCTCGAATGTATTTCCAGAGAACCCAACGTCTTTCAAGCCTTTTTGGCTCAATGCAACTTGCACTTCTTTTCTCTTCCGCAGCTGTTTTTAATGGATCAATCCAAGGTTACTTTTATTTTGTCATGTTTAGCCAAGGGCAGTTGGTGTAGGCAATTCTCTTAATTTACAGTAACAGTTCCTGGTCGCCTAATTATTCCCTTTTCCTGGAAAACTACAAGAGAATCTTTCTAAATGCCAAGCTCAACAAGATGCCCATAAGGGGATCCTTACTCTCATACAAGGGTCAAGAATTCTGATTAACTATATTAGTCATTACTATATTTGGGGTTGCAAACTCTTTATTAAAATTGGGCTCTTGGAACATCGCAGGGTTGGGGTCTAGGCTTGATATTCCTGATTGGGCCAATTTCATTGACGAGATTGAGAAATGGGCATTTCAAGAGACCTGGGCATTGACTCCCCATTTCCGCACAGGTTTTTTGAACTTTTATAAGCCTGCTGTTAAGGGTCATAGGGGCAGACCCATGGGTGGCCTAACCACTTGGGTCCGTCAATGTGAAGGCGTCACTGTGTCAGAGGTCCCAATTGACAGTTCAGATATTTTGATTGTTAGGGTTAAATCCCGCAGCGGCCTCAATCTCCTTTTAATAAACATCTATGTAAGGGGTCTCCCGGGAGGCAAATGTTCTCCCACTTGTCTTCTTTTGGAGAATTATTTAGAGTCCGAACCAAAGTTTATTAATAAGATTGTGGCTGGAGACTTTAATGTCTGTTTTGAGCCCTTGGGGGTTGATTGCGGGGACTTCACTGAGGAAGAAGACTCCACCTGGGGTGTTCCCCTGTTGGAGCTGGAACCTGTAAGTAAATGGACTCAAGCTGCCCTCTTTATGAAAGGCTTGTGTCTAAACCAGGGCATGAGAGCAGTTAATGGGCGAACAAAATCAGATAGGTTGGGGAGGACGACTTTTGACAATGGCAGAACTGGGAGCCGAATTGACTATATGTTAGTCAACTTGGAACTGTGGCCGCTCATAGACGATATGGTGGTAGTAAGTAGAGTCGAGAGCGACCACAATCCCCTTGCATTGTGTATTAAGGATAACAGCTTTGCTGTCCCCCCTACTTCTCTTGCTGGCCGTACCCCTATGGATGTTATCCTCACAAACGATCTTAGAAGGGTGAGATGGCCGAAAATCGCCACTTGTGAAACCTCACGGGCAGCCATTAGAAAATTAATTAACAATACTCTGCTCTTACTTAATCAGATGAAGTCTCAATGCTTGATTAAGGATAATATACGGGATATCCACAATATGCTCTTTGCCGAACTCAAATCATTGTTTGTAAAGACTCATCCCGTCGCCGGTAAAGGCAAAGAGTTGAGTCCCCGCACGTGGTTCAACAAGGACTGTAGACAGGCCCAAAGTGCTTCGATACAGGCCATCAAAACTGGTTTTCCCCCTACTATACAAAAATGTAGATTTGTATATAAAACTGCCCAATTTAAGGCCAAGCAAAACTGGGATGAGGATCGCTGGAGGGATTTATATCAGGCTTGCCATGACCCTAACATGGTCCAATTTTGGCATCTTCTTAAATGGGGTAACTGCCCCTCGGATATTCGTCCCACTAATCAAGTTGAGCCACAACAGTGGGTTGCGTATTTCGAGGAACAGTTTAAGGTTGGTGATAAGATGGCTAATCACACCTTTTGTCCATCTGGTGTTGAAAATCCTTTAGAATTTTCCCCCTGTGAAGTTAAGTTAGTGCTAAGATCGATCAAGAGTGGTAAAGCCCCGGGTCCAGATTGTATTCCTGCTGATCTATTCGATCAGGAGCAAGATGTTTGGATCTCGTACTTGACATTGCTGGCAAACGCCCTAGCGGGTGGTGCTGCTGTCCCTGACTCGTGGCTTGGGGCAGAGATATTGCCGATCTATAAGAAAGGCGATCGCTCTGCCCCGGGCAACTATAGACCTATTAGTCTTATTGACGCAGTACAAAAAATTATAGCCCGTCTTGTTCTGGGTCGTATTCAAATCTGGATGTCTGATTTTGATGTACAGTCCCCACTTCAGGCAGGGTTTTGCTCACATATTGGGACCCTGGACCAAGCATTCAGGGTAGTACTCCTTTATTGGAAGGAAGTTTTTTTGGGGGGTGGTAAGCTGTATGCGGCCTTCGTGGATCTAAGGTCCGCGTTTGACCTTGTGCCGAGGGATAAGTTATGGGAAGCACTTTCGGAGATGGGCATGCCAAAAGAATTGGTATCTTTTTTGGTTACTATCCATGAAAATACGTATGCCTGTGTTCGTTGGGGCAAACCAGGGGAGGTGACGGACAGATTTAAAGTGTCTAAAGGAGTTCGCCAAGGGTGTGTGCTCGCTCCTACATTGTTTTCATTATTCATTAATAGGGTCATAAATTATTTTTCCAACAACCCTACTGATGCACCCACCCTGGCTGGAATGAAGCTTCCCCTACTCATGTTCGCGGATGACACCCTTTTGATCTCGAAGATGAGACAGGGTCTGCAATTAGCCCTGTCTCGCTTCGAGACCTTTTGCCGCGAACATGAGTTGGAGATAAATGTTGGGAAGACCAAGTTTATGGTTTTTCGTGGACTCCGGCGTATTAAGGCGCAGGTGTGTCTGGGTGGTGTCAATTTGGTCCAAACGGCTGTGTTTACTTATCTAGGGGTTACCTTCAGCGAGACTTGCAGCTGGTCTCACCAGCTGGATCTTCTCGCTCTTAAACATGCCCAATTAGGTGGAGCTTTGCTGAAAGAGCATAAACATTCCTTAACAAAACCAATAGCTCCCCTAATGAAGATTTATGGCTCCAAGATTCTGCCTGCCATTTTATATGGTGCAGAGATCTGGGGCTTTAGTAACCTGTCCAAGTTGATGACCGCCCAGAATAAATTTCTCCGGTCAGCTATTGGGCTCCCGCAATCCACTGCGCGCATCCCCCTATTGTTTGATCTGGGAATCCAGCCTATAGAGGATTGGGCAGGGGATAGACCATTGGCGTTTTGGCGTCGCCTGTGGACTACTCCTGAACTATCGATTTACGCAAAAGCCCTCTTGGAGGTCAAAGGGCTGGAGGGTTCGCACAGGATACCCTGGTTGTCTAGTATTAAAACCCTGTTGATTGATCTTGGGATGCGTGACCTATGGGCTAACCCAGATACTGTGGCCTTTCCGCCAAAAAATGTCCATAAGGATGCCTATTGGTGCTTTATTAAGAACAGGAGATGTGCTTCCCTTATAGGCACCACGATGACTGCCACATTCCTAGTCTTTAAGGACGAGTCTGTCTATGAAAGTTACTGGGATACTATTTTGAAGTATTTTGATCGTAAACTGTATCACCAGTTTAGAGTGGGCGCCCTACCACTGCGAGGACTCACTAAAAGCTGGAGTCCTCTTGGTAGCGATAAGTGCCCCTTCTGCGTAGACATGATTGAAACCATGGGCCATTTCCTTTTTTGTTGCCCAATTTATTTACTCCCTCGACGCGTTTGGCTTCGACCTGTCTGCAGATTATTGAGCACTCGTTCTGCACTGGTTGCCAGCAGAATCTTGAAAACAGATACTTCAAAACCTGTAGTAATAGGTGTTGCCAAATTTATTAGTTGGGCATGGATCCTTAGGGCAAGGAAACTTAAGTCGTGATTTGTGTTCTGTAAGGCTTTAGTTGCTATTAACTAGCACCATTCTATGAACTATTAGGTTAACTGGCGTGTTCCACATTGTATTTTATTATGCTTGTGATTATTTTTTAATTGTTTCTATGTAATATTTTAAAGGTTTTAGAAGTTTTATCTTGTATTGTAATATGAATTGTATTATATATGAACTGTTTTTAATATGTGTAGAATGTCTTTTATGATGTGAATCGAATAAAGACCTACTGACTGACTGACATTACAATCAATTGGCTTCAGGCTTGATAGATGAAGCAACAGCTGCTACCTTCTATCAAGGTTTACAAGAATATTCAAAAAGAGGCATCTCACTAGTGACAATTCAACCCACTGCTTCTAATAGTTTCATAGACTTAGCACTACAAATAGACTTCTAGCAAAAATAACAGTGCTAAGACAGAAAGGGAATCATTAGCAGGATACTTCTGGTTCCAGCAGGAGAATCTAAGACTACAGAAGAATTGAAAGAATGTATGTAGGCTGGGCACTTACAGAAACAATCTACAGCCCAGGAAAATTATAAAAGAAGGAGAGAAGGTTTGTATTGTAGAAAACCAGGACATTTCCAAAAGAACGGTTCCCATCAGCTGGGAAACGCTAGTGCTCAATCTTGAACCACAAACCGATATTGAGCAGACATGGAACAAAGGGGTTTTCCAGTGGTAAGGAACATTACTACTTAGCAGTTGAACTGGCTGCTCCTTTAGGCCCGCTGTGAGTTTTTTATTCTTATTGATTTGACAGCCTCAGGATGTTTTATGGACCAGACCTTTCAAGAAAAATTGCACATTCTACAACTGTAAAATATCAAAAGGACTGACAAGAGTTATGGTAGAGAAATGACTTCTGGAGATGATGTTTAAAACAGAAAACTTCATCCTGACTACATTACGTGTACGTGTGGAATCTCTCATTTTTTAGGTGGATTATTTGATTGATGAGCCTGCTTTCATTATTGTATTAGGAACTTCATGGTTATTGTTAGAAGGTGGTTCTGACACTATGGGCCGCCCGGATTTTTCGCTTTTTGAGCACCTAATTGTTGAGCTTTTACTGTGGGAGAGCCTCATAAGTTGGGATTCACCCACAGTGAACTCAGGATATAAGAGACTGCATGGGGATTTTACTGGTGTTCCCCTGGCTTGACCAGGCCGCTGTGCAGCAGCTGGAGTAAGGGACAACTGGCTGGTTACATGCAGACACATGTGTACATGCGTGTGCACATATGTACGGGCTGCGCAGGGGAGATTCCTAGCGTACGCAGTCCAGGAGCAGCTACAAAGTGAATGGTGTGGCAGGACTTATGCAGTATTGGGTGGTGACATGGAATAGACTTTATACACTGAAAAGAAACATGCCAGGGAAAATCAGTGTGTTTTACTGTGTCTTCACTTCATTATTCCCCTATGGGAACTTCCGTTAGGCCTACAGATTCCAGACACGCACTTAAGTCCAATGTAGAAAATGTGAAAATAAGTATTCTGCAGAGTCCAAAGTCATATTTGTACTGCTTTTGGGTCATCCAGAACTGTCATATTTCTCTGAGCCAGCCATGACCAGACCCAGGCTGAGGGCTGACCTCAGCTGGATGGATTGATAACCTTTCTTCCACAATCTAGGGCATCCTCTCCACGAAGAGAAGATGAGTGGGGCTTCAGGCCAATCCATCAACCGCTGTCGCTGGGTGCCAGGCACCAGGCTGCACCAAGGAGGGAAGGCAGCATGGGGGAAGAGGCTTCAGAGGCATGTGGCCAGAAACCCTGGATGACGCCATTTTGAACAAGCCCAGAGGCTGGACAAGAAGGAGGGAGCAGGGGCAGGGACGTGATGTGTCGCTGTTTGATAGGACCAACAGAGACTTCCTGCCAGCCCCCTACTCAACTTTTAAAAAGTGCTTGCACAGGAAGAGAAGCTCTCTGGGGTGTAGTCTGCTGAGGCTAAAGGTGCTGGAGCCTGGCGCAATGGGCAGTTGGAAGGAGAGACCCCCTGACTGCCCCCAGGACCCTAAGAGCACCAGAAGAAGAGCCCAGGACCGTTGCGCAGGAGCAGTGGCCTCTGAGCAGGGAGAAGAGAGGGCACGGAGGAGAGCCAGGTGAAAGGCTGGCGCAGGGAGCCAGTGAAGACAGCACCCTGCTGAATCAGAAACCCTGAGGGCGGAGGAGAGTGTTCCCAGTGGCTGGGGCTGGTAAAGAGGAGCATGAAGCGCCCCATAATGCCTCGCCAGGCATTTGGAAATCTGCCGTTTTGGTGATTTGTGGCCCCCAGAGGCGGGGGGTCACCCTCACTTGTGAAAAGGTGCTGGGGGAGCTGCTGGAGGAGCGTAGTCTTCTCCCCCCCCCCCCAGCACGAAGAAATCTGCCATTTTGGTGCCTGGTGGCCCCCAGAGGAGGGGATCACCCTCATGTGTGAAAAGGGGTGCAGGGGGGCTGCAGGAGCACCGCAGTCACCCCCAGCAAAAAGAAGAACAGTCCACCCATAAGTTTCACGGGGCATCTGAAAGAATAACCCCTCAAGTGCTCAGCCAGCCTTTAACACCTTCTAGGCTGGAACTTATGTTCTACAGCTGAGGGTGTACTATGAAGTGCATCATGGAGTGAAGGGCTGAGTTGGGGATGTCTGGAGAAGGGCATCCCCTGGAGGTGATGTGGTGTAATTACACCAAAATGCATTTACTATTGGTTATTTCTTTTTAGGTGGACTGGAAGTCACATGTGTAAAGTGAAGAACCTGTGTAAGGTGATGTTAAGCTAAATGGAGTTATGTTGCTGGACCTTCCTGCTAGGGGGTCTGACTGTATTTACGTAATCCCACTGCAGGAGAAGTGTAGTTGCCAGGAGTACTTCTTTTGAAGGGACTGTAAGTCACATGTGTAAGGAGATGTCACAAGCCACGTGGGGCTATGTTGCCAGACAGTCCTGCTAAGGTGTCTGGCTGTATATGCGCAATCCTGTGATTTCATCTGTGGTGCCTTTACGGGCTGTAATTGCAATGCATTCAAATGATCAACCAAGGTGATGAGTACTGTCATTCTAAAGTGTGCGTAAACATGGATTCTTGCTGCTGCGCTTAGGTGAAGTCCCCAGACTGCGAGCCCTTAAGATATAGAGGTACATACTTTATGTTCAGTAGGAGATGCTCAGTCAGAGTCATGTGTCACCAAGGCACGTTTACCACTTTTTAATGCTTGTTGAGGTAATGGGGTGGGTTGCCACTGGGATGGTGCCAGTGCGCAGGGCCCTCGCTCCAGGTTATGTTCAACTATCTGCATTGGGGGCAAGTTGATGTGCATACATGGGAGTGGTGGTACTAGACCCCACCCCCCGTTTGCGGGAGGGGTGGAGATGTTATGCAATGTCACAAAGTAATTCCAACAGCTTATGTATATTTGTAAATTGGTGCATAGTATTGAGTAGTGTGTGTGTTTAATAAATGTACTCTTACTTTTATAAAGCAAAGTACAGACTGGACAATCAATTATTGAGTGTTATTTTTGTGTACCTGCAAATGGCGATTACTAGCCCACACCACCTCCCTTGAGTAAGCCTCAGACTGCTCTGCAACGCTACCCTCTGAAAGTCAGGCGCTACAATTGGGTGTTTGGTTCCCAGTGAAGGATAAATGTAGTCATGTTATTTGTGCAGGCCTCACAGATGCTGCCTCGTTTTCCAACAGTTATCTAGACATATTGATTGGCAACAAGAAACCCTTTGATGTATACAACCCTATGGCACAAATAGCTGCTTATCTAATGTTAATCATACTATCCAACACACCTTGATGTACCTTATGTCACAGCCTTCAGAGAAAAGAATGCGATTTACTGTTGCTTATAAAGAGTAGCTTGATGTGTTTAGCAAAATAGTGGTCAATACATTACACCCCCAAATCAATACCGTGTATAAGCTTCTAATCTAGTCCCTGTTGCCAAGATGCAGCTTGAAAGAATAAATCCTCTAAGTAATTAAAGTGTTTTTGTGTAAGTATCTAAAGGGGTTCATGGGACACCTTAGGTCCCCTGCAGAAGGACCTATTGTCTTGGATTCAAAATGAGGAGGGGAGGTACTCATATGTATGAATTAGTGCAAATTGAATCAAATTACCTGCAGAAATCTGTAGCCAATATTCAATTTCTTTATTGTGATATCAACTAAAAGATGCCAAGATCTATACAAAGTTGAATCCACTGGGTGCACAGTGCACGTCCAGGATGGTGATGAATTGAAGACGGCCTTTAATGTGCATTGTAGCCTCTATGAAAATCTAGTAATACCATTTGGTCTCATCATTACCCCTTCTTCTTTTCAGCACTTTATTAACAACATCTTCACTGATCTGATAGGATCTTTTGTTGCAATATATTAAAGATGATATTCCAATCTTCTTCAGGGCCAAAGCGGAACATTGATGGCATGTTAAATAAGTCTTGCAGAGACCAGGAGACTATCCCCTGTACACAGATTGGAGTGGGGTGAGGTGGATTGGCGTAAATTGGATTTAGCTGGATTTGATTGGTGTGTGTTAGGTTTGAAATTCCCCTTCCCATTGTGCACTTACACATGCTATGTTAGGTTAGCAATATGTGGCTAAATAGACGCCATTTGTATTCACATTATGCAACCCATTGAGTTATCCTCGCAACATGTAAGCTCTAGTTAGCTTGTGTGACTCCATTTTGTATTTCGCAATCACTAGAAGACTGTTTGGGCTGTGATCGTACTAGGCCTTATTTTCCAATCCACTTGCCTCAGCAAAACACTCTACTTCATTATTATTATTACGCTGCCGAGGAATCCAAGGTGTGGCTGTCTCCTCCTGTCTTTCATAACACCATCTCGTTCCTTTTTGTCTCCACGTCAGAGATCCAGTCTTACAAACCCAGCGGGCTTTGTTTTCAAAGTATTAGCAAGAACTCTCTAAACTGAATGATGAATGAATGTCAGGACTTCTAGAGCACGCGGCTACTCCGAGGAGTGTGCCGGTGCTCCACTTCTTCTATAAGAATTTTCTTTCCGTCTCCACCTCTCTCTGATTTTTCCACCTCATCAATTGCATAGAGCTCTCGAGTTTGGTGCCATCATTTGTGAACCACTTACCTGTCATGAGGGGAACGGCCAATCAGGGGGGAGTACCTGATCCTTTTGCACACGAACTTCGCTGCTGTGGGGGGAACGGCCAACGCGAACCACATTTCCCAGCATCCCCTGCTATTGGCGCTCACTTCTGACGACGCTTGGTGCGCCGGAACACTATTTAGGCCGCCAGGTGCCCCCGCAGCGCGGGACACGCTCTCGAGTTTGGTGCCATCATTTGTGAAACACTTACCTGCCGTGAGGAGAACGGCCACTCAGTGGGGAGTACTTGATCCTTTTGCACACAAACTTCGCCGCCGTGAGGGGAACGGCCAACGCGAACCACATTTCCCAGCATCCCCTGCTATTGGCGCTCACTGCTGGCGACGCTTGGTGCGCCGGAACACTATTTAGGCCACCAGGTGCCCCCGCAGCGCGGGACGCGCTCTCGAGTTTGGTGCCATCATTTGTGAAACACTTACCTGCCGTGAGGGGAACGGCCTTTCAGCGGGGAGTACTTGATCCTTTTGCACACGAACTTCGCTGCCGTGAGGGGAACGGCCAACGCAAACCACATTTCCCAGCATCCCCTGCTATTGGCGCTCACTGCTGACGACGCATGGTGCGCCGGAACACTATTTAGGCTGCCAGGTGCCTACGCAGCGCGGGACGCGCGTGGGCAGCGCCCGGGCAAAGCCTCTGTGGCCCTCAGAGGCCAGAGGAGGCTGGGCTGGGCCACGGACCTTGGCTCCGTCTCAAAGATTTCATAATCGATGTGAGTCTCTCATATTTGTCACTAGAGTAAAGTGCCTGTGTTTACTTTTTTTTTGTTATTCGTATTGAATTGTGACATATATGCAAGTTGGTCCATGTCTAAGTCTAAGACCGACAAAACTGTATCCGGGCTAGGAGCCATGGACAACTACCTGGTCAAAAAGGTGAACCAAATTAATAATGAGCGTAGGGCCTCACTAGGTCGGGGAGATTACCCTGCTTCACACGAAGAGGTGCCTTTCCAACCGCTGCTCCAGGCTGTAACTGATATTCTGGAGGGGGGTAATAGGGGCACCATCACGGCTGAAGCACAGGTTCATGCCGATTCAAATGATGTCCTACCTGCAACAATTAATGAATTAGCTGAAGAAGAGCTACTACCTTCCCCTAGGCCAGTGAGACTATGAAGAAAAGCACAAATTAAACGTGGGGTAAGAACAGCAAAAAAAGAGCAGAAAAAAGCCATTCTGTCTCGAATAGCGCTGTGGCTATAACTGATTGTCACGAAGGTATAAATGTGGTTGGCACAAATCTAAACATAAATATGGAGCAACTTGCCCTTTTAACTCATTCTATAGAAGCAAAGATAGAGGCAAAAATTATTGAGCTGATGAAACCCTTGATATCTAAAATAGATAAAGTGGCACTAGAAGTCGAGAGATTGGGTGGGCTGCTAGCAACACACGTGGCCTCAGCAGCGGCAGGAAGATCTAAGGTGGTGGACAAGAGATCAGTTGCTGAGGGGCAGGGAACTGGTAGAGTAAACTTACAGCAAACTATCCAACCAACATCTGTATTTGAGCCAGCCCCACTTGAGTCTATCCTTCCAACCACTCAGAATAAAAAGGCCATAGTAGCTCCTGAGGGAACGCCAGCTCTTACGTTTGTAAAGAAAAATCGCCATGCTAACCTCCCTCCTGATTGCGCACCTTATGTGGTTGTTCTTATAAATGTTCCCCCCATTGAGTGTCATCCTCATCAGGCCTATGAGGAATCCCATGACTCACTAAAAAATAGGGCAAAAACCAAAGGAAATGATGGACGGAGTGTTGAACATTGCAAGCACTCACCCCCAGTCAACTGATCTGGGTGTAATCCATCACCGTTCTTTAGCCCACTCTGCCACCCCAGTTCAGACATGGCCATATGCAAATCAGTCTGACCCTGTGCCTCATGGGAACAGTCCAGCCCGAACTGCCAAGCCATGTCTTCTCTGGACCGGAAACAAGTTTCCTAGGACCGGTTTCTGGCATTTCAGCCGTCTTCAGCCAGGCTTGCTTGAATCCAGTGGCAAAGTGAGCAAGGGACTCACGTCTGAGCATACCCTGCCAACTTATGGCGAACAAAGCAAAAACCAAAGGAAATGATGGACGGAGTGTTGAACATTGCAAGCACTCACCCCCAGTCAACTGATCTGGGTTTAATCCATCACCGTTCTTTAGCCCACTCTGCCACCCCAGTTCAGACATGGCCATATGCAAATCAGTCTGACCCTGTGCCTCATGGGAACAGTCCAGCCCGCACTGCCAAGCCATGTCTTCTCTGGACCGGAAACAAGCTTCCTAGGACCGGTTTCTGGCATTTCAGCCATCTTCAGCCGGGCTTGCTTGAATCCAGTGGCAAAGTGAGCAAGGGACTCACGTCTGAGCATACCCTGCCAACTTATGGCGAACAAAGCAAAAACCAAAGGAAATGATGGACGGAGTGTTGAACATTGCAAGCACTCACCCCCAGTCAACTGATCTGGGTTTAATCCATCACCGTTCTTTAGCCCACTCTGCCACCCCAGTTCAGACATGGCCATATGCAAATCAGTCTGACCCTGTGCCTCATGGGAACAGTCCAGCCCGAACTGCCAAGCCATGTCTTCTCTGGACCGGAAACAAGCTTCCTAGGACCGGTTTCTGGCATTTCAGCCGTCTTCAGCCAGGCTTGCTTGAATCCAGTGGCAAAGTGAGCAAGGGACTCACGTCTGAGCATACCCTGCCAACTTATGGCGAACAAAGCAAAAGTCAAAGGAAATGATGGACGGAGTGTTGAACATTGCAAGCACTCACCCCCAGTCAACTGATCTGGGTTTAATCCATCACCGTTCTTTAGCCCACTCTGCCACCCCAGTTCAGACATGGCCATATGCAAATCAGTCTGACCCTGTGCCTCATGGGAACAGTCCAGCCCGAACTGCCAAGCCATGTCTTCTCTGGACCGGAAACAAGTTTCCTAGGACCGGTTTCTGGCATTTCAGCCGTCTTCAGCCAGGCTTGCTTGAATCCAGTGGCATAGTGAGCAAGGGACTCACGTCTGAGCATACCCTGCCAACTTATGGCGAACAAAGCAAAAACCAAAGGAAATGATGGACGGAGTGTTGAACATTGCAAGCACTCACCCCCAGTCAACTGATCTGGGTTTAATCCATCACCGTTCTTTAGCCGACTCTGCCACCCCAGTTCAGACATGGCCATATGCAAATCAGTCTGACCCTGTGCCTCATGGGAACAGTCCAGCCCGAACTGCCAAGCCATGTCTTCTCTGGACCGGAAACAAGCTTCCTAGGACCGGTTTCTGGCATTTCAGCCGTCTTCAGCCCGGCTTGCTTGAATCCAGTGGCAAAGTGAGCAAGGGACTCACGTCTGAACATACCCTGCCAACTTATGGCGAACAAAGCAAAAACCAAAGGAAATGATGGACGGAATGTTGAACATTGCAAGCACTCACCCCCAGTCAACTGATCTGGGTTTAATCCATCACCGTTCTTTAGCCCACTCTGCCACCCCAGTTCAGACATGGCCATATGCAAATCAGTCTGACCCTGTGCCTCATGGGAACAGTCCAGCCCGAACTGCCAAGCCATGTCTTCTCTGGACCGGAAACAAGCTTCCTAGGACCGGTTTCTGGCATTTCAGCCATCTTCAGCCAGGCTTGCTGGAATCCAGTGGCAAAGTGAGCAAGGGACTCACGTCTGAGCATACCCTGCCAACTTATGGCGAACAAAGCAAAAACCAAAGGAAATGATAGACGGAGTGTTGAACATTGCAAACACTCACCCCCAGTCAACTGATCTGGGTTTAAGCCATCACCGTTGTTTAGCCCACTCTGCCACCCCAGTTCAGACATGGCCATATGCAAATCAGTCTGACCCTGTGCCTCATGGGAACAGTCCAGCCCGCACTGCCAAGCCATGTCTTCTCTGGACCGGAAACAAGCTTCCTAGGACCGGTTTCTGGCATTTCAGCCATCTTCAGCCAGGCTTGCTTGAATCCAGTGGCAAAGTGAGCAAGGGACTCACGTCTGAGCATACCCTGCCAACTTATGGCGAACAAAGCAAAAACCAATGGAAATGATGGACGGAGTGTTGAACATTGCAAGCACTCACCCCCAGTCAACTGATCTGGGTTTAATCCATCACCGTTCTTTAGCCCACTCTGCCACACCAGTTCAGACATGGCCATATGCAAATCAGTCTGACCCTGTGCCTCATGGGAACAGTCCAGCCCGAACTGCCAAGCCATGTCTTCTCTGGACCGGAAACAAGCTTCCTAGGACCGGTTTCTGGCATTTCAGCCGTCTTCAGCCAGGCTTGCTTGAATCCAGTGGCAAAATGAGCAAGGGACTCACGTCTGAGCATACCCTGCCAACTTATGGCGAACAAAACAAAAACCAAAGGAAATGATGGACGGAGTGTTGAACATTGCAAGCACTCACCCCCAGTCAACTGATCTGGGTTTAAGCCATCGCCGTTCTTTAGCCCACTCTGCCTCCCCAGTTCAGACATGGCCATATGCAAATCAGTCTGACCCTGTGCCTCATGGGAACAGTCCATCCCGAACTGCCAAGCCATGTCTTCTCTGGACCGGAAACAAGCTTCCTAGGACCAGTGATGGATTAAACCCAGATCAGTTGACTGAGGGTGAGTGCTTGCAATGTTCAACACTCCGTCCATCATTTCCTTTGGTTTTCACTAAAAAATAGAACAGGATCATGGTTGAATAAAAACTGTGGGTTTCCAGTCACATTTGCTGACCAAATATTGTCAACAAGGAGGGTGAACTGGATTGGAACATCGAGGAAATCAACAAATGGAGACTGTATTATTGTTAATTTTAAGCATCCCCAACATGTTGCCACAGTTTTATTAAGAGCGGCATCTTTAGTCTAATGAATAGTATATGTGTACGCCCACTTGGTTACTTTTATACCCATTTAATTAAAGTCCCACCGAATTCTGGGTCATTTCGACCATTTACTCCTATTCAGCCACTGACCCCTAATGGAGCATACTTGTACAATGTTGGTAATCAGTGTGGGAAAGGGCTCAACATCGTAACGCAGAATAGATTTGATATTCTCTCAGGTCTAGAGTCATGCGATTGACGTGAGGAATTTGTGGGTCAGGAAAATGGGAGCTTGGAGGAAATGGGATGCGTAGAGATAATCTGGGCAAAAACGAGTCAGAATAATGTAATCGCATGGAATATTGCGGGTTTGGGCACTAAAATGGAGGACTGCAACTGGATTAGGTACATTAAGCAGTACCAAATCATCTGCTTGCAGGAGACTTTATCCATTGACTGTAACCACTTTCTCGAAGGGTACAAGGCTTATTATGTCCCTGCAATAGCGACTATTAGGGGCAGGCCCAAAGGGGGAATGGTTACATTCATCTCGGTCGCATTATCTTGTAAAGTACGCAGAGTCTCAACAAGCAGTACTGGAATTATTGGTCTAGTTTTAACGGGGGAAAACTGTATGGCCGGTGTGGTTAATTTTTATAATGCTATTAATTTTTGCTCAGCTCCTAGTCAGATAGCAGCATTGAATGTTTTCATTAGTAGTTCTATGAAGGACTGTGCCCATAATCTTCTGATTATGGGGGACTTTAATGTCCATCCCTGTGGGGACCCTCTTTTTAAAAGTATCATAGATCTGAACTGTCCACGATCTGCGGATTTTCATTTTGAACATACAACGGAGGGGGAACACTTAAATGATATGCTTAATGATCTGGACTTAACTGCGACAATGGCTTTGACTGACCCTACTATGTGTTTTGAGATACCTACCTTTAAGGGTCACGGGAGGGGAACCTTCATTGATTATGTGTTATTGACATCATCAATGCCGTTCTTTGTGGGTTCCTTTACTATTGAAGCCAGTGAGTTCAGTGATCACAACCCACTCACTGTACACATGAGGGGCCCGTGGTTAGTTAAAGAAGGAATGAACTTCTCATCAGGTAGGGCGAGTACGACAGATGGGAGACGTTGTTTAAGATGGTCTAAGATCACTCCAGATTTGTTATACAAAGAGATTAAAGTCGCCTGTGCAGATGAGATTACGGTTTGTACGCAAGAAGGTGCACAGCCACACAATGTCCTTAATGCTTTTCAAAGTTTAGCGGATAAGGTTTCAAAGTTGCTGTCAGCTCCAGCAAAGAAGTTGGAGATCAAGGGACCTAAATGGTTTAATTATGAATGCTCAAAAGCCGCTAGAAACTTAAGAATAGTACTGGCAGCCAAACCAAGGATAAAGGCAGAAGTTCAGCTATGTCGCAAGATATATAAAACTTCTACCGCCCGACACAAGGAATTCCTTAGGGAAGAGGCATGGAGTGAGATTCTTGATCCCTCTACTCTGCAGTGTAGCACTAGATTCTGGGCAGTGATGAGGAAACCTTTTTTGGTCCAGGAGCCGGGTGACGGCTTAGAATGTCATATTCCTAAGGAGGACTGGGAAGCACACTATAAGAAATTGTTCTGTTGCTCGACGGATGAGTCTCCTAGCTCTGCCTTTTCTGTCAGTGGTGAAACAATTAGCTTCAATAGAGGTGAAGTTATTGAGGGCATTGTGGGTCTAACAGCTGGTAAAGCACCAGGGCCTGATGGGATCCCTCCGGACTTGAACAAGTCCGAGCCTAACTTTTGGGCACCCATATTAGAATCTGTTTTTAATGCTGCTGTGAAAGATGGGTGCCTGCAATCATGGGGTGTTTCTACAATTGTCCCGGTTTTTAAGAAGGGGGACAAAGGTAGTCCACATTGTTATAGCCCCATCTCACTAATAGACTCTATGGTTAAAATTGTAGGAAGAATTCTATTGCAGCAACTCTCTGACTGGGCAGAGGAAAAAAACACCATGTCCATCTCTCAGTATGGATTTTGTAGAGGTCGCTCTACAATAACTCAGTGCTTTAACCTCTTTTTAATATTAAGTAAGTATACCGTAGCACAAAGGGGCACCATCCATCTCGCCTTCATGGATCTGTCCTCAGCTTTTGACTGTGTAAACAGGGGAAAGCTGTGGCAGTCCATGAGGGAGAAGGGGGTAGACAGTGGTGTGGTTGATTTTCTGGCTGATCTACATTACAACACCAGAGCTAACGTGAGATACTCTCAAGATCTGAGTGTAACAAATCATTTTAGTATTAGAAAGGGGGTTCGCCAGGGTTGTATCTTGGCCCCCTTTCTTTTTAATTTTTATATCAATGAGCTAGATAGCGTGCTACAGAATGTTCCGGCTGACTGTCCTAGAGTCGGTAGGCGGGGAATTCCTATACTTCTGTTCGCAGATGATGCGGTTTTAATTTCGAGAACTGAGAAAGGACTTCAATCTCTCCTTGATGCTTTTAAATTGTTCATGACAGATAGAGATCTTTTGGCTAATAATTCCAAATCATTTGTCATGCAAGTAGGTCAGCAACCAAGGAGGACTTTCACATTTAAAATCGATGAAGCTATAATCCCCTTAACAAAAACGTTCTCTTATCTTGGGGTTCTCTTTGATACCAAACTTACCTGAGCCCCTCATCTCGCAAAAAAGAAAGGAGAATTTGTGAGGGTTAATGCTTCTATCTTTAATTTTGCTGCCAAATTGGGGAAAAAACCCATTAGTGCCATGTTAAAACTGTATAATGCAAAGTCTGTGGCAACTGCAATTTATGGCAGTGAAATTTGGGGGTATTTTGGCGGTGAGCAACTGCCGTTTGCTGATAACTCTTTTTTGAAGCGTCTTCTATGTGTCCCTGCAGACACGTCAAACCTTGTCGTACATGAAGAGCTAGGGACGCAATATTTAAGTGACATGTTCTCTTTACGTCCCTTGACCTGCTGGATTAAATTATTGCTAAATCAGGATATACCACTAACGCATTTGATTGTGAGGGATTTTCTGGATCAGGACAAGGTAACGTGTACTCCTTGGATAAAATATCTGAAACCCAACTTTGCTAGGCTGGGCCATCCAGAACTGTTTGAATACCCGAGTAAAATGGTAAAAGGGGATTTGGAGCTCATTAAACGGGCCTTCCTTATGGATAGGAGGACCCGGAAGGAAGGTGTGGAGCTCCAGAAACAAAGTGTGAGGAAATTTGCCATGCTGAAATCCTGTGAAACCATAGAACCGTACCTGACTGGCTCACTGACCTCCCATGAAAACTTTTTGTTGATGAGGTCCAGGTTAAATCTCTTCCATCATCTATTGATCAGACCAAAAGCAGAAATTTTTTATAAATCGGCAGCACCCTGCGGCTGCGACGGAAAGTCTCCGCAGGACATGCTGCATTTTATATTTTTATGTAAGTTTTATGAAATCCCACGCAAGCACTATGTGGTAACTCTTTTAAAAAAACTTGATTTTACACAAATCAGACCGGCACTAATGTACTTACAACTTTTGCATAGTGACAGTATCCTCCAAATGAAGGAATTCATAAAATTAACTGTTAAATTGAGAAACTGTCTGGACCAGTAATGATTTACTGCGTATTTTGCACTATTTATGTCTTCATCTTTAGTAATGACTTTATTTTGTGGAAGAATGTATAGTTATTCACTTTTGGCACTTTACCTGAAATGTGTTTACTTGTGTTTCTTGTGTGATATGTATTTTATATTGTATATGTTCTTTTATAGTTTGTAATTGAACCGAAATAAAGTATTTATTGATTGATTATTATTTTCTCTCCTGTTCAAGGCTGTAACCTGACTTGCTAATGAACCGATATTCTTTCTCTGCATTCCAATCTTGATGTGTAGCTCTGCTCCCACCTTAGGAGACGTTGAGACTCGGCACAGTGGCCTTGGAGTACTGATAGTGCACCCATCTGGCAGGTGTTAGCTCATCTCTCTGTACCTCCTTTGTTCATGCCCGGCTTAAGCCGGTAACTTTCCATTAGAGGCGTGGCCGAAGTCTCCAGAAGGGTTTATTATGTATTAGCATACCCTGGGGAGTCAGTCCCATCGCTGAAGGCCTGACTGGGCTCCTCTGCAGAGTATATGCTGAATAAATGTAAGTTGTATTCTCTACTGTCTGACCAACTTCATTTTGGGGAAGGCATAGCATGTCGTTGTATACAACCCGCGTGGCCCTAGAGGGCCCCGTCCTTCAGTTGGCTCCCGAACAGGGACCCCGCAAAGTCATCTCCTCACCCATAACCGGGTTTTAGGGGCTGGGGTGGTGTCTGGTCAGTCGGGCGGGTCGGGCCCCATATATACAAGACCGAGCTTGGATCTCGCAGCTACCCCACCCTTCTGATCGGGTGGATCCTCAGCTAGTGGTCACCATCTGGGGTCCCGAGAAGTCCCGAAGAGTCGACAGTGGAGAATAATTTGACTCAACCTGAATGCACCTGGTAAGTGACTTGGGGGCATATCAACAACAACCGGCGATAATTATCGCTCAGCGCTCTTAGCGTGAGGATAATTATCGCCGGCTAGCGTGAATTTTTATCGCTGAGATAGCGTGCTATTAGCAACGCTTATCTCAATAGCGATAAAAATCTACACGCTAACAGGCTAACGTGAGATTATCGCTGGAAACCCAGCGATAATCACACGTTACCTTGTTGATAGGGACAGGCAAACTTAGCCATGATATCCTCCTTCCATAGGATATCATGGCTAAGTCTGAAAATTAGCAGACGTAAAAAAGCAGCGTTAACCGCGGTTAGCGCTGCTTTTTTTGTCTCTAACAGGGTTAGCGACATTCTTGATAATAGGAGAAATGTCGCTTAGCGACATTTCTCCTATTATTTTACTCTGGAACGCCCCCTTTGCATCTCATTAGAGATGCAAGGGGAAGCGTAGAGTAAAAGGGTGCTAACATGCAAATTTGCGTGTTAGCACCCTGTTGTTGATAGGGTGCTAGTTTTATCTCTGCTTTTTTGGCTTTTAAAGCCAAAAAAGCAGAGATAAAGCCCTTGTTGATATGCCCCATGGTTTTTGGGAAAATTGTGCCATTCTTGGTCTGCACTAACCTTTGTGCTGTGTCCTGATGCAGTCCTTGGACTGTCTTGCCTGCAGTTTCTGAACTGCCTTGCTTGAATGACACAAGTCGATGGGCTGTGTCTTGGTACGGTTTAATACCGTCTTGGTTTGTACTTGGTGGGTTTGCAGACCCTTGTAAAGGACACAGAGTGTTTGCGAGCAGTCTGATGGACCAATTGGTAATTCGGCTTGCGTTTTGAAAAAGGTTTGGGCTGTTCACGAACAATCTGCCAGGCCAACTGGCAATTGGAATACATTCAAAAGGTCTGAGGCTAAAGCCTGTCCTCTTAAACTTCGTACGGTCTTTAGACTGTTGTCCTGAATGTGAGGCAGCCTTTGGGCTGATCTGTGATTCGTTTGCGTGTCTGGGTGTTAGGGGGTCTGTGGGCCGACACCAATGATGGTGTTGGTGAAATGCTTGATTGAGTGAGTAGCAACTGGGCTCTCCGGACTGTTGGTTTTGAGTTTTGAGTGATTTTATTTTTTTCTTTATTGCAGTTGTTTGTGTTGTTGTCCGTTAGGGACAGTGTGTGTGTCATATATAAAGATGCCTTGTTTAAGCAAGTTAGGATGTTTCGGATGTCGATGTTGTTCTACCAATGCTCGGTTGGAAGAGAGCCAGCCCGCGCCTTCGGAGGTTACCCCAAATTTTGACATATATGTCAAGCATGGTATTGGCCCTATTATGTTTAGCACATTGTGGAATAAATATACGAGGGACAATGCTGAGCTGCAATGGCCACTTACTGGCTCATTTGATGAACAGAAAATACATTTCCTGCAGGAGAAATTGTTTCCTAAAAGGAGTAGGCAGTAAATGTTTGACTCTTTGAGAGTGTGGCAGAAAGAAGCAAAGCAGCGACGCATGCGAGCAGAGAAAGAGGCTTGAAGGAAGCAGACACAAACTATAGGCGGTAGCCTATGAAAGAGAAAATAAGGAGAAAGGCATAGAGTGCACAGATAAGAAATTCCGACTTCAGACTGACAGGTGTTATGTTAATAGGGAGGAGGATGAGCTAGTTAAGGAACTCTTGGATTCTCTCCTTCAACCACCCTATGCTCCTCAGCAGATATCCCCTATGGTCCCCACATCCCAGCCGTCGACCTCTGGGGTTTTTCCCTCTGATGTGGCCGTCTAGTACTACTGCCTCAGCCACAGCCCCACTTGCCTCGCTTGTATTCCCGCCAGCCACAGGAGCAAACACTGCTACTTCCCCTGTTCTGTCTCTTCACTCTCCTGCCCTGTCTTTTGGCTCTATCTCGTCCACTATGCCCCCGTTCACCACCACAACTCTGTCTCCCTACATGATGGTACCTTTTTCTGCATCCGTCCCTTCCCCTTTGAGTGTAATGCCCCAAACACCATTGAATACTGAAACGCCCGCACATGGAATTCCCGGAGCCAACTGGGCAGCAGCGTGAGATTGCATGGAGAACGTGTTAGTGCGCTCTGCTGTGGGTACTGAGGAGAAACTGATGGTGGCTAATCAGGCAGCTCAATGGGTCCGGCACCCGATCTATAGTGTGGAGGATGTGTAGAGTGTTATGAAAGATTATGAGCCCTTTATACAGCAGCATGCCCTTAAGCACATGTCCGCCACGCTGATAGAATTGTCGAAACAGTGTTTCCAGGGTAACGCACCGCATATTATCTATGACATGCGAGACAGAGTATATGTTACAGATATGGCTTCGAATTAGGCTTTTAGCAATGTGAGTACACTAGTGGGTTACCGAGGCAGGTTACTCCAAAAGGTTCCGATGTTAGGGACACAGAACACCATGAGGGAAGTCCATCCCATTTATCATCCTGAAATACCGGAACTGCGTGACTCCACGGATACTGTAATAAGATAGCGAGTCGACACTCGATTTCAAGAGCAATGGATCTACACTCCTTGGAAAGGAGCGAGGTCCTTTCCCTAAAGAGCCAGTTGCCAGATCCATGAAAAACCCTACTGCATATTACAAGGAATTGAAAGAGGCGGCCTCCTCCACAGTGATGACGCTAGCTGACATAGAGTTATTTTTTGGCTTGTTGTTACCGGTGGATATATGGAGACAGGTCCACACGCAGGACCATGCGTTGGAGCTGGGTGGCACATGGGATGAGATCAAAGCATGGAATAAGGAGCGCAAGCCCAGTGAGAAGCCAAAGGCAGACCTATTGGCTTTACCGGGGTGCATTATCGCCTATATGCAATCCCTTATCCCACCAAAGAGAGTGGATTCAGATAAGTTGACTGCGTGTTGTCAGAAGAAGGATGAGAGTATGTCGGATTTCTTTACCAGATTTGAAGGGGCGTTTCTAGATTTTAGTGGTCTTGATCTGTCACAAGAGGGTGGTGTCTGTTTATTTGTGAACAGATTCATCAGTAATTTGCTCCCTGAGGTTGCAACTAGGTTACAGGCCTCGGGGAGTACCTGGACGACCTCCTCTCTGTCGGTCATATTGAGTATGGTGCAGTATGATGAGCATAAAGAGAATGAGGACAAGGAAAAGATAGAGAAGAAGTCGAAAGATTTGAAGACCAGGGTGTTGATGCAGCAAATTGCAAAAGGAGGGGGAAGAGGATGTGGTTCAGGTTCAGGCCCACAGCCACCTTGATCTAACAGAGGTGGTGCTTCAGGTACACCTGTGGGACCCAACCAATGTGTGTACTGCGAGAAAGAGGGACATTGGTGGAACATGTGCCTGGAATTGTTGCAGAGAGGTGGGGCTCCTAGAGGTCTAGGTTTTGGAGGACAAGGACGTAGAGGAGGAGGCCGAGGGGGTATGCAGTCAGAGGATATGTCTTACAATAGACAGAGCGGGAACTATTTTGATGACCCTCGGGGAAGACAATACTGCTATGATGACTATGAAATGGACGAAGTGACAGGTTTGTCTCACAGTTAAGACAGCCAGGGTCAGGGCAAGGGACCAGTTCCGGTGCCTGTAGATCAGCGTGGACCTTACGTTACTGTAGATTTACAAGGTACTACCAAAAAAGAATTAGTCGATACAGGGGCTATGAATAGCTCTGTTTCCCGTTCACCGGTCCCAGGGGCAGCTCTTTTTCTGGCCAAAACAATGTTTCGGTGGGTTCCTCGGCGTACCGGATGTAGCCCAATTTCCAAGCCTATTGCCTTGACTATTGGCCCTTTTACAGTTGACTCACCATTCCTACTGACGTCAAATTGTGAAGAGAACCTACTAGGAATGGATCTGTTACAAAGGTTGCATGCAACAATTTATTGTTTTCCAGATGGTGTTTACATGACTCTTGGCCCACAAGTGACTTGTGCTAAACAATGCCTCGCCAAAGATGCCCTCCTTCCTCCCGAGTTCCGACATGTGCCATGCACGCTATGGGCTACAGGAGATACTGATGTGGGGTTGCTTCAGATCCCGCCAGTCTCTATACAGATCAAGAAAAATGCCAAGTTGCCCCGAATTCCCCAATACAAGATATCCCAGGCAGGAGAAAGGGTTTTTTTGCAAATAATACAGTAATTGATTAAGTCTGGTGTGGAAGAGACAGCAGCGAATGTGTGCAATAGCCCTATTCTCCCTATCCTAAAAAAGGCACCCTTAGACTCTTCTGATGCCAACCCTGATGTTTATCGTTTCGTCATTGACCTTTGGGAGGTTAATAACATTTTGGTTCCCCAGTATCCTGTGGTCCCTGACATTACCACAATCCTGACCATGATTCCCCGTCAGCCAAATTCTTTTCAGTGATAGATTTGAAAAACGCTTTCTTTATCATTCCAATCCATCCAGATAACAGATATCTGTTAGGATTTGCAATAGCCGGTCGGAGCTTTAGATTCTGTTGTGCTCCACAAGGCTATACAGAAAACCCATGTATTTATAATCAAGCTCTGAATACACAATAAGATTCTTTGGATCTTCCCCCTGGTAATGTGTTGCTGTAATACGTTGACGATCTGCTTGTGGCCTCGGACACTAAAAACGGATGCAAAGAAGCCACAGTTATGTTACTATTGCATTTGGCACATCGTGGAAACAAGGTGTCCCAATCTAAATTCCAATATTGTCGACAGGAGGTCACCTACTGTCAAAGGAGGGTCGCAAACTAACACCTGGGCGCATGGCTGCTATTACTAATATGCCTGTTCCTAAGACCCAACACAAGGTAGGTGCGTTCCTGGGGATACATTTGTATTGTCAGCAATGGACCCTGAACTTCTCCTTACAAACAAAACCCCTTCTTTACCTCACCACCAAGGATGTGCATGAACCCCTACCTTGGGCACCTGCATGCCTGTAAGCTTTTGAACAATTAAAGGTTGCGCTTTGTTCTGCTCCTGTGCTTGGAACTCCTGACTACCAGAAGCCTTTTGTGCTCTATGTACATGAGGCAGACGGTTGAGCGCTTTCTGTACTAACACAGGGTTTTGGTGGTAAGCAGAGATCCTGCACTTACTTCTCCGCTATACTTGCTAATGGTGCCAGAGCGATCCTGAGCTGCCTGAGAGCTGCCACGGCGGTATCTAGCAGGCAATAGGCAGGGCTCGTCCTTGATACTGACCTCACAGTTATGGTACCTCATGCTGTGGGCACGCTTTTGAACAAGACAAAGACACAGCACCTCACCAGTGCGCTTCTCACTGGATATGAGCTAACATTATTCGCTCCACACATTAACGCAAAAGATGTGCTACCTTGAACCCAGCTACGTTACTACTCCTCCCTTCAGAAGAAAAGGACAATGATGTCCATGATTAGGACCGAGGAGGAAACAAAGGGACGGGTAGACCTGACTGATGTTCCCTTATCTGACCCCTAAGGGGAACTATATGTCGATGGCTCTTGTTTCAAATTGCCGGATGGCACTACGACTGCAGCCTATGCAATCACCCACCACGTTAAACACTGTAGTTGAGACATCTCGTATTCCATACCAGTCGGCTCAAGCAGCAGAGTTAGTTTCCCCCCTGAGGGCCTGTGAATTGAGTGAGGGACTGGCTGTTAATGTCTACACTGACAGCCAGTATGCACTCAGGGCAGCCCATAATTTTGGGTGCCTCTGGGCAGAGAGAGGGTTCCTGAACTTGCATGGGCAGAGAATACAGCATGGTCCTCTAATACTTAGATTATTATCAGCATTGACACTTCCTGGCAAGCTGGCTAGAATACAATGCAGTGGCCATAAAGCAATCACAGATGATGTTGGGAGGGGTAATGCGTTTGCAGACCAAACAGCCAAGGAGACAGCTAGATCAAAGATGAACAAGATGTTTGTGGCTGGTCCTGCTAGATGGGTTACAGACAATGGGATGTTCAACGATACAGTGGAAAGTGTGAAGGAAATACAGAGGGAGGCGACTGTAGATGAACGGGAAATGTGGGAGGAGAGGACAGGATGTTTGGATGAGGATGGGTGTTGGACTGACTTGTCAGGAAAGCAGAGATGGTTGTTGCCTAATGATTTTGTTCTCCCTGTAGTCACCATGGCCCATGGCCCGGCGCACATTAGTGCCAAAGGAATATGCAAGCTACAAGACCCAGTATGGCTGAATGATAATATTCCTAAGGTTGTTGCACACTTGGTGAAGCACTGCATTATCTGTCAAAAGCACAATCCTGGGAGGGGCACCCCTACACCCGCTGGTAATTTTGCACTGCCTATCTTCCCATTCGAGGTTCCTCAGATTGATTTTATTGAAATGGAACGAGTAATTAATTTGAAATATGTATTAGTGGTAGTTTGTGCATTCAGTAAAAGGATTGAGGCTTACCCCATAAGGAGAATATGGCCATGGCAACGGCGAAGGCACTTTTAAAAGAGTATTCCCACGCTACGGATTGCCACGCGTGATCCGCAGTAACAATGGGAGCCATTTCAATGCCAAAGTCATTGATTTGGTGTGCAAGGGCTTACAAATTACGCAGAAATTTCATGCAGCAAACCACCCCCAATCAGCAGGTCTTGTTGAAAAGTATAATGCTACTCTCAAGCTGAAGCTTGCAAAAATTCATGAAAGTACAGGATTGCAATGGCCAGATGCGTTGCCCTTAGCATTGTTGTCCACGAGAGTGACACGAATTCTAGGACTGGGCTGTCACCTTATGAAGTTGCCTTAGGGCGCCCTGCTAATGTCTGAGGCGTCCCAAAACCCAAACGTTTCTCCGAGATAGAGTACCCTCTTTTGATAGACTAACTGTACCAATTGTCTAAAGACCTTTGTTTTGTTCACCAACAGATACACACCACTCTGCAACCAGTACCAGAGGGACCCGGACATCGATTACAGTCGGGGACTATTTGACGGATCGACATTTCCAGTGCAAGACCTGTCTGGAGCCGAGGTAGAAGGGAACTGCCCAGGTGTTGCTGGCCACCCGCACGGCTGTCAAGCTAGAAGGCCGGAAACACTGGGTGCACGCATCCCACGTCAAAAAGGTGCCCCTAGCGCTTCCATACAACACCAGGGTTTGGGACGGGATCGGGGGCCAGGAAGGTGAGCTGGTGCCTTGCTTTGTTCCTTAATATGATGCCTGGTTGAGAAGGGTGCAGACAGACAAGGAGAGTGACGAGGCCTTATTCGAGGCAATTCCCCCTGAGATAAGGGCCACCCCGGATGCTCCAGCTCCTGGTGTACAAACACCTGAGTCCCGAGGCCTAACTGAATGTGAATTCATGCCTCTGTTTGTGGATGAAGGAGTGCCTGGGCGTACCAGGTACAATCTGCGGCCCTGACGGAAGGACAGTGCACCAGCAGGGCAATCCTGGAGTTAGGGAAGGACTTGAGCTTAGGGTGTAGGTGCTGTGTCGCTGGTGCCTATTTTAGACTGCAGTGAAGAATATTGGTGCACTGCCCTGGATTGTTGAGGGTATTTATCCAGGAGAGAGGTTGTCCTATCCTGAAAGAAGAAGGATTTGATGCCAACCCAGAAGGATTTGGTGCTTAGTAAGGGCCGCAGATTGTTTTCCAGCAAGGGCTGTGATCCTGCAGCTCGTCCATGGGAGTGCTTGATGAACAATAGGAGCCTGCCTGTGAGGACACAGGAAAGAAGAATACCCCTTTGGTTGGTTGTATTTGTGGCTCCAATTCTTAAAAGTATTTCCTATGTACCCATTTGGTCGTGCAATCATGAGAGATGAGCAGCCTCTAGTGACTTCTCCGATGCAGCAGAATGGTCCTGGGTGGTCTAGCTGGTCTACTGGAAGTAGGGTAGAGGTGGTGGTGTTCATTCTCCTTGTGACAATAATATTATTTGGAGTAGTCTGGAGGAACAACACCCTGTACATACTTTGACTCCAGCTGAGCACTCGTTTATTACATTGGCCCTGCATAAGACATAGACAAACTTACACGCATAATGCATTCATCCAAATGCCTTATCAAGTACATAGCACTACTAATGCAACAAAGTGTTGGATATGTGGACTGCTCCCCCCAGTTATGCATAAAAATGACCTACTGATATTGGTGCCCTTGTCCTACTTAGGTAGCTTTGAAGCTTGGTTTAAACTACTATCTATGGTTTATATTTATTACTATGCGGATGAGATGAAAATGACACACAGGCTGACTTTGCGGCAGTTTTAGATTAAATAGTGGTACATCAAGGATATAAACCTGGGGCAGATGGAAAGGAGGGTACCATACACCCTGAGCCTGTATGAGTGTTTTCACAGTTCACAAAAATATCACCTGGTTACAAAATGAAGAATTAGACTTCCAAGGATTCAATGTCACTGAATATTTTAAATGTTTCCAAGAGTGCAATATCACTGAAGATAAAGCTATGTCCGTTCCTGTGATAAATGCAACAGCTAGTTTCTGTATACAAGGGTCAGGGAATGTTTCCACAGGACAGAGTCATTGTAATTATACCTATCAATTGAATGCAACTAGTAGTCCAACCTTGCTGACACCTCCGAATGTATAGTTAATCTGTGGGGAACAAGCTTATACTTGGCTCCCTAGAGGGTGGTCTTGCCGGTGTTATCTATCCTTCCTCCTGCCTCCTGTTTACCTTGCGCCGTCCAATTACCTCAAAGACCATAGGTTGCATCGTAGGGATCTACCCATGCACCGAGTTAAAAGAGTTGTTAATACAGATGATATTGATCAAACAGATACCTCCCTACAGCAATTCACTGATATGAAGGGTATTGTCTCGTTCTGGGGTCGCAACATACGTTGCCTGGCCAGAGTAGTTGAGGGAGTCATTAACACTACTGCTGGTAAACTGACTAATATTACAGTCGAACTTCAAGCTACAAGACTCCTTTCACTTCAAAATCAGATGATTTTAGATGTCATTCTAGCTGACAGGGGTGGAGCATGGCATGTCATCGGCATCAGTTGCTGCCTTTACATACCCGACAGTGCCCCGACTGTATATTCTGCCATACAGAAATTACACAGACTTCCCTCGGAGATCCATCAACACAATGGTTCATGGTCCCTTACAGGGCTCTGGGTCCTGCTGACTTCATGGGGTTGGAAGATATTTATTGTCCTGATAGGTATTGTAGGGATCATCTTTACCTGTTGTTTGTGCATTAATTGCCTCCCAGCCTGTTGTACGTATTGCGTGAGTAAACTCACTCCAAGCATTGCGCTGCCCAAACAGGATAATAAGGACTCCCCCATGATGATGCAAGAAATTCAGTCATTTATGCTGATAGACGAGGGAATATTCGAGTATTAAAGAACGTTTCTTTTGGAATCACATCTGCTTTGAATTTGTTTTCCAATATGAATGACTATGTCATTCTCCTCTTCCCACCTAGAAATGTAAAGACCCTGCCGGATAGCAATAAAGCTTTTAGACACAGGAGAGACTGTTAGGTTTGAAATTCCCCTCCCCGTTGTGCACTTACACGTGCTATGTTATGTAAGCAATATGTGGCTAAATAGATGTCATTTGTATTCACGTTATGCAACCCACTGAGTTATCCTCACAACATGTAAGCACTAGTTAGCTTGTGTGACTCCGTTCTGTATTTCACAATCACTAGAAGACTGCTTGGGCTGTGCTCGTACTAGGCCTTATTTTCCAACCCCCTTGCCTCAGCAAAACACTGTACTTCATTATTATTTTCTCTCCTGTTCAAGGCTGTAACCCGACTTGCTAATGAACCGATATTCTTTATCTGCATTCCAATCTCGATGTGTAGCTCTGCTCCCAAGTTAGGAGACATTGAGACTAGGCACAGTGGCCTTGGAGTACTAATAGTGCATCCATCTGGCAGGTGTTAGCTCATCTCTCTGTACCTCCTTTGTTCATGTCTGGCTCAAGACGGTAACTTTCCATTAGAGGCGTGGCCGAAGTCTCCAGAAGGGTTTATTATGTATTAGCATACCCTGGGGTGTCAGTCCCCTCGGCAGACATCTTTGGGGGAAGGCCTGACTGGGCTCCTCTGCAGAGTATATCCTAAATACATTTAAGTTGTATTCTCTACTGTCTGACTGACTCTTCCTTTTGGGGAAGGCATAGCAGGTGGTTGTATATAACCTGAGCGGCCTTAGAGGGCCCCGTACTTCATGTAGATTGGACAGGCTAGTAGGGGGTGAATTGGGATACAGTGAGGTGGATTGGATTGGAGTGGGGCAGATTGGAGTGGGGCGCATTGGAGTGCTTCAAATTGTTTTGGATTGGAGAGGGGCAGATTGTTTGGATTGAGGTGGGACAGAATGGAGTGGGGCAGATTGGAGAGGGGTAGAAATGTTTTGGATTGGAGTGGGGCAGATTGTTTTGGATTGGAGTGGCGTGGGCTGGACAGGGTCGGATTGTTTTGGATTGGAGTGAAGCAGATTGTCGTGCAGCATGTTGTTTTGGATTGGAGTGATGCAGAGTGGAGTGGAGCACATTGTTTTGGGTTAGAGTGGTGCATATTGGAGTGGGCCAGATTCTTTTGGATTGGAATGGAGCAGAATAGTTTGAGTGGGGCAAATTGTTGTGGATCCAAGTGGGGCAGATTGTTTTGGATTGGTGTGGGGCAAGTTGGAGTGGACAGATGGTTTTGAATTGGATTGGGGCAGACTGGAGTGGGGTAGAGTGGTTTGAGGTGGGGAAGATTATTTTGGGTTGGAGTAGGGCAGATTGTTTTGGATTGCTGGATTGGAGTGTGGCAGATTGTTTTTGGATTGGAGTGGGGCAGATTGTTTTTGGAATGAAAAGCGGAGGATTGTTTTGGATTAGAGTGGGGCAGATTGGAGAAGGGCAGATTGTTTTGGATTGGAGTGGGGTAGATTGTTTTGGGTTGGAGTGGGACAGATTGTTTTGCATTGCAGTGGGGAGATTGTATTAGAGCAGATTGTTTTGGATTGGAATGGGGCAGATTGGAGAGGGGCTGACTGCTCAGAACTGGAGTGGACACATTGTTTTTGATTTAAGTAGGGCAGGTTGTTTTAGATTGGAATGGGCTCAATTGGAGTGGGGCATATCGTTTTTGATTGGTGGGGCAGATTGGATCGGAGCGGACTGGAGTAGGGTGGGGTGGATTGGGGCAAATTGGATTGAACTGTGTGGGGTAGACTGGCAAGGAGGGTGTGAATTGGGATGGAGTGAGGTGGATTGGATTGGAGTGGGGCAGATTGGAGTTGGGTGGATTGGAGTGCATCAAAGTCTTTAGGATTAGATAGGGGCAGACTGTTTGGATGCAAGTGGGGCAGACTGGAGCGGTGCAGATTGATTTGCATTGGATTGGGCAGATTGCTTTGGATTGAAGTGGGGCAGATTATTTTGGATCAGAGTTGGGCAGATTTTGAGTGGGGAAGATTGTTTTGTATTGGGCCAGGTTTCGGATGGGGCAGATTGTTTTGGATTGCAGTGGAGTGGTTTGGAATAGGGTGAATTGTTTTGCATTGGAGTGGGGCAGATTGTTTTAGATTGGAGTGGGGCAGATTGTTTTGCAGTGGGGCATATTCTTTGGAGCATATTGCTTTGGATTGCTGGATTGGATTGGGGTAGATTGTTTTGGATTGGAGTGGGGCATATTGGAGTGGAGCAGACTGTTTCTGTATTAAGATGGGCTAGATTGTTTTGGGTTAGTGTGGGGCAGATTGTTTTGGATTGTGGGTGGGGCAGATTGGATTGGGGCAGATTAGAGTGGGGTGAGGGGGATTGGGTTGGAGTGGGGAAGATTGGATAGAGATGGATTGGATTGGGGTAGACTGGCTGGGGAGGTGATTTGGGATGGAGTGGGTGGATTGGATTGGAGTGGGGCAGATAGGAGTGTGGATGATTAGAGTTGGGTGGATTGCAGTGCAGCAAATTGTTTTGGAGAGAGGCAGATTGTTTGGGCTGGAGTGAGGTTGATTGTTTTAGGCTGGGTTGGGGCAGACTGGAGAGGGGCAGATTATTTTGGATTGGAGTGGGGTAGATTGAAGTGGGGAAGATGGTTTTGAATTGGAGCGGGCAGATTGTTTTGGATTGGTACATGCAGATTAGATTGGGGCAGATTGGAGGGGGCAGGTTGGAGTGGGGCGAGGTGGATTGGATTAGAGTGGGATAGAGTGGATTCGGCTGGATTGGATTGGTGTGAGGTGGATTGGATTGGAAGGGCGTAAATTGGGTTGGAGTGAGGTGAATTGGATTGCAGTGTGGCAGATTGGAGAGGGATAGATTGTGTTCGATTGTAGTGAGGTCATATTATTTTTGAGTGGAACCGAATGTTGTGGATTAGAGTAGGGAAGATTGTTTTGAATGGGAGTCGGGCAGTTTGAAGTGGGGCTGATTATTTTTAATTGGAGTGGGCAGATTGTTTTGTAAGGTAGTGGGGTAGATTAGAGTTGGGCCGATTGTTTGTGGGTTGGGAAGGGTCATATTGTTTCAGATGGAGTGGGGCAGACTGTTTTGGGATTGAATGGGGAAGATTGTTTTGGAGCAGATTGTTTTGGATTACAGTGGGGCAGGTTGGAGTGGGGCAGATTGTTTTGGATTGGAGTGGGGCAAATTGGAGTGGGGCATATTGTTTTGGATCAGAGTGGAACATATTGTTTTAGATTGGAGTTGGGCAGATTTTATTGGATTGGAGTGAGGTCAATAGGTTTGGAGTGGAGTAGACTGGATTGAGATGGATTGGTGTAGGATAGACTGGCTGGAGGGGGGTGAATTTGGATGCAGTTGGGTAGATTTGATTGGAGTGGGGCAGATTGGAGTGGGGCGGATTAGAAGCAGCAAATTGTTTCGGATTGGAGAGGGGCAGATTATTTTGGATTGGAATGGGGCAGATTGGAGATAAACAGATGGTTTTGAATTGTAGTGGGGCAGATTGTTTTGGATTGTAGTGGGGCAGATTGTTTTGAATTGGTGTGGGGGCGGATATGATGGGGCACATTGGAGTTGGGTAGGTGGATTGAATTAGAGTTTGGTAGACTGGAATGGGCTTAATTGGATTGGTTTGAGGTGGATTGGATTAGCAGGTGGTGAATCGGGATGGAGTGAGGTGGACCGGATTGAAGTGCAGCAGATGGGAGTGGGGCTGATTGGAATGCGGCAGATTGTTTTAAATTGGAGTGGGGCAGATTGGGGTGGGGCAGACTGTTTTGGATTTGAATGAAGAAAACTGGAGCAGAGCAGATTGTCTTGGATTAGAGTGGGGAAGGTTGAAGTGGTGCAGATTGTTTTGGATTGAGGTGGGAAGATTGCTTTGGATTGGAGTGGGGAAGATTTTTTTGGATTCGAGTCAGGCAGATTGGAGTGGGGGAGATTGAAGTAGAGCAGATTGTTTTGAAATCGGGCAGATTTTTTTTTAGATTGAGTGGCGCAGATTGTTTTTGATTGCTGGATTGGTGTGGGGCATAATGTTTTGGATTAGAGTGGGGCAGATTGGATTCGGAAAGATTGGAGTGGGGTGGTGGATTGGATTGAAGTGGGGTAGATTATATTGAGCTGGATTGGATTGGTGTGAGTAGACTGGCTGAAGGGGGTGGATTGGAATGAAGTGGGATGAATTGGATTGGGGCAGATTGGAGTGGGGCAAATTGTTTTGGATTGGAGTGGGGCAGATTATTTTGGAGGTGGGCTGATTGTTGTGGATTGGATTGCGGCAGATTGTTTTGGATTGGGGCAGATTGGAGTGGGGCAAATTGTTTGAATTGGAATGGGGAGATTGTAGTGGGGCAGATTATTTTGAGTAGGGCTGATTGTTGTGGATTGGAGTAGGGCATATTGTTTTGTGTTGGAGATGGACAGATTATTTTGGATTGGAGTGGGACAGATTGTTTTGCATTGGCGTGGGGCTGCAAAATACACACTCACCCATACAGCTCCTCACACATACACTCACCAACCCATACAGCCATTAACTCACCGACTCACACAACCATACAGGCAGCAACATTCTCAAGAGACTCTTGTGGACGCCACCACCCAGGTATACAATTATTTTTAAATGTTAATGTCTCAAAACTATTAAATAGATTTACATCAAATCTCAAAATGAACGGTCTGTGGACCAAGATTTAGCTTCCTGCCAAATGTAGTGTAATTCCATTCAGCAGTTTTTGCAGTAGCTCTGCCTAAAGAAGTCTATGGAAAATGCATGGGGTTTTTGCATTTTGGGATCCTCTTTTTTTCTTGGCCCCTTCTTGACAAATCCACTTAAATCTTTTAATGCACAGATTAAGGTAAAAAGAGCACTTTTTTAGAAAGTTTTGCGAAAATTCATCGAACGGTGCCAATATTATTAGTAACACACAAAACGCATTTCCCATGGAAACGCTGACCTAAACATAACCACTCCGTGGTGACAACCACTGGGTTCTATCTATCTATCTATCTATCTATCTATCTATCTATCTATCTATCTATCTATCTATCTATCTATCTATCTATCTATCTATCTATCTATCTATCTATCTATCTATCTATCTATCTATCTATCTATCTATCTATCTATCTATCTATCTATCTATCTATCTATCTATCTATCTATCTATCTATCTATCTATCTATCTATCTATCTATTTATCTATCTATCTATCTATCTATCTATCTATCTATCTATCTATCTATCTATCTATCTATCTATCTATCTATCCATCCATCTATCTATCTATCTATCTATCTATCTATCTATCTATCTTTATATACCCATACATACATGTACATCATTATATATATTCACTGAAAAAAAAACAAAGGTTACAGGGACATTATAGTTAGGCTGATATTTCACTCATACAAAATCAGAGAAATTCAGCAGTTATAGCAGTTATAGTTAGCTGAGCTAACTATAACTTGTGCCACCACAATGCACTGCTTCTGACTGCTCACATATTACATCACTCATGACGTGGTCAGTGACATCACTGATGACATCACTGATAACATTTCAAATTACATCACTGAATATGAACAAGTGAAATGTCAGCCTAACTATAATGTCCCTGTAACTTTGTTTTTTTCCAGTGAATTTCTAAGGTTTTTAAATGCTAATTCCTAACTATAACATCCCTGTAAGCATCCACATGATTGTGCACTGTGGTGGTAACTGAAATCGGACTGGAAATCCTAATGAAGGATAACTTTGCTGACTTGATGATGCCTTTCCCTCACACTTTCTTGACAGAAATAGGAGTGGTCCAATCAATTTTATCCACAGATTGACAAAGCCAGTAACATTTTGATAAAATAGTTTCTGCATTCCTCAGAGACCATCGCATGGGCTGTATTTTTACCAACAATCTGCATTTTAACATGCACTGAATTTATAGAAATGATGGAGTGCACTTTACAGATGAAGGCAACAGGGTGTTTCTGAATAACCTGAAACTCTGCATCTGGTCTTATGTGTAGCAGCCATATACACACAACTAATTCAATGGCTCTTGTCAGAGCCACCCTAGCACCCAAAATATTCAGAAGTTTTTTTCTAAAGGTTTTTTTTTCTTTCGTTTTTGGGGATCCTTGCAATGACATCAATGAAACCAGCGAATATGTCACAAGAATGGAAAACAAAAGCAGACATTCAATGGCCACCAACACATCCAAAAACATTATGTAAAAAATTCCATTCTGAACATTGCCCTACACATATTACTATATACATACTTCTTTCAAAGCATGTTTAAACTCATATGTTTGTACTAATGTTCTTTAAAAACCATCTTTCAGACCTATTTTCAGTTTTCTCGGTTATGCGGGATGTCACAATGATGTTGTTAACTGCGACGATCGCGCCTTTTCCATAAAGTGAAAACACATATATGCACACATACAACACTATTTGACACACTAGGGGTTTCTCACAGTATTCTCTAAAATCATGTTTTTGTAGAGCATTTCTATAAAAACCATCTGCAGAACCTATTTTATTTTTGTGCTGTGAGTCTGGAGATTGCGAGGACGTCAGTAATTGTGATTTCCCCGGACACATCGCGAAAGAGGAAAACAAAAACAGACATTCATTGACCACCAACACATCCAAAGATAATCTGTAAAAAAATCCGTTCTAAACACTGCTCTACACACATTGCTATATACATACTTCTTTCAAAGCATGTTTAAACTCATATTTTTATACTACGTTTCATTAAAAACCATCTTTCAGACCTATTTATTGTTTTTGCAGTTATTCAGGACGTTGCATCATTGTCTTTAACTGTGACGATCCCGCCTTTTCCATAAAGTGAAAACACATATATGCACACACATTATAGTATTTTTTACACTAGATGTTTAATACTGTACACTTCAGACCCATGTTTCTCTAGAGTATTTCAAGAACAAACATCTCTAAAACCTATTTTCCGTTTCTGCGGTGAGACCGGAGATTGCGATTGAGATTGCGATGACGTTGGTCATCGCGAATCCCGCAGATACGTCGGGAATGCAGAAAGCAAAAGCAGGAATTCAATAGCCACCACAACATAAAATAGTTAGAACTATATAATTCATTCTACCATTCACAGTAGATAACTCACTATATAAATAACTCTATAAAAAAGTTTATCAATATTTCTATAACGATGCATACTAATAATTTATTGATTTAAAAAAAATATTTTCACCAATATTTTCGACGACATTGATAGTCACGATGTCCCCACTGTGGTACATGGGGGGACGTGCTGGCGGTCACGGTGTCGTCGCAAATAATGTGCCCGATTAAAAAAATCTATTTTAGACATATAACTTCTGTCACTCACACCTCCATTTCTCAACCATGGGGTCAGATTATCTCCACCCTGAGTCCTGATGTGGGCTTTCACACAGAGTTTTAGACCTGGGAACCATTCCCGATAGATAAAAAGGTGGCCACAACTTTCTATTCAGGTTGCATCCAGCCAATTTGAGAATTCCCGTTGGCGCGTGCATTCGCAATTCATTGTGAAACCTCCACCAAATATCCACGGCCAGAAATATCACTATAATTTCAAACTTACATTTCTCAAAAACTACTGAACAGATTTACACCAAATAGGCAAAAGGCACTTCTTTGAACTGACATCTACCTCCATGCTAATTTTGGCATAAGTCCATTCAGCGGTTCGGGCGGTAGAGGGTGCTAAAGGTTCCTCTGGGAATTAACATTATAAACACAACCTTATTTTGAGCCCCAAATACTTGGTCTCCAATGCACAGATCACCCCTAAACTTCCCCAATCAATAGTAGCCACAGTGACACTTTTTTGGCAAAATTTTATGCAGATTGGTCAAACGACGCCAAAGTTATAGCCAAGTCAAAATAATGTTTTCCCTATTGAAACTAGGTCTTAACTATAACTACCTACTGGTGACCGCCAGTAAGTATTATATATGTGTGTGTATGTGTGTGTGTGTGTGTGTGTGGTTGGGTATGTGTGTGTGTGTGTGTGTGTGTATGTATATATATATATATATGTATCCAATCCACCTTCCGTAGTACGGGCCGGTACCACCAAAGACACGGACACGTTTTCGCTGGTGCAAAATAGTGCTCAGTTTATTTCAAACAAACATAGTTCGGTTCAGTCCAGACGCGTTTCGACCGTCAAAGCAGTCTTGATCACATACATATATATTTATATGAATAAATCCGTAAGCTTGCTGCGAATGCCACTCCACACCGTCACAGCATAAATTTATATATACATATATATATCTCAGCTCCAACTTCAATTCCTCAATTGAGAAAAGGACACCGACACAGGCGCTAAAACAAACGATAGGTTTCTTGTTCATTGAAATATCTGCTGTTATGCATTTCGGCACTTCCTGCCTTGCTCATACTTGGTACACACCCACTGGGGCGAAGAAGTCTAAAACGGTGCAGGTGCACTGTGAACTTGTTGCTGTTTCCCCATGCCTCAGCCAATGATCTAGGGTGAAAGGAGCCCGAAACATGTTTGGCGAAGACATTAAATGAAAGGCATGCTGATTATTGTTGTAAGGACACTGCTGAATCTTTGAAGACCCATCAATAAAAGGGTAAATTTTCACGAAGTGTGAGGTGCCTCAATTTCTGAGAAACCTTCTTGAATGTGTGTTTATATGTATATATATATATTACCTACTGGCAGTCACCAGTAGGTAGTTACAGTTAGGACCTATTTTCCATAGGAAATCTGCAACATTCTATTTGGAATAATGTTGGTGCCGATTGACGAATCTTTGCGAAATTTTTCAAACTTTTGGCCAGCTCCGGTCCGCTCCAATCCTGAAAATTTCACGGTGATTCGTCAATCGGGGGCCGAGAAAAAAGGGGGGTCCCAAAACACGTTTTCCCCATGCGTTTTCCCATAGGACCTGTTGACGCAGCTACAGCCCGAACTGCTGAACGGAATTACACCAAATTTGGCAAAGAGGTAGTCCTCAGCTCAGACTCGTGCCTTTTGCTTAAATGGTGTAAAACCGTTCAGTAGTTCCTGAGAAAAAAGAGTTAAAAAGATAGATATATCTGGGCGGAGCCTAACCACACATCTCATCGTGAGATCTGATTGGCTGTCAGTACTTCATCCAAGAAGTGTTGGCAGCCATCTTGGGACCAATATACATGATAGCACCTCATTAAAAAGCATTGCAGTTAATAGAAGGTTTTAAGACTTTAGTTACATTATAACTCATTTGTTGATGGTACCATACTCATTTTAGGAATTGTGGTGTGTTCTAAGGTGATTTTACCATGTGAAAAAGCCTTCTGCTGCGATATCATGAATCATGTTTGAGAGAAAACTATTTTCTCATGCTTTTCCCACGGAGGTTTGGAAGGTGATCTATAAGCTAAACTGAGAGCATATTTTCTGTAAATTCACATTATCTTTCTCAGTCATGTGAGAATGAAGTCTGACATTCTCAGTAAAACATGTACATCCAACAAGGGCAGAGACTGTCAGTTGATTCCTTTGTGTTCTACTGCAGCTTCCCAGAGCGTTCTAAAGAACAACTAGAGTGCTAACAGTCCTACTTATGACAAACGTATTGCACACCTGAAGCCATCTTGATTGGAATAAAGTGGTAACTCTTAAAACATTTAATTTAAAAAGGAACAAAATGAGGGGGTTCATTTTGCCATAGAAAGTATGATTAGTGCTGCAGAAAGAAAAATTAGGGCACATTTTGAGTGACTTCTCAAATCCTCTTCTATTTCATTAAAAAATTCTGACATTCAGACTGAAACATGCACTTTCAATACCAGCAGCAGACTTCCCTGGTGAGCAGTAGCTTTACTACAGTGATCTAATGAGCAACTAGAGTGCTAACATTCTATTTTTATGGCAAATGTGTGACACATCTGAATGCCTTCTTGATGGAATCAAAGTAAAAAACTGAAAGTATTTCCTACAGAGGAGCCTGGAGTAAATGAGGAAATTAGGAAACTTCATAACAAATAAGTCTCCCAAAATTGCCACCAGAGACAAAAGAGCCCAATTGTAGCATAAATATCACCCAGATGTAGCCCAAATATGGCCCAATGACAGAATGTCCCAGAGTGTTCTAACAAACAACTAGAGCGCTAACAGTCTTACTTATGACAAAAGTATGGCACAACTGAAGCCATCTTGATTGCAATAAAGTGGAAACACTTGAAACATTTAATTTACAAAGGAACAAAATGAGGGGGTTCATTTTGCCATAGAAATTATGATTAGTGCTGCAGAAAGAAAAATTAGGGCACATTTTGAGTGACTTCTCAAATCCTCTTCTATTTCATAAAAAAATTCTGACAGGCATACTGAAAGATGCACTTTGAATACCAGCAGCAGACTTCCCTGGTGAGCAGTAGCTTTACTACAGTGGTCTAATGAGCAACTATAGTGCAAACATTCAGAATTCATGGCAAATGTGTGACACATCTGAATGCCTTCTAGATGGAACCAAGGTAAAAAACTGAAAGTATTTCCTACTGAGGAGACTGCATTAAATGAGGAAATTAGGAAACTTCATAACAGATATATCTCCCAAGATGGCCACCAGAGACAAAAGAGCCCAAATGTAGCCCAAATATCAACCAGAGTTAGCCCAATTATAGCCCAATGACAGAATGTCCCAGAGTGTTCTTAAGAACAACTAGAGAGGTGTGGCTCACTGGTTAGAGGCAGCAGACCCGTAAGCAGAGAATCGGCCAGGGACCAGGGTTCAATTCCCGACGCAGCAGGGTCGTGGACCAGGGTCAAAACGGACTCGATAATTCTCGCCTCGGTACCTACTCTAACCTGGAACACACTCTGCAACTCTGGGCATTAAGCTTGCCTCATCTCTACAACAGCCCCCCACAGACGCCGGGGATGCTTGGTTTCACCTTGGAGATACCCAGAAAGGGACCATCTCACAGGGATAGCCAGGATGGGTTCCCCAGCGGTCTATAGCGCCGGGACACTTCCGAGTAGCTGTGCGCTGAATAAATTAAAATAACATAACAACTAGAGCGCTTACTTTCTTACTTATGACAAAAGTATGGCACACCTGAAGCCATCTTGATTGGAATAAACTGGTAACACTTAAAACATTTAATTTAAAAAGGAACACAATGAGGGGGTTCATGTTGCCATAGAAATTATGATTAGTGCTGAAGAAAGAAAAATTAGGGCACATTTTGAGTGACTTCTCAAATCCTCTTCTATTTCATTAAAACAATCTGATATGCAGACTGAAACATGCACTTTTAATACCAGTAGCAGACTTCCGTGGTGAGCGGTAGCTTTACTACAGTGATCTAATGAGGAACTAGAGTGCTAACATTCAGAATTTATGGCAATTGTGTGA
This sequence comes from Triturus cristatus, assembly GCF_964204655.1. Classification (NCBI taxonomy): domain Eukaryota; kingdom Metazoa; phylum Chordata; class Amphibia; order Caudata; family Salamandridae; genus Triturus; species Triturus cristatus. The sequence continues at coordinate 649,002,496 of NC_140589.1, forward strand.
CATATCTGAATACCTTCTTGATGGAATCAAAGTAAAAAAACTGAAAGCATTTCCTACTGAGGAGACTGCAGTAAATGAGGAAATTAGGAAACTTCATAACAAATAAATCTCCCAAGATGGCCACCAGAGACAAAAGAGCCCAAATGCAGCACGAATATCACCCAGATGTAGCCCACATGTAGCCCAATGACAGAAGTGTGCAAAACACTTATTTTTTGTGTATTTGCTGTTTTATATAGTGCAGACTTGTCAGATATTGGAATGCTTTACATGAGCATTGGTTACATCACACAAGATCAAATTCATTTTGGTTGTAGACATGGGGAGATTAAGTGATTTGACCACAATCACAGAATGTTGAGCTGAAGCAGAAACTCCAACCTGGTTCCCCAGTTGCAAAGTCTGCAGCTCTGCAAGTAACACCACATCCTCTCCCTTAAGTGCAACATTTAATCACGTGGTCAACTGGATAAAAAAACATAAAGGTTACAAATAATTTAAAAGTTCTTTGTCACTATTTGAAAACTCAGAAAATATGTCCTCATTTTAGTTTTTTAGAGCACCAACCATAATTTTGATGCAAATAAGGCCCTCTCATATATGTAATTTCTAAAGGAAATGCTCTAGCTATTACAGTTTTGATTACATCAAGATGACGTCAGGCGTTCCACACTTTTGTAATAAATATAGAATGTTAGCAATCTAGTTGTTCATTGGGATACTGTTGAGAGGCAGAGGCCAGGGGCACGGACTCTGAAAATTGAAGGCAGGTAGGAGAGTGCAGAGGCTACCATTTGACCACACTGGGCAGGCAGGAACGGCAGTGGCAGCACAACAGACTATGGAGGGCAGTGGAAAGGGGGGCAGGGGCAACAAACCAACAATACAGGACTGGCAAGAGAGGCTGTGGCAATATAATAGACCATTGTGGGCAGAAGGAAGAGGCAGTGGTAGTACAACCATACATGCCAACAGACCCGATTTAACCAGGAAACGTCCAATGTTTTTAAGCTCAAATGGGCTTTATTTTATCTGTCTCCTGTCTACAATCTCCTCTTTTTCAATGTAACTCAAAGGGGAAAATCAATACCCCAGCTTTTTTTCAAAATCTCCCTCTTACCAAGTTCAAAATGTTCGCAAATATGGTACATTGGATCATGGTAGACAGGAGGAATTGAGGTATGGACATGGACTAGGATAACAGAGGACAGGAGGGACGTGGAGAGGTGCACCAAACTGACCCTACAGGGCAGGCATCAGGGTTTTCAGCAGCACAATACACCACACAGGGCATGCGGGACGGGAGTGCAGCACAACAATCCATAGAAAGCAATAGGGAGGGGACAGGACCATGCACATGGACAACAGAGAACAGAGGGGAAGAGGCAATGGTAGCTAGCTGACCATAATGGACAGACAGGAGAGAAAGCTGCAGCATAACAGAACATACATTGCAGGAGGGATGGATCAGAGGCATTACAATGGAACAGACAAGCCAGGAGGGAGGGAATAGGGGTCTGCACATGGAAACAGAGGGCTGGGGGCAAGGGGGCAGGGCAGGAGCAGGAGCAGCAAGATGACCATTGAGGTCAGGCAGGATGGGCACTAGAAACAAAACACATGATGGAGAGCAACAGTGAGACTAAGATGGCATACACACAGACCATGGAGGGAAGGTGGGAGGGGGTCAGGGGCAGCTAGCTTACCACACAGGAAAGGTGTGAGGGGCCATGGCAGCACCGAAGACCATGCATGGCAAGCGGGAGGGTTAGTCGCTATGATGGGCAAGAAGGAGGGTGCAGGAGCATGCACAAAGGACCATGGAGGATAGAAGGGAGGGTCAGGACCTGGGCACAGACAAGAGAGTTCAGGGGAAGGGGCCTCACAACAGACTGCCCGGGGCAGGCAGGAGGAGCAGTTGCAGCACAACAGACCAGGGAGGGCAGAAGGGTGTGACAGTAAAATGGACCATGGAGGACAGGAAGAAGGGGATAGGGACATGGCATGTGGACAGGCAGGGTGGAGGTGGCAGGGACAGGTTACAGTCATCTGACAATGCTAGGCAGGTGGGAGGGGAGTGGCAGCTCAACAGCACACTCAGAGTGGATAGGAGTGGCAGGTCCATGGAACATGGGCAAAAAGGATGGAGCAGGGACATGCACAAGGACATTGGAGGGCAGGGGGAAGGAGAATAGGGGCAGCAAGCTAAGCATAGAGGCTAAGCAGGAGGTCAATGATGGGCCATAGAATTGGGCAATGGAGGGCAGGAGGAGTGGACTGGTACATCATGCTAAATGGAGGTCAGTGGCAGCACATCAGACCATGCATGGCAGGAGGAAGGAGGCTAGTCCATGGATCCAGACAACAGAGGATAGGGAGGAGGTGGATGGGGCAGCAAGCTAACTGTTCAGAGAAGGTGGGTATTAGGAACTTTATTGTTTTTAATATGTGTGTCTGTGCGAACTACTTAAAATATGAACAAGTATGCAGCATAATCTCACTTTTATTCAGGAAGAAGAGTACATTTGTGACTGTGACTCCGGGCTCACTTGGCAGAAATACCCCCTGACCCTCCACCCCCCATTGCAAAATGTAATGCCCGTGAAAAGGGTAGGTGGACGCAGTGTTATATAGAACATAGTCCTGAGAGCACGATTGAAAATGAAATCTAGATATTGTATATGTTATAAACTATGAACCAAAAAGTGTGATATAAGATGAACCGGGGCGTGAAAAATAATATTCAATACACTGTGCGCAATGACAGATTCATTGTAGAGCGCGAGATAGCACAGGCACTAGCGCGTGCTATGCGATATGCACCTTGGAGTGTAAAATGCACAGGGCAGTGTTGTGTAACCTAACTCGTCTCTAAAGTTGTAATATAAAATATGTGCTGGGGAGTGTAACGTTGCATATGCACTGTGACAAAGATATGGATCCCAGATTGTAATATGTATGGCATAGCGCTGTGCGTTTTAACATAGGCATTGAGGAAGGCACGTTAGATAGGGCAATATAACCCGTGCGAAGGCAAGTGTGGCATGACATATTCATGGGGTGGTGTTACAGTGCATATGGGCGAGAGAGTGTCATAGCATACGCACTAGCTGGTGGAATACAACACAGAGGTGTGAGGCAATCGGCGGGCACTGGTGGGTGTAACACAGCATTGGGCTCAGCCAGGAGGACGCTGTGACTCTCAAGTGAGGTTCGTCTCCTTTCCAGAGAGTAAAATAAAAAGTATTACACATCCGGCGGTGGATGTGTTTTTTTTTAACCGTGAGGGGGGTTTCTTGCATAGTTTGGTCGAATTTTTGTCGAATCCCCTTTGAATGGCTTGGTGTGCGTGTATATTAAATGTGCCCGTCAATAGCTACCCATGTTTGTATAAATAAACGACAAGGGTGTCTACTTGGAGAGTACCCACCGGCGGGGGCGCCGGGATGAGGCACGGTAGGGCGTCAGACACATCAGAGCTTCACTAGTGGTGTAAATACATTCCATGTGGATTCATTCTATGCATAGTCGCCTTTTAATGAATATCACGCAAATCGTCATGGTGATAGGTACATAAGGTTTGTCCAGCATGTCCTAGGTGTTTCTATAAATATATATTTTTTAAAATAATAAAAACCAAAGGCCGGGGGATGGGGTCCCCGGAGCCATAAGTGGCCTGAGGAGTGGGGCAACGCAGCCCCCTCCTAAAGAATTTAAATTAAAAAAAGCCCATGACCTGGGGGTTGGGGTCCCCGGGGCCGATTAAGGCCTTGGGAGGGCCAAATTTATTTTTTTCAACAAAAAAAATTATGGTGCAGGCCCTGGAGGATGGGGTCCCCAGGGCCAGTAAATTAGAAAAAGAAGGGGGGCCACACAGCCCTCCTTCTTAAAAAAATAAAATAAATAAAAGACCTGCATCGCGCTGGAGGCCACGCCCCCTCCTTACAACCTGGCCAGTTGTAAGTTGGGAAATGAATTCCCCTTCAATACTGAGGGTCCCTGAGGGCCAACTAGCCCAACAGGTATCTCCAGTGTGCGCCAGGGAGCTGCGTTGCAGACAGGTGTACTGAGGCCACGCCCCTTTTTACACCTCTATGCAACGCAGCTCTGTGGCGCTTACTGGAGGTACCTAGTGGGCTAGTTTGACCCTAGGGACCCTTAGGATTCAAGGGGACTTACTCTCTCAACTTAGAACGGCCACAGGGCGCGTTTACACAGTGGTGAAGGGAGGGGACGGGGCCTGAGGTGACGTGTGCAAACACGCCCTGTGGCGCGTTTTAAGTTGGGGAAATAATTCCCTTTCAGTCCTGAGGGACCCTGGGGGCCAACTAGCCCACCAGGTGCTTCCAGTAAGTGCCACTGCTCTGCGTTGCAGAGAGGTGGTGCAGGCCATGTCCCTTTTTACACCTCTCTGCAATGGCGCTTACTGGACATACCTAGTGGGCTATTTTGCCCCTAGGGATCCTCAGGACTCAAGAGGACTTAATCTCCCAACTTAAAAAACGGCCACAGGGCATGTTTACACAGTGGGGAAGGAAGGGGACGGGGCCTGAGGTGACGTGTGCAAACACGCTCTATGGCGCGTTTTAAGTTGGGGAAATAATTCCCTTTCAATCCTGAGGGCCCCTGGGGGCTAACTAGCTCACCAGGTGCTTCCAGTAAGCGCCACTGAGCTGCGTTGCAGAGAGGTGGTCCAGGCCGTGCCACTTTTTACACCTCTCTGCAACGCAGCTCTGTGGCGCATACTGGAGGTACCTAGTGCGCTAGTTGGACCCTAGGGACCCTCAGGATTAAAATTAACTGAATCTCCCAACTAAAAACGGCCACAGGGCGTGTTTACACAGTGGTGAAGGGAGGGGACGGGGCCTAAGTTGGGGAAATAATTCTCCTTCAATCCTGAGGGACCCTGGGGGCCAACTAGCCCAACAGGTGCTTCCAGTAAGCACCACTCCGCTGCGTTGCAGAGAGGTGGTCTAGGCCGTGCCCCTTTTTACATCTCTCTGCAACACAGCTCTGTGGCGCTTACTGGAGGTACCTAGTGGTCTAGTTGGACCCTAGGGACCCTCAGGATTCAAGGGGACTTAATCTCCCAACTTAAAACGGCCACAGGGTGTGTTTAAACAGTGGGGAAGGGAGCGGAGGGGGCCTGAGGTGACGTGTGCAAACACGCCCTGTGGCGCATTTTAAGAGGTAGTTTTAATCCCCTGCCCTATTATATACTAGGGGCTTACAGAGGAGGTCATGCTGATCACAGGGGGACCCCAACGCATAGTGTTCCCTAGTGTATGTAGGTGTTTTCACTGTATTCTGAGTGTCTTTTATCATAGCACTGGCTCTAGGACTGGTTAGTCAGACTCAGTTACCACCAGTATCCGTCTGAAAAAGTTGAGGGTACAGGATGATTTTGCAACAAGGCTTTTTTCTGCTCTTCTGTTTGTTCTTTCTGCACATTATCCTTCTTCCTGCACTTTTCTTCGTCTATGAGGACTTCTGTTGCTTCTTTCTGCATTTCTTTTTTTTCTTTCTGTGCGTTTTTTCTTCTTTCTTCACATGTCCTATCTCTGTAGGCATAGTTAGAAATTATCATTTAAAAAACCTTTGAAATTCACTGAAAAAACCATAGGTTTCAGGCACGTTATAGTTAGGAATTAGCATTTAAAAAACCTTAGAAATTCACTGAAAAAACCATAGGTTTCAGGGGCGTTCTAGTTAGCTGGACTTTTTACTCATACAAAACCATTGAAATTCCCCCGTTATAGTTAGTTCAGCTAACTATAACTCACGCGCCCGCAATGCACTGCTGATGACGTCACATATTACATAACTCATGACATGGTCAGTGACATCACTCATGACATCACTGATGACATCTCAAATGACATCACTAATGACATCACTGATGACATCATTCTTGTGATAGAGTGGCAGACCTACTCTTTCCCTAATATAACCTTTGATACACACATTCAAAAATAGAAACTACAATGTTCACAACAATGGACATACCAATACCAGTTACAACAACCTATTCAGTAATTCTAAGATCCACATACACATCCACTCATTCACCAACAGTCCTATACAGTCACTCATACATGTACTCACTCATCATATGTACTCATACACCTATACATCCTGTTACACAACGCCACTCATCCATAGAGTTACTCACCCACATAGTCACTCATGCTAATAAAGAATCAAACATCCATTTACTTGCATATACATTTATACACACACCACCACACTTACTTCTACAGAAACTTACACATACTTAGTCTTTTAAACAATCACTTATAGAAACACATACTTATTCATACAGGAACTCTTTCAATCTCTCACTCTCGCATATACTCACTTATATACACCAATAGTCACATATACTAGTTTAAATCATATGTAGTTACTCATAAAGACACTATTGAGACAGTCTATCACTCACTAACACACCCATGCACACACTCATCCACCCATACAGTCCTGCACACATGCTGTCTTCAACACATACAAACAGTGAGTCACTCATTCATGCACCTATGCACTACGTAATACCCCCACCGAACCATACAGACACTCAGACACTCATACTGATACTCAAAAAACCAACTAATAACCTATATAGACACTCATGTAGCTACTCACCAACCCATGCAGCCACTTATACACAAAGTGAGAGACTGATACAGATATTTACAAATTTAAACATTACTCACTAAGCCATGTATTCACTAAGATACACTTAATCAGTCAGTTATACAATCAATTTTTCAAAAACAAATCATCCATTTAGACACTTATATACCCATTTATTCTTCCATCGACCTTGAGATATAGATATATAAAACATATGTAATTTTCAGAAAAACACACATTCAGTGGATGATGTCATCAGTGATGTCATTTGAGATGTCATCAGTGATGTCATGAGTGATGTCACTGACCATGTCATGAGTGATGTAATATGTGACGTCATCTGCAGTGCATTGCGGGCGCGCGAGTTATAGTTAGCTGAACTAACTATAACGGGGGAATTTCAATGGTTTTGTACGAGTGAAAAGTCCAGCTAACTATAACGCCCCTGAAACCTATGGTTTTTTCAGTGAATATATATATATATATATATATATATATATATATATATATATATATATATATATATATACAGAGAAAAAAACATAGGTTTCAGGCACGTTATAGTTAGGAATTAGCATTTAAAAAACCTCAGAAATTCACTGAAAAAACCATAGGTTTCAGGGGTGTTATAGTTGGCTGGACTTTTCACTTGTACAAAACCATTGAAATTCCCCCGTTATAGTTAGTTCAGCTAACTATAACTTGCGCGCCCGCAATGCACTGCTGATGACGTCACATATTACATCACTCATGACATGGTCAGTGACATCACTCATGACATCACTGATGACATCTCAAATGACATCACTGATGACATCATCCAGTGAATGTGTGTTTTTCTGAAAATTAAATATGTTTTATATATGTATATCTCAAGGTCGATGGAAGAATAAATGGGTATTAAAGTGTCTAAATGGATGATTTGTTTTTGAAAAATTGATTGTGTAACTGACTGATTAAGTGTATCATAGTGAATACATGGCTTAGTGAGTAATGTTTAAATATGTAAATATCTGTATCAGTCTCTCTTTGTGTATAAGTGGCTGCATGGGTTGGTGAGTAGCTACATGGGTGTCTATATAGGTTATTAGTTGGTTTTTTGAGTATCAGTCTGAGTGTCTGCATGGTTCGGTGGGGGGTATTACGTAGTGCATAGGTGCATGAATGAGTGACTCACTGTTTGTATGTGTTGAAGACAGCATGTGTGCAGGACTGTATGGGTGGATGAGTGTGTGTATGGGTGTGTTAGTGCGTGAATGACTGTCTAAATAGTGTATTTATGAGTAACTACATATGTTTTAAACTAGTATATGTGACTATTGGTGTATATAAGTGAGTATATGTGAAAGTGAGAGATTGAAAGAGTTCCTGTATGAATAAGTATGTGTTTCTATAAGTGATTGTTTAAAAGACTAAGTATGTGTAAGTTTCCGTAGAAGTGTGGTGGTGTGTGTATAAATGTATATGCAAGTAAATGGATGTTTGATTCTTTATTAGCATGAGTGACTATGTGGGTGAGTAAATCTATGGAAGAGTGGCGTTGTGTAACAGGATGTATAGGTGTATGAGTACATATGATGAGTGAGTACATGTATGAGTGACTGTATAGGACTGTTGGTGAATGAGTGGATGTGCATGTGGATCTTAGAATTACTGAATAGGTTGTTGTAACTGATATTGGTATGTCAATTGTTTTGAAAATGTTAGTTTCTATTTTTGAATGTGGGTATCAAAGGTTATATTAGGGGGAGAGGAGGTCTGCCACTCTATCACAAGGATGATGTCATCAGTGATGTCATTAGAGTTGTCATCAGTGATGTCATGAGTGATGTCACTGACCATGTCATGTGTGATGTAATATGTGACGTCATCAGCAGTGCATTGCGTGTGCGCGAGTTATAGTTAGCTGAACTAACTATAACGGGGTAATTTCAATGGTTTTGTACGAGTGAAAAGTCCAGCTAACTAGAACGCCCCTGAAACCTATGGTTTTTTCAGTGAATTTCTAAGGTTTTTTTAAATGCTAATTCCTAACTATAACGTGCCTGAAACCTATGGTTTTTTCAGTGAATATATATATGCATGCATATGCATGTTATGTACATGAAAGTTTGAAAAACACTAATACAAGCAAAGCTAAAAAGCCACTTAATTACAAACAGAATTGCTTTAACCTAAACGAGGGCGAGACCTATTGCATTTCCAATGCTTGTTTACTTTGGTTCCATCAAGAAGGCATTCAGATGTGTCACACAACTGCCATAAATTCTGAATGGCAGCACTCTAGTTGCACATTAGATCACTGTAGTAAAGCTACTGCTCACCCGGGAAGTCTGCTGCTGGTATTCAAAGTGCATGTTTCAGTCTGCATGTCAGAATGTTTTAATGAAATAGAAGAGGATTTGAGTAGACAAAATGTGCCCTAATTTTTCTTTCTGCAGCACTAATCAAAATATCTATGGCAAAATGAACCCCCTCATTTTGTTCCTTTGCAAATTAAATGTTTTAAGAATTACCACTTTATTCCATCCAAGATGGCTTCAGGTGTGCCATACGTTTGTCATAAGTAGGACTGTTAGCGCTCTAGTTGTTCTTTAGAACACTCTGCGAAGCTGCAGTAGAACACAAAGGAATCAACTGACATTCTCTGCCCTTTTTGGATGTACATGTTTTACTGAGAATGTCAGACTTCATTCTCACATGACTGAGAAAGATAATGGGAATTTACAGAAAATATACTCTCAGTTTAGCATATAGATCACCTTCCAAACCTCTGTGGGTTAAGCATGAGAAAATATTTTTCTCTCAAACATGATTCATGATATCCCAGCAGAAGGCTTTTTCACATGGTAAAATCACCTTAGAACATACCATAATTCCTAAAATGAGAATGGTACCATCAACAAATGATTTATAATGTATCTAAAGTCTTAAAACCTTCTATTAACTGCAATGCTTTTTAATGAGGTGCTATCATGTATATTGGTCCCAAGATGGCTGCCAACACTTGTTGGATGAAGTGCTGACAGCTAATCAGATCTCACGATGAGATGTGTGGTTAGGCTCCGCACAGATATATATGTGATTTTACTTTTGATTTTCTCAGGAACTACTGAACAGATTTACACGACTCTGAACCAAGGTCTACCTTTCTGCCAAATTTGGTGTAATTCCGTTCAGCAGTTCGGGCTGTAGCTGCGACTAAAGGTCCCTATGGAAAATTGCATGGGGAAAACACGTTTTGGGCCCCCCCCTTTTTTCTCGGCCCCCGCTTGACGAATCCCCCGAGACTTTCAGGATAGGAGCGGACCAGAGCGGGCCACGAGTTTTGAAAATTTCGCGAAGATTCTTCAACCGGTGCCAAAGTTATTCTAAATAGAATGTTGCGGATTTCCTATGGATAATAGGTCCTAACTATAACTACCTGCTGGTGACCGCCAGTAGGTAATATATATATATATATCTTGCACACAATATGATCCTAGAAAGTTAGATGCGTTCTACAGCGCGTGCTCAGCATATGGGCCGGATCCTGGCCCCAGTTTCTATTTCGTTGAACAAAGGACGCGGCATTCCAGAGCTGAAATATGCTCAATTCATTTTGGCACAACACTCAAACCAACGCGTTTCAGCCCTCCCACAGCTTTTTACGGTCATTGAGTCGTTCTTTGGTTACACTTTTTTTTACCCATTTTAGCCTTAATGGGGCATTATGGGATTTGTAGTGCATCCATGTAATTCAAAAAAATTTTATATATATTTACAAAAAGGATAAATGCACTTTCGTCAGGTATTCACTTTCCAACATTAGCTTGTGTTTGTATTTTCTAAGTATTACATTTTAAAGTGCTATTTCCACTTGCATGCATATTCATTTAAATTATCGCATTTTTGGTATAGTACCTTGTAATTATTTTGAATGCATAGCTTTTACATACAAACAATTTTACCAATCCCTTGGCGCTTCTTTCCTGTATCCAACAGGAATTGGATCTAAAGCATCTCCAGTTTTGGGTATAGTACTCAAAGTACATTAACACTATTTAACTTAATCCATCATTTACAGTTCCCATATTCATTCAAGATGAACAAAAAGTTCCTCATCGTTGTGGATTCCTCTGGGGTATTTTGTCCTGAGCCTGAAAATATATCGCGATTCCATTTGTTGCAATTATTTGACTCTGTCCCCTCCACGATCTTCTGGGGGTATCATATGTTTACCATAATAATTCATTGCCCTCCAGTCTCCTTTCTGGCATTGTGCCATATGTTTTACAGTGGCATAAGTCATATTCCTGTTCTTCACTGCTCAAATATGCTTGAGGATGTGTTTTTTGAGCATGCATGTTGTGCTTCCAATGTACTTCATTCATGTGATACATCATCTTGTTCCTTCCTTTAATGTCTCCCTACATTGCAATTTATCTGGATAAACAATCAGCTGCATAAGTACTCTTACAAGGTATCTATCCCATCTCAAACACATATTCTTGGATGGCAACTACTCATTTGTGAATCCTTCCTGATACAGTACCTAATCCTTAATTGTAAGAATTTCATTAAGTGATTTATGATCTACACAAAACCTTTCAGCAGAAACAAAATTCCTGAACTTGTTGACAGCCCATGGAACAGCCAATGTTGTTTTCTAGTTACTCAATAATTGAGCTCTGCTCCTTCCAATGACCTGAATTTGAAAGCATTAGTGTTCACCACATCATATTCAACTAGCAAGAGTTTTCCCCATCTCATTTTGAACTAGCATTGTTTACTATCACTGTGCTTCTCTCTTAAATTAAAACTTGCACGCATTAAGTCTTCTTAAGATCATCATAGATTCAGGTAAATTAAATATCATAGTGCTCATATAATTTAAAGTTAACAGTTTTCATCAACAAACTCCTCATGGCTGCTTTGTCCATCAATTCTCAATTACTGTATCCTCTAGACCTGGCATCCTTGGTGTGATTTCCCCTTACTGTGTTTCCTCTACACCTCCTGTTTTTGCTGATTTCATTTTTGCTAGCTTTAGGACTCTGGGCCCTTTACCACTGCTGACCAGTTCTAATAAGCATGTGCTTTCTGCTTATGAAATTGTAACATTAGCTTAGGCATAATTGGCCTATTTAATTTAATTATAGGATCCTAGTAAAGTGTACCACATATGCCCGGGCCTGCAAAATAAATTCTACTAGTGGGCCTGCAGCACTGACTATGCTACCTACTTCTTTAGCCCTTTAAACATGTCTCAGGCATGCCACTGCAGAGCCTGTTTGTGCTTTTTTAAATGCCATGTCGGCCTGGCAAGTTAACCCTCTTGCCAGGCCCAACCCTTCCTTTTTAATACATATGTCACCCCTTAAGGTAGGCCCCGGGCAGCTCAAGCCCCTGGAGCAGTGTATTTTAAAGGTAGGACATGTACTTTGAAGTTCTACGTGTCCTTGTAGTGAAAAACTCTTGCAGTCATTTTTCCCTACTGCAAGGCCTATCTCTCCTATAGGTTAACATTGGCATTACTTTATTACATCTTATAAGTGTAATTTCCAATTGGGAAGAGATAGGTCCCCCTGCTTGATGTCTCTGGAATCACAATTTAAAATCCTAGCTTATGGTGACTTTCGATTTTAAGTTGTAATTCTGAAAATGCCACTTTTTGAAAGTTGCCATTTACCTACTTTAGGCATTTGGAGCCTTTTGCCTGTCTCTGAATAAACGTCTGGGGAGAGAGACAGCTAGACTTTGTGCATTCCCTCCAGACAGCCACTCACAAAGGGAGTGCAGGTGTGACTGGTGGGCCATCCATATCCTGATGGACCATCCTGAGCAGAATGGGAGGGAGGAGCTGACACTTACACCTGAATAGGCTGTGTCCTGTCCCAACACACAGGGCTGCATACCACCCTTTAGTGAGTCTGGAGCCAGGACAGGAAGGGCAGGGACTCTATGCACTTCAAATGCCTCTCTTTGAAGTCTGCCCCACTTCAAAGGTACAACTGGGTATAAGTACTGCACCCCTCACACCATCAACTCATTACACTTCTGGACCTTTGGATACTCTGCCAGGAAGAAGGACTGCTGTGCTTTTGAAAGGACTGTCATTTTGCCGGACTCTACAGGACTTCTGCTCTGCTTTGCTGACCTGCTGCCCTCCTTGCCAAAGAGTCAGGAGGACTGGACCTGCACCTCTACAACCCAGAACCAAAGTGACTCCAAGGGCTTGCTGGCTTGCCTTCTGTTAGGTGTCTCGGGGACATCAAGGACTTCATTCCACTCATCTGCAGCACCTGGACTCTGCCATCTGAGAGTCTTGCCCTGCCAAGTGGTGTCAATTCAGTTCCGGGCCCTTGGAAATGGGTATAAAGTGCTGCAACTACCAAAACACATGCATCACTGTCTTTGCGTGGCTCAGAACCAGAGCATTGCCCTCAACGCTGATGCATTGCCACCGCTGCAAGGAGCAAGGACATCCAGGCCTGAAGACATCGCATCACCAACTGTGTGGCACATCGTTTCCAGTTCCAGATGCATTCTCGACATGTGCGGCTCGACGGTGACAATGCCTACATCTTGGGGCTTGACGATGATGCATCTTCAACTTGCGCAGCTTAAAAGACTATACATCGCCTACCCCCAAAGGGAATGATGACAACATATGGCTTTCTCTGCTCCTCACATCAAGTCTTCATCAACTATACAACAAAGTGTTTTTCAGTGGGCCAAGGTTGGTCCCTGTAGCTGACCCATGCTCCATTGCGGTCGGTATGAAATTTTGGGTTTGTCCTGGTCTAGCGTAACCAGATAGATCCGGGTGACACTTTATGCTTTTAAGCACATTTCAGTTTATTCTTTAAAAATTCATAACTCTGGTTATTCTTTTTGGTATTTTGTTGCTTTGGTCTTGTTTTGTTCAATAAATTAAGATCTATTCTTCTAAGTAGGTGTTCTATCTTTTTATGTGGTGTTTTCACTGTTTTGCTTTTTGAAGTGATGCACGAATACTTTACAAATTGCCTCTTAAGTTAATCCTGACTGCTCTGTGCCAAGCTACCAGCACAGGTTAATTTAGGGTGTGTATCAGACTTACCCTCACTACCCTGACTAGGATTGGGGTTTCTTCTTGGACAGGGTGCACATCGCTGCCAACCAGAAACCCAATTTCTAACAGTATCATAAAACTTCTGCATTCCCACCAAGTCAAAAATGTCTCTTTGTTTGTAGGGGGTTAAGAAATTCTCTATGCTTTTCACCAGTTTATCTCTAGGTCACATGCAGGTTGTTGTTATGCTGTGCCCTCATCAATTTCTGTTTTACCAAACCAGCATTTCTCTGCTGCAGGTTGAGCCCCTTTTCCTTAAACATCTCCAATACCTTCTTGACACACTTGTTATGCTCCACCCAAGTATCTCCAAAGACTGAAACATCCTCCTGAATGTACCTTACACCATGCAAATCTCCTAACATGCTAGCCATCACTCTTTGAAATGAGTCAGTAACAGCATCCTCCTAATCTTAAAACCTGCTACGGGAGTGATAAAATTGCCAGATCTTGAGATTCATCACATTGGGACAGCTGGGCGTACACAGAAGCGAAATCAAGGGTTGTGAAATATTTTGTCCAAGATTTTAATGAGACCATTTCAGTAAGTTCAGGACGATTACATTCTTCAAACGCCACCTCTTTATTCAGTGCCCTTAGATATGCACAAAAAAGTACATTGCAGCTTGCTTTGTTTTGGCCAACACAATTGGATCCAACCTCCTGGGTACAATTACCCCACTATTACACAATCCATCTAATCCTCTCCTAACTGCTACATCCACTCCAAAATAATCTCTGGATTTTAGATGAAACTGGCAATTCTCCTATCTGGAGTTTTATCTTATGTAGATTACCTATTAGGCAACCGAGTTCACTTATAAAAACCCTGGGCACGGTGTTTCATATTCCAATACACCTTCCAACACTTCATGAACCTGAATTTGAGGTCCGACATAATGATCAAAAGATTCCCAAGCTCTGTCTGGTGTGGCCAGCCACAGCTGGGTAGGTCTTGCTGCTGGCCATATGTTCCACACACCCATACATGAAACAACATTCCTTAAAAGCAACATAACTTTTCCCTTTGTCCTGAGTCCATTGCTTCATCATAGCTACTAAACTAACCTTATGGCTACTTATACTATGACACTTTATTTCCCCACACACCTTATGTTCCACCTTATTTCCCCCACACACTTCATCATATGCTCCACTCCTTTGGCTATAATGAATACTTCACTTAGAGATGGCTCATCTTTCATCCAGAGTCCTTTGTGCAACTTTTCTATATTGCAATATAAAATTGGTCTCTTATTCTTACCTGTGAATGGCCCAAATTTATTTGTCAAAGCTAATTTTCTCGGTCATGTCACATACTCAACAGATGCCCTCTTGTCTTCTCTTGAACTCTGTTTCCAAACTGGCAATGCTGTGAACCATGGTAACAAATGGCATATAGTGTATATATTTCTATCAAACAATTGTAAAATGTATTCATGCCTCTTCCTAACTCATGCTGGAAGAATCTCTAAACCTCTTGCTCTCAGCACCAAAAGAATGTTTGAGATGTGCCACTTTACTCTCAGTTCCTATGTTAGTGTCACAAACACCAGCATAGTCTGAAAATATCCTTTTCTATTGTTTCAATTGAGATTCACCTAGAACTATCAGGCAGAAAGGTGGTGTTGTTACATTTTGCATCTCTGCATCCAGGACTGTAAATGTAACGTCAACGTTATATTGCTAAAAGATGTAGCCCATAATCAACGTGTTTCTTGTGAAGACACTAATGCACATACACTGTTCACCCCACACTTTTACAATGAATATTTTGTGAACACAGAATCAAGTAACAATTTTTACATATAAGGATAAAGTTCCCCCTGCCTATAAGGATATTGACAGTCACATAAAGGTTCCGTGCCCATATAATGAAGCCAACAGTGACTTGCAATATCCTTAGCATGTACGGCAAGGGGTACATAATAAGGATATTACATAGAATATATGGTCACACAAGCACCTTTCCAACAAACCACTTAAATCATTGATACATAGTGCTTTTATATAAAAGAGAGAGACATTTGCAAACATGAAGAATAAAAATAGAATCTCTAATTCAAAATCAAACACATCAAAAATGATGTTAGATATTTGTTTCAAAAAGATATTACGTTCAGTTTAATACAAGAAGCAGTAACTCAGAATGTGTACAAATATGAAGGCTCTAACTTTTCTAAAATATCATAATGAGTGAAAAAATAAACATGTTGCCAGAAATATCTCCTTTCTGCTTGTCACTGCACAGCTTGATAAACAAAGCAGCAGAAAGAAAAATGAGGTTTTGTTTTTGTTCTTTGAACAACTGGTTTACTTATGGTTCATGAACTTACCTGCATTCCCCCTCAGCTGCTGGCTCTGGCAGCAGGCACTGTGACATTAGAACTCACTGCATACTGGCATTCTGCTTGCCCTTGAAGAAACAGGCATTGCACATATGCCTACCTTCCCAATTTCTTAGAGTGAATGGTCTGAACTAGAAAGAAGAGGTACCAGAGTTGTTATTAAATTATAGGATGTCACCACATAGCACTGTTGGCAGATCCCTTTTGAACTTGAGGGAGGTATGACACTCCACACAAGACTTGTCCCTGGTTGGATGCCATGGAATGAAGATCGGTAGATGTTTCAGTGACATGTGAATGGAGTGAGGGAGCGAGAGAATGTTATTACATTATGTATAGGAATGTGTACTATAACAGAAGGCAGGTGACCAGGGAATTCAAAGTCAGAGTTGGAGATTTAGTTTGAGAGAGAGCATCTGTAAATTGTACACCCTGGTCCAAGACAAGTGATGAGAGGATTTGGAATATGGGCCATGTCTTTGTGTGTGAGAATTAGAGTAGAGATGGGTGCCATGCTTCTGCGCGGACAGGAGTTTATAGCGAGAAGGTCTCAGCTGGATCAAAATGTGGAACTTAGTGGTCTTGTGTATGTGGAGATAGGGTTCGGGAAAAAAATTGTTGCCTTGGTTACACTTCCTTTTGAAATGCCTTTATCTGAATTATTTTGTGTTCGTGCATTGTTGTCGTGGGACTTGAATTGGACTATTTTCATTGTATTAATAAGCTATTCTAGTGGTTTATCTGCATACCTCTATTTTCTTAGTATAGCTTGTTTTTCTTTTGTTCGATTTTTGGTTTTGCTTGTTAATAAATGGAGATGTGTAGTATCTTGTTAATCAGTGGTTCTCTAAGGCATAGCTTAGTTCCACATACGAAAGTTACTGTGTAACGATGGCTTTAGGCTCCATTATTCTAACTGCCTTTGAGCTGATGGTGGGTGGGTTTTTCTTCCATTAAAGCTCATCACTTTGGCTCGCTGCCTGAGTGATGTCTTGATTACAGTAAGCATAACTTAAATCTGCAAATTCATGCATAATTCATATGAAAGTGTGAAGTAGGACACGCCAACAGATAGCAAAAGCGTTGTGAATTTTCCTTTTGTCTTTCCAAAAACTGTCAAGCATAATCATGCAGCAGTACCTTTCTAAATGGGGAGCACCTGTCTCTAGACTGAAAACGCTGGCATTCAAGTACAACAGACATCACACAGCAGAGGGAGAAATACGGCTATCGAGCCGATAAAAAAAAATTGTTTTGAGGTGTAACAATTAAATTAGATCAACTCAAGCGAATCAGGAAAATACCACCCAGAATGCATTTGGTTGTTAAACGGAAACCCATGACCAGATACTTGGGGGCAGATTTATGAAGCCCTTACGCCTCATTTACGCCGCCGTTGCATCACTTTTGTGACGCAGCAGCGGCGCAAATCCTGCGCCATGGTGCGGGGTATTTATAACGTGACGCATCTGGGAGATGCGTCACGTTGTAAAGCCCTGCGCCACATGTAGGCGTTCCAGGGCAGGTGGGGGCGTTCCGGCGCAGGAACGCCTCCTAAAAGTGGCTGAGTGAAATCTACAAGATTTCACTCAGTCACTTTTGAGCCCATGCTGCGTCAAAACCCTGCGCCTGCTTGAAGCAGGCATAAGGATTGACGCAGCATTGTGCAGATAGGGCACCCCCGAGCCTTGCTGGAGCTGCGTCACGCTTGCGACGCAACTCCAGCAATGCGCCCCTTTTACGGCACAGATGCGTGACGCATCTGTGCCGTTTTTGCCCCATGGTGCGCCGCATTATAAATGCGGCGCATCCATGATGGCGGAGCTGGGGCGCAAAATAACTGGCGCATCCCTGCTGATATGCAGGGATGCGTCAGTTATTATAAATATGCCCCTTGATTTTTGATAATATACAGTCATCTGGTAAATTTAACTCCTATGTTTGTTCTCAGATTGGGGGTGGTTTACCGGTTTAAATTCATTCAGTTAAGTACAATGTTGAAACATACTCGGGCAGATTTTTTTCAATGATGTCTCACTTTGGCCTCCATCCCAAGTCCAGAGCAAATCGTTGTATACGTATCGACACCATAACACTTAATTCGTCACCTTTGTAAACCTGAAAAACAATTTCTCTAAAATCGTATCAGAACTCTGAAGGCATGGAGCAACACTCGTCTCTTTATTAAAGCCAGAGAGGGTGGTTTTAGGTGGGTATGAACAAAGTCGATTTTAGCTCAGACAGGTGTAGAGGCCTAGGGGCATATCAACAACAACCGGCGATAATTATCGCTAAGCGCACTTAGCGCTAGGATAATTATCGCCGGCTAGCGTGGATTTTTATCGCTGAGATTGCGTGCTATTAGCAACGCTTATCTCAAAAGCTATAAAAATCCTAGCGCTAACTGCCAAACGTTAGATTATCGCTTGAAACCCAGCGATAATCTCACATTAGCTTGTTGATAGGTACTCACAAACTTAGCCATGATATCCATCTTCCATAGGATATCATGGCTAAGTCAGTCCTGAAGCAGGCGTAAGGAAAGTAGCGATAACAGGGGTTATCGCTACTTTTCTTAACGCTATGCTTCATAGCGTGGGGCTTGATGATAGTAGAAATGTCGTTTAGCGACATTTCTCCTGTCATGTCAGGTCAGGAACGCCCACTTTGCATCTCATTAGAGATGCAAAGCTGGGCGCTAGGAATCCCCACGCTAAAGCAAGGTTTCACGTGTTAACGTGGCCTTGCTAATTAGGCGATAAAATTATCGACGCTTTTCGGCCCAAAACCGCCGCTAAAGCGGCGATAATTTATTATCGCCTCATTGTAAATATGCCCCCTAGTCCGTTATTATCAGAATGAACGTCAAAAGGTGGGATGAGAAGTCGGAAGAAACGAATAAAGGAAACATTAACTTCACATTTTTTGGAATACCAATAAACATGTTCACTCTACGAAAGACGATGACGCACTTAGATAAACACGCACGTCTGCTAATAAACTGCGATATTATTATAAAGATGTCAAATGCACATACATCCATTTGTTCGGTTGCCTCTCCATTCAGCATGCGCCTGTGGTAGCGCCCGAGGCTGGCGGGAGAGTCTCTCATCAGCCTCTGGCTCCTTCGGTCTTCCCACAGGAGAGAGGACATGCGCTCTCCCACGTTTGTGAGGATGTAGCTGCCTCTTCGCAGCCTGCCGGGCATCTTTTCAAATTATACACTTCCATCTGGCCTCTCCGCGCCCGCCGCAGTGCTCGCGCGCCAGTGAAATGCCGTCATCGCTTTCCATGCACGTGTCCCCTGCTTAGTTACACCTTGTAATCTGAATCCCGTGTACGGACAGAATTTCATCTTCAACTTCATGGTTTTTGCTCTAAAATTCAAACGTAAATTATAGTTAAGGCATTTGAGCGTTGCTTTGGCTGACAACTCTGCAATTAAACTGCCATTTGGACAGTGATCAGACATAACATGTCACTTCGCCAAGTCTGCTCTGTAGCAATTGTTTTGAAATGCTGCACAGCCACCTAATTGGTCCTAATGTGTTTCTTATTGACTGACACACTTAATCTTCACGGTGTGCCTTGACATGGTTAATCTTCGCAAACCCTTATTCCAAATAGCATATTGGCAACATTAACTTTGTTGAAGAATCTAGCTTTGTAGGAGAATAGTGGAGTATG
This sequence comes from Triturus cristatus, assembly GCF_964204655.1. NCBI lineage: Eukaryota > Metazoa > Chordata > Amphibia > Caudata > Salamandridae > Triturus > Triturus cristatus. Next base: position 649,022,260 of record NC_140589.1, read on the forward strand.
CAGCATTTACAAACCAGCTTAATGTTAGCTACCAGGTAGAAACCGCCTATGTACGTTTAAAACACAAATCCACCGAAGTCACCGATTAAAAATACAGTGGGTGCTCCTTATTAAGATAGAAAACTGGCTCAAAAAACTTGGGGTTAAAGTTATTAAAAGGAAAAAAGGACAGTGCAACATTGCATGAAAATCAGCAGCTTTGCATTACGTAAATGCTAAAAAAAAGGGCACAGCGTTGCAGTTATGAAGTGCTGCATTCTGATAAGTCCTCAGTAATGCATATGCAAGTAATGCCGTTCTCGCGTGATGCTAAACGGGATTTAGGGCCTCATTTACAATGTTTTGACAAGGCAGCTCAACAAGCCTTCCTGCTGCGCTGTCGAGCGTCAAAAGAAAAGGGCAGGAATGCACCGTATCTACAAGATAGGGCACATTCCTGTCTTTTTCCCAGCCGATGGTACACATTAGGCTGCCATGCGCCAACATAGGCACCCTGGCGCCATGGTGCAAGGGTGTCTGCATTGTAGGGATGATTATATTTGTGCAGGAAGGTACACATTCCTGCATAAAAACAATCACACAAGGTTTATTCCTCACAGCACACATAGAAAAAGGGAAAACAAGGAGAAATAAAGTTATTTCTCCTAGTTGCTCCTCTCTAGGAATCTGACACATTCCCAGGTTTACAAAACCTTGTAAATCTGGAAATGCATCAGGTTCCATGGATGCTGCTTGGGAACACCCACAGCAACACCCATGAAACGCCCCTTTCACGCAGAGTAATGCGTGAAAGGGGGCCATACTTACAAGACCATGAAAAGCCATGCAGGGTAACATTATTGTGTGCCAGCGCTAGGGAGAGAGCGGGATGGTGCCATATCTTTGTAGATACAGTGCTTTCCTGCACTCTCCCTCTCACGTAACGCAGGGACTTTGGATGCTGTGCTGTGTAAAAGTTTTGATAATCTAGGCCTTAGGCTCTTTCTCCTCACTCACTCTAACTCACATTTGTTTACTTGCTCATTCCCACTTATACTCACTCCCACTCACTGTTCCTCACACGCAAACATACTCATACTCACTGCTTTTACTTTTCACTTACTAACACTTACACACTCACTAACTCTGGGCCCTGATGCAACTCCATCTGCTGCACCATTGATAGCTACACTCATGATTCAGTTCCACTTCCACTCCCTCTGACAACCTCAAACACGCTCATATTCCTTCACTCACTCACTTGTGCTCACTTTCACTTATTCATGCACAATCCCAAACTCTGATTCTCAATTTCACTCTATTTGACCACTCTCAAACACGCACACTTTCACTCAATCCCATTCACTCTCAATCACTCACAAACATACTCAAAAACACATACAGAAATGCTTTGAGAAATAACATTTTCGTTTTACTTACCTGGCTTGCTTAGCTGGCAACTTGGAGGCACCATGGCAACAGCAAAGCAGGAATCTGGTGCAGGGCAGGGGAACCAGCGAGCCAGGATTCCCAAAGAAGAGCCAGATGGAGCAGAAAGGGTAGGACTGAAAAGGTGAATAACCACTTTCCTGAAAGTCAGGACTACTGAAATTATGCGTCAGGGAAGGGACCAATTTTGTGTCAGGGTTGACTACATTATGTAGCAAGAAAAGGTCAATAATGCAACGTAATGCTGCACATTTTGTGATAGTTTCATTTAATTATTTTGTCATTTTTACACTTGTTAACACTTTCTGGGCATAGGTTGCATCTTATTGATACCAATTTAACACCTAAATATGGCAATAAGTAGCAGAAAGGTGACCAGTCAACCTTTGCACATGTAGCTGTTTTTTAAAGTAATTTTTTAACTGTTTGAGCTAGAAACAAAAATGTATTTGTTCAATCTGGAGATTATGCACCAGATGATGGATTATGTGGCAAAGGTGGCAAAATTATAATAATGTGAATAATGCAGCAGCCGCACAATCCCATATTATCAGTGGCCTTGTTCAAATGGCTGGAATCACAGGCCTATAAGAAGCTGGGATAGAACTAGGGTTCCTGCCCCTATTGCACTTTGTGGCTTTTCATTGGCTTCAGGGATGCACTGATGTGCGCCCTAACCGACCCATTTTAGAAGATATGCTGTGATGCCTGAGGCATGTGCAGTATGCCTGCTACATAAAATGTTTTGTGGCTGTATTAGGGGATCATAGTTGAACTACGCTTCTCAGACATCTCACAGTCCATGTCTCATGAGGTCATTGTGTGCCTCTTGCCCTTTTTTGTTTAGTAGACAGACATATATTAGACTGAAGAGGCGAATCAGAGTGATACTGTGGATAGACAGCACCTGGCACTCATAGCACCAAAGCTTTCTGCCACAGCAGCATAGTTTTCCCCAGACATCCTTACCATGTCTGCAAGTGGCAGTTGGTGGTTGGAAAACCGTACCCCAAAGGAAGAACAGTGCCTGCTCCAAATCCAAGACACATTCACATCTCAAAGGATACAAACCGGTAAATGTAGTCCTATGGGTTAACACACCTACTTCAGAGACAGGGTCCATCTCACTCTCCTTTTTTCAGAGTCCACCTGTTTTAAAGCTCAAACATGGTGCTCACAGACAAGAGTTCAAAGTTTATGTTTTTTCTTTAAATTTACTTTTCTGCTCATGCCTACTCTTTCCTTCCCATATGCTACGGTGTAGTTTAACTTCTATTTCATTGCCCATAGGTAGTCACCTGGACCTCAGCACTGTTCATCCTGCCCTATGTAACAATTGCCCCTATCTCCACATATCACTGAATTCTCTCCTGTTCCTTCTCTTCCTCCCTTTTCGTTTTTCTCAACCTGCCCCTTTCTACCCAGACATTTCACCTTTGTTTTGTTTCATAATCCTTATATCAGTCTCATCTCACATGATCTTTCTGAACTTCCCAATGCAAATGTAGATCAAAATGACATAAAAGTAATGAACATCAAGAATATGTTCACAACAAATTGCACTCTGGGATGGAAAAGGGTGTCCTATTAAAAGGGAGAAGAAGACTGGGTAAATAGAGATCAACACAATGTGTCCAAACTCTTGAAGTGCAACGTCATTTAAAAAAATCACCATTCAAATGGGTGAAGTCTGCTTGGTATCAAGAAGCTCATTTTGGTACCTGCTTTATTGAGGAAAGGAAGTTGTTTTTTCTTCTGGAAACAGGATGAACACGTAGAAGGCATAAATTCCACGCAGAAAAGGGTAGGTTCTTGTGCATACTGAGAGTGGAGCTCTGCCACAAACATACCTTATAATCTTGTAGAGCTGACCTCATTCCTCTGCAGACAGAGCTGAGCTCCAGCACAGATGCCGCCAAGTTCCTGCATACATAGTGCTGAACCCATGCACAGATAGAGCAGAGACCGTGTAGCCATAGGTAATTTCTCTAATTGAGCTGGAGCAGAGTTCATGCATACATAATATTGTGAACCTGGGCAGACAGAGCTGAGTGCCTCCAAATATGCAGCTGAGCTCCATTGCAGACAGTGGTTAGCCTCTGCGCAGACATAGATTGAGGCCAATTAGCTTACAGCCAGAGTAGAGCTCTTTCAGCATTCATTCCCATAATGCAAAAAACCGAGGTTCTGTGAGAACTGAGAATCCAGGACCAGCTAGTATTTTGTGGAAGTATCACACATCTCACACCCAGGTCAATCTTCTTGATAGGGAGTGAGGAGAAGGTGGGAGGGAGTATGACAGTGAGAGAGAAGAGATTGAGTGAAGCAATTGAAGAAAGAGAAAGTGAGAGAAAGACAAGGAAGAGATAGTAGTGAAAGAGTTAAGCATGTGTGCAAATATAGACAGAAAGATGAGAAAGAAATTAGAAGAGTGCAACTGAAATGGAAAAGGGCAACTCTGGTACTTTGTAAGTGTGGGATGTGTGCAAGCTGATTATGAATGAGCAGAAGTATCTGGTGGGTGTGTTGCATGTGGATTAGTGAATGGGGAGATAGGTTAGGTCGTTTTTGGATGGGGTGATGTGAACACACGGGAAAGACTACGTGTGAGTCTGGCTGCTGGGTTTTGTATGATCTGAAGTCTTCTTGCAGTTAGACAGTAATTCCGACAGAGTGCATTGCCACAGTCCAGCTTGCTGTTGATAAGGGCCTGGGTGACCATTCTGCATGTGCTGACTGGGAGCCATTTGAAGATTACATTGAGCATTTTGAGAGCGTGGAAGCAGGAGGTGGTGACTACGTTGATTAATCACATTTTACAGTGTACTTTGCTCATTCCTTAAGCTCCCTTCATAAGAAATCTGTCTTTCACTGTGTCACCTGGCAGAGCTGTTTGTTGATGGTGCTGATACCAATCTCCGAAGAAACAATTTGGACACCAGCACACATTTTTCTTTAGCCAATTAAGCACTGGGTTGGAGTGAAGGTGTTGCACATGTGACAGAATCACGTGGCAGCTATGTTTTAGAATGGTAAAAGGTGGCCTAGCCGCCTTTTAAATTGTGTTTCATGTGGAACATCAAACGTAAACCCTTCACCTACTAAAGGAGTTTGGCATTTTATATATTCACTTTTCTGGTATGGTTGAAGCAGGCAAACCCCAAAGTGAGTGGATGGATAAGTAAAGCTGAAAGCTTGTGAGAGCAGGTCAACTTCAAGGGTGCAAGAAGAGGGATTTCTTACAGGAGCCTCAGTTAGTGCATGTGTGCTAATAGTTAATGTATGGCTTGGCGATCCCACAAACAAAGGGAAGGGCTCAAATCATGGTCCCCTAAGTAGACAAAAGCTCTGCATACTCTCTTATACTGGCTTAGGTCTATGTGTGTATTTTATTAAATTAATCTAGAGCTAACAATTTGGCAACTGGCTGTATAGTTTTTATGTAAAATATAGCCTCATTTCTCTCACAGAAGTTTAGCCATTTAAAAAAGCATTACAGGGCCAAAAACTGAAAAAAGTCTTATCAACCAATTTAACACTACCTTAAATGACAGAAAATACCACATTAAAAAAAATACTCACCCCCGCCACGATCTCTGCTCCACACTGATGGGTACAATCGAGATTATTGAGAAGCCAATACATCTTTGAGTACAAATGCATGGATTACATATGTTGGTGCTTTTATTGCACAAAAAGCAGTGGTATCAAACCCATATATTTTTCAGGATCTGTGAAATATGGAAAATATTTTACGGTTACATGTGAAATACAGATTTTGTCGCCACTGTGCAAAAGGTTTTACAGTGTGCAGGCTATTAGGAGTATGCAGTTTGAAGGACAAAGGTTATTGAAATTATGCAACAGAAAATGCAAATTATGTGGCAGTATGTCTGGCAATATTGTTTTCACCTGTTTGAGCTGGAATCAACAATTTTGATGAAATCTGCATATTTAGAAAATATGTGGCAAAATTCACTAGCTTCATTATTATGCTATAAACTCTGCGGCCACAGAGTAACATAAATCCATTGATCACAGCATTGCTTATTGTTTTAGCAAGAATTTATTTTTGACAAGTAAACAAAACCTCTACCTTTTAATTCCCGTCACTGCCCATTGTTAGTCTCAGTTTGAATAAAACAGCTTGTAATGTAAAAAATACATAACAGGTGTCTTGTCATTGCCATCTCAGACTTCTGGTGACATATACAAACTACAAAACCAAAGATATCACCAGAACCCCTCAATGCTAATATTGGACCAGAATAGACAGTAGCCCATTATGCATGCTCTGTATGTAATTAACTTTAAACCATTTAGCGGCGGTGTGTCCATTGGGGCAGTGGAGCATTGCCCCCCTTCAGGAAACCACCACAAACCACCACCTGAAAATGATCATTATGATTGTATATCTGCTTGCCCTCGGTCCCGACCATGGTGCTGTGCGGATTGGGTTTGACTAGAGTGGGCGGGGCAAATTCTGTTGAATGGCACCCATAGCGGGGAGTACTTTTATGGTTCTGAATCAAGTGTGCATGTCAGATTGGACAGGTCTTTTGATATGCCCAATCCAACATGTGCACTTCAGTACCTTCTAACCCGCACTTGTTTGGGGAGACGGAGCAAGCACAGTACAGCCCCATTGTCTTCTATGGAGCGTTTAGGTTGCCCTGCCCCAACCGATCCTTGTGCTGCTTTTATGCTGTTTAATATCATAAACAGCATGATAGCAATGTAGGGTTGGTTAGGGTGATGGTGATTGGCCCCTGCTTAGAAGGCAGCGCTGTGGCGGGAGAATTAGAGAATTTGGCCAACCACTGTGTGGCCTTTTTTGAAGCCACAAAGTAATTGGCTATGTCTCTGTTTCCAGTGCTTGACGCAATTCTCGTGCACAACACCAGTGACGGCACTGCGCAGAAGTCAATTGGAAGAGTTCTGTGATCACCTCCAGCCTGCGAGCCAGTTTGTTGGCCCTTCCTGGGAAAGGCAGTCAAAGCCCATTTTCCCCTGGACTCGGAACACTCAGTGACTTCAGTTCTATTGTGGCAAAGTTGCTGGTAAAAACTCAATTCGTTTTTCAGAGTGATCATTTTAAATGTTAGGTAGTGAGATTGAAGGAGCCGTGGTTTTATTTTGCTTTGTTAGCCCCTGTGTGTGCTGCCCCTTAATTTTGAAGTGGTGCATGGGCTGGGGCTGCCTTAGATTTGCTGGGTGAGTTACTTCTGGCCTAACACAGCAACACCTGTGGGCCCATACCTTAAACTTTAACATCACTGCTTTCCTCAGCCACTAGTTCTTCCTTGCAGATTCTTAACCAGAAATCGAGTGCTCAGATAAAAGAGCCTGCGTGTGTCCCAGTGTTACACTTTGCTCCCTGTCGATAACTGGTTGGGACTCAAGCCTTAGTTCTGCTCTCACAGCTGCTCTAGACACAAGTACTATTATCACATGCATGTCCAATAAGTAGTTTTAAAGCAGTTTCCTTTCTGATGCTTCTTTGGCATTTTAGTTGCAGAAAAACAAAGTGAGCTAGAGCAGCTTTAAATTGGTATTGTGTCTGCTTGGATGTCCTACATTTAAGTAATTCCGATTTAAACCTCTATACAAAAATCTCCATCCCAAGTGCCACAACTGCATCATAAATCCCCTTTGTTAAAATCTAGTTGTTGACTGAAACGTGATAAAATGCGTCTCAAAATAATCCCTTTTTAAGCCCCTCTGCTTTGAAAAGTCACCAGCCACCATTGAAACCATTGTGTATATCCAAATAGATAAACCTCAACATTAAGCAAGAGCCAATTTATTTAGGGGCTACCCATGTATATAACATAAATATCAAAATATTTTGCACTGGGTCCACTCACTAGACCGCATGAGGAATGCAACCTAATGGCTTTGTCAAAACATCAAGAGAACATGAGTCTTCAATTGAATATTAAAAACATTTTGATAAGTTGTAGTCATCAACTAAGGAAGGCCATGTGGTCTAGAGGGTAAGCTGTTGATAAGAGGACCTTGATTTGAATCCAGTTTGGCACTAACTGAAAATTATGCAGTTCTGGGAAATCACTTAATTACGATGTGCTTAAAATTTGAATGTGTGAGATACTAGTATATGTCTGTCTGTAACAAAAAGATATAAGCCACCACTTGATAAGTACAATCTTGCATCATTTTCCATCACCATCCATAATAGGGAGCGATCTGTTGCTCTTGGGTTAGGTCCATGCTACAGAAATATCAACATGTGCATTCTTTTACATTGTGAACAGGTACCCAGCTTATCATTCTCTGTGGATAACCTTTCCTTTTGTGCTAGATAAAAGCTCCCATGATTTTGTTTCTATTCTTCACACCTCAAATCCACTTCTCAATGTTTCTGGGAGCACTTTATTGGGCGCATTGGGAGATTCCCCCACACACATGCACTTGTTCCCTGGAAGCATGTTATCATTATGCAATTCTTGCTTATTTTTAATCAGAAAAGACATTTTTTCAGTAAGCCTTCAGTGTTTTAATTTCTGACATGCACAGGACTCGCTTGGTACCAGCCATCTTTCTGACATCCGATACTTGCAGGTCTGGTGGATACTCTCTGAGCTCCAGCAGTACTCGGTGTCTCAGGGGAGTGCATTGGCGAAGACATAAGATCTAGCTTTAATGTGCTACTGCAGAAAGTTAGAGGCATGGACAGATGCCTTTTACTTATGTTAGCACAATAATCCCAATCCTGTTGGCCTTAAAAATGTGTATTCTAATGCTGTCTCGGCTCCCAGTGTGTGAAGGGGTAGCTCCACCAACACTGTTTAGTAGTACACCCCCTGTTAGAAATGGGATTTCTGGTTGGCTGGGGCTTGCGCCAAAGCCAGGCAGAAACCACCACTCTAGTCAGGGCAAGGAAGTTACACGCCAAAGATAACCCCTGCTCACCCCCTTGGTAGCTTGGCACGAGCAGACAGGCTTATCCCTGAGGCGATGTGTAAAGCGTTTGCGCGCGCACCCAGCAACAACACCCAAGGCCCACCACAAAGGAAACTCCACACAAGGTATTATATAAAAATAACCTTTGTATTATACACAACACATTAGATAAAAACACACACTTTACAATGTGCCAACAGGCACGGGCAGAATTTACAAGGGATTATATATACAGGGGACAGGGCCACATGGACCACTGTCAGGAATTAGCACTTCTTAGAAATAGCACTTAGAACATAGGAATAAAACTTTAGAACATAGCACATACAATCACTGTAGCACTAAAAATAGAACATGTAGCACACAAACAGTAACTACTGGTATCAGAAAGTACCACCTACGCGACCCTAACCACCTTTAGGAATATCACGCAGGGAACTAGGACCTCACTAGTACCACCTGTACTAGGGAGAAAACAAACAACCACCTAAGTATCACAATACCTGTAGGGGTAAACGCACATTACACATGACGCATAAAAACATTCAGAGGTGTAAACACAATTCAGGACAGAAAATATCATGAAGGCATTGCGCAGGCACAAAAAGTACATGTATGAAAATCACCAAGTGCCCTAGGGGAGGGCACAACACAAGATAACTGTCCGCAGGCCAACTGGCCTCTCAGGATGCAGAAATACCCAATATACAGCGATATCAGGGAGCGACTATGCAGGCTGCGTAATCCAGGCGCACAAGGCACAACCTAAACGTGGCAGCTGCCCACTAAGTGCTGGGCAGCTGTAGGGACTGGGGCCTGGGCACCTCTGGGCCCTTAGAACAATCTGTCGCCCTTGGAGCCTCTCTGGGCTCTAAAACAATGAAATGCCCCCTAGACAGCGTGGGAGCCTCGTGGGCTCTAGAACGATGTGCCCTCAACGTTGGAGCGCCTAGCGCTCTAAATACTCATGCCCCCTTGGAGCCTTGGCTTCTAAAACAAATATGCCTCCAAACGTCGTAGAGCCGAGAGCGGCTCTGAATCAACCAATGCGCCCCGTCGGTGGAGTCCCGCTCGGGTGACTCGCGAGCCTCGCCAGCTCTCAAATAATGTGCCCCTTTGGTTGGAGTCCCACTCGGGGGACTCTTAAATAGCAATGCCCCTGTTGGAGTGGTCCGCAACTGCGGTGACGCTGGGGGGGACAGGGGCAGAGATCACAACCACACGGAGTCCTGCTTACCTCGGACTCCCGCGTGGTCTGACACTCCGTCCTTCTCTCTGGTGCCTGCTTTCCCTGCACGGTCGAGCAGCCGAGCCGCGCTGCCTTGCTCCTTTCACGGGCGGCTTGTGGGGCTTTCGCCAGAGCGGGGTAGGCTCCCGCCTGGCTCCTCTGTGGCTGCGAGGCTTCTCCTTTTGTTCTCGCGGTATTTCCTGGTGCCGGGACTTCCTGCCCGCTCTGCGTTCCAGTGACGTGGCGGTAGGAGTCCCGGTTGCCAGGCAACCCTCCGGCTTCTCGCGGCGCCGGCGGTAGCAGCAAAGAACTTCTCTCCTCTTTACCGAAGCGCGGGGTGGGCTCCCGCCTTCGGTCCAAATAAAAATACAACGATGGCTCCTATTGTTTAGGCACACCAAGCGGGGTGGGCACCCGCGACAGCACCAGTATGCGGGGTAGGCACCCGCTATCAGAAATAAAGCGCTCCTGGCGCTGAGGGCAAAGGTGGAAGCGCTTTCTGCGCTAAAGGAGAGTCCAGCACTCCCAGGCGCTGGAGGCTTCAGCAAAAGTCCCAAATCAAGCGCTCCTAGTGCTGAAAGTCAAAATGAAAGCGCTTCCAGGCGCTTTGGGGGGTATAAAAGAAAAAGAGAAGGTCCAGCAAAGTTTTAGGAAGGGGGCAAGGCTGGGCCAGGGGCCAGCTCACTGGGCCCTCCAGGGCAGGGAGGCAGTCCCAAGTGGCGGTTCCTCCTAGCCTCCACCAGCAGCAGCCCCCTCCTGTCAGGATCCAAAAAGCAGAACAAATTGTAAGGGGACACAGCCCCTTTTTATACAGTAAAAGTCTTTGTTCTTGGTTCAGGGTGAGGGGGAAAACCAGTCGCAGCTGGTTGGGGAGCACCCTTGATGTGCTCAGCCCCTCACCCTATTCACTGGCAGGGCTAGGGTCGTCAGTCGCACCACAGGGGGCGGAGCCAGCATTGTGTGTGGAAAACCCTGCCCTATTCAGGACCCAGGTGTACTCCTCCCACCCATCTAGCTGCTGATCTCCCCATTCACCACTGGGTGACTCATCCTGACTCTGGGGAATCCCTAGCCCGTCACATGACATGACCAGCCAATCACGCGACAGACACACTGCACACAGAAGTGCCCACTTCTAGAAGTGGCACTTCCACACTAGGTACATGCACGCCGCACACATCATCGCGCAGCATTCACTCCCACGAGTCCGCACATACCAAACTCGGGCCTGCACACCCCACGCATCAGGAACTACTAGGGACACATACATTCCCCATGCATTCCTATGGGAGGGCAGGCCTATCTCACCACATGCACTCAGAGCACGCGCGCACTTTACCCTGGGACACAGGGAAAGTGCGCAGAAACCAAAAAAGTCACCACACCAAGTCACCAGTAAAAAGCAAAAAAGTTCAGAGGTGAACCTGCCAGAAGGGCCAAGTCCAACACAACCCCCTTCCAGCCAAAACGCAGGGCAGCCCAATCACCACCGTGATGGACTTCCCTGCTTGGGGCGATAGAACACGGACGCGGGCCCGCAACTGCAGGGACACCCTCCAGTTCTACGCCATGGTGAACCCATGGAATTCTTTCTAACACCACTGTCTGGACCAACTGGGCTACCCCACTGGTACTCCCAAGCTGTCCGCGGCCAAGACCAGGCCCTAGGCCACCCAGGTGCCACCGGTCTTTGCCTAATCACAGAGTGGGGGGTAGTAACCCCTGGCACATAGCGGCCATTCTCCACTCTTCCTCTCTGCAAGACAGGACTAGACTGCCACTGGTTCTCCAGCCTAGGGTCTACACCCTCAGGCGGACCAGGAGTCTCAGGGAAGGCTCTCCTCCCCCTACCTCTTCTCCTAGGGTTCCTCCTCCTCTGGTGAGGGGTACACCTAGAACGCCATTCCAACCCAGGGTTTAACCCCTCAGGTTGTACCGGGGGCAGAGGTGGGCTCTCCCACCCTCTGCACCCCCTTCCAGAGCCCTGCTCCCTACCAACTGGGGCGGTACCTCTGGAAGAAGAACTGGTCGGGACGCTGATTACAGACGTCCCACCCTTCAGATCAGGCTGATCCCGAACCTGGCCTTCCAACCTCCGGCCTAGAACCTTTGGTGGAATAATCGCCTGGCACTCCAGGACTTTGGGGGACTGACACTCCATCCCCCTGAGGCTATCAAATGACACATATGTCGAGCGACTGTCTGTCTGGTGCTGATCTCCCGTCCCCTGTCCACCTGACAGTGCGCGGAGATCCCCCAGAACAGAAGTGG